>NW_020664413.1:52746044-52760571 GCF_002925995.2 Terrapene triunguis | reverse complement strand
CTCGTTACCAGGAGTAGGATCTTGGTGTCTATGACCGGTGGCCTGGTCATTATGGCGTTTGTGAAGGCGTACACGTGAGTGAGATGCATCGTGTACATGATCATGTTTATCAACATGATTGTGCTCATATTGATCACCTGGATCATGGTCTTGAGCATCTTGTGCAGTATCTACTAATGTCTCACTGAATTTCTTTCCCTTTTGCCTGTTCATGTGTGTCTGTAGTTTTCTCTCAGGTTGTTCTTGGGTAGTGTTTGTGTCTGTTGAAGGTTCATGGCTCGGGTCTCCATGTTCACTCTGACTGACTGAATCATTATGAGTATGATGAGTACCATTATGGTCAAGGTGATGATGAAGATGATGCTGATGGTGGTGGTGGCGATGATTGTTGTCACGAACACGCTTAATGGCAGGTTTCACCGATGACTCTATTGTGTCTTTTTCAGGGTCACATTTATGGTTTCTCTTTGTAGATACACCATTCACAGTTTGGTTTTCTGGACCTGAGTGGCTACGAGAATGAGGATGGTTATGAGAATGAGAATGCTTTCCTTCTTGTACTTCTAAAGCATCCAAGTGGGAAACATGATCATGGCCAATATCCTCATGATTAATCTCCACTACTTTTAACTCTCCAAGACCAAGGCTTGTTAGCAGTTTTTCAAGACCAAAAAATGACAATCTTCCATTTTGACCATAATGGTCAAAAAGTTTTTCAATGTAGTATTTTTGTTCATTTTCAGCTTCCAGCACTGAAAGTTTACTTGGTGAGGATTCTGCTCCTCCATTCTGGAGATATGGTGCCTCCGAGATCTGACTGTCATTATGGTTGTGTACATGGCTCTCTTTAGGGTCATGGCCATCTTCATGGCAATGGTTGCATTGATGAAAGATAAATGTCAGCAAACAAATGAGGCAAAATTTTGTGTGCATGTGTACCTTCATCTCTGATTCCTATGACAAACACAAAAGAAAACACTTAAAATGGGGAGAACAAAAAAAAAGCTATTTAAATATTTCCAATACAACCATCTCTGTACCTGTATGTAAATCTTATCTTTGATAAAAAAGCTTTAAATCAATAAAATTATGAACTAAAAACAAACAAAACACCCACAAACACCCAGATCCTCTAGTATTTTCTATGAAAGCCTCGGCTCATGTATTTATATTTGTATAGCCTATAACAAGGTAGGCTCCTTGAAAACTAATATATAGCAGAAATTCAAAGTCTTTATAACATCCATACAGTGATGTGGTTTCAAGAAAAATATCTGCATTTAAATAATGAAAAATGACAAAAGCGGTAATTATACTGCACATATTTATGAATGCACCTCTATACTATAGCACCTTCCATCACAGGATATGTTTCACTGTCATTTATGAGGATACATGGGGCACCCACCAGCACAGATACAAAGTTGTATGCAACCACAGTGATCATTTTAGTTGATAGTGCCCACAGAATAATTTAGCCAGGTGGTCCTAGTAAACCTTGGTATGAGCCTTATAGCACTGACACAGAAGTCCCAGTTCTGTTCTGCCTTGTTCTAAGAAAGGAAAAGTACTGCTGAAAGCTTCCATGCCCATAGAAGGAGTGTGGCAAATAGGAGTCCAGACAGTTGAGCTTTCCATCATCTAGTTGCAGAACATAAAGACATGCCCAGCCAGAGCACAATGCAGCAAACACTGAAGATATTCTTCTGGTGGCCTCCTGCAGAGCATACATGTGCACAGAAATCCCTGAAAAAGCTCATTCCTACCCCCCCTCCAAGCCCCACAGACATGAAAGGTGAAGATTCAACCTCACGAGAGCTCCCAGTGGCTCCAGCTTTAGAAGCAAAATTTTTAACATAATGCCAGTCTACCTACAACCATAGGGTTTGAAGGAAATGTGTGAGGAAGATGCTTCTGCATCAGAATGGGATTCCAGATTTTCGTTCTAATAAAATTTTGGTAAGAACTTCATAATAAATTGTAGTTGGATTTTTAAAAAGCAACTGTTCTATCACCTGTCTAGAATGACAATATGTTCTGTCATTTAATCAAATGCCTGTCCATTTTTAAGTCATTTGGTCAAATGCCCAGAACCACCTCCAGCAACCCTTAGAGAGGAACAATCTGTCTTCCGACCCCATCCCTGCACTGGGACGAATCTGACCCAGAGAGATCAGATCTGTCAATAAGATGGGTAATTTTCACACAGCTAACTTTCTGACTCATAGAATCATTTAAAAGTGTCATTAAAGCCCTATACATACATTCATCTATTTAAGGTTTTGTATTGGTGTCTACCATAATGATGTCCAAGCACTTTCTCAGATTAACATACTGGCAGGCTTCTTTGGCTCTTCTGCCCTCTCCGTTTACAGAAAGCTCTGCTTGAGGTATTCGTTTTGGGGAAGAAGGGGGGGCCACAGTGGTGGGAAGAAATAAGTTGTTATAAATGTCATTCTGGGTATAGTGGAAAGGTTTTATCAAAGAGGAAGGCTTGTAGCATGGTCACATTTTGTGTTACTGTGATTTCCTTTAGAAGCTCATTTCACAGTTGCGACCCTTTAACCAAGAAAGCTTTATCTCTGGCTCTCACATGCTTCATTCTGGACTTTGTAATCTGCTTTGAGACAGAGAAGCACAAATGTATCTGAGTGGGCTAGATCCTCAGGTGAGGTAAATCAGCATAGCTCCATTGACTTAAATGGATTTACACCAACTGAAGATCTGGCCCAATCCCGCTAATGTAGTCAAGACCTGTTAAATTTGAAGATTAAATCCAAGGTCTTGAACAGGCAGCAAAGGCAGCCATGGAGCCAATAGAGGGAATGGAGGACAAGGAAAGATGGGAGATGCGCTCTCATGTTTGTCCAATCTGTGGAAGAGGCGGGCAATCACATTCTGTTCAAGTTCGAGTCTTTTCAAAAATAAAAACAAAGCCCGCAATAATTATTTGTTTTGAAAATTTAATATACAACTGAAGATAACATCTAACAAAGAATAGCCTGTTTAAGTCTATTAATGCAGAAGGCTCTTTGTGATTAGAATTTTTTTCTTGTTTACAATCAGAGCCAGTCTATCTATTAAAGCACAAAGGGACATCAAAACTCTCCCTTTTCTTTAAAATGTGATCAAGACTAAAATATTCCTACAAGGAAATTCACGTCTAAAGCATGATCATAATCCTTTCCCCAGCCTTGTGATCTTTTTCATGTGACTATCACATACAGTGCTACTAATACATATGCAAGTCATGCATCTCTAACGGTGGTGGTTAGTATTGACTGGTACCTTTTTTTGAGAGGATAAACAGTTTAAGTGACCTGTGATCATAACCTGATGCCAATATAAACTCACCAAATCACCCATGTCAATCTGCTTCATTTCTGAAGTTCCAGCACCTGGCATTAACAACCATAAAATTATTTAAAATCGGGATCAATAAATACTCAACAACAAAAACAAAACTCCTAATGAAGTATTTATATTAATATGTACAAGTCTCAACACATGGAAGAGAGGAGCTTACAAGTCTCAAGCATAAAAACATCTTTATTTATTCTGTTCCGAATTTTCAGTCTATTTACAGCAGCAGCTCTCAATTTTTTAAAAAATATTTTGTTTTTACCATCAGGCCCTATTTTTATCAAAGAAAATATGCTCCGATCCCAACTTCTATACGCCCCACACAATAGTCATATGTTCATATATATAAAATACTAGAATACTAAAGTATGTATAAATTCTAACACATTTCAATGGGATGGAGGGGTTTGTCTGTGGACACAGCTTATTCCAACAAGGAAAAATGGACTGAAACTGGTCTGCAAATCTCCCCAGGAGTACAAAGGCACAAGATGGGGGGAGGAGGAGGAGAGGGAGAACAGAATAGGGTTAAGAGGGCTCAATGGGGAGTTCCTGTCTGAGATCTTGAGCACCTCCAAAACAGACACAATATTAACACTGACTGCAAAATTACAACTTATGATTTAGGCTGACTTGAACTATAGGTTCAGAATAAAATAAAATTTGGTTTCCATCACCTATACTGGAGTATAGCAATGTAACAAGTGATAATGTGTTAGGCATCCCCCATAGAGTAGGCTCACCCTCCCTAGTTTTATATTGGCAATGACACCCTTGGCTGTGTCCTCTGGGTAGAGGTTCTAAATTGTTCAGTACAGGATTCTTCAAACAACTTATTTATGATTAAGTCCCTAGGCTCCACAGTAAAAATAATTTGTTATGAATGGCTGTCTAAAAGGAAATTGAGATTTAGGGACAGGAGAAATACTGGTACAGATAACTGTAGGATAAGCAGATATCAGTAGGAAAACATTTTTCTATTAAAAACAAATTCAAGTTTACACAAAATAGAAATACATTTCTTAATATTCATTTAAAAATGAAATTTACAATTCTATGCCAAATTAACAAAGATCTTGCAATGTTCCTAATGGACTATAAAAGAAAGACTTGAAAGAGGTTTCTACCTGCTAGCCAAGATCTCAGAACAAACAGTGATGTTAAATAAATGCACAAAGCAAACAAACTGAAAAGAAATGTTTTCTATATTTTCAGTTATCGAAGTCACAGGCTGTTAGTGTGGTTTTTTTAAGTTGACTGTGACTCTTTAAAAACAGAGAAGGTACTGTGGAAACTGCTCATAGCAATCAAAATGGTAATCCCTTATAATTGTAAAGAGATGATGACTTAAGTAGAGACTAGAAACTTGCTTTCACTTCAACAGTTTACATCCAGTTTAAGTGGGTTTGCTCCATGACCTAGTCCACTGTGTGTGTTCTCACTCATTTATTTCATTTGTGTTTTGTCACTGCATAGGGAATACAATTCCCAGGATCTGCCTTAGTAGCAGAGACATTCCACATGGTAGGAGAGATGGGAAATCAAATTTTAATAGTTACTATATATACATTGTTTTAGATTAAAAATCTTAATGTCTAAATTTAAAAGGAAAATATTTAGAAGTTACTTCAGAAATGGATGTCAATCTACACCTTACTACTGCAATTTCTCAACACATTCAGATCACACATTGCTGTTCTTGTTTGGCTTTTAAGTGGATTCTTAAGGGTGACACTTCAAAAACAAATATGGATCTTATTTTCAACTTCCTAAATGTCAAACTTATAACAAAGACAGAACCATTCATTCCTATCACACCAGTACTTAGTTATTCTGAAGACAAGTGATTTTTTAAAAAAAACTATAAAGAGAAAGGAATATACTACTACTGAAAAGCATTATAGGAAATTCATTTAAAATGAGTCAACTTACATTTTTAGTTTAGTTTATCAAGTCTTTGGCTGATACAAACTTTTGGATATACCATTAGGAAAAAATATTTTCTACAGATGTAAAAACAGTTAAATATTTTATCTGATTTTACTCTATTTTCCACCTATCTCCTGCATTTTCTGCCCTTGTTTTCAGTGAAACTGGTTGTGGATTTATGTAATACTCATTCATTTGAAGACCTACAACCCAGCAGGAGGGGCACTCCACAAGAACAGGACACTAACTAATTGTTCCAAGCTGTATTTGCTATGTTAATACCAGATAAAACCTAGAACAGGTAGGAAGCATTTATGCATAACTGAACATGCCATGAACATTTAAAAAGATTAAAATGTGAAGTATTTGAAAGGCAAAGTGTCCCAGCACACAAGAAAACTGATTTTAAATAAACCCAGATAGCAATCTGTTAGACCAAATTACTACATATAGCTGTTACTTTTTATTTTAATTAAAGAAAACTACCCCAGCTACTTAAAAATTACCCGTAATTAATCCATTGAGTATATGGCCCCCTTAGAGCTATACTCAAACAATACAATAACTGCAAGCTATGTTTTTGATTGTTTCAAGCTCCTTCTTCCACTAGCAGCTGTGCATATTGATTGAGCATTAGAGTCTCAAAGTCTTTCATATATAACAAGCAACATGTGCACTGCACAAGTGTCATTAATGGATAATTTATGGGGTTGGTCTTACTACCAGCTTCCTCTAGAAACAAGGCTACTCCAAGGCTCATTTATTAATTCTTATATAGAGATAATTGGTAAAATTATGAACAAAAGTTCTGAAAGGCCCCAAAGAACATGTTAGGAGTACTGTAAAACAGATATCTATTACCACTGTTAAAACTGTCACAATATGATGCTTTGTCTCCAACAGACGAGAATTATTTCTCATGGAATTAGTCAAATTTCTAGATCCTAATAGAGCACTCATACTTTCAGATAAGGAAAAGTGAAGTTTGCTGTTTACTACCCTTAACTGTGGGAACATTCCCTTCCCCCCCCCCCCCCCCCCCCCAAAAAAAAACCTAGGTCATTTGATGGAGCTACACCATTTGAGTATCTAGCACTTACCCTGCTTTTACAGCACACCAGTCAGGAGATGACCTCCTCACCTCTAAAATTTATGAAGAGTAAAGCCAGCTACCAGAAAAGAACAAAATTTTGAGCAGACATAATTATCCATTTTGTATGGTAAATGTGGGTTCTGTGCATGAGCAGATGGACTTGGAGGTGTAGCTGAGGAGTTAAAAAGTTACAATTTTCTGGAACAGTTATTTTGCTTACATTTTAGCTTAAGATAAAAAGTAGGAGGTTTCAGTAAAAAATGTGTAGAGGGTGAAATAATTGGTGAAGTGAGAAAAGACTATTTGTTTACTTAGGAAAATACTTGGGAGACAATAAGATAGTGTTTGGAAGCATACTTTTTTTGTAGCCTTGTAGTGCTGAAACATTTGAAAGTGCAAAGTGTCAATATTCTATTGTCTAATAATGCTCCATCAAAAGCTTAGTGCTCATGTATGTGTTATTTAAGCATGTGAACCATAAATACATATGTGCTGTAAATAATATTGTTTTCCCAGTGTAATAAAACTAAATAATTTGTATGAATTAACAGAGCAATACAGATTAAAAGCAGTTCCTTGAGTTAGGGTATGTCTACACCCAGCCGCTAGTTCGGCGGCTGGCAATCGAAGTTCTGGGTTCGACTTATCGCGTCTTGTCTGGACGCGATAAGTCGAACCAGGAAGTGCTCGCCGTCGACTGCTGTACTCCAGCTAGACGAGAGGAGTACCGCGGAGTCGACGGGGGAGCCTGCCTGCCGCGTGTGGACCGAGGTAAGTTCGAACTAAGGTACTTCGAACTTCAGCTACGTTATTCACGTAGCTGAAGTTGCATACTTTAGTTCGATTTGGGGGTTTAGTGTAGACCAAGCCTTAGATGGTCACTTCAGAATGACTACAGTATCTGATAACTACCACATCAGTAACAATGCTAGAGGGTTTTCCTACTCAAGATTATAAAAAACAGTTTTTTCCTCAATGCTAAACTAGACTCGTGAATGCTGCCACTACCTATAAAAAGTAATGGAGATATTTTTATTTTCTCATCAGTAGTGGGAACTGTTGTACATGTTGAATTATTTCACTGGAAAGGCAGCACTGTCTTAGGTGTGTGTTTAATTCTTACATGCCTCCATTGCTGCAGTTTAAGAATAAAAAGCACTACCAAAACCTTCAAATATATATATCACAAGACTTACAGATTGTAAGTGCTAAATAAATGTTCTGTCCAGTTATACAAGACAGTAAGACCCTGATCCAGCTAAGCACTTAAGCAAGTGATTAGCACCAATGACTTCAGAACATTTTTCAAAAATGACTTCAGGGTCCTACGTGCAAAAATCACTTTTGAACATGGGACTTTAGGCCTTGATCCAGTAAGTTCCTAATGATTATGGTGTACAATATATCTATATATCTGTTTGCAAATTAAAGGGTATAAGCTATAGCCACCACTACTACCTCATTGCCCCAACAGATATACAGTAGGACCTCAGAGCTACAAACACCAGAGTTACAAACTGTAACCTGTCAACCACACACCTCATTTGGAAGTGGAAGTACACAATCAGACAGCAGCAGAGACAAAAAATAAAAATAGGCAAATACAGTATAGTACTGCATTAAATGTAAACTACTAAAAAATAAAGGGAGTTTATAAAAAGATTTGACAAAGTACGGAAACTGTTTCTGTCCTTTTATTTAAATTAAGATGGTTAAAAGCAGCATTTTTCTGCATAGTAAAATTTCAAAGCTGTATTAAGTCAATGTTCAGTTGTAAACTTTTGAAAGAATAATGTTTTGTTCAGAGTTACGAACATTTCAGAGTTATGAACAACCTCGATTCCTGAGGTATTCGTAACTCTCAGGTTCTAATACTTATTAAAAAAAATTAACACCATCACTACCACATATTTTGAGATTAGTTTTAAAGTCATCATTTAGATTCTCGTATGGCCTTTATATCATAGTATTGAGTGTCTCAGTCTTTTTAATGTATTTATCCTCACAGCACCCCTATGGGGATAGGATGTATTATTATCCCCATTTTACAGATGGGGAACTGCAGCTGACTTTCTTAAAAATCACAGGAAATTTTAGGCAGAGCAAAGAATTGAACCTGGGTCTCCTGAATCCCAGACTACCACCCAAATTATAACTACTGGGCCATCTTTCTTCTCTACAGGTGATCAAAGTACTGAAAAAGCCTCCTCACACACTGCCATCCAGGCCTATGACTTACAACCTACAAGAGTCACATTATTTCATCCTGGAGCTCCTCTGAGTAGAGACTGATGGTTATTACAATAGTTGTGTACCAAACCTTTATCAATCACAACTCATTTCAACTGAGACCTCAATATCTGACAACCTCCAGGACCATATGACTATTGTAAAATATCTTCGATCTTCCTAGCTCCATTTTAGTGAAGATTATTTTTAAAAGCCTTAGGGTTACCATTTTAGGACTGTACTAGAACTGTATGAGGCAAGTGTTTATTCTGGTCTCAGTTCTTTGCACACCCACAATGTAAGTGCAACTTCACTCAAAAGTTACTTCTTGCCATATTCAGTAACAGAACACAACTTTGAAAAAACCTACAGATTACATCTACTGTATATAAGCCTATAATTTCATTAACTAAAGCCAATTGAAAAGTAAAATAGATGGTTCAAACAACAGTAGTAAATTGGTAGACTAAGTCAAACTGGTCAGCATCAGCAAAAGTTATACTCCATGGAAAAATCTCTCTGAAAGAAATTGAAGTAGGTATGTTCAGTCTGGATTGATAACTTTTTTTATTTTTTTTTACTTAAGTTAAATATAGGTTTATTTAAAAAATAAGCCTATTAAAATTACATTGGAAGTTGACAACCCATGTTAAGGCCTAAATCTATTAAAATCATTTAAATTAAATACAAAAAACATCAAGTAGTACACATTTGCTGCCAAGTTTTAAAGAAAGTCAAACCACTAAAATGGTGAAGTCACTGGCTACACACCTGAAACCAGAGTTTGTTGAAGTGCTAAACCAACTTTCTACAGCGGTAACCCTCTTCCACAGGTGCAGAGAGAATATTTTCTTCATTTCAATGTATTCAACTAGTTCAGTTGACTAGTTCACTCGAAGTTAAGAAGTCAATTGGAGTTGAAAAAAGGAGAAAAGCCTGTTTTCTTCTTCCAATCTATGAAAAAAATCTAAGTGTGAAAGAATGAGATTTACTACTTCTAAAATCTTGAAGGACATTGATCAGAAATAATCAGTTAAATTCACTAACTTCTGGCAATATTTCCTTTATTTAATAAATCAGTTAATTTTAAATACAAAAAAGTTTTGATAAAGTTTTTTCTTATGTTTCCAGCTCATTTAATAAAAATCAATTAAAATGCTTTTGTGAAATTGAATGCGCGTTTCCATCCAAATAGAGCTTGACACTAATCACAAGTAAAAAATTAACCACCACATTATTCACCTTCTTCTAAAATAATAAAAAATGTAAAAATTAGGAATCTGAATAAATGTATGTTAAGTTATATAACTGTTTAAATAAAATAAATGTGTATCCTCGTGGCTGGCAAAAAGTAGCACCAAATTTAATGTAATGGTTATATTTAGTTGCAAATCAACACATTTTAATGATTACCAGCCAATGAGAATTAACTTTCCTTTAGGAAAATAAATAAAAAGTACAAATGTAAAACATGATTAAAACTGATTATGTAAATCAAGGTTTCCTGCTTGCTGATTTAAATCATGATAAAAACTGGTAATGTAAATTGCTTTGATTTAAATCAATCCGTCCTGTGTTCAATCTTTATGATGCTATCAAATGTTGCACATAAAGAATCTTTTTAATGTAAGTCCACACTCATCTAAAGTTTAGTCTAATTATTACATATAAGTGATTTTACAGTCTGACCCTGAAAAGTGCTGAGCTCTCTCAACTTCCACTGGAGTCGAGGATGCTTAACACCTCGTAGGAGGTGCTCAGCTCCTGAGAGTACCACACCCATATTTTCTGATTTCTATACATATTAAAGTGCATAACAGGTTATTTTATTCTATTCACCCTATCACAGAGCCACTTCATTAACTTTTTGTGCTAGCTGTTCACTCAAATAATTTGTCCCTCTCCTCATTCTGCGTCATTGCCAGATTAAAGTTACAACCTGTTCCTCTGCATAGGTCATCTATTTGGAGTAGAAACAGCAAATGTCTAGCTACTGACACCTTAGTCCTCAATTGGATTTTGACTCCAAGGTTTGGAAAAATCCCATAACCTGATGCCCTAGATAATTGTGTTACGGTTGGACTACTATTTTTAGTAATTTCACATGCCTAGCAGATTATATCTTCAGCTGACATACTAGTGCGTCAAGTACAAAGTGTAAGAAATAATAAGAGACAAAGGACACCTCAGGTTCTCTTACTGTCTCATATTTTCTCATTAATGATTTAAACATTAAGAAATTCTCAGTTAAGCTGCTTGTATTTTCTGTATGATTCAGATTGCACCTTTACAGATAAAGTAAATTCAGTATTAAAAAATAGTTACCTTTCGGGGTAGATGGTAGCAGGAGAAAATTTCTTGGATAGTACTTTGGTCATTACCAAGCAGTCAAAGGAAAGTATTTGTTGAAGGCATCAGAAATTAAAACGTCTTTCTCCACTGCCCCCTTACCCACCCATCCAAAAGCGTATGTGGACTAGGGTTGGAAAGTGTGCTCAGTGAAAAGCATAATACGTCAGAGATCATCACGGTGTTCTTCCATCACTACTGGAAGCTACTGTAAAGCACAAGATTACATAAATGATGCTGACCAAAATTAAGTAACAATCCCAGAATTGTTCTGTCCCTTGTGTATTTGTCTAATATTTATCTGACACACGGCTAGGTATATGGCTGCTTCATTGAATTGAAATAAGTCTATCTCCCTTTGAGAATCCCCTTGTTACAATATATAATTAACACCTTGCCTTAGAAGGTAATTTCAAACCTATATTGTGAATTTATAGTAAGTAATCAAGTTATAGTAAAAGAGTAATCTAAATTTCAGTAGACACTGCCAAAACACTCTGAGGAAATGACACTTTGTGTATTTCAATTTTACTACTAGATTGAAAATGTAATAGTAGTATGTTGTCTTTAACTCCAAAAATGCAATTGTGCTTCTTTCCTAGTTCAATTTTAATATGTATTAACAGGAAAGCACTTACTTAAAAAAAATACATTCTATACACCATACAAAAAATTAATGCCCCTTAATAAATTATTAAGTTTTATTACTTTATGAACCAACGTTCCTGTCCAAAGATTAAAAGTACCATAATTCTTTGCTCTCTTAAGAAAAATGTTAAATCAACATATGTAGCCCTTTGACACTGGAAATCCTGAAAAGAAGTGCCAGAAGTCAAAGAATGTCTTTTGAAGACAGATAAAGTATTTTTTATAATATTTAACTAGAACCACTTACTTGTGGTGTAATACAATCATTTTATACCACTAATTTAATTATACAAGTACAAAATAAAAACACTTATTTTTAAGTATATAATTCACAATAATTACCTGCAGCTACTGTCATTTTTAAAAGTCTTAAAACATCTCCTTACCTTAACTCATCCCACTAAGAGCATTCATGCAGTTTCTTAATTCCAAGCATCATAAACCCTTTTACACATTCCTCTCTGCATTATTCAAACATATCATGCGCTCAGTGAAGTCACTTGACATAAGGATTGTGCCATGAATCCACTAAACAAAAAATGAACCTCTGTTGGTATTTTAGATTTGTACACTTCAAGAGTCAGAAATGCATATACCTTCCTCATGATTAAGAGTGTATGAATTCTAGTAGCACAATATATTTTGTGTTATTTTATGTACATTCCCCTCATGCTATAGTAATGAGTCTCAATACAAGAACCAAGTAAGAGAGTTTCCCTGTGATGAAAATGTGAACAAAATAACCAAATGTACAATATATTAACAAACATTTAGACGTTAGCTAAGGGCAGATCATCATTAACAACTAATTTCTTTCATTGTCTATGCATTCAGATTCCTTTCACTTCAATGAAGATACATACAAGTAAACGAGAGTAAAGGACAAATAGATAATCCAAGGACTGCTGAAAAAAAATACAGAGCCTCCTCTAAATAACTACTTCAAATGCAGCCCAGGTTAGTAGTGACCGAAAGTCTTTGGTCTATAGGTATGTCTATATTGGAATAAGAGACCCACTGACAACTGGGGCTGGCCCGGGTCAGCTGACTCGGGCTTGCAGGGCTAAAAACTACAGCGTAATCATTCGGGCTCAGACTGGAGCCCAGGCTCTACGATCCTCCCTCTCGTGGAGTCTCAGGCTCCAATCCAAACATGCAGACATCTATTTTACAACCCCACAGCCCAAGCCCTAGGCCAGCCACAGTTGTTTAATTGCTGTGTCACAGATGTCCCCAATGTATCATACTGTACATGAAATAAGTGAACCATATTTTAGCATAAAAATCTAGTGAGGCAAACTGTCCGCATCACAAAAAACAGCCATCGCAACTGAAACTAGCTAGCATACTAATTAAGTGTTAAGCAGAGGCCAATGATTAGGATGGTAGGATGCTGAATTATCCTCTTACCCTGGGGTAGGCAACCTATGGCACACGTGCCAAAGGCGGCATGCGAGCTGATTTTCAGTGGCACTCACACTGCCCGGGTCCTGGCCACCAGTCCGGGGGGGCTCTGCATTTTAATTTAATTTTAAATGAAGCTTCTTAAACATTTTAAAAACCTTATTTACTTTACATACAACAATAGTTTAGTTATATATTATAGACTTAGAGAAAGAGACCTTCTAAAAACGTTAAATGGCACGCGAAACCTTAAATTAGAGCGAATAAATGAAGACTTGGCACACCACTTCTGAAAGGTTGCCGACCCCTGCTCTTACCCCTACAAGTGGTCCCCCTACAGATCATTGCTCAGGTGGGTTGAGGCAACAGTAAGTAGAAGACTTCTCTTTCCATGACTGTCAATCTGGCACCTTCCACGAGTAAATTCCTAGGTAGGGTTTTTAGGTTATAAAATAGAATTATTTATTAAAAACCTAGATACTGAGTGCTCAGTTTAAGCATTTAGGGAAGCTTTTCTGGTTTAGTTTGCATTCAGTATGAAATGAGGAAGTGTCACTGCTCTGCACTGTCAGCCAAGTAGATCTAGAGGATTGTCTACCAGCCACCATCATAGAAAACATACAGCTGTACGCATAGGATACTTGCCCTGTAGAGAAGACTGTTAATTATAACATTCACAGCTGTAGAACTGACATACTGCTACCATTCTGAGCAACTTTATAACCAGACACCATTGGATACATAGCGCTATTTAGCTCCACTTCAAATGAAAAACCAGTATTAAGATGACACACTAGTGCTACTCACACACACACACACACAAAAAATCACAAACTGAATTTGGTCGTTCTATTTACATCTCTGTTAAAGGATGCTTTAAATAAAATTAAACAAAGTTACATTTTCTTTATGCTACATATAGCTTGGACTATCAATACTAAAAATGACTACATGCACCATCATCGGCAATTAGATCTACTAAAGGGAAAAGCTATCTATTAGATACTCATCAATTATCAGCAGTACATCAGATTACATTTCCAGTTATCATGCATAACTCGTAGGATTATTTTAATCCACATAGTAGTGACCATAGCACTGTAGCCCTGAATGAAAGGCTAGCAGAGTTCTGTTTACATAACTGCTACAAGTTGGATGATCACTGCACGTTCACAGGATAACAGGGTCTATGTGGACTTAATATTTTATTACAGCAGCATCTGCCAGCAGCTACAGTTAAGATCTCTTAGTTTCCATTATAAATCTCTATTTTTGAAGTGTTTATAACCTGGATGCAGACTGTTTATAACCTGGACTAAAATTTGACATCAGGCCTCTGTTGAAGCACCTATTTTTATACAAGCTATTGGACTTCTATATAAATAAAATCCCCATATATTTATTTTTAATCATTTAAAAAGATCTAGTAGGATATTTTTAACCTTACAACTGGGCACAAAAAGTCTAGAAATATCTCAACTAATAGAGCGAGTCAGTCACATATTTTGACCA
>NW_020664413.1:52703464-52745644 GCF_002925995.2 Terrapene triunguis | reverse complement strand
ACATCTTTAAAATCTTCTTTTTTTTTTTTTTTTTTTACTTTGCTTAATGGTAAGAAGGTACAAGAGTCAATACAAAAGACAGCAGATATTATCTAAAGCAGTGTTTCCCAAACTTGGGACGCCCCTTGTGAAGGGAAAGCCCCTGGCGGGCTGGGCCGGTTTGTTTACCTGCTACGTCCGCAGGTCCAGCCAATCGCGGCTCCCACTGGCCGTGGTTCGCCGCTCCAGACCAATGGGAGCTGCTGGAAGCGGCATGGGCCGAGGAATGTACTGGCCGCCACTTCCAGCAGCTCCCATCGGCCGGACCTGCGTACGCGGCAGGTAAACAAACCGGCCCGGCCCGCCAGGGCTTTCCCTACACAAGCTGCGTCCCAAGTTTGGGAAACACTGATCTAAAGCATAGACACTAAAAATGCATTTACTAGGCAGTGACAATAAAAAGCTTTCTCTGGGAAGTAGGTGGAGCTATTAGTTTATAGAATGAACCTGGAGATTTTCTCATTAGATTCACAATAGCTCAAAAATTCTGAAAAGCAGCAGTAAAATTGACAAGGGCTTGTTAGCTTTACTTTGCTGCTGCTCCCAAATTGTTCTGGGAGTCTGCTTTCTCCACTCCCTTCATCCAAAAGAATTCCCAGCAGTGGCAGAAAATTCTCTCTACTTATGTTCATGGTTTTCCAAGAAGCAGCAGAGTGAAAGTTACAAGATAAACTAAGATAGCTTCAGAGTTTCTTTTGTTTTGCTGCAGCAAAACTGCACTCATTCTCTTCAGTGTCATGGTACTGCTCCTCTGAAAGCTATGAGCCACAGCAGAGACATTAAAAGTGATAGCAGGAGAAAGACTAAGGGCATGTCTACACATACAGTGCTGCTGCAGCTGCACCTCATCTGGTAAATATGCTCTATACCAACGGGAGCACTCTCTCCCATTGGCATTATAAAACCACCTCTGTGAACTGCAGAAGCTATACTGGCCCGCCAATAAGGCGCTGTGCACACAAGCACTTATGTCGGTGTTACTTATGTCACTCAGCGGGGTGGTTTATTTACCCCCCTGAGCGACATAAATTATGCCGACATACGCTGTAGCCATAGCCTAAAACTCACCATTCTTTTCCAGTAGCTGGAGGGAAAAGAGAGGAAAGTAGTTCCTCCTTTACAGCAGGTGGGGGTCAGAAGGAAAGAGAAGTTGGGACATGGAGAGGTGGGGATAAGAGGGGTAATGCAGCAGCTAGTAAACAGGGAAGAGTGAGTTCTAAATCTAATCAGACCCCTTACTAACCAAGATTGGCCATGGACCAGATACACCAGCCTGCAAACAATCCCACTGACTCTCCCTTCCAGAAGCTAGTGGGAGAGGCACAATAATGATTTACAGCAGTGGTTCTCAAACTTTTGTAAGTGACCCCTTTCACATATAGCAAGCCTCTGAGTGCGACCCCCCCGTAATTAAAAACACTTTTTAATATATTTAACATCATTATAAATGCTGGAGGCAAAGCGGGGTTTGGAGTGGAGGCTGACAGCTCTCGACGCCCCCATGTAATAACCTTGCGACCCCGAGGGGTCCACACCCTCAGTTTTACAGCAAATCTATACACAGTTTTCAGGGTCTTTTGTACTCATTCTTCCAAAAGTACGTTGTTGCAGTTTGACCAAGGAGACTAAATAAAAATTAAAGTTCTAATAACAAGGCTTAAGATTCAATAATATTTAAAAAATTTATTTTGGACAAGGACATCTATTTCAAAACAAGTTTGTTAATGAGAAAGTCCTACCCATTCAGCTACACTTGTTCTTTGGCAATTCTCATGGATGAATTAATTAATTCAGAAAGTTTTTTTACATTAGCATTCCTTTTAGACCAATATTCCACACACTAACGATTACACAAAAGAAGTTAGAAGTCCTTTTTGGGGATTAGAGTGGTGTGTTTTATTTATCCTCCTCCCAAAAGAAATCAACCGGTTTTCACAGGATACACAATTAAAATCTTTTTAAATTAGAAGCCATTCCTTTGGCAACCTCTTATGGTCTCCAAAAGAGAACCTATTAATAAAAAAAATTCCTTGGATAGTCTATTGAGTGTATTCCCTTTGCAAATGTAATGTTATCTATTTTTAATCATCTTGTATCACATTAGTTATTCTGCATGGTAGTCCCCAAAAGAACATTTTTTTAAATTTAAAAAGCATACACTCCCCTTCAACCACTTACGTCAGTTAAAAGAGCAACTAGTGCTCAACTTCTAAACACTAACCAGATACCTTCAATACATATTTTTCAGTGATTTCAGGCTGTTGCTCTCACATGGAAAAAGCATGGCACAGGGCTTGTCTACACTGCCAAGTTGTCAACAAAACTTTTGTCTTTCACAGGTACTTAAAAAAGCTCCCTTCTCCCCCCCCCCCCCCCCCCCCCCCGGAAAGATAAAGGTTTTGCCGCAGCAAGTGGCAGTGTGAATGCGGCTTTGTCGGCAGGAGCGCTCTCCTGCTGACAAAGCGAATGCTGCTCGTGGGACTGGAAGTATGCCGACATTTAGCGACAGGGCTGTGTCGACAGTCTTGTCGTTAAAAGCTGTGTGGTGTAGACAAGCCCATAGTGTTCTACTGTGGAAATCAAGAGTAGTTATTTAGGTTAGATGTGTGAAATGTTTGTAGTGTTAGAAGCTAAAACTGTATCTACCTTAACTTGAGTAGCATTTTGAGTTGTGGAAGGGAGAGGTGAGAAAAAAGCGGCACAGACAAAATAGCTGAGAAGGATAGAGCTGAGAAGACAAAAAAAGCACGGGGCGGCGGGAGGGGGGAAGAGACTATTAAAAGAGTTGTATCCCACACAGCATCTCAACATGATTTACTATCAGGGAGTTCTGCTTCAAGAAGAACCAGTTCAGGCACTGAAAAATGGTAAGACAGACAAGAAAAGGCTGAACCACTTACTCCCTCTAAACATTTTCTAAAAGTTGTATGTAGTGTAGTTGTAACCATGTCGGTCCCAGAATATTAGAGACACGAGGTGGGTGAGGTAGTATCTTTTATTGAACCAACTCCTGTTGGTGAAAGAGACAAGCTTTCAAGCCACACAGAGCTCTTCCCAGGCTTGGACTGCAACTCCGGGACCCTGTGAGGGGGAAGGCTAGCAATAAGTGTTTAATTGCTATATCACCTTAACCTTATTTTTCTTTCCTGTATACCGCTTGTGACTGGGTGATTTTGCGGAAGCTGTCTCAGTGACAGTGGCCAACCAAGTTTCCCTCACCTCCAATAAATTTGTTAGTCTCTAAGGTGCCACAAGTACTCCTGTTCTTTTTGTGGATACAGACTAACACGGCTGCTACTCTGAAATCTGTCACCTCCAACAGTACCATTTAACTCTTGCTTTTTTGACACTGTTCAAGGTTACACATAATTTACCTGTGATGCACCTCATGATAAGAAGTTTCCCTAATAACAGAGCAAACCAAGAATATTAAACTGAAAAGTACAAAAATGCATGCACCACCCACCTTCATCATGCTCCCCAAATAAACATGACCTAGACATGCTACCTAAGTTTCACCAACTCAGACCCCAAAATAGTGTTCCCTTCTATCTCATTCTAAGAAAGGTACCCTATGTGTAGTCCTTCAGAGCACATACTGCAGCTGAGGCATAATGACAGCTGGTTGGGAAGACCTAAAATACACACTAACTTACGGCAGGTCTACAATTAAAACATTTCACTGGCACAGCTGCAGCATGTTAGTGAAGATGCTATATGCGGTTGGGAAAGCTTCTTCTGTTGGTGTAGTTAATCCATCTCCACAAGAGGCAGTAGCTATGTCGACAAGAAAAGCTCTCCCTTCAACATAGTGCTGTCTACACTCAGGGTTTGGTTGGTATAAATGTGACACTCAGGGATGTGGATTTTCCACATCCCTGAAAAACAGCTATACTGGTGTACGTTTATAATGTACACCTGGCTGTAGAGTTGGGAGCATAATGAAATGGGCATACAAGCCAGAGGCCAACAGCAAACGTTTGTTCCCCTGGGAAGGGGCAGAGGCCCACCCATGCCAGTCACCCCCATGCAGCCCTGGCTAGAAGCTGGGTTTATTGCTCTGGGGTGTGCAGAGAGCGCTTGGGCTTTCAGGCCCACGTGGGATCCTCCCCAACCCTGGTCACTACAGCTTGCAAAGCTGAGCCTGGTGCCCTTCCCCCGGTGGCAATTCACAGCCGTGAGAAACCGTGCTCAGCCTGGCCACGACATAGGGGCAGTTACCTCGGTGCCTCCAGCGAGAGGCCTTGTGTGGAGCCCCCCCCATTACCGGGCTACTGCTGCGCTGGGCCGGGGGTGCCCGGGCCGCAACTGGGGGAGGGGGGAGCCCGCACTGCGGCCGGAAGCAGTTTGGGACAAACTCAATGGAGCAGCGCCGCCCCCCCCCCAGCCCCTTCACTAAGGCGGCCCCGGCGGCGGGGTCTCACTGCTGCGGCCGCCGCCGGCGCCACGTGATGAGGCGGCGGCCGCCTCGCTGCCCCCCACATGCAGCTCTGCAGCCCGCGCAGGGATGGTGGCCGCTGCCCCCGCCCCCCAGCCGGCCCGGGGCCCGGCCGCCGCCTTCCCGGCAGCGCCGGCCGGTTGTGTGGGGGAGGGAATGTAAACAAATGGGGTTTTATAGCTACCTCACTCGAGTGCCGTGTGCATCTCCCTCTCCGCTCGGTACCAAACCGCCGGGGCGCCTCCTCCTCCGCAGCGGCCGCCGCGCTACGCCATTCACCAAACACACTTACGCCGTGCCAGCCGCGCTCTGCACGCACACCGCTACGAACCATGCGCATAGGCTAAGCCACCACCTTGGTGGCTCAGCCTAGCCAATGCGGGCTTCCCCCCGCCCCCTTCTACGTAAACGGCGTAGCACAACCTCTTCTAGTCTCTGCCCCTCCCTCCCGGGGCTGCTGAGCTCATTGCCAGGTTACTCCGGAGGAAGAGGCGCATGCGCAGTCGGGCAGCTCCACCGGATGCTGCGCTGCCCTGTGCGGTGTGGGCGCGCCTGCTGCGGACGGCGTCTGTGCAGTGGCCCCCGGGGTAGGGCGCGCGTGACCCCCGCTCCCGCGCGGCCCCGGAGGGGAGCGGGACCCGCAGTCCCTGTACAGCCGGGGGGGGGGTGATCGTACCCGGGCACCGTTGCCCACAGGAGGGACGCTGGGGTTGGGCAGAGGCGCCACGGTGATGGGCACCGCGCGAAATGGCGCGAGAGCGGGACGGAGCGTCGCTAGGCCGCACCTGCCCCGGGCCAGCGGGAGGCTTTGCCCCTGGGCGGGGGTTTCGGTGACGCCGGGGCTGCAGCCCTGGTTCAGCGAGCTCGGGTTGGTGAAGTGGTGCCGGCCGCTGGGTCGCTCAGGCGCAGATCGCTTTCAAGCTGGCCTAGAGCGACTGGGCCTTACCCCGGCCAGGGGTGGGGTGCGACCCGACCCGACCCGAAAGGGCTGTTCTTAAACTGGCAAAGGCAGCGGTAGTTGAGCTCCAGCAGTTGTTCAACCCATTTAAATTAAACAGGTGCAACGTCTGCTTTTCTGTACTTTGGAGAGGAGAACCGTGTTACCCGCTCTACAGGTTTTACTGGAGACCAGTTCATAGATTCATAGATTCTAGGACTGGAAGGGACCTCGAGAGGTCATCGAGTCCAGTCCCCTGCCCGCATGGCAGGACCAAATACTGTCTAGACCATCCCTGATAGACATTTAAGAGTAGGTTAGATAAATATCTCCAGAGACGGAGATTCCACAACCTCCCTAGGCAATTTATTCCAGTGTTTAACCACCCTGACAGTTAGGAACTTTTTCCTAATGTCCAACCTAGACCTCCCTTGCTGCAGTTTAAGCCCATTGCTTCTTGTTCTATCCTCAAAGACTAAGGTGAACAAGTTTTCTCCCTCCTCCTTATGACACCCTTTTAGATACCTGAAAACTGCTATCATGTCCCCTCTCAGTCTTCTCTTTTCCAAACTAAACAAACCCAATTCTTTCAGCCTTCCTTCATAGGTCATGTTCTCCAGACCTTTAATCATTCTTGTTGCTCTTCTCTGGACCCTTTCCAATTTCTCCACATCTTTCTTGAAATGCGGTGCCCAGAACTGGACACAATACTCCAGCTGAGGCCTAACCAGAGCAGAGTAGAGCGGAAGAATGACTTCACGTGTCTTGCTAACAACACACCTGTTAATACATCCCAGAATCATGTTTGCTTTTTTTGCAACAGCATCACACTGTTGACTCATATTTAGCTTGTGGTCCACTATAACCCCTAGATCCCTTTCTGCCGTACTCCTTCCTAGACAGTCTCTTCCCATTCTGTATGTGTGAAACTGATTTTTTCTTCCTAAGTGGAGCACTTTGCATTTTTCTTTGTTAAACTTCATTCTGTTTAACTCAAACCTATCTCCAATTTGTCCAGATCATTTTGAATTATGACCCTGTCCTCCAAAGCAGTTGCAATCCCTCCCAGTTTGGTATCATCCGCAAACTTAATAAGCGTACTTTCTATGCCAATATCTAAGTCGTTAATGAAGATATTGAACAGAGCCGGTCCCAAAACAGACCCCTGCGGAACCCCACTCGTTATGCCTTTCCAGCAGGATTGGGAACCATTAATAACAACTCTCTGAGTACGGTTATCCAGCCAGTTATGCACCCACCTTATAGTAGCCCCATCTAAATTGTATTTGCCTAGTTTGTCGATAAGAATATCGTGCGAGACCGTATCAAATGCCTTACTAAAGTCTAGGTATACCACATCCACAGCTTCTCCCTTATCCACAAGACTCGTTATCCTATCGAAGAAAGCTATCAGATTGGTTTGACATGATCTGTTCAAACCACAGCACAGGGCTACTACCTTAATCTGCGCCTCTCACGGCAACTCTCTCCATCACGCTCTCTTGTTTGCTGGTGTACAGTTGTACAGCTCCGTAGACTTAAGTTTTGCCCTTTTACACCAGCAGAATATTTGGTCCTTTAGTGAAAATTTAGTTTAAATTTTGCATAGATATTAAGCTGTTTTACAGGCCTAGTCCCATATTCCGTCTGTATCCAAAATTCCCATTGACAGTAGGGAATGCAGAATGGAGTCCTATATCTGCTACCTGACATTAGAATTTGTTACTGGGCAATAACTCAGTATTTGCAATGTGTATGTGATTGCATTTTTTTGTCTGGGTCTGATTGCTTTTCCAGTTAAAGTCTAGGTCAGCAAGCATTTAAAAAAAAAAGGACAAGTAAAAATCATGACAGGTCAAAGCCTATTAGGTAAATTGAAACAAATATACCAAATGTGGACAGGTCCTTTCATGGTTAAGGGGTGGTCTGTAACCAGTTTTTGTACTGAATTAGCAGTTTAGAAACTGATGTATTAAATTGGTGCAACTCCCTGTGGAGGTATTTATACTGATATAAAGGTGTCAGTCTATACTGGTATAGTATAGTGTCATAAATTTACCCCACATAAATTTACACTAAACCAGCACCTTTATACTAGTCTGACTGCCATCACAGTAAGGGGTTGAAACATGTATTCATAGCTTTTAAGGCCAGAAGGGACCATTAAATCATTTAGTCTGACCTCCTGTATGTCACAGGTCATTCAGTTTTACCCACTTAACCCTTATTGAGCTCAGTTGTTGTTTGGCTAAAGCATATGCCACCTTTAAAGCAGCTTGGTTCATCCTGAACCATAACTAAGTGGCTTGAAAAGAAACTTTCTAGTCTGTTCACAACCATTACACACTAGAAAGATCTTTTCAAAAAGTGCTGTTTTAACTGAATTCAAAGCAGCTTCAGTCCCAAACAGCTATTTTAAAAGCAAGAGATGCCACACTTTGGACTGAAACTGGAAATGGCATTGTCAGCAGACATAGAGTAGTAGGAAGAAATTTAATTCAGCTACATATCTTATAACGAATGTGTTCATTAACTAAAACTCCAGTCTTCATAAATCAATGTAGTTTTGTACTGGATTTGATTGATAAAGATTGGATTTTTAGTTACTAGGTAACTACCTCACTATAAGGAAACTAATTTTTCTTGTATATAGTCACATGTAAACGTATCCCAGACTTCCTGGATTCAATGAGGATGACAGCTGTTTTGCGGCGTAACAAGCTGTGGGGGGGAGGAGGGAAGAGCGGGAAAGCAGTGCGCTCAGGGCAGGAGGCGGGGCGGGGATTTGGGGAAGGAGTCCAATAGGGGCAGGGAGGGGGTGGAATTGGGGTGGAGCTAGGGGGGGTGTCGAGCATTCACCGGCGCCGGGAGAAGATGGCGCCTACGCTAGAGAGTTTCATAGAGACGTCATCTGGCAGGTTTAAGCTCAAGGAAAAGAATAAACATGGGTAACACTTCTGTAGCCTTCTCAAGCCACACTGGCCAAGCATGAAGAGAAATTTGATAAAATGCTTGAACATGAGAAAGTGTTGTTAAAAAGCTTTGGCTCAAAAGTAAGTAGACAATAGCTGATCAGTAGCGTAGCAGAGGATAGCATATAAAGCATTCCCCCTTCCCTACTGAATAATTTTCTGGCCTGTAGCTGAAATATGCTGTTCTGGTACAAGATTTCCAGTTTTCTTTCTATGTATTTTCTGCTGTATCTGTATTTGGTCTGTTGTTTTATTTACACTTTCTAACATTCACTGTGGCAGTGTGATGCACACTCTGACAATGTACACGGTGGGAATGATGCTGGGAGAGGACATTGGACACAGAGTAGGTAGGGAGTCCCCTTAAACATTTTCATATAGGTGGGAGGCTTTCAGGGTGTATAATCTCTAGCGTGAAGTTTGACCACTTGCACAAGTGGTTGTAAACTTTCAGTCTAGGGTCCATCAAGGAAATGAGCAGTGATGGGGATAGAGTTAGAGCGAGCCATACACAGAACTGTGTCTGGTGACCTGTTTGGGAATTACCCAGATACTGTTGTGAGCCTCAGAGGTAGTAGGGTTATTGGTGATCAGTTTTTAAGTGAAATTCTACTCTTAAAAGTGATTATGTAAAAGTGACACCTTCAACAAGTTACTCCCCATGCGTATTCAGAGTCAGATCAGTTCACTATAGTGACAAAATTAAGTTTTTGCTACTTTTTACTCCTATTAGCCCTGCTAAACCGAGTGAGCTTCAGATTGTATTCTATTTTGTTCCTCAGCAGAGTTATTTACTATGTTCCAATCAGTTTCCTGTGCAAACTCCAGTGAAGATTTAAGGTTACACAGGTGTAACTGAGGAACTAATTTGTGCTACAGAGCCCTTGCTATATGCAAGCTGGAAAGAACCCAGTTTGAGTTTCCAGGGCTAGCCGTTATTTGTAAGTGGGATTAGACGTAGTATATGAACAGAAATCTTCTCACTGTGCTAACTTTATTCTGTTAAATTATTTTCTTCTCGTTTTTCAGATCCCATTTGCCTAATGTAACTACAAATTTTCTTTTATTGGACTTTGGGAGACAACTTATGTTAGTAACAGGACTGTCACAGGATTCAAGAATGACAAAAGAGACCCACACCCAAATTTCTCTCACACACATTTGTTTAGTCTCCCCTAAATCTAATACAAAGTAAATCTATATGGAAAGTACCTGTTTTTCCTCTTTGTGCATAGAGGAAAAAAACAGTCACAAAAGTTACAAAAGCAACTTCTTTAGGAGGTTTCCTGCACAACTATGGCAAGTTTATATGACTAGTGCCTGGCTGTTGTCACCTAGTGTGCCTATTTCTTTACAGTTTATGCATATTCTCATACCTTTTCATTTTAAGACTAACTTCTAATGACAAACGAGAAAAGGTAGGGTTCAGATACATGTGGGTACCTTCTAGGTTCAGTTTTGGAACATTCTAATAATTAGGATTTTTCTTCAATCTCCCTAATGAGAAGTTTCTGCTCTGTTGGCTTCCCATTCTGATTACATCCATGTGAACATAAAATGGCATGCATAGATCAATAAAAGTTTACACCATCTATATATAAAAATCAGCCTGACCTTGATCCCATTTAAGTCAATGGCAACCCCCCGCCATTGATGACAGTGGGAGCAGGATGAGGCCTCCCATCAGCATCTTTTCTTTTTAAGTGCCCAACCAATCAGTGCCCAGAAATCAATGGGAATTGTGAGCACTGAACACCTCACTGGACTGGACTCCATGCAGGACGTGATGTGATAAGACACTCACAAGGCCCACTTCTGCACTGATGTCAGTAGGAGTTCTGAATGCATCAGTAGCTCTGTGTCAATAGTTACTGGATATTTTCTGCTGGGCCAAGGCTGTGTTAGCTAGTTGGATAGGGCAGACTGGAAATTACATGAGAGTTCTAGAAATGTACTTTGAAAGCAAACTGGAGTGATTCCTCTGTGGAAAGGAAATGTTGTCTTCTAACCTAATCTGTTTATATGCTGAGTAACTTTATTGTATTTGAGAAGAGGGTATGAATACAAAGTTTTATTGATTCTGTCCTTTAAACTGAGAAACTGTAGATTCGTTGGAAGGCATAAATGGGCAAAATCTAGAGTGGTTAGACTATGAATGCTAGATTCCTACAAGTTGGTCCTTGCAAACTTAACTGGCAATTGGTAGCCTTTATATATAATTAAATCATTCATCCTTTACTGAGTAATAGAAGCACAGCTTTTCTAAAACTCTTAACTGTGCCCCTGGAGCTAAGTCCCATGTTGCCTCCACCCTTGTTATATAATGTGTAAGTAAAATGGCAAAATTTCAACTCATGCAATTCTTCTATTGTGGGCAGCTGGGAACTGTGCTGCCGCTGCTTCCCTAGTTACTGGCTACCCCTAAAACCCACCTCAAGAGTACCATGTTGGGAAGGAGAAGCAGCATTAGCTAATATGGACTCTTCGCAATAACACACAGTATGTCCTGTGGCTTTAGAGTTGGAGAATGTGGTAGAGCACAGCTGTGCCCCCCTGACCCCCCATCTCTTTACAATTGATGCTGAACTTTGGGGGGGACGCAGGGCTTAAATTCAGCTGAAGCAGTCCAGAGCAGAACGCTGGTAAATATTTTCAAACCTACAGGAGCCCCAGCCCTGCCCCACAGCTGAAACCCAGAGCCCCAAATGGGGGGAGGAGGGGTCATCGGGGCTCCGGGAAATAATGTCTGAGACTTTAAGCCCAGGAGGGACTTTTGCAGGGGAAGAGAGGAGACATTGCTTATCCATGGCACATTCCCTGGGTATAGGCTCTCCTCTGCTTGCAAGAACACAGAAGAGAATGAGGGCTTTTGTTTTCACTCTGCTGCCAGTGCAACTGAATCTGAAGTCAATGGAAAATCTCCTAGTGAGCTCAGGAGGAGCAGGATGGATCCAGGAGTCACTGAGTGTTTGGCTTGGTAAAGGCTGAATATGTAGCTCAGGATTTGTCCCCTGAAGAGTTGCTTAAATGTAACTATTTATTTCTACCTAGGGTAATAGTTGAGCAGATGTAGATCGGTGGGAGGCATGGGTTTTTTGACTTATGAAACACTTGCTCCCAGGGTGCCATCTATTTTTGCAGCTCAGAGAGGAACTTTATGGAAAGACTGCACTTTCATCATCTGTAGAAAGATGATGAATGTATATCCAGGCTGAGTTGCTACCTGAAGCACCATTCTGCGGGAATGTAGAGGAACCAAGTGTCCATTACCAAAGCTGTTTGGATATAGCCCTGAAATGTTGAGACCCCGTGAAGCATTCTAACATTCCTACATTTTTTCCATATATTCCTACTGTAACTCTGTATAGCTCCCCATAAAAGAAAGGCCTACTAGAGACTAAGCTCTGTAAGAAATAAACAAAAGAGATCATAGAGGATTATCAAGATAATCAGTGTTAGGGCACAGCCCCATTTCCCTAATCTTTAATTAAAACTGTCACCCTAGATCACTGTTTTGCATAGCATTTCCTCATGTAAAATATCACAAAACACTTTGCAGGTTAGAGAATAGTTAGAGTTTAAGAATGCCAGACGGCGAGAGACATTAAGAGTGATAAACTAAAGAGAACAATGATAATTTCAGCTTGAAATCAAATGAAGGGCTGCTAAACTGGGGAGAGAGACAGGAACCAACAGCAATGAGATTATGTAGAAAGACAGGGATAAGGCCAGAGCTAGATGAGCAGCCGGAGTGTGGGAGAGATTAGAGAAATGAGGGGCCTATATCACCATTGCAGTTTGACACCTCTATAACTCATTGATCTCAATGGAGCTGTCCTGGCATAAAACTCAATTGAAATCAGTGAACTATAGTGGTGGAGTGAATAAGGCCTGTAAACTGCTGGCTTGTTTCCCCAACCCAGAAAAGACTTTGCAGGCCTATGTCTCCTTAAAGACACAATTTTATTCAACATAAAACTTAGGCAAAACATCAAAACAAGAAGCAGTTCCTCTGCCAACCATAAGGCTTTTCCTTTTGTCTCTCACTACCAAAGGGGGCTATACCCTTATCTTCAATTTCCACCCCACTCACCCGCTTGCAGGATCCCATCTCCCTCCTCCTGCTCCCCCTCAGTTTAGCCACTTGCTTGCTTTTATATTAACTTTCTCCCTTCCCAGCTGGGTCTGATAAATGAACGGGGCTGGCTGGCTGGCCCCACCCCATTACAACACCGAAAGTTTGTGCAGCAAGTGAGAGCAAGTCCACAGAGCATTTTAGGAAATGAAGAAGCAGTTTTGAATAGGTTCCTCAAACTAATGTGGGGTTAGTAGAGTTGCTTAAGGATGGCAGGAGGTATGGTCAAATATTTTTCCCGAGATGGCAAGGCTCAGAGGTGGCTTTTGGGGGAGGCCACAGAAGGGAGTTGCAACAATTAAGTCAAGAAAAGATGAAGCCATGCAGAAGGATTTCTACAATGGTGAAGTTGACAACTGGCAGATTTGAAGACTTCAGAGAAGCGGGAAAAGAAGCAAAGTTCAAGGTCAAGGCTGATGCCAAGGTTCAAAATGTTGAGTTGAGGAAGGAGACAGAGTTACGTTTGTAGAAGCTTTTTTTTTTGGGGGGGGGGGGGGGGGGGGGTCCAAGCCCTCCTGCCTCAAACATTTAGCTGAAATAAAATGAGGCAGAACCACAAGCTTACTAGGATAAAGACAGAGAGAATAGACAGGAAGGAGTTAAGGATGTTATAGATACATACAGATGAGTATCAATTCTTAGCTTGTCCTCTGAGACTGCCAATAATTATGTCAATTATGTTGTGAACACTTGTCCACAAGGAACTTGGCTGAAACCACCTACTCATTTCATTCACACCATTTATCTTCTTTCCCTCTCTCTCCATGTTCCCCCTGTAATCTTCCCTCCTTTAATTCAGTACCTATCTCGTCATAAAAGTCAACCAACAACGGAGGTTCATGTTTGAGTTTAGCCTTTGTGTAACTGAGTAATTTTTTTCAGTAGCAGTTCTGCTGAAGTCATCATGAGGCTTTCCAAGAAGATAAAATCAGCCAGACTTACACTACATATTGGTAAAAATGGCGCATTCCAAATCTTCTTAGGGAAAATGTTAAATTAAAGAAGTATAATAGTTTTGCATTCCTGGATGTACACCAGAAAAGCTGTACAAATGTTAAGGGAGGTAATTTGAGATTGAAAATTAATACAAGTATAAATACTACTGCCCCTTTACCAAGTGGTAGCAGATTTCAAGGCTTTGGGTGGGAGGGTGGTTAATCTTTATGGTGTCATCTTTTAATAAACATATATGGTCCTTGTAACATTTGTGGCAGGTGCATTTATTTTAAATGTGTAAAGAGCATCTCTGCATAATACCTAAAGTATAATTTTCCTATTTTACATTCTTAAGGAAATGGACATGGATTTACATAATTTTTTAGCCCCAGGTTTGTTTAGAAATATATGCCTCATTGTTAAGCTACTGTATCCATATTTCTGAACCTATACAAGTAGCCTGATTTCCAAGAGTGCTGAACACCCATTAGGTTTCAGAGGGGTAGCCGTGATAGTCTGTATCAGTAAAAAAACAAGAAGTGCTTTTGGCACCTTAGAGACTAACAAATTTATTTGGGCATAAGCTTTTGTGGGATATAACCCACTTCATCAGATGCATGGAGTGGAAAATACAGTAAGCAGGTATAAGTATACAGCACATGAAAAGATGGGAGTTGCCTTACCAAGTGGGGGGTTAGTGCTAACGAGGCCAATTCAATTAGGATGAAAGCTGCTGGGCATTCAACACTTTTGAAAACTTGTGATTATTTAAAAGGTCTAAATAGTGCTTTAGGAGCTTAATGTGACACACCTGTTTTTTGTTTTGTTTTGTTTTTTAAATCTTGGCCTTACTTTTTGAGGGATTTACCTTTCCAGAAACCGAGCATAGAATCACTTTTATGATTAAAGGTGTCAATGTTAGAAACAATGCCACTTTTGTTAATTGCAAATGAAATTTAAGCATACAGTTCAAAGCCTAATCTGTTGAATTTCCAGTTGACTAAAATGTTGATAACTTATTTCTGAAGGACAAGGTGATATACTTTAGTGAATGAACATATGATGAATGGAAGGAGAAAACAGTAGGCTTCCAGATGTTTCCTAAAACAAAACAGATGTTCAAACTAAACTGGAAGTCAGCACTTACTGCATTGTTTAAAGTAAGTTTAGAATAGGAACATTATATACAACCATTCGATAACAACAACGAAGGTCATGCTCCCCCGCATGTGCACACATAGGTTCAGCTCTGAGTTTTTGGTTTGCCCCATTGTCAAATTCAGACATGGATCACTATTCAGATTCTGAAAACACCCTCCCAAAATTCAGATCCTGAAGTTCAGCTTGAGCTCATTTTCAATTACATTAATGTATTTAGTTTAGATAGCAATAGCTTGATTTATTTGTTAACATTAATTTTTAGGCTATGCCTATTCCATAGTTTTTATAAAAACAATAGAGAAACAGTTGGAATGAAATGGAGTCATGTCAGGAGTTACATTTGTTATTATAAAACTATTCTACTTGCCTTAAAATGAGAAAATAGCCATAATATTACTAACATCTTCTATCATTGCTTAGACAGAAACAGATTTGTTTCTACAGCTCCTTAGATGCAGTGAGTCAGAAAATAACTACAGGCTTGTGAATCAGACTTTTGCACGTCCCTGATATTAACACTCAGGCATACAGATGGGCTCAATCCACTTACATAGCTATATGAATATAGACTTCACCACTCAGGAGGCCGGTCTCATTCTCTCTTTCCTTCTACCTCTTCTTGGATTACAGGGAACTGCATTGCCCCATATAGTCACTCCCTCCATTGGAATGTTTGCTATCTAGGCAGCTCCTTCTGTAACTGACTGTATTTGAAGGAGTTGTGTCAACAGCTTTTTTATGTTGAATTTGAACCTTGAGCTAGTAAAACAATATCATGGTAATGCTGAAGCCAGTTTTGCTGTTTTTACAGAAGATCATTTGTTAAAATTGCTTCACAGCAGTTTTAACTTTTTGAGCCTTGAGTTGATTGCAGTGTGTAACTGCCAGCTATTGGGAATAGGGCAGTGGCAAATTTTTTCCAGGAATTTATGCAGAAAGTTTTAAATTTCATCTAAAGTTTAGCTTTGAAAAAGTAGAGCTTTTGTTTTTAAAGAAAACAAAATGAATGAGAGTCTTCAGTTTTTGCGAATGCCACTCATGTTTCAGAGTGACACAACACAGAAACAACATTCATTTTGGTCATCAGTCTCCTGTGGGCAAAAGATAGAGGTCAGACATCCATGCAGATATGACTGTATCAACACTCTTTCATAGGCCACGTCTACATCACAAACTTTGATCAATGCAAGTGACATCAGCATACAGCTGCCGAAGTTAGTGCATCGCTTGTGCATGCATACTTGGCGGCTTGTGTAAGTGCTGCGTGTACTCACCAGGAGTGCTTGTGTTGATGCAAAGTGCGATGCACAACAAGTAAGAATCCCAGTGTGCCAAGTACCACGCTCCAGTGCAATACCTTCTGGGAAGTTTTGGCAATGTGTTGTGAGATACAAATAACTTACTGAAGGATCCTTGGGTGCTAAGGGTCAAGTTACCAGCATGTAATGTTCTCCATCTCATAATGCCATGCATATCCCATAATTTTTTTTTTAAGATCCCACAAACTCGCATGACACTGTTCAGTGTCTGTTATCTCTGACAGAAGTACAGAGGCCCGCAGAACTCTGTACCATCGTCATGAACATTGCAAATACACAGGATGCATGATTCTCCATTATTATCAGAGCAGCAAGACCAACCACAACAGTGGGGGACATGACAATTTCTTTGAGGACAGGTTGCTGAGTGACATAGCAGAAAACAATGCAAGGTTGTTGGTGACATTCACTGAGTTCTGTTTTACCAGACTGAGCCTAAATTTAAGTGCCTTTCACATGCATGTCAGTGTCTGTATATCTGCCAGAAGATGGATGAGCATCTTCAAGAACTTAAAGGAAGGAGGCCTATCTGCCTATTGTCAAAGTAGTTCATGATCTTGGGATCTTGATACACGTATCTGGACCCCCAGATAGCAGCAGCCAGAAACAATCTTTTACTTTTAGCTGACCAAGCCAGCATGCTTTTTTTTTTTTTTTTTTTGGCCAGGTTCATCCATGTGCTTTTGTTAACGTGAGGTTAGCTTATTGCAATATGCTTGGACAGGGTCAATACAGAAGGTCATTTGGAACCACCAGCTAGTGCAAGTTATAACTGTCCATCTTTTAGGCAGAGGAGAGAAAGTTGGCATATTATGGCTCTTTGTTGGGAGCAGGGGAGGGAAGTGTGTGTATATGGAAACTCGGGGTTCAGGTTACTGTCTCTCGAACTCCAAGAACCTTAGTAAAACAGTGGGGGAAAAGAATGATTGATGATAGGCCCCATTATCTCAGAGCCTGTCTCTCCCACGATGCCTCCCCACAGCAAACTGCACTCTGAAGAAATACAATGGCTATCTGTGCCAATGGGGAGATTAATGGAGAAGTAGGAAGGAAAGTGCTCCCAATAACAAGACCACTGCCTCTGCAATTCAGTCCTGTCAGATGTATCTCTGAACTCAACTTAATCCATTTTTAGGAAGGGTCTAGTGGTGTCTTGTCTATACTTGCACTCCCAATGGTGGAGCTGAAGCAGTGGTAGCAATGGCAGGAGATTGTATAGGCAGAATGTCTGGTGTACAGGGCCGGCTCCAGGCACCAACTAAGGAAGCAGGTGCTTGGGGTGGCCAATACAAAGGGTGGCACTCCATCTGCTATTGGGGCGGCACGTCCGGGTCTTAGGCAGGAATTAGGCGGCGGGTCCCTCAGTCCCTTTCTTCCTCTTTGAGCTGCCGCTGAAGTGCGGCTGAAGAGTAAGAGAGGGAGTGAAGGACCCACCGCCGAAGAATGGAGCGGCACAATTGAGCTGCCGCCAAAGTGCCGCCGCTGGGGTTTTTTTTTTTTTTTTTTTTCCTTTTTTTGGGGGGCCGCTTGGGGTGGCAGGAAACCTGGAGCCAGCCCTGCTGGTGTAGATAAGGGCTAAATGAAAGTAAGTAAGTAAGCCACCTCTCCCTCTTCAAGCTTCCCACTGCAGGCCTTTGAATCTATTAACTGCTATCTGTTCCTGTAGATCCTTTCAGAGGAGATGTCCTCACTGCTTCAGAGGGGAACAAAGTATATACTTTCTGTCCTTGAGAAGCAGTTTGGTACAATTCTAACCTACATAAAGTACCCCCAGGTACAGTAACGGGTACATTATAAATACTTGTAATAATATTAAAATTTAAATCCAAGAAGATTAAATTTTCACAGAATGCCTAGGAGGCTTTAGAAAACTGTCCTCAAAAAAGTTACATAGTCACACACTACAATGGTCCCCAGCAGTGTCATTACAGTTAATTCCCTCTCAGTGCTCCATAATAGTTTGATCCTGTACTTTTCTTTAAATTTTTATATGTCAAGTTTTAACTCCAAAGAAGTTTGTCTTGGAACTCATTTCTTACAAAAACTTTGTTAATCTAGGGTTAGGAAGAGAAGAGGCAAAAATGTTTTTCTTCAGTTTCACTTTGTCATATTTTAGCAAGGACAGAGTAGACACCACAAACATCCCACACAAACACAAAAGCTGACTATTAGAACATTTTTGGAGAATTATTTCAACTTTCGACACCTGCCTTTGTTTAAAAAAACATAAATGACAGTGAGGATGACAGTTGGAAGCTGACACTGTAATTTTTTCCCCTAATGCCATTTTGAAATAACTACAGTAGTGAAACAGATTTTTTTTTTTCTAATCTACTGAAAATTTATAAACTCTCTAGGATGGAAAGAAAATCTCCACCGAGCCAATCTGTTAAAAATCCTTAAATTGATTTTCACTAGTGGAGGCAAAACCTCGTTCAGCTAACTACCAACCATAAATACAACTCAGGAAAATCAGTCTGCTGATCAAAGTTCCAAGAGGATGTGGGAAATGATTATTTGGTTTCCATTATTTGGAAACAGTCATTTCCAGTGGTTTCTGAGTAAGCCCCAGTGAAAATCTGTCTGGTTTCAGTTTTTCCTTGAAAATGAGGATCAAGCAAGTTTGTAAAGGAATACTACACAAACCTTCATTCAGGCTTCAGTTCTGGAGGGTACTTAAGCATGTACCAGACTTCAAGCATGCAAATAGTCCCATTGACTAAGTATGTAAACAGTCCCATTCAAGACAACATGACTATTCACATGTTTAAAGTTCCGCATAAGCTTAAACCCCTTCCTGAATTTCAGCCTCTGTCACATGCACTATTGGGAGATATGGTGTTGAACTCTTAAACCAAATAAGAAAAAGAACACTCACTACTCTATGGAAGACAGCTTGACGGGAAATCTCAGGTGTTGACCTGACAAGGCCAAGAGTTGATACTTTTTCTATATGCTTAAATTTCTGGGGCCAACATCTCAATGGGACGTGCCTAAGTTTGAGCATCCAGTTTTGAAAAATCTTGGCCTTTAACATCATACACATTCTTTCTTGAACGAACCCAGACAGAAAAATAAAACACAAAAACATATCTTCCATGGGAAAACACTTTTGACAACGTGATCATTCCATAGCGGACCTCTCAGTCCTTGTTCTCAAAGAAAAACCTGCTCAACACCTTCAAAATAGGAGCCTGGGAATTTACATTCATAACTTGCTAAACACTCAAAATCGTGGACTGGAGACTGGATTTATGCTTATTATAGCAACTTGCAACCCACTAACCCCCCTTTTTTGTCCTATGAGGGGGGGTGTTAACTGTACACTTCACCTTGAATGGTCTCTTGGAATATGTGTTAACTACTTATGCTAAACAATCTATTCCACCTTGTATTTAGCTGACACCAAGTACCTTTCCCAGGCCTGAAGAAGAGCTCTGTGTAAGCTCAAGAGCTTTGTCTTTTTCACCAACAGAAGTTGGTCCAATAAAAAAATATTACTGTACCCACCTTGTCTCTCTAATATTCTGGGCTAATACAACATGGCTACAACACTGCAAACAATTCTTTCCAAGGCACCCAAAGCGCAATAAATCTGATTTTTACAAAATTTTGCTACAAGTAGAATTTATGAACTAAGGCACCAGATTACTCAATTTTTCTGTTTTCAAATTAATTTTAATATTTAATCCTTCCTAAAATCTATCAGAATTCCTAAATATTATGTGGGTGCATGGTGACTGCGGGGACCAAGGGACTGATCCCAGGTCCATTGAAGTCAATGGAAAGACACCCACTGACTTCAATGGATTTTGGAGCAGGTCCCAAGTTAAATTTAAACAAGCTACAGGTAAACCTTACTGTTTCAATAGCCCTTTTGTATTGATATGAAAACCAATACAAGTAAGTGGAAAAAATACAAAGAGGAAATTCACTAAACAAGACAAGACAGTAGCCATCTGTCATTAAAGGGCTTGCTGTTTTTCTAGAGATCCCATCTTTGTATGGCTGAAGTCTTTTTCTAAGGCCTTGTCTACACTGGCAAGTTTCTGCGCAGTAAAGCAGCTTTCTGAGTTGTAACTCCTGATGTATACACACTGCCAAGCCACCTAGTGTGCAGAAACTGCGCAATTGCAGTGCCGTAAAATCACCACCCCGACGAGAGGCATACAGCTTTCTGCGCCAGGGCTACAGCGCCGCAGTGCCAGTGTAGACACCCTGGTCGATTACAGTGCTGCAACTGGCCTCCAGGAGGTGTCCCACAATGCCTGTTCTTGCCTCTCTGGTCATCGGTTGAACTCTACTGCCCTACCCTCAGATGACCAACCGTCATCCTTGGGAATTTTGAAAGTCCCCTAGGTGGTCTGGTGCCAGAATTGGAATATGCTTGCCATCTGTCGCCCCTCCGCAGTTAGGGAAGCCCATTTGTGCAAAGCCATCCACAATGTCACACACATTGCCCAGAGTCACGGGCAGGATGTGATTAATGGCCTTGCACGCTTCTGTCAACACGAGTCCAACCATCGACTTTCCCACTCCAAACTGGTTAGCGACCAATCGGTAGCAGTCTGGAGTAGCCAGCTTCCACAGTGCAATCGCCACATGCTTCTCCAATGGCAGGTTAACAGTGCGGGATCCATTCCTGCAGACCGAAGAGGCAGAGCATGCAGTACACAAACCGTTGAAAGAAAGATGGAGCCAAATGCAGACGGAAGCACAGGGATTGCTGGGATGTGAAGCAATGCATCACAGGGCATTGGGAAAGGACCCAGGATGTCCTGCAACCCCATTTGCCTTCCCACAACTCTTAGCGGCAGAAGAGGAAGAGATGCTCTGTGGGATAGCTGCCCAGAGTGCACCACTCCAAGTACCTCAAGTATGAACACGCTATCGCGCAGGCAGGTGACAGGGTGAACGCAGAACAGCTGTTTCCCTTCAGCGCTATCTGAGCGGCGCTGTAACTGCCGGTGCTGTGACTCTGCCAGTGTAAACATACTCTAAGCTTGGCTTTTTTTAAATGTGTGAAACATTTTGGATCAGATTTAAGCTCTGTAGCCTATTAAAGAAAAATTCCATTAAATATATCAGCATAAAGAAGCATAGTGTTCCATGACTTTCAATGGAAGTCAGAATTTGTTCCAGAGTTATATGTAGGGTAGATACTGCCAGAAACCAAGGACTGTATCTGCCCTTAAAAAGCATCATTAACTATTTGATTTGCCTGTACAGTATTTGCAGATTGATTCATAAGTGATACTGTATTATATACATCTTCACATCTTTTATTAGTCCAAATGTCAATGCTATACATAATGAGTGTCTGTACAAAGCAGAGGAACCTTAGTTTTTGTCCGTAGTACCTTAGTGGAATAATTTTTAAATATTTTAATAGCTTGGGCATCTTGCTTCCTACATTGCAAATATGCAGGGACTGTTTGCTTTAGGATCCAATCCTGTGTTAACAAGCCAACACTGACCCCCCCCCCCACGTGGTAAATGGAAAATGAACATGCGTCAGTCCACTCTGCTTTGGATCGTTATTGAGCAGAACCCGCCATTAGCATGGACGTATGTCCTCTGGAATGGTGGTTGAAGCATGAAGGGACATATGAATCTTTAGCGCATCTGGCCCATAAATATCTTGCGATGCTGGCTACAACAGTGCCATGCGAACGCCTGTTCTTACTTTCAGGTGACATTGTAAACAAGAAGCAGGCAGCATTATCTGCTGCAAATTGTAACCAAACTTGTTTGTCTGAGCAATTGGCTGAACAAGAAGTAGGACTGAGTTTTACATTGTTTTGTCTTTGAGTGCAGTTATGTAACAAAAGAAATCTACATTTGAAAGTTACACTTTCACAACAAACAATTGCACTACAGCACTTGTATGAGATGAATTGAAAAATACTATCTCTTTTATTTTTTACAGTGCAAATATTTGTAATCAAAAATAAATATGATGTGAGCACTTTGTATTCTGTGTTGTAACTGAAATCAATATATTTGAAAATGTAGAAAACATCAAAAATATTTAAATAAATGGTATTCTCTTATTGTTTAATCGCGCAATTAATCGTGATTATTTTTTTTAAATCTCTTGACAGCCCTAATAAAAACTTCTAGGTGGTTTTACAAAACTCAAACCATCAAGGGCTTCTCCCATATCAAGTTGGAAAATAAACTTTTTTTTGGTGATAAAGTTGTCCATTTATATTCGTTTTTGAGATTTTTTTCCTTTAAAAGATAGCCAAAGGAACAGACTCAACCAAGTTCTCTTCCCTCCTTCTAATTCTTAGATGAAAACCAGTATATTAGTCATATAGCTTTTCTATTACAGCATGTTTAGTTTTCTTGCTCAAGGGGTAATAGTTTAGCAATACTGGTCCACACCAGAGATGAATTTAGCCTCCATAGAACAAAAGAATTACTGTGACTTGATAATGGACATATGGTTTCATTTTCATAGCAGAGTTTAGATCACACCACTTCAGTCTGACCTTGGTAAGATCCCTTGGAAGTCTGTTTTTAACTTTAATATCTTTTATTCCATTTTCCATGCCAGAGGAAAACATCATCGCCATTTACAGAAGACTTGGGCTAGAACCCCAAAACCTAGATCTGAACAACTATGAATTTAAATGAAATTCAGAAACCAGATGCAAATCTAACTTTCATAGTTCACCTCTCTACCAATAACTGACTAAACCAAAACCTGGAATCTGAAAACTCCTTTAACTTGGGGGGGAAAAAAATCAATCTGGGTCTAAATGTTATGGTTCTAAATTTACATCTTTAGAGTAGTTTGTTCAGAGGCACTTTCTGTTTCCTGTCCTTATTAGAGTTGTAACGAACACTTGTCCCACCCTCGCAGCCACCAAGTACCAGAACAGCCATTAGAAACCTCTTTTCTTGAGGCCAGCCCACAAATAAAAGGATATACTTGTACAATTTCCTTTTAATGCGGTAAAATTGAACACCCTATTATACATCACAGTCAAAATAATTTCTATGCTGTTTTTTGTAAACACAAAAAAGACACCACACTGCATCCAATACAGTACTGATATGTTATCATCACAAAGTGGATGGTCCTGCATAGAAATGAATGGATCAAGTGTTTTATACCCAGGAAATAAAATATTCTAATGAATTTAGAGGCAGAGGTTTAGCAGATTAAGACAGAACAGCAGGAGCAGAAAGCAAACTATGCCCTGAGGACAACTTTATAGCTAGAGCACAAGAAGACGTGCTTAGAAAGTATTTAGCTTAGTCAAACTGAATTAGGCATCTTCAGCTTGTTGTTAGATTCTGTCCCCTTTGATTGGAATGTTTTATGTTATCAGTTGTTGTGCTGGCAAGTTCCTGGCCTTTGCAGAGTGGCTACAGTGGTCAACAATGTGTGACGCCAGACCTCATTTGCAACTTTGCTGGTATCAACCTGAGAAACACTCACATTGTAATCTATATTAGTACAGATAAATAGCTATGTTCTCTTCCACAGTGGGGGTACAAATTCTGCAATCCATTAATCTATTTTAGAATTGATTTCAACAGTCAATGTATTAATGAAAAATTAGTGGCAGCACTGTCTACTATTTCATGTCTGAAAATTTATTAAGTTTTCATTCCTAAAACATCTCTCATTGCACACATTTAAAAGGATACTGTAAATAAAAAAATGTGAGTTCATTAACTTTAATATAGTCTTAGAAATACACAAGAATATTCCTCCTCGTGTCCACAACAATTTGTTTTCTCCTATGGTGATCATTGTTTTGCTTCCCTTTGGCCTGATCTAATGTCCACTGACGTTATTGGGGTTCTTTCCTATGATGTTAGTGGGCATTGGATCAGGCTCCTGTGTTTTCAATTAATCTGGAGTTAACATACCTGGTTTGGGTTAATAATGACTAAGTTACATAACGCCTGAGCCTGGTTTGGGCACTAGAATCATTAACAAAATAGTCTTTGTTTAGCTAACTCTTGCTGCAAGGGAAGCAGAAAACAGGTTTGTATGGGCATCAGAGCAGACTATTGAAAATCTACTGGAATGTTTTGGTTTTATTTTTGGACTAAGTGGTACACTTAAAAAAAAAAAAAAAAAAGGTGCTTTTCCAGATTTCAGTCAAGACAGTTTTGAACTCCAGCAGTGATTTCTTTGTTAGAAAAGGAATGGTAGACAGACTCAATTACCATGTTCACAGAGTAACTGAATTCCCCGCTATATCAGTGGGGTCTCTTCCTGCAGTAGCAGTGCTTTTCAGCAGAGGACTGAAACTGTATCTAATAGCAAAGCCTAGTTGCTCTATCCACCTCTTTCATCCTTTGGTTTGTGAGAGGCAGGTCTAAGGCTTGATAACTGTGCCAAAGGGACTAAGAGAGGGGGAGTGAGTAACATTAGGCCAGATGCTCTCCTCCCATAACACATGCAGAGGGGAGGCAGACTTGGACAATCTGTGCACAGAGTGTTTGCAGTGTCACTCATCTGGAGTGATACTCACACATTTGCTCCTGCTGAGCTATAGGCAGCAAGCAAGGTTTTTCAGCTTGAAGTTCTGGAGCTCCCAGTGCATCTGGACAATTGTCAATTAGCTAGGATACACACTCCATCTCCCCAAATTGTTAGCCACTTGGGCAATAATTGGTTCTATATTTCTCTTAGAGATGTCCTGAATATTTTTTGGGAGTCAGTATTCCTAAATATTTCATATCAGAATATTGCCATTCAAAGTCCCAGTTTGAGAAAATCCTTTGGGGGCATTTTTGTTAATGCCTAAGATTTCGGATTTACTATAACTAATTTTATGTCCTTCAGGGAGTCCAAACTTATTAACAGTGGCTAGAAAGTTAGGAATGGTAACCTCGGGCTTAGATACAAATACAAGAGCATCATCCACATTAACCATAATTTTGTTCTGTTTGGCCCACCCTGATACTATGAATATGTTGATTTGCTTGGATGGCAATGACTAAATGTTCTAGAGCTAAATCAAATGGATGAGGAAATGGAGGCAGCCCTATTTCATACCTCTCTGTAATGGAAATGGGGTGGAAATAATATCATTGGTAATGTCGAGAATAAAAGCTTAATCCAAGCAATAAATTGTTTACCAAATCCAAATTTTGCTAACACAAAAGGCTATGTGGTCAAAAGTCTAAAGAAATGACAGCTAAGGGTTCTTCAGAATCTCTTGCAATTATATCAATCCATTGGCGCAAGTTATCTGAGCCATCTCTATTATGAAGAAAGCCTTCCTGACTTACGTGTATAACAGTGGCTCTGAAACTTTTTTACTGGTGACCCCTTTCACATTGCAAGCCTCTGAGTGTGACCCCCCCTAATAAATTAAACACCATTATAAATGCTGGAGGCAAGCAGGGTTTTGGGTGGAGGTTGACAGCTCCTGACCCCCAGTTTGAGAACCTGTGGTGTTTAATGTGTGAGAACTTTGTCCAGCCACATAGCAAGAGCTTTAGCTAAAATCTTAGTGTCACAATTGATTAAAGAAGTTGGCCTGTAGTTACTACATAGTTCAAGGTCTTTCCCAGATTTAGAAATAATGGAAATTACAGCTTTTCTCTTAGAGTAGGCAGAAGAGTTTGCTCATTCTTGGCCTCATTTAACATATTCAATAAACTACATGTTCAATTTTCAGAGAACATTTTGTAAAATGGTCTTTTCAACCTTCATTCCTTTTGTATCTGAGTTAGTTCTGCAATTTCTAGAGGGGCATGTAAAAGTTCTGAGAGTCAAATCTGTGGCAGAGACAATCTACTAAATAAGTTATCTAAGGCATCTTTACTGATTCCTTCTTCAGCTAAATATAGTTTTGAATAAAACAGTTGAAATTGATTAGTGTGTCCACTTCGCAGTACATATTCTAGAGGAGTGAGAAGAAAACTCCCATGGGACAGTAACAGGAGGGGGCAGAAAGAGGAATTAAATAAGTGAAAAAACAAACTGGAAAAGATAGTGGAGAGAGAAATACACATTAGTACCATACAATCAAAAAGGAGAATCTGTTAAACAGTCCAAAAAGATACACTTGACACCCAGGGGGTTTGGCTGAATCTGGTGAAAGTTGAAGATCCTCCCAGCCCCTAGGGCCCCCAAGCATTACAATTATAGGAATCACCAAGCATCCTTGTTTTCCATGATAAAAAACCCTCAAAATTCTCCGATTTAAAAAAAAAAAAAAAAAACATAAAAATCCACATTTTTCCACGACTGAAATGTAATGCTGAACTTTATTTTCCCTAGCCACAATATATATAGATATCAGTTAAACACAATGTTTTATTGATATACAATAGAACCCTGTTTATCCAAGCCTCCATCATCCAGCTCTCCTTATTAACCGAACCACCAGCGGGCTCAGGTGGTCAGTTCCAGGCAGCTGGGGCCTGAGTACCCCTTTCCCCCCACCAATCTTAAAATAAGGGATAGAAAGCTCTTTGCCAATTCTCCTGATTATCCCATCTGGTCCTGGCCCCAATTAGATCGGATAAATGGGGTTCAACTGTAAATTTAAAGCGCATTCAAAAAATCAGCCACAAGAAGGGGAAGTTGCACGAATTGGCACTTTGAGTAAAATTTAGTTATGTGTTTTTATTTTTTCACAAAAATGTAAAAACTAAAGATTCTCTGTAAAAATGCAAATTCCGCATTTTTTCATAGCAGAAACCGATTTCTAGGATCCCTGATGCCAAAAGAACCTTGATACATTAGTCCATAAGGAAGCACAATCTAATAAAGCAATGATATATAATTACCAATCTAATAATAGATATTTACACTGATGCTTCTTTCCCATGAGTTAAGGCAACAGGAAGTAAATAGATAATAACCCTTTAATCTTTCAATCTGATCAAGAGAGAGAGAGCGCACACTTGTTTAGAGCAGCCATATCAGATCTCAGAGAGGAATACATAAAATTCCACAGAGTTGGATCATTCCACAGAAGCGAGGGAGGAGTTTGGAGATTTTTGAGGTATTTTTCTGCCTCCTGAGGGGAACTGAATGATACTATCTTCTCGCCATTCTTAATACAGAGCACTGCCATGTATATAATAAAATACGTCAAGTCCATCTTCCTGGCTAATTGTTTTGCTTGATTAAAAGCTGCCCTCATTGCGACCAAAACATGGGCATAATCTTGAAAGAGCAGTATTTTAATTATTGATTCTTCCATAACAGTTCCTTTTTTCCCTCTGCATTTCTGCAATATAAGCGCCTGCAATATAAGTGGTAAATTTCAGGAACTTCACAATCAATGCTCTAGGCTGACATCCTGGAGCTGGCTTGGGGGCAAGTGTCTGGTGTGCCCATTCTGTATCAAAACTACTGGCAGATCTTAGTTAGCAGTTTAGAGACAAATTTGGAGGCTTTACCTTTCTATTCCCTCAGGGGCACCCCACACTCCTGATGTTACATTGTCATGAGTGGCTTTTTGAGATTTTTAGCTTGGTCTTAATATCATTACAGTTCTTCATAAACCTGCAATTTGTTCTCTTTGAAATCATCTTCCATTTCAGAAATTCTCTGTTCTGCTTTATCTGCGGCCACCTGTTGTAGAACAGCCATCAACTGTGTTCCATCAGGCTCATTCAGACATCATTTTGTTTGTAGAAGGCAGATCTCCTCTGTTTTTTGGTGCTTTCAGATTTGGAAAGGAAGATGTAGAGCTAAAGGGCATCTTGGGGGTTTCAGTAGTCAGGCACCATATTTCCTGGGGTTGGATGGTGGGGTTTAGGGGATGATATTTGGCAATTCTCCATGGGCTGCTTCAAAGTTCAAATAACCTGCATCCACCTTGGTGGCAGTGCCCTCTGGGGTCAATGTATTAACTTTCCTGCACGTAATTCAGGTTGTAGGGCTGTGTCCATGTACACACGTACATCCATTTAAAAATAAGGGTTAAAACATTTTAAATGGCACCGATGCACAAACTGGTGATGCACAAATTGCCGTGGCTTCATTTTATTTCTGCAGACTTGAGTTTGTAACATTCTGCTGACTGTCCTGTGTTGGAATCTGAAGTTACACTGGGCTACTCTGATTAAAGTTTTAATTTTATTTATTTACTTGCTGGGAAGTTCTTTGACTACAGAAACATTTTAGGACTTAGCTGAAGTATAAACATCTCAGGACTAGCAGGCAGGACTGCTCTGCTTCAGAAACACAATTAAGAGGTATAGTATGGGCTTGCTTCACAATAGCCTTGATGCAACTCAAGATTATTTCAGAGCAATTAAAAACAAAATTAAAGAGCTAGAAATGACACCTGATTATGTTTACTGCTTTAATCATGGGAAAATAAAAGCTTCAGCTGGAGAGAGAGAATATAGAAAGTAATCCAGAACAGAGAAGAGTGCCTGAGGGAACTGGCAATGTCAAGAAGCTTTTTGCTTTCTAATTTATTTTTTTGGAAAGGTGGATGGCAGATATGCTGAAGCAACATTACGATGAAGCTTCGGAGGCTATTTCTGAGTCAGAAGAATGCCAAGAAGAAAGCTGTTGAGAACACTGTACAATGTGCCTCATTTGATGCATGTGATCAAATTTGGAAGATGACTTGAGCTATGGAGTAGTATGTCTCTCTCCAGCTTTGAAGGAACTTATTGTACAATTTGGAAATCTTCAGGCTGTTAGGGGATGGGAATGGTCGCGTTCTTTTGTCACGGACATATGTCTCTCCCAAACACACCCTCACGATTCCCACCCTTAACATTCTCTTAGTGTTGCATCTCTGAGAAGACTTGGGAAGTTGCTCTCGCTATAATGGAAGAATTTAATAAAATTCTTAGTGTTGATGCAGCCACAGAGCCTCACATGTGTGGAGTATGCATGGAAGAGCCTTCACTTGCTTAAGGATCAGAGCTCCTCATCATATTCCCATATAGGCCTGTTCCCCTCTTCCCTTCTGCAAGAAGAGGAACATCCACTTAGTGAAGACTGTGGCCTTTTACCCTCCAACCAGAGATAGACAGGTCGACCTTGCTCTTGCATGGAACTTCAGTGACTAAGGACTCACCTACCCACATATGAATGCAGAATAAAGGTATAAGTGACATAACCTAGTACTAAACAGGACACCTCTCATGAGTAGTTATACTAAACCACGACTAACTAAAGAAACCTTACGGGGCGGGAAGGGAAGGGAATGGATTGGGGAAAAAAAACCCTCAATTCTGTTCAAAATCAATTTCTCATTGGTAGTCAAAATAGTATGAAAAGAATTCTAGCCCAACTGTAGAGAAAAGTGGAAATTATAACCATGAGGAAGTTAAAGGTTTGTTAACAAGAAATGTTCATGGCCATAGCTCAAGATGTCAGAAGTAGAACCTCTCCCTTTCCCTCACCCCCAAAAGGAACAATCAGCTTCCATAGACTGCAGTCTCAGAATTACCCAGTGACTGCCACACAGTCTAGGTAATTTTCTAGAATAAAGTAATGTATTAATAGAAATTAGAGTTCTGATACAAGAGTACATTTTGGTGCATCCTCATCCTTTGGAACAGAATCCATTGTCAGCCAAAAAAAATATTCAGGAAGCTCTTTTGTCTACCTTAGCTTTAAAATGAACCCATTACTAATCTCATCAATCAGAACTTCATATTACTAGAGACAGAGGTGCCCAGGTCTCAACAATAAACAACATTAACTACATTATCATTGTTTGTCTTTCCACCTGATGAAGTAGAGAGTCAACTCTGTCACTGCCACAGTCAAAGGCAGAGGAGGTAAAAAATGACTTAAAACCAATGATGAGGAAGGAGGAGGAAAACAACAAATAGTTTAGCACAGTTCCCTACTCAAAAGAGCAGAAGTCTATTATTTTTACTAGCTAGGCCATTGTACAAACATCTATACCTATTTTTTTCCAAGTACTGCATGCAATGGCTTCAACATTCCTATTTGCTTTATGAATAATTATTTGCATTTTATAAAAGCATCCATCGGCAAGTCTCAAAGCTTTATAAAGATAAACAATGAAGGTTCACAGCATCCATGTGATGAATGCTAAGATTATCACCATTTTATAGGTGGGGGAGCAGAAGCACAGAAAGCGGAGGTGGCTTGTCAAAAGTCGCATCAAATCAGTGATAGAAATATGATTATATCCTGGAATTTCTGACTTTTAGTCTCATGCTTTGTCTACTAGCCTACACTCCCGTTCTTCCTTTAACAGAACGTCTGTTGGTTAAATCCCAGTCTAATGCATTCAGTAATTTAGGGACAATTGCTTCTTCAACACATCTGCACTTGTAATTATATATAAGTGTGTAAACGGAAGAGTCAGAGAATAATAAAAAGAATATAGAGAATGAGAGTGGTGAAATCTGAATGAGGACAATAATTGAAGTAAAAGATGATAAAGGAAATGCAAGTGAGGGAGAGAAGTAATTATTCTGGAATACTTACTTACTGAAAAGATGGAGAGGTACATTACATGAATGGGAATGGATTTAAAAGAATGCATATATGAGATAAAAACACACAAAGGAATTTGGAGAGGGATCTCAGAAATGAACAGGAAAAGAAGAGTAATGGGCAGATTTTACTGGTTGAAAGAAAGTCATGATACTTCAAGAAAATAAGTTAGAGTGAAAAGTCAGCTTTAGAAGTAGGTATTTTAAATCTTAATCATATTTAATTTTTTTGGTAAGACTTTCTTTAAAACGTATCTGGGCAAATTAGATTTTATTTATTTAGTATGTAAATCATTGGCAATGCTCTGGAAAAATTACGGTCATTCTACTTATCTTGGTAATTAAGGACCTGATCCAAAGCCCAAAGAAGTTACTGGAAAGACTCTGGTGATTAAGATTTGAATCACACCCTACATCCTTTGTGTGGTTTAATTTACATCATAGTTACTCAGATATTACTGGTGAAATTATGCTCTTGGTTAAGAGCATGTGTAACACCTGTTCAAATTTATCACACCAGGCCCATGTCTGGACAAAGTTTGGCACTATGTTGGCAAAGGATAACATTTCAAAAGCACTTAAAAATGACTTGGGCTTCTATATCACTTCTGAACATAGGACTCAGGCCGAGTTTACACCAATAGGGTTTTGCTGGTATAGTTATACCAGCATAGCTAAACCCGCAAAATCCTCCTAATATAGATGCAGTTGTATCCATATGAAAGTATGATTCCCCCAACCAGCATAAGCACTTTTATACAGATATAATTGTATCTACACTTGGGCTTTTACTGGCATAGCTATGTTGGGGTGTATGCAGGGTGGGAATAAAAAATAATAATAATAAAAAAAAAATCACGCTCCTAACTGACATAGCTATACCAGCAAAACTTTCTAGTTCCGATCTACTTTCATGTGCTTCTGAAACTTCCCCCCCACAATCACAGAAAATGGAATTTCAGAATAAAGGGCCCACTCCTGCTCCTACTGGAAGTACAGAATGCTATGGCCTAAATGTGGTTAGAACTCTGTACCTTTAGACAGCTTAAGCAAAATCCTCTTAAAGTTGTATTTATACTGCACTTTACTATTAAGGCAGATCACTTTACTATTAAGGCACTATTTAAATAGCATACAGCAATGTACTGAGTCCATCTAATTGCTTAGGATGTTATTGTGACGTTGTGCAGTCTATATGGTTTTATAAAAACATAATAAGAAGTGAATTTAATGTAACTGGAATATGCTTCATGCAAAAAGTCTCTTGTAAGGTATCATTACAAAGCTTATAATCTACAGAGTGTGATCATCCTATTTGTATAAATGTACCACTCTTGTATCTAAAACTAGAAATATGAAATATAACTCTGAGGGCCCATTGTAATTATGCAAAGTGTGGGCCATTAATGGTGGTTTGGAATCTTGATGACTCCCATTAACCAGGACCACTGTCTTCAGCTGGCTAAGGAAGGAGCCTCTCCACCCCCCCAGGATACTTGAAGGGAACTGGAACAAAGGACAGTAACTACAGGGGGTGTGAGTGATTGCTGGACCCAGGCTAAAAGGAGATTAGCCTGTAAAAGGGAGAATTCTGGAAGTGGTGAGGAACTTATCTGTATTTAGTTTGATTAGACATAGATTTGCGCATTTTATTTTATTTGGTGACTTACTTTGTTCTGTCTGTTACTACTTGGAAGCACTTAAATCCTATTCTCTGCATTTAATAAAATCACTTTTTATTTAGTAATTTACTCAGAGTATGTATTAATACCTGGGGGAGTAAACAACTGTGCATATCTCTCTATCAGTGTTATAGAGGGCGAACAATTTATGAGTTTGCCCTGCATAAGCCTTATGCAGGGTAAAACGGATTTGTCCATTGGGAGTTGGGCATCTGAGTGCTAAAGACGAGCACACTTCTGTGAGCTGTTTTCAGGTAAACTTGCAGCTTTGGGGCAAGTGATTCAGACCCTGGGTCTGTGTTGGAGCAGACGGGAGTGTCTGGCTCAGCAAGACAGGGTGCTGGAGTCCTGAGCTGGCAGGGAAAACAGGAATAGAAGTAGTCTTGGTACATTAGGTGGCAGCTCCCAAGGGGGTTTCTGTGATCCAACCTGTCACAGTTATATTTAAGGCTAGCTCTGTTTAGAGGTGCTCACATAACACATCATCAGTCAATATGTGTTACATGTCCCCCTCTATGCCAAATCCACAGAGAAACTAGTCTGTTACAGCCCCCACCTACAAACTCTGGCTTTTTAGTTCAAACTGTACAGACATATTTAATTCTGGAGATCCTTGGTTCAGTCCCAAGTGCTAGTCCATACAGATAGTGTGGTCATAGGAGCCAGAGACAGATGTTGGTTGGGGATTTTACTTCTGATTTTTTTTTAAACTGTAATAGTTGTACATTTGAGGAGTATCCTCTTTACAATCAGATTAACAGGAGTCTAAAGTTAAGAAATGTTGCTTTTGTTTTAAATCTGCCCAAAAGTCCTCAGAGGGCTAGCCAATGGGCATTTTTAATAATACACATTTCTCTCTCTTTCTCACACACACACAATTAATAGTATTAAAGTAACAACTTTGTGTGGGATTTAGCAAATAAATGAAGAGTTAAACAAGTATGCATTGCAAAGAGGCTGCAAAATTATCTCATACCACAAGGGTCCTTGCTGTTTGATCTGTGAATAGTGATGATACTAAGCCACCTACCCTGCTAAAACACATTTTAAAAAGTGCAATGATCTTGGAATGATTACATAGTTTCATACTAAAATATTTAACAGCTTTCTTAATCCACTGACACTTTAAAATGTACTGTAGAAAAATTATGGTCTAAAAAAGTCTAATAAAATCTACTGTACCTTTTCAAAAACATTTTAGCATTTGTAATAGTGTGATTAGGTTTGGGTATTTAATGCTTCCTCCACTCTGCCTGCAGCGTCACATTGCTTACTGTGTGCTTTAAGTTGTAAAATCACTCCACAGAATAGGTGTCAAGAGATATTAATATAGTTTAGTTGTTTTTTTCTGAGCTACTTCTGAACATATGCCCTCATCTCTGAATGCATGAATTTTGTGACAAATGGCTATGATGTTATTAGAAATAACAGCATGTCTCTGATTCATCACAGATATGTACACTTCACTGATTCAACTACATCTTCACTACTTCAAAAAGAATGCATATGTGTATTGATCACCTAGCAGATCTTTACTGATCAAACTGTCAATTTTGCAAAGTAAATTACACCCTTTTCTGACCAAGCTACAAACTACTTATACCACACTGCTAAGTGAAATACTTCAGTTTAGCTACTGTGTAATTTACTAACTAGGTTGCATACTATCTCAGTCAAGTTTGAAATTTCAACACCCAGTTTACATATGCTACGAAAAGGAGATTGCATCTTGTTGCTCGGCAGGACTTGCAACTTTACTGAATTAATAAAATAAATAATAATGAAGTAGAATTGAAAGAGATCTATTAGATAGTCATCTAGTCTGGCTCCCACTACTAAAGGACTGGTTCCTATAGTATATTTTCCTAGCAAGTCCATAGTAATTGTAAAAATGGAGGTCTACTCTGGAACATGATCCTCTAAAAATGGCCTCTGGGCTTTCCATGTTTTTGTCTCAGTTTGCAAATGAAAAGATGTTTTTCCCTTCCTTTCTGATAGTGGCACAAATTCAACCTGAAAGTGTGAAAAATCAAGCTGAGTTCCCTGTGGTTCCTGCACTAATCACCATGGATCAAATTCCACCCTCAGTTACAGTTACCCTGTCCAATTATTTTACATTATCACAATGGAGGGTGCAAGGACAAAGTCTGGCTCCGCAACTGGACTTAGTTAAAAATTCTGTTGACGTTTATTGTGCCTCATCTGTCATCATTTCATTGTCCAACAGCTAACTGTTTGCTCAGCAGTTGTAAAAGAAGGAAATTTGTTAGTTCCCATTATATACCTATTAGCTATCTAAGAGAAATCTGAACTCTGTCCTCAAATGAGGAGAAGAAAGATTAATGCACAAGCCTGTGTATAGGTCAAGCATACAGATGAGACTGCCATCTTTCACCTTCAGAAGTGCCACAGAAGTTGATTCGATACCATTTGGGGTACAAGGAGAAGCAAACACTCTGCAGGTATAACACACGGATCACAGACCATTTATTTAGTAGTCTAGTTTCATGCAAGCCAGTGGAATTCACTACGATCTCCACAACCATTCAACTGTCATCAGGAGGCACCAACTTCTCTCAGTTATAGGGTGATAGTGCTCATTAGGATGGAGACTAATTTGAATAGAGTACAGCTGACAACATTTGCTTAGTACCAGCTTGTAAAATGGAACATTCTTGAGACCAAGAATGTCACCAAAGTTTTCCTCTGTAACATTTTTACTTTTGTGAATTCCAGCAGCTGTTTTGCAGCTCCTGTGCTATAAGTCTTCAGTACAAGCTATTGGCAAGGTGCGTAGGTGAGGTGCAGCGTTCATTGTTATACACTGTGTAAACTAATCCCTGTCATAGCAAAATCTAAATTTTATAGGTATTACATCCTTGTGGTGAATTACTTTATGTATTGGACCAAATAAGCTGTCTTCTGCATTGGAGGGAAATATGTTGTGTCTTTAAAAGCCAAGGGAGTTAAATTTTTCCTAGCATTTATACCTTCTGACTATTGAAAATCAAGCTAATTACAGGTTAATTAGCTCAGCTATGCTAACAATATTCTTTGTGCGTCTGTTGAACAAGCTGTGCACTTTACAAAATAGGATTAGTATGATCACTTCTAGCTATCAGCTATGCATGTTAGGTATCCTATGTGTATGGGATGTTTATTTTTCATCCTTATTAAATACTAAAAGCAACTTAGTAAGCACAGACAAATCTGGGTTTTGTTATTTTATTTTAAATACAGGCATTTTCTTTTCTTCAAAACAGAGGCAACTGATTTTTTAATTAAATTGGATTTGTTCAGTTAACTGAACCCAATTATACTTCCCTCATTACAAAACCATTCTTAAGGGCTAATCATCTTAATTGTTCTAATGATATGCAGTTATGATCTCATTTTAGAAGAGACATGGTTGGAAGCTAAAGTCTGGCTGTTCTAGGTCATATTTTATAGTCTTTTTACAGAAGCTCCTAATATGGTTTCAGATTCCTTTCATAATACAATTTGTACCACCACAATCATCAATTGAAGATCAATGGAAAAAACATTCTCACACAGGAAGTGATGGTTGCAGTTCTCTTCTGTTAAAGAAAAGTGGCAGCTGATAATACAAATTAGTGCACAAACAGTCTAATCCAGGGGAGGGCAAACTACGGCCCGCGGGCCGGATCCAGCCCCTCAGGGCTTTCAGTCTGGCCTGCGGGATTGCCAGCACAGTGGGGCTAAGGCAGGTTCCCTGCCTGCCATGACCCCATGTTGCTCCCGGAAGCGACCGGCACCACGTCCCTGAGCCCTAGGGGGAGGGGGTGGCAGAGGGCTCCGTGCGCTGTCCTCGCCAGGAACGCAGAACCGCAGCCAATGGGAGCTTCGGGGGTGGTACCCACAGGCGAGGGCAGCGCATGGCAGAGCCACCTGCCTCACCCCACCCCCAGGAGCCACTGTCGGACATGCTGGCCACTTCTAGGAACAGCGTGGGGCCGGGACCGGGGCAGGCAGGGAGCCTGCCTTAGCCCTGCTGAGTGCAGCTGCCACCCTGGAGCCACTCGAGGTAAGGGGCGCTGGGCCAGAGCCCACACTCTGAACCCCTCCTGTACCCCAACCCCTGCCCTGAGCCCCCTCCTGCACATCGTACCCCCTCCCACACCCCAAACCCCTGCTCAGCCCTACATTCATGGCCCTGCATGCAATTTCCCCACCCAGATGTGGCCCTCAGGCCAAAACGTTTGCCTCGCCCTGGTGATCTGATAAATAGTGCAAACAAACTACTATTAATGCAGGGGGATACAGGATTTGGTACATTTTGCGATGGTTACATTTACTTCGTTGCCAGACAAAATGTAGAAGAGATGTTGCCCAGTGCAGGAAGGCCTAAAGACCAAGCTACATGCCTGCTGAAGTCAACTGGAGTCTTTCTAGGAACATTAGTGGGCTTTGGATCAGTACTTGTATGATTGCTTCCTTTGTGTGATTTTGTATTTATGATACAAAAATATGCAAGAATTGTTTTGGGGTATATTAAAAATGTGTAAGGCAAAGGTTACAAAGATGTCCTGGATCTCAAAAGGTTTAGTTTATACAATAAAGTAAGTGAGGAACACAGCTGACTTTCCCTCTTTCCTTTATCTTATTGTCTGATCTTGAATATCCTAAATTAGATTACCATATATGTTTTTAAATTTTTTATATGCATATACCAACTGAGAAAGTTAGGTCTGTGACGGGTTGGATCACAGAAACCCCCTTGGGAGCTGCCACCTAATGTGCAAAGACTACCCCTGCTTCTGTTTTCCCTGCCAGCTCAGGACTCCAGCACCCTGTCTTGCTGAGCCAGACACTCCAGTCTGCTCCAACACAGACCCAGGGTCTGAATCACTTGTCCCAAAGCTGCAAGTTTACCTGAAAACAGCTCCCAGAAATGTGCTTGTCTTTAGCACTCAGATGCCCAACTCCCAATGGGGTCTAAACCCAGATAAATCCGTTTTACCCTGCATAAAGCTTATGCAGGGCAAACTCATAAATTGTTCACCCTCTATAACACTGATAGAGAGATATGCACAGTTGTTTGCTCCCCCAGGTATTAATACATACTCTGAGTAAATTATTAAATAAAAAATGATTTTATTAAATACAGACAGTAAGATTTAAGTGGTTCCAAGTAGTAACAGACAGAACAAAGTAAGTCACAAGCAAAATAAAATAAAATGCGCAAATCTATGCCTAATCAAACTGAATACAGATAATCTCACCCTCAGTGATGCTTCAGAAAGCTTTTTCTCAGACTGGACACCTTCCAGGCCTGGGCACAATTCTTTCCCCTGGTACAGCTCTTGTTGCAGCTCAGGTGATAGCTAGGGGATTCTTCATGATGGCTCCTCCCTCTCTCTCTTCTGTTCCACCCCTTTATATATCTTTTGCATAAGGCAGGAACTCTTTGTCCCTCTGGGTTTCCACCCCCCTCACTGGAAAAGCATCAGGTTAAAGATGGATTCCAGTTCAGGTGACATGATCACATGTCACTGCAAGACTTCATTACTCACTTGCCAGCACACACATATACAGGGAGACTCACAGGTAAACAGCCATCTGCAGACAATGGGAGTCATCAAGATTCCAAACCATCATTAATGGCCCACACTTTACATAATTACACTAGGCCCTCAGAGTTACATTTTATATTTCTAGTTTTAGATACAAGAGTGGTACATTTATACAAATCAGATGATCATACTCAGTAGATTATAAGCTTTGTAATGATACCTTACAAGAGACCTTTTGCATGAAGCATATCCCAGTTGCATTATATTCACTTATCAAATTTTTATAAAACCATATAGACTGCACAACGTCACAAGGTCCCAATCCTGAAAACTCTTACACGTGTGCTTAGTTTGAGTAGTCTCATGGAACTATTCACTATACTAAAGCAAAGCACATGCTTAAGTGTTTTCAGAATCCAGGTCTTGTATGGTAAGGTTGTTCTGCTCTGGAAGTTCCTGGATGTTAAGATAACATTTTGTTGGCTTCCGCCTATGTTTTAAAATACCATACAAAATGGATTTTAAGTGACCATATTTCAGAGGCATGTTGTGTAGCTAAGTAAGGTCTAAAGAGTATAAACATCAGATTTCCTTTGACCTAAAAAACAACTCTGCATTTTCTTTGGCATGGTATATATGCCCCATCATGCTGCAAGCTTCTCTCCAACCCACTTCTCCCTTTCAGATACACATGGTGCTGAATGCACAATTTGTTTTTATTTCCCCTGTGCTTTAAAGCTCTTTTCACCTTTCTTATCAGCAGACATCTATTCTTTGTTCCAATTTCACTGTTTTACATTTGTTTACATTAGAAAGCATCTGTCATTCATTGTCCCAGGACAGTGCTGAAATGAACCAGTATCCTATGTCTGGCAGCATTATTATATAATCTATAAGGAAGGTACTTTTCCTTTTTGAATTTACACAGTCTTCAGTCCAGAAAATCAGGAATAAGTGTTTTAGGACTAATCAGCCAATTTTAATTTTACTTAACATCTTGTGTTGAATTCTATTTTGTTGGACAAAGTAATTGCAAAGAGAACTAGCTTTCCTCTCCTAACTTAGGAGATCTAGAAATGTAAATCAGAATCTCAGTTTTCATTTTAATGTTTCTAGCCTTTTTACTTGTGAAGATAGTCTTGGAAATGTTGAGTTGAAATGGAAACACTTCAGCTAGAGTTTTTCCAAGCAAGTATCAGCTTGGGTTAAACTCAGAACCCTGCAATAAAACCCCAACCCAGAGAGGACAAAAAAAAAAAAAAACCCACAAAAATATTCCATCCCTGGTCCTGATACAGATCCACTGAAGAGAAGAGAAAAGTTTGGAGTGGTCTCTATTAAGATAGGGCACTGCAGATTTTAATTCACAAATTTAAAAAAAGGCTTAGAAGCTGGTTCAGCATAGCACCATGTAGCCCAATACCCTAGTACTGGAAGCCATCTGTTTACACTATTTTGAAGGTTACCTGTAAAGTTCTTCCATTTCAGTAACTTATATGAAGAAATACATGTGAAAAGAATTCTGTTTTTATGAAAGCTAAAGATCCCAAGCTTAATCTGATCCAGCCAAACTATTTTAATGTGTAATAAAAAACAATGAAAGTATCCACTAGCTCTTTTATTTGAAAACAAGCTTCGTTGTAATTAATGTACAACTGCACTACTTGAAAGAGGCCTGCAATTAGTCACCCAGGATGCATCCCCCAGGTAAGGATATACTGAAGGGAAACATGCCTGTTGCATTTTATTTTCCCTGGCAAGAGGAAGGAATAATCAAGAACACAACAGGTATCTTTTGTGTTTAAAGAATCACAAGGTCAGGCCCTAAGACCATAACAATAAAGAAAATTAACGTATAAAAACACTGGCAATTTGTTTTTGCTTTATAATGGCTAACACTAAAAGAGATGAGAATCCCTTGAAGTTTGACCTTGCTTTTTTTTTTTTTTTTTTTAAATGGCACAGCATTTTTGACTACATAAAAGGGTGATATGCCTGCATGCACAGAGGCAAGAATATTGAGCAATTATTCTATGCAAACTGCTCTTTTAGAATGCCAAATTAGTTTAAACCAGTGGATTAATCATATGAGCAGGGGAAAAATTTTAAGTAGGTCTGTGACAGCAGTTAGACTTTCAGGGGTAGGCGTTCAATATTTTAGTACAAAGAGATTTAGTTGTTTGACTCTCATTAACTTTAATGCGCTGTTTAGCTGAATCCCAGCACACAACTCTGCAAGTTTCTGCCAAACTGACTTTACCTCTGAATGAAATAACCAAATGTATACATAAAAATTCCAGTGACTAAAACCCAAGATCTTTGCATTTTGTAAATTCCCATGTGGTTTTCAGAGTTTTTCCACTGCACGGTTACCTTTCTTGCTATAATGCTTAGGTATGATAGTGATAGATGCCCAAAATTATAATATTAAAATGTTCTTCTGTCTCCATGTTTCTTCCTTCACCCTCCCTCCTATGTCCTATCATTTCCTTGAAGAGCAACAGCTTCCCCCCCCTCATATTTTCATCTTTTTTATCTTTTATCCCATTCTTTGTTCCCCACCACTCCTCCCCCCCCTTCCCATTACATGGTCTCTTTCTACCGACTCCACTACAGTGTTGTTTGTAATTCACATTTATCTGTCCCCTTCTGGATCATTGTCTTTCCTCCACCTTTTCCTCTTCTTTTTTCTATTCCCCCTCCACCCATGGGTTCCACCACTCCTTTTCCTGCCTATGATAACTCTTCCCCCCACCAAACCCCTTATCCCACTCAAGCATTTTTTGTTGGGGTCTGTACTTAGTTGCCAACATTTAGTAAAGTTTTGCCGTGGACACTTGTTCAAAGAAGTTTGGTTTCTAGGTCCCAGCCACTGTAGTATGGTGTATATATTGGGGCAAGCATTAGGATTTACTTGGCATTTTAATAAGCATTAAAATGATTTACCGTTTCATATTATTCCATTGTACAGATGTGGGAACGGAGGCAAAGAGGTTCAAGCCAAAATTTTCAAGCATACATGTATAAAACTAGCCACCTAAAAAATCCACATGTAGGGACCTAAATGATTTTTAGAGCTGCTGAGAATCTGCAGCTCCCACACTGGGAGTTTGGGACAATCAACACCCCTAGATTTAGTAATCCAAGTCTGAAAACTTTGGTCTGCATGACTTGACAAAGGCCACAGAAGGAGTCAGTGACAGAGCTGGGATTAAGCCCTTCCACTCAGTCCACTAGACCACACTGCCTCTCATCACTATTGAGGTCTTTTTCCTTGCAGCATAAGGTCATCACAGTAGCTGTTCAGCAGAGGAGCTTGCTTGACATGACACTAGTTAGTGGCAGTAGCCATACAGCTGTTTTCCTGTTAGTACTTAGTTTATTAAAACTAAGTAAGTATTTGGATGGGAGAATTCCCAGGACAATCCTGCTGCAGAAAGAAGCATTAGTAATTCAGTAGCATCCCATGACAAACTGCTAGCCTGTACTAAACCAATGCCCCAGCATGTTTTTAAGAGAGAGTACTTTGCCACTGGAAATGTCTTTTTTGGATGCACGATCAAAGTTCTGACTATATATGGTTATTAGTAATCTTTTGCAAGAGTAGGCATGTTACAGTTTGCATCATTATTCTTGCCAAAATCCAGTATAGGTGATTAGATTCTGCCTATCCAGTTTAGTTTTTATTGCATGTTTTACTAGTGACAACACCACACTCCAAGGTGTGCATTTATTAGTTAATATACTCATTATCAGCAGCACTGAAAGTCCTTTCCTTCACTTTCAAGATGGATTGGTGCTGAAGAAGCCTGGGATTGTAAGAGTTCCCTATTCCTTTTTCTGGGAAATCTAGTGGAACTGCCAAGATTCTTCTGAGTAACTGACATAGTACGTTGTCTGGCACACTATATAATGAATTATTGATTACATATAGTGGGGCCAGTTCTGCAACCATTACTTCACAGTGAGTAATATTTACTCAAGCAAGTCACATAGTGTTATTCATATATGTGCTACTCAGTGTGATAAAGGGTTGCAGAATCATGTCCAATCACTACTTAGGTCTTGTGAATAAGAGCCAAGTTACAAGATTTTGCATGATTTAGCTGAACAATTATTCATGCATTCTCTCAGTTGTTCCAAATTATTTCCCCCATTTTGTTGATGACAGTCTTTGCAAAAAGAGAGGTCTATACCAGCTTGAAAACACTTGCCTAGAAATTGCAGACAAGGGAATTAGCAACTTAATCTATTCATGAAAAGGGGAGTTTTCTTATTGTCTGGGGCTATTTATAAATGGACGCGTCTGGCACATCACATCAGTATCTTTAACTTAAAATAATGAAATTGTGCAGTCTCTGTATGACAGGAATAAGAACAATGATGCAAGATTTAAGATAATAAGAGACTGCTGTACTGGTGAAATAGTGAATAGTTCTACAGTATCTCTGATGAATAGGTTCCCAATTGAAAGAGGGCAGGAGAATCAAAGAATGCAGGAGATGGGTCTATTTAAGGCCAGCCATTTTTCTATACCTGAAGGAACTTCCACAGTGCAATATCTTATTGCTTAATTCTTCAGTGAATAACTAAG
>NW_020664413.1:52121468-52698464 GCF_002925995.2 Terrapene triunguis | reverse complement strand
CCAGGATTCTGAAGCACCATTACCCTTTACTTAGCATGAGAGATACAAACCTGGACCCCCCCCCCATATCCCCTCTGCTGAGCGCCAACCACCTTCACTTGGACCCCCCTGCAGCATCCTGTTGCCCCTGCACTCATAACCCTTCCCCCAACAAGCCCCTGTGCATTCAGATTAGCCCCTTCACACTTGGATCCTGCTGGGCTGAGCCTGCCTGGCCACACCTGGTGCACCAGGCATAGAGCAGCAAGGCCCTGGGGTTTTTCTGGGGCAGCCCCGGCCCTTGCGCGGTGTCAGGCTTGAGTACAGCTTCACTACTGAGTCAGTGTCCTGGGGGGACAGAGGGCACTGCAGGGTGATGTCCCACCTCCATGCAGCCAGTGGCCTGTGCTCCCCACTGCCATGCTGGAGCCTCCACATTTGACAAATAAAATTTGCAGAATTTTAAAATATTGTGTGCAGAATTGCTAGGCACAGAATTCCTTCAACAGTGAATGGCAGTAGAGGGAGCGCAGGGAATTACTAGCATAGCCTGATTTAGCATATATACTGCTATTAGAAATGGGCCCCATGCAAAGCCTCCTCATCCAAAAGCCTGTTAACTTTGACTTGTTTTAATTCCAGTTCTGGATCAGAGTTTTGTAACTCAGAACCATCTATAGCCCTGATGCTATACCACATACACACAACATATAGCTTTAATTTGGTTCCACTTGATTGAGTGACAAGCATTCTTTTAAACAATTGTCTCAAATTAATGGATTATTCAGAAGAATGCAACTGCTCTTCAGTGATGGGGTTCTGCTGTATGCAAATCCAGAGTGATAGCTGTGTGCTATGTCTGCCATTTACATTATATACTACAGGATCTAAACAGAGTTTTAGGTTCATCCTCTGTACTTATGAGTACTGCTCTTCAAATAAATTATCACAAACAGGAATTAATTATGGACTGATCTGGACTTCATCCTAAAACACTTTCTTTCACGGGGCGGGTGGGTGTATGTGCAAGAGCGAAATCCTGATTCCTTAAAATGCATTTGAGGAGGGGATACTGGGAAAAAGCCAGTCCTCTTATTCACTCCCCTATACTCCCCTCTGAGCCCATTCAAAGTTTCCCCTACTCCCTCCACCTCTTTCACTCCATCCCCCTGCCCTCTTGCAGAAGGCAACATTGGGTGGGGGAAATGGAGTTAAATTGAGCTTTATTAATTTAATGGAGATAAAGGAGAAATGATAAGAAAAAATGTAGGGCCTACTCACTTCCAGCAATTCTCACCTTATCTTATAAGATGAGGGAAACCAAGTCTGTCCTGGGCAGCAGCATCATAATGCTGGGGACTGTAGCAGTTTACATGCCCCAAAAACTTCCTGCAGTTCTTGCTGGCACAGTAGGGAATAGAGTAGCATGTAATATGTGTATGCACAGGATAGCATGCAGGAATTTTTTTTTTTTTTTTAAATGGAGATATACCTTTCTCATAGAACTGGAAGGGACCCTGAAAGTTCATCAAGTCCAGCCCCCCCGCCTTCAGTAGCAGGACCAAGTACTGATTTTGCCCCCGATCCCTAAATGGCTCCCTCAAGGATTGAACTCACAACCCTGGGTTTAGCAGGCCAATGCTCAAACCACTGAGCTATCCCTCCCCCTAAAGAACTCTACTTTTTAAAGAACTCTAATTTCAGGAAGTGCTTGATGGGAGAGTATAGTACATGTGGAGGAAGGCATAAATCCTGAATTTCAGGTACAAGGAGAACCAAGACAAAGGAACACCTGCTGCTGCCTATCCTCTCAGTGGAGACAGTAAGTCCCCCCTCCCACTGTTCTACCGTACATAGGGTGACCAGATGTCCCGATTTTATAGGGACAGTTCCGATTTTTGGGTTTTTTTCTTATATAGGCTCCTATTACCCCCCACCCGCTGTCCTGATTTTTCACATTTGGTGTCTGGTCACCTTAACCGTACAGGGAAGTTCCCCAACCTAAATATAATGCATGGCTCTGGCAGCCTTGACATTTGGTTACGGGAAGAGCAGGTAGATCCACAAACATGCAAATCCACTCATTTAAATCCCCTTGGGGGAATTGCTACAGTCTGTGAGTTGAAGTGGTGGCTGTGCAGTTGTTCCATGCCCATCCACCATAACTGGAAGGGGATGGACTGGGGATTCCTTCCCAAACCCATCTTAGATCTCTTGTGTTTGCACAGCTCCTAGCACAACGGGAGCATGATCTCAGTTGGGCTCTCTATATGCTACTGATAAAAATGCTTAGATATACAGAAGCTGGATCTGCCCTCACTCACTTCCAGAGAAAAGCTGATGAGGCTACTAGAGTGCAAGATCAGTCTCACATTCAGTGTTAGTAACAGATACAATCATGCCATAATGACTCAGGTTTTGACAAGAGAAATAAAATTGTAGTGCCACAGATAATTTGCAAGTGCTGATATGTTTACATTGGTGCCACCCCACTCTGCTAATAATGCTCCGATATTCATTTTTCCCTGGAGTTAAGTGACAATGTTTCCTCCAGTTTTGTATTTTATATTCTGTGTTGTTCATTGAATCATAGCTAGGGTAGGACATCTTGTGCAAGTTTCATGGGTGCATTGTTCTAGGTCAGTGTTGCCCTAGAACACAGGAGTCAGATTATACCCTCAGACACTTCTACAATTCCACTGAAATTAGTAGGGCTTTGAGCTCTGCTCTACACTAGTTTCTTGCAATGATACTTGTTTGCTGAGAATTCTATTCTCTCTGGTACTGGGCTAATTTAGTTTTAGTTATTTTTTCTTCCCCTTCTTAAAAGGGGAGGGGAAAGTTTTCTGAATGTAACCTAAATTCTCCTGATACTAGATATATAAACAGAACATCTGTGGCTCAGTTGCAATTCCAATACATGTTTGAACATAAACACAGGGATAGCTTATTACTATAAACAGCTGCATTTAGTGCTTGCAATAAGCTTGTTTCAACATCTCCTTTTTGTCTCACTGCTTGTCATATTGTACATATCTCTGCTTGAAGCAAGCAGTCCCTGTTCCTCCCCAAACAGAGAGACTGGCAAGAGAAGGGAGAAACTGTTCCACTTGTCAAGCTTCCCTCTAGCCAACAGTTGTATACTAGGATCCTTGCTGTAAACACCGAGAGAATGTGTGCAGGTTTGCACCCTGTTTTCATTTATATTGATGAAGGCATAAATTCTTATACAAAAGAATTAAGCTCTTTATGATCTCTTGGTAATATGGGGTGTATAAGGAACAGTGTTCTTTTAAGGGCATAAAATGTTTAGTTAAGGCTTTAGAATCTAGAGAGAATGTATACTGGTACAACTCTACATGTGCCTAAGGAGTTCACCAGAAAATCCGGTCAGCTAGTGTGATGACTCTCTGGAGGGTACGTGCTCAGCCAGGGGGAAATTAAGGGGAGTGGGGGGGGGGGGGGGGGGAGTGACAACAACAAAAAAAAAAACCCACGTGCTTTATTCTGTTTCTCCTTATTGGTTGGACAAGGCATGGTGGCCACCATGCCATCTTTACTGTAACTCTTCCTCCTCCCCCCACCCTCTACCACCCCTCCCACGGTCATTGCTAAGATATGGCTAATAATCCCCAATTACCTCACAGATCTTCAGGGTTAGTTTGTACAGACCTCAACCTGTAGAGTGCTATATAGGAATACTATTATTGAATAATAATTTGTGACAAACCCCAAAGACACTACCATATTACTATTTCATATAGAGGTTGCCATCAATAGCAAGCAATATCCATGCTAGAGTATTTGGTCACCTGGTCTCTCAGGCTGCTTCCACCTACCACCACTGTGGGAAGGGGGGGAAAAAATGGAGTCAGCAAATGGTTTTAGTCACACTATGTCTTTAAAGAGAGAAACAAGAAACAACCACATGCATCTCAGAGCATTTCAGTCAGTAAATACAGAGGGACATGGAGAAAAGCCACCACACAGAATACCTGAGTCCTGTCCACAAATGTGTGACAAGCTTCTGTTGTGGCTGACTGGCTCGGTTACCTTCAGGATAGGTGCTTGATGTTTCCTGGGCACCTGTGTATCACAGCAGATGTCTGAAGCCACTGATAGTGGACAGGGGTCACCTGTCTACAGTGGACTTCAAGCAGAGCTTAATGCAGAAAGGTATGGACATTATTTCCTGCTCCTATTCCCGAGGCATTCACCCTCCACCCCCAGGTTAACAACTGGGTTTGGTTTCCTCTTGGGCTCTACCCACTTAGCCAAAGGACACATCCTTTTTCAGGACAGGAGTTAATATTGCTAAGCAAATACTTCACACTAACCAGTATTTCAATGAATTTTACATCCTATCAGCTTCCCGTGACTTACAGAGTTTTACTACTTTTTACTCTTGTCAGCTGCATTGAATCAGACACAGCCAGGAAAGAGCTACCGATTTGGCTGCTTCTTGCTCCTCACCGGGAGAGCGATTTGCTCAGTTCTAGTCAGCTGCAACTCCATGAGGTTTAACAGAGTTGTCAATGTAGGCCTAATCTGGCCTGCCAACCTTGATGATTGGTGATGAACAGGAAGGAAAGAACTCCGCTGGACTCTTAAATCCCAGGTTCAATTTGCAGGGCTGGCAGTCAGAAGAAAAACCACCACCACTTTACTGGTCAATGACAACATCAAATGTGATCTGTTGAGATACATATGTATATTAAAAAAAAAAAAAAAACACCATGAGGCTTTGTAACAATTACTTTTTAAGAGGACAGCTGCACTTAAGACAGCAGATACAAAAAAGCATGTTAAAAAACTTAACCCTGCAAGAGCCAAATCCTGCTTGCTTTACTTGCTTACCTAATTCCACTGAAGTCAAAGGGCTACGCACATTAGTGAGGCAGATATGTTTATGGACAAATCCTAATATAAGCAAAAGAATGTTGAGACTAAAGACTATAGCCTTTCCAGAGTACATTCCACTTTCAGTTTTTGAAGAAAAGTTAGAAGGAAGTAGTAGTTCTGTAGCTTTCATTAGGAACCATTTTTAATTAGTAAGGCTGTAGTACAGTAAAACCAGAAGTAGATAGATATGAGGTACAGTAGAACTTCAGTGACATAGTAGGGCTGGTCAGAGACTGATCTTTACTCCCTGGCCCCAGTCACAGGTCAGGGTTATAATACTGCAGTCTCATGACAAGGCTCAGTATCCATAGTTTTCAGTGACTACTGTTACAGCCCCTGAAGTCTTCCTATAAGATTTTATTAACTTGTTCTTGTCACTGGAAGAATATCTAGTATGCTTTGTTCAATTATAAAGCATCAATTTACAGCCTCAAGTATTACTATCTGGACGATGTAACTTTGTCTAGTACAGATCCAAATTAAAGTAAACTTTGAAATTCTGGTGTCAGAAGTGTGGCAATGGTGAAGCTTTACAGGGGTTCAAGCCTTGATATTGCTGTGTACATAGAATGGATATATGTTCCACGTTACATTAACACAATGGTTAGTTTGTTATTTTTCACTTAAAGAAACCAGGAAATCCAGAATGAATATTCCCAGTCTTTCAAGTCCAGGTTTCCTTCCCCTTTCAGCATTACATTATTGCCTTAAGACATAATACGGCTTTAAAATGCTGCTCAGCCTACAACCATAGAGATCCTGGCTCATAGATACTCCAACAATGATCATGCACAGACTGCGTATTACACTAGCATTTCACTGCTCATGCTCCAGTTGTGGGGAGAATGAGCTATTTTATGTTAAATAAAAGGTCCAAGGTGACAACCTAAGCAGGGAATCAGGATGCCTTTCCCCCCACACCATGGCCTTTGCTGGAGCACTTCAGATTTCCATCTCTTCCGGTTTAACAGGAAACTTTCATATACTTTTTCCTAACTTCCTGTGTGCATACACGCACACTATCTATAGGATACATTCTCTTTTCTCCTTTGCCTCACGGTCCTGAATGATCCCCCGGATGGGGGAGCACAGGCATTAGGCTTGGAGGCTGTACACCTCTTGTGTTTTGAAGCTGGAGGGCCTAAATCAAATCAGCTGCCCTCCATTTCCTATAGCAGATGGGAGTCTAGTTCCATTTCACAGAATAACCCCTGTATTTCAACACTGTAGGCTTCTGAATTCGATGTGGCTTCAGAAATAAGGGACACCAATTTAAAACAGACCTCAAAGAGGAAATAAGGGAAGGCTATGCAAAGTTGCAATAGAGGTTATAGGTTTTCTACATACTTGTTAAAAGCATTGAAGTTATTCCCCGTATTGTTAAGTTTTCTTTGTTATTTTCCATCTAGAGTAGATTTCTTTGTGATTGCGATAGAATTACTTGAAAGCATCCCCCCTATTGTTCTAGTATCCAAAAGAGCAATAACATCTGCCCTGCAAGATGTCCTGTTCTTTACCTGGGTTTCTTTTGTATTTTGAAATAGCAAAAAATGATCAAACCATACTAACTGCATCATGCCACTTGAGGCTGTGCCTTAACCCTGAATCATTCCTTGCCCCAATTAAAAATTATAATAAAATACAAAGTTGTGTGTATAGATATGATGGAAGAAGAAGAGTAAGTGGAGGAGGATATATCAAACCTTGTGAGAAGCCCCCCCCCCCATTTCATGTAACTAACTCCTGGAAAGAGGTTGGAGAAGGTCTGCGATTTTTATTTTGTTTGTCTTTAAAACAATCTCATGTATTAGGTTTGAAAACAGATTCCATGGCTAAATCTGGGCTTCAAAATATTCAACAGTACTTGGGTTTAAAAAAAAAAAAAAAAAAACCACCCACAAAACCCTTGTAAACATTAGTTTCCTTATGCAGAGACTATCGTAAATAAGTTACATTGCCCCCCCCCCTTCCCTCACCCTCTTGTATACAAATGTCAGTTTACTCACTCAAAGTTAGTGGTAATAAACCACAGCTGACAAGTGTCCAGGTGCTTTGTTCTGGCATGCCTTAGTCCTTGAGTTCAATAGCTTAAGGCTAGATATTGGCAAAAATACACAGAGAAAGCTGGCAGCAGCATTTGAGTTACCAGTGCTGCTTTTACTGTGGTACAGCAGCCAAGGAGCTCAATAAAAATGTAGCGCAGAGATTAAGGAGAAGGCACAAACCAAAGCAAGTATTTAGGAAAGTAAACTGACATTTCTGTTTGTTTAAATGCTCTAAACCAGACCACCTCAAGCTGAACAAACTTCCTTGAGCATCTTGGAGAACAAGGGATGTTGCCATTGACAAACTGTGGGATACTGAAAAAGAACCAGTCAGATTCTACAATCACTACTGTCAATTAATTTGGGTAATGACAGTCCTGATCCTGTGAACACAAACCAAACATGCAAAGTACTTCGTACATATGAATAATCGCATAGTAGTTCAGTGGGACTAAGCACATGAGTAAAGTTAGCACAGGTGCTGGAACTAGGGGAGCTGCCACACCCCCTGGCTTGAAGTGGTTTACATTATATACAGGGTTTACAGTTCGGTTCAATGGCTCTCAGCACCCCCACTATACAAATTGTTCCAGCACCCCTGAAAGTTAGTGTCATGCATAAATCTGTGCAGGATTGGGCCCTTACATTAGTAAAAGCAGGGGGTTATAGCAGCTCAAGCTCACAAGTAGAGAAAACATGCATCTCTTATTTGAACTCAAGTTTTCATCTTGTATGAATAAAGTCCAAAATCTTACAGAGAAATACAAGCACAGCCCATAAACAAAGAGCATTAATTGTTCATGTTATTAATTCTGCTGTAGTGTCAGATTGCCCTCTCCACAACTAGAGTCACAGAAATAACTTTGCAGTATTTGATATAATTTTAAGTTGCCAACCTATGCATTTTATTTCTGGCATTCAGGGGGTCCTGCAAGCACAGCCAGAGAGAGTCCCACCTTATCAGATGTCTTAAATGTTTCTTTCCCACCTTGCACTATTTCTATCAGCCCACCACTGCTACTCAGGAGATGTCTGTTTCTTGTGTTCTTTGAAGTAGCAGCAAAATATACTTACTAGCTGCTGCTCAGGGTCCTGTGTAGACTGTGACTCGCTCCACTCAGACTTGACCCTCATACCTTTCAGTCCGAACTGAGTAACCATGTAATAGTATTGCTGTAACCCTCATCCTTTCTTTCCCTATCCCCTCCATATAATTTGTCATTCCCACTCATTGGACTATGAGTGACTTGAAGGATTAGGACCTGAATGTTAGTTGGGCTCAGTGCAGGCACAGAAGAAGTATAGTGAATTGCAGGATTAGGGTCTTAGATGGTAAGCTATTATGACTGATTTTGCTCATGGGAGATGATTTACATAGCATCCTTTAGCACTATAAGACAAACCCTAAGAAGAAATTCTATTAAGATCTAATATAACAGTGAATCCATGTATACCCCAATTGCTTGAGGACTACCACACTATTGTGTTGCATGAATAAAATAAGTAGTTTTGTCACTTGTTACAGCACAGACAATTCAATTTGCGATGTTCACCTCAAACAGATTCATTTTAATAGGCCACCTTGAGCATCACGTAACTTTGATAGTTATTGTCCATTAACTAGTTACCTGATCATACAAACACAGAAGAGGAAGTGTGATGAATTCATGTCGGTAGACCGAAGTCAGTTTCCATGTAAGATCGCAGTGAGGCTTTGGCTAAAAACAAAAACAACCCACCACCACCCTTCAGGTCATTACTATTTGAACTAAAGAAAAAAGAAAAAAGTAGGCTACTTATCCTCTCCACAGGCAAGCCCTTAGAAGGGAAACACCACTGACTCACACACACAAAACACAGAGCCAGTACTTTACAAGAGGACCATCTGACCTTGATAGTTACATGCAATCTTTTAGACTGCCTTAGGATTTCTGAGCTTTAAATTAGCGTTTATGTTCAAAATCTGGAAAGAGACTCACAAGTTTATCACCAATACCGTAGGTAATAAATATGGCATTTCCTCTTTTCCACTGCATTCCTTCCTATCACCTGTTATTCATTCCCTTCAGTTTTTACTACCAGAGTGAAAATTTGCTTTTTCTTTCAAGTGAACTGGCAGTATTCAGTTCAGGGATAAAAGTTCAGTGATCTTTCATCTAAATTTTGGTCACCAGTGTCCTAAAAAACAAACCTACTCTCCAAAACCCAACCAACTTTCCAAGAGTCTGTCCTGATTTGATGCCGCTCCCCTGCAACTCCATGACATCCCTACATCAGATGATGGCAACATGCAACAGTTTTGTTCCCTGAAATACCCATCGCAAAAGCATTGTTGAAAGGCTCTCTTCTCCATGTAAACCTTGCTATTTATCGCCTCCCCCATTGTTAAGCATTAGATAACAAAACAACAACAAAAAGCTAGAGTAGCTGCACCAAAATTTCTCATATTTTCCCCATATGGAAACCAACCCTGCTGCAATTGCTACACTGTAGGAGTGCTAATGGCATGGCAGCTCTGTAGTCATTGCCAGCTGTTGTACTGCTTCAGAATCCTCCTCTATCAGCCCTGAACATTCTCTCTATTCCTTGTGATTTGACCTCCCTCCGGAGAGAGAGAAAAGAAACTTTTAGGTTTCCTGAACACTACTCTCTCCTTTTCCTCCACAGGAAAGAAGTCCCGAAGCAGTTTGTCCTAAATTTCCTTGCATCACCATTACAATGTTACTCCTCCAGCCTCTATTCCCCATGTGAATAAGACACTGCTTTCTTTTGTCTGTGACCTTTTCAGGGGACTTGATCTTTGGCCTTGTCTAAAGTGAGCTAATTTTGGGCCAAAATTTAGCTGAGAGTTGCTATCACTATTCGTTATTGGAGCATCTGTTCAGACAAGGTGTTGGTAGCTGCCAGCATCTAAATCAGTGTTTCCCAAACTTGGGACGCCGCTTGTGCAGGGAAAGCCCCTGGCAGGCTGGGCTGTGGTGGCCACATCTATGCTAGCTGTCCCACCATTGCTATCACAGGTGGAGAAATTCAGGCACAGAGATCTTTCTTAGGCATCCCCTATAGATTTCCTTGCAAACTGAGCAAGGCATGCATATTTTGCTACCTCGATATAAAGTACCACTCTATTCTCTGCACTGACTACCCACCCTATGCAATCCTACTGACTTTAAGGAAGTTGTTTAAGGGGCAGTTAGAATTAGGCCTATTGTCTACAGTTGATAGGATGTTCATACTTTGATTTGAAGCAATTGACTTCAAATATCAACCAAGTTTTATGAAAAGGAAAAAAAACCAACCAACCCTTGGACTTCAAATTCAAGAAACTTCTCCTTAATCCCAGCTTTAGTACTTAAAGGTTATTTTTTTTTTTAAAATAAAATATATAGACAAAAGCTCACTTAAAAACCTTATCAGATATACAACACAGAACCTGCTGAAGCCCACTGACAGAGCCACTCAAGCTTTTGCTCCTCCACTGCAATTTGAAGAAAGAATTAAAGTCCACCTTAGGGTGACCAGACAACAAGTGTGAAAAATCAGGACAGGGGGTGAGGGGTAATAGGATCCTATATAAGAAAAAGACCCCAAAATCGGGACTGTCCCTATAAAAAAAAAAAAAAAAAAAAATCAGGACATCTGGTCACCCTAGTCCACATACATGTCTATTTATAAAAGATTATGATGAAGAAACTAACAACCTACTTACAGACCATGATGCCTAGAGCTGCCACACGCAGTGCAGCTGATGTCAGTCCCAAGATATTAGAGACACAAGGTGGGGGAGATAATCACTTTTATTGGACCAACTTCTGTTCTGAAAGCTTGTCTCTTACCAAACTGAAGTTGGTTCAATAAGAGATACTCCCTCACCCACCTTGTCTCTTACAGCTATCACAGTCATTTCCCCCCCAATACATTTTAAAAGTCTATTGACAGAGCCCACTTTTTCCAGACAAAGGGAATTCATTCTTTTGAGTAGGTACCCATCTAAGGTGCAAGCCATATGAGCTATAGCTAATCAATAGTCTAGGATGATTGACATGTTCAGGAATTCCAAGCAAGAACATGGAGCTCCTGTTCAGGCTGGAATTATAGCTCTGTTTTGAGTCAAAGGATATCCTACAGGCTGACTCAGAGTTCTTGCAGAGTCCTATAAAATGTGTCTGAGAATAGACGTGACTTTTTTTGTGCTCTTAATCATTATGTGAGAAATTCTGATCTAAATTACACCAGTATAAATCTAGAGTGACACACAGAATGCAAGGGATTTATTCCAGACTACATTGCTTTTAACAAGAGCAGAATTTGGCCTTTTCATGCAGAAAAGCTCCTTTTAAAATGAATTCTCTTCTCATGTGACTGGCAAACTGAACTTTAAATCCACATTTCCTCCCGCATTTCCACAGTACTCAGCATATATATTTTAAAGAAAATACATTTTTTTAAAGATACAGAAACTTAAAATAGACTTTTTTATCAAGACACCAACTTCAGCAGCTGTTATAACAGTAACCATCAGAAGTCAGCACTGACTGAGACGTATGGGGTTTCTTTCCATTTTAATCTTGAAAGAAATTTGCAGTAGTGAATCTCTGTGGCAGCCAAGGTTTGCTAAGATTTAGATTACCCATTTCTCTTATCTAATGAATCCAGGCACTGCAAACTTCCTAAAGCTCTAAAATGACAAAACACCAAGAGAGTCAATGTGAAATTGAAAGGACCACTTCTACTGCAGACTCTGGGACTCTGTCAGTGCAGAAAACTGGGAAGTTTCACAGCTGCTGAGTTGTCAAAATTAAGGATTATAGGTTTGAGATGCAATAAAAAAAAATTAAAAAAAAAATAGACTGGCTCAGGTCTGATGTTAGATGAGTAAACTGCCACAGAAAACCCACTTACTGCACCAAACAATATTGAGGGTAATTTAAATTAAAAAAAGCAGTGCATCATGCCTTTGGTCAGATCGTCTTCTGGGGCTTGAAGTCAATAGAACCATGCTGATTTACACCTGCTCATGGCCTGGCCACTTTGTGTTTAAGTACTGCTATTTAGTGGCAATGGTAGAAATTCCAATACATTTGCATGTCTACAAACTTTTAAAAAACATTTCTAAAGTTAAGTCCAAAAACAGTGTTAATAGAGCTATCTAAGGGCTTGTCTACACTTAAAATGCTGCAGCAGCACTGCTGCTCTTGCATTGCTGTAGCACGTCAGTGAAGACACTACCTGCACTGATGGGAGGGGTTTTCCTGTTGATGTAGGTACTCCACCTCCCTGAGAGGCAGTAGCTAGGCTGATGGGAGAATTCTCCCATGGACCTAGTGCTGTCTACACTGGGGGTTAGATTGTAATAACTGCATTGTTTGGAGGTCTGGATTAATTTTCCTACCCTTCATTAATCCAAAGACTCTGTATGGTAGTTTTCTGCAAGCTCTATCTTTCCAAGCTTCCTCCCCTGTCCCTCGATATTTCATTGACTAGGGAGTACTTTGGTAACAGGGTCTTCTGTCTATTACAGCTATCCATACAAAGTGAGAAGTCAGGCTAAACAAACTTGTCCCAACACTCAAGAAGGAGCTTTGTTTGGTGGTGGTGGGCGGAGAAGAGGATTTAGCTCTTCTTTTAACAAATGGGTTTCCACTGACTTTCATGGGTCACCATACAGATGTAGATATCCACCAACAGGGATCCAGTTGCAGGATTGGGTCCCACTAAGTATTGCTCATAATGGAGCACTGTCTTCTCTAGACTAAAACAATTAAGGGCCAGAGCAGGAAGCCTTAGAAGGACTCGAGTTAAATTTGCCTATCAGAACTTGGGCTCATAATTTACTGCAGTGCCAGCGCAAGGTAAGTATGGGAGAGGGAGCGGGGGGGAAAGGGAGGCAGGGAAAATGCACTGATTTGTTAGTTCCACCAGTCTTTTTAGATTAGATAATGAACCGAACTCTATTGGCCAAGTGTGAGAAAGATCTGGTAGCACTTTTGACAAGAGTAAGGAATAACTGTTAGTATGGCAAATATTTATCTCCTCAGTAAACATAGGTTTAATCCAAGGCTATGTACATACACTTTCATGTGTAAAATATGACAGTATAAATATGGCTAACCAATCCTAACTCATTGCTTTGTTGAAACAATTTGGAATACCTTGAGTATGGAAGGTGCTGAATAGAACCCAAGATCTGCTGCATGAAAAAGTGCATACTTTACATTTGAGACAAACTTCCTTTCCAACATATATTTTGGAAAGTGTTTGTTCATATCACCATCCCTCAAAACTTCAAGTACTTTGCTGTTATGCAGTAGAGCCTTCCTTGTGACCACAGGCAGATATCTTGTGACCAGTTGAGGTTAAATAGCAAGGGTAGGAGGAAGTTTACAGGACACAGAAAACAAAACAAAACTATAAACCAAACAGGGTTTAATATGCCAGTAAGAGTAGACTTCAGAAAGAGTTATTTCAAGATTGTTGTTAAAAATTATCTTTGGGCGGTGAACTTTTGCAGAGTACAAGCTTTCAAAGCATAGCTAATGCAAACAGACGCTTTCATTTACAGTGGTAGAAGGAACAGAAAGTTCCTTTCCCAACATGATAGAGGCAAAAGTTCTCATGGTAAACACTTCATAAAACCCATAAGACCCTTGCTTCCATATGGTCAACAGGCAAACAGAAAGTAAAGGGATTTTCTGGCAGTGAAACATAGATAACAGACAATGATTGTACTGAGTTTTTGCTATTCATGGAGCATAGATGCTGGATCTAGGGCTGTTGGGGGTGCTACTGCACCCCCCGGGCTTGAAGTGGTTTCCATCATATACCAGGTTTACAGTTTGGTTCAATGGTTCAGCACCCCCACTGTACAAATTGTTCCAGTACCCGTCATGGAGGAACAAAGAATTATCCTGTTCCTGCTTCCAGCAAGAGTGTCATAAGTCTTTCATGATTGTTATGACAGAGCTAATATTTTGTTGATGTACATAAAATGAATACACTACTGGACTGTTATTTCCCTTAAGTCTCCAAAAATCTCAGAAGTGCTGATAAAAACAAACAAAACAACCCCTCCTCCGCAAGAATTCTAGCATGATTTTTACTCTGTGCAATAATTTAGTTTACTATGAGCCACCTTTGTAAAAGGAAAATTGAATTATAGAAAGAGACATAAAATAGAAATGAAGAAGAGGACCCCTTATGTGTTTCTTACAAATAAAATACATGTTCAATAAGTGACCTTTTGAGCAATTAAGAACAAAGACATCTGATCATGGTTCAGAAAACAAAATCTCCCAAATACAGAGAGAGGTCCTAAACCTGCAATCACAACCAAGTATAGTTCTTACTCATATGCTAACTCTTGAGTGTTTGTATGATTGGACCCTAAGAAAAGAACACAGCCAGTGAGCCAAATGAAATACAGAGGATTCTTGCCAATAGAGTTAAAGCTGGTATAGTAAAATAGTGTATTTTGTTGCATTACATGCTTTAATGTGTTACTGGAACCATACATACAATCAGAATTTAGCCCCTTTCTTGGGCACTATTCAAGAAATAAAGGAACGTAAATTATACCTACCTGGATGTCTGTATGCTGGGTGCTAGTTTTTACAGGTCCTGTCTCTTCTCCTCTTGCTTTCCAGTCCCCTCTTTTCCCAATGCTTACATAAAGGAAGTGGTGCTATTACTTCACTTAGAAGTAAGTTAAAAATCCTCTAGCAAGGGCAGGGAACTGCTTTTATGTCTCAATTTATATAGTCTTAAACTATTATAAAATAGGTTAAAAGGCAAAGCAAAGACTCTGCTTTTTTTAGAAGCCCTACAGCACCTGAGCTCTAAACCACAGGAGCTGGTCAGGCCTATACAGGTGTTGTTAATTAGTAGAGAAAGCCTTGCTAGGTACTAGCCTTAAAGATAGATATCTTTAGAACACCAGCTTTCAAAAGCCAGCAAAAATATACTGTCATGTTCCATGGGGTATTTCTACACTGAAAGAAGATAAAATATTTCATTTAATCAACAGTACTGTTCATCTTGCTAGCTAAGGATCATGAAATAACTGTTCCAGATTACACAAGCCATTGAGCTACCTCTGGCTAATGAAAGTGCCTAACCAATTCACATACCTTCATGTGGCCTTGCTTTAAACATCTTTACAAAAAGTACCGCTGTCCTTCAAGTGTGTTACCAGGTTGTATATGAAAAGCAGCGTATGCATTTCTTGCAGAAATTGATTAGCATTGTGGAAAAACTGTACTTTTCACAATCTTAGTTTTGAATAGAATATTGGGAGTCTTTAAAGTCATACACTGAAAAACAAACATACTTCCTAGTATATAGTAGTCTATATGTCTATTAATGGCACACTAGAATACCATCAGCTTTTATATAGCACTTTTCATCTTAATTACCTACTTTTTGTATAGGTCTCTCTTTAAGCCTCCCAGGTGGACACCTATTTATAAGTTATCTCCTATTTACAGGAGAGTACAATGAGGCAGGCCTGAGACATGATAGCGGGAACTGCTAGTGCCGGTCACATTTGGGCCAGGATTCTGCCAATAGTTCCATATTGAAGTCAGTGGGGGTCTGCACAGGAGCAGGAATCTTAGTGCATGGAGTAATTTACAGGATTGAGGCTTTAGATATTTGCCTCTTTAAAAGGTTTTCCAATGTTGGAAAAGGTATGGTAAACTTGTAGGGGCCCATGTTTCCTACAACAGAGCTGGCTGGGGGTGCCTATCTAGCCCCAACCCCCTATGTATTTGAAATGAAGAAGTGCCATTTTCAGTGTCTGGCAAAGGGAGTTCTGCATCTGGTTTCCTTACTGGAGAGACTCTGCTTGGGTTCTTTCCCCCTGGACCTCACAGCCCAATGGATTTCTCACATTCAAATGATTTTGAAGTGGCTGCATCATTTCTATCTTGCTGTATCTTGATTTCAGGGCTCTTTCAGGTCATTCCTTCTAGGCCTTCACTCTAGAGTGCAAGCTTCAAAGAGACTCAGCAACAGATTGGGACACCAAGGGCCAGGGAAGAATTCCACAGGTGCAGGCAATGTTTCAGTCTGCTGTAAGAGACTTGATACTGAGCTCTCTCCCAAGAACCTGGTGCAGAAACATGCTGGGGGTAGAAGGATAGTCTACATAGCATTTGCATCTACTGTGATTCTAATTTGCCTGTGGCTGTACCTGACAGCCTTCAGGAAGCGGCTATAAACTAGAGCATCCCTGGGGTTGCTCTAATTTGCATTGATGGCAATTTTGGCCACTGGAGCAACCCAGAATCCTGATGGAGCAAAGGTGACATAAAAGCACCTTTGACTTCCTCACTGTCTAGGCTGCGTCTTCAAAGCTGCCCCTCTGGGAGGCACAACACAGAACATCAACCTGAGGTTGTAGGGAAGTTTAGAACCTCTGATATTGGGGTGAGCTCAAACTCTTCCAAGATACACTTCCACAATTCTTTGTAGGGTGGTTTGCTCTGCAGACCGATTCATAAAGAAAGTATCTCCATACATTTGGGGTCCAATTCTAATCTCACACCATTTTTATCCAAGCTATAGCTCCCTGCACCAACTAGTTTCTTTGTGCCTCAGGTGGGATTTACCTAGACAGTGGGTGTTCCTACTACTGTTGCAGTCTCTTGGTGTTTTCAATCAAGGCAGTTCTGGGAACAGTGCCCCACCAGAGGAGGGTGCTGAGGAGAGACACTGAGTCAGCAAATCCTTCCTCCCTGCTGCTGCCCACTCTTTGGGCTGTTCTGGGTCCTACAACCATTGCAGTTCAGAGGACTTTCCACCACTACAATCGCTATCTATTGCCAATATTTCATGCCAGGGTTTACATTACTGGTACCAGCATGAATCTGGCGCAGTGAATACGAACAGACCACCACTAGCATCCTAAACTAAGTAAATGACAGATAAAGCAAACCACCTCCACACAACACATTCATCCTAGTGCTTCTAAATTCTGACAGTTCAGAGAATTAAAAGCAGCAGAACCTGATACAGGAGATATGGAATATTAAATCATTGCTATTAGGAGATCTTTCTTCTGATGTCAGTATTTACAGTAAATATTATGAACTTTGTTCCAGGAAAACCCTACATACTACTTGCACTGGACTGACTGGGATAGCATCATCTTGTTTCTTCGCAGGAGAATTCTGATTTTTCAGAAGACTCAATTCCTGATTTAAAAGACACTTGAAAATTTACCCCTGCAAGCAATATGAAAATATCATACCATCTTTTTCAGGTTTTTTTTTTTGCAGGGGTGAAGACTAGGAGATTTCTCCTCAACTTCCAATATCACCCCACAAAATAATGTCAGGTTGCCCTTCATTACTGAAAAGTTCTAATGTAGGGAAGCAATTATGGAAAATAAGATTCCTGGTAAAGTGACTTTGATGTTATCATTATAATAAGAAATAGCACCAGTGGTATTGATAAGACTAAATAAGTACATCAAATATAGAGATACTGAGTAAGGCAAGAAATTGTTTCTAATATGAACAAATGCATTTAAATGCTTATACCACCAAAATGGATGCATTTAAATTGCTGTTTAGGTGCTCTGGTACATTGCTGTTTACAGCATATTACTTCCAATGCAGTGTTCATTTAATTATGGCTAGGTCAATAATTGTGCTAATGAACAAGGTACAGCCCTCAACCATCACTCCAAAATGTCTAAATGTTCATTTACAAGATAAAATGCCTTCCTCTTTGTCATTTCATAGGGACATGTGAGGAAGAGTGCTGATCTTGTGAAGACTCAAATGAAAAGTTAGATACCATGGAAGTTTAAACTAAAGATGGGATAGTCTCATATGTACTATAAAAATCTGTGATTGCCATGAAATAAGACTTCTTAAAAACCAGTAAAGTGTGTGGTTATCAGCAATAAAAAAGCTACAGAAGAATATTTGTAATTAATTACTTATGTTGTAGTTGTAAATAACTACTAGAGTGTTTCAGTAAATTCTAGCTTTTAAAATTTACTTCAAGGTTACTTAGAAATAATTTTGACTAGACACTTTCTTATTTTCCATGTATGTTTTTACTTGTACATGCTGCATAATGGGAAAATTATGTTGCTTGTACTACCCTAAGGTGCCATATCTGTAAACAATTTTTTAAACTTACTACAGAAGCAGCAAGCAAGCTGGTTGGAACCCTACCACCTTCTGACTGTGGTTCAGCTGCATATAAAAAGAATTGTCTTAATCCCCCAGCCTTACTGAATAGGGTAATAGCCTCTTGAGATTTTAATAGAGGACTTCACTCCATTTTGTAAAGCAATCTAGACCTTAACACTTGTCCTTTAAATCAGCTAGCCCACAGTGTGGGTATAGAGTACATAAACCAGTGCATCTTCACCAGCTCCATGCAGTTTGGTAGACTATCATTAACATGCTAATAATTATAAAAGGGACAGATCAGTATTTAGTTTATCATGTACACCTGAAGTCTTTAGTCCCATTATCCTCTTACCTTTATAGCAAGAGCACAGTTTTCTGGGGAGGCAGGCCCCAGCCTGTGCCCAGCTCTTCCCAAACTCAGCACCTTTTCTGCAGCAGGTGTCTTTTCTCCTGCCCCTTTCTGGAGCTATTTCTTTCCCCCCCCCAAGCACTACTTCCGCCTGCTAGAATGCTACCTTGTCCTTCTCTTTCCCACAGAATGAGCTGGGTCTGGTTTATATAGGCCCAAGTCCCTCCCACTCCCATCAGCCTCTGAGGCTATCTTTGAAAACATTTCTCATCTTATTTCATGTTAAAGACCTTTGTAAATGTTATTTTTCTCACTGGACACCAGTGTTAAGTGGTAATTTATGTGTACAATTATGACAGTATGACTCAGAGGCTTTAATTGTCTGTAAAAAAATTTTAATAACAAAAATGTTCCCTTAATAATTTGTAATTTATGAGTTCATTTGTGGAGGTTCTATAATTACAGTTGTTGTACATGTATTAAATGAATACCTCTCAACTCACACTCTTCACCAGTGAGATTAAAGGTATTTTTTCTGCACTGAGCATAGTATGACTTCAGTTCCTGCTCCTCCCTGATACAAGTTAATCATCCCTAATTTTTAGGCTTTTGGCATTTTACCCATCTCAAAATGTTTTGCTGACAGAATTGTTTTCCCCCAGTGTTGAATACTGTATTAGGCCACAATCTTGCAACCTGCAGATGGCGGCTCCTGTGTGAAGCCTCATTGACTTCCCTGATCTGGCTCTTCATATCAATTCCCTGGGTGCAGGGTTTGCCTGTATGGATTAGATTGCACAGTCAAGGCCTAAGTATAATATCTCAATTTTGTAATTTTTTCTGTATCCCAGTTTAAAACAACACTGTCACATCCTTCATAAATTTTACATTTTTGTTCAAGGCCTAGTCTTTCTGAGAACCCCGATGAGAGCACCCAACAGCAGCTTGTAGTAGTCAGTCCTTGCTCTCATAGCTTGTTAGAAGCTTGGAAGAAAGCTCTTTCCCTATATGTTTTGTCATTTTTCTATTTGCTTTTACCACTTCTGTTCCTTATGGAGCAGCAGCCAGCCTGGTTTTAGAGCTGCTTGAAAAACAACAACATTGTCACAAGAAATTCATTTTCTTTGATTGAAGTTAGAAATTTTGATGAAAAAATGTTTTCAGAATCCCAAATTTTAACATGTTTGGCCCAGGTCTAATAGCTTTGGTGCATTGATTTCCTTGGTATCATGCATACCATCAATAGCTGAGGGACAGTTCTGGCTGGGAATAGATTTTGTGCTCCTGTTGGGTGGATCATTATAAGAGAACAAATATTGCAAGGGCATGGACTATTTTGTTTTTTTACTATTATTTCCTAGTGAAGATGAGGAAAGACATTTCCCTGCCAGATTATAGAGCTTTTAAGGGTAGTCAGATTTAGGAGCATGGAGTACGTGATATGACCATTTTGGTCCCAATGAAATCTCACAAGCTTAAGACATGATTCAAACTCCATTAAAGTCAATAGAAATACTTCTGTTGAATCCAGTGAGCTTTGGATCAATTCCTTAAAGAAGATTCCACATTCAGAACTCTTCCTAGCTAAAAATTGTTACTTTTATGGGATTTCAACAGTTATTGTAAGCCACTGGGAATTTTTCATATCTGCCAGTTTGAAATGCTTGCGATTATTCCCCATGTTGGGACTTGCATCCATTGCCATAGCCAAAAATATCTGATGAGAGCCTATTTAATATGCTTACTCTATTCAGAAACTAACATAATAAGTCTGGGAAATACACAGATTGTAATTAACATCATGTTTGCTGACAAAGAATTGTGTGCGTCTTGGCAGCAAGTGGAGTCCTTATTTTTTTTTTTTTTTTTTTAATACAGATGGGGCTGCCATGGAAGTACTTTTTGATGCTTAGATGTGAAATGTTCCTGAGCAATTTATCTAACTTCTAGAAAGTGTCTAATTTGTGAGATTGAGGAGACATAACTTGGATTTAGATACCAACCTTCAAACCCAACTCTCTGCAGCAAGAATAAGATGTACTGTCTTTTACATTTTAGAGGTCGTATGTTGTGTGCCACTGCTTCCATTGCAGAGTAATGTGATGCAACACAAGACAGCTGCTAAAGTTTAGTTATCCCTTAAGTATCTACTGTATCCATTAGGCTGTAAAAACTGCACCTAGCTGACTATATGAATTACTTTGGAAGAGTTTAGCATGTGTGTGGGGTTTTAGTTCTCCAAAAAGCTCTGGCTAGTCCACATTAGAAAGACATTTTCCATATGGCTTATTGGGAATTTAGGAGCATAAAATGATACTCAGCAGTGATATTTACTGTAGCTTATTGAATAGTTTTTACAGTTCAGAGACATAATTTTCACAGCCTTGTCAATTCCAGTCAGTACACACTGATTATTTGCCTGGAAGTTTGACTCTCTTCCTCCCTTCCCCCCCCCCGCCACCATTTTATTCTCCTTTGTTCTCCATTTTGATGATAAAAGGTCAATGCAAAGGTAGGAATTTGCTAATACAGTGGGAATGTCCTTCAGTGCAGCTGAGAGACAAAACCCTATTCAAGAAATAATGTTCACATGGTCATCTTATCCTTGCCACAGATGTTTTATATAGCATTCTCGGTACACATTCTGTGCATAGCGCATAACCAGCTACAAATGGCTGCCCAGAAGATTGGTATGGCATTGAAGATCTTGCAGAATAACCCAGAAGAGTTTAATAGCAGACACAGGCAGCTCCTTTTGTTTTCAGCATGTTTGCTTAGTGGCTCATGAGCAAAATAGTGGCCTAGCACAATGGGGCCCTGATCCATGACTTGGGATCCTAGGCATTACAGTAATACAAACAACAACGTATGGAATTAGTACTGTAGTCACAAAGGGTACATTTACACAGCATTTTGGAGCCCGTGGGAGTGAGTCTCCCAGCCCAGGTTAGCAGACGTGGGCTAATAATGCTCATGCAAATAATAGCACATTCAAAATAGCTGTGTAGGCAGTTCTTTGAAGGTCTGGCTTAGGTTAGAGCTCAGGCTTCAAAGCCCACTCCCCTCCCTACTCTTCATGCCTGAACTCCAGCCAGAGCCGCAACTTCAAAGTGCTGTCTACACCACTCTGTTTAGAGCCCACTATCCTGAGTCTGTCAACCCACGCTAGGAGGCTTGCTTCTGCAGGCTCCAAAAAGCTGTGTAGACATACCCAAAGATTTGAAAACATTTTTCTTTTAATGGCAAGAAAACCACCAAACAGAGCAAATATAAACAGTAGAAGGGCACAAATCACTCATAGTCAAGGAAAAACAGGAAAGGCCTGATCCATTTCTCACTAAAGTCAATAGAAAAGCTCCCATTGACTTCAGTTGGAGTTGCATCAGGCTGTAAGAGAAACTGCGTTCTAAGGTTACACAAGGAAAGAACTGTGAGCAAGTCACTCTGTGGAGGGGAGATCTAATATAAACTCAATATATCACCCATTGTAGACAATAATGTGTGTTCCTTTATCTCCAAAGGCCTGATTCTGGGCCCCAAACTTTTATTGGCTTCAAAGGGTGCAGGATCAGGCCCCAAGACAGCAGAGACTTTAATTTGTCAGATCCGCTCCCTAGCTCCACCTGCCAGAAGAGGACTATTCAGTAGAGGCTGCATAGTTGTTCTGTTGTCACTTTGTGACCTGTGGGGAGCATTCCTTTCTCCCATCCCTATTGTCCCCAGTGGAGCACCCCACTTATAGCCTGCTTCTACAGGTTGTGCACAGCATCCAGAATTTGGTCTTAAGTAGTTACTCAATTTTGCTTTGGAAATTAGTTTCAAAGCCTCTTTTTTCTAAATACACATTCCCTACCTCCTCTCCCTGACTCTGCTTCTCTTGCCATCCCTTTGTTTTATGTCTTCTTTATATAAACTTGACATTTGAAGTTCATCTTTCTTTAATAACTAGTGAAGTTCTCTGGTTAATGAAGGTCGTGGCCAAGGTTCCAGGATTAGGTGTTATATAAAACCCTTGTACCAAGTTCCCATAAATCATTCCCGTAAATCACCCAGGAGATTTCTTTTCTAGTGTTTGTCATGCTAACATGATTTAATTTCAGGAAGAAAGGCAAACGTTATTAAGACTCAATGAAGCAAATGGAGGATGGGATCATTTAACATAACGCTGATAAAGCTGGCAGCCCGTTACATGAAATTTCTTGTCTGAGTTATGCTAATGTCTAACTTTTTTCATATTTCTGACATTTTCCTTGAAGTGTAAAAATTATTTTTTGTGTTTTGTTACTAATGTAATAAGTTTACAAATGATAGAATGGGGGTGAGGGAGTTCCAACCTCCTTACCCAAGACTTTGAAAATACACTCATAATGGGACTAAAATTTTGTGTATAATCATTTGTATAATCTGATTATAAACTAATAACTCTCAATCAGAACAGCACATTTGGAGTTATGTCCCCAAATCAGTTACTGGTTATTAAGTAGAATAAGAAAAAAATCAGTTATGCTTCAATAACAGAATGAGACTGAGCTAATTTGTGAAAGACCAGTGTTAGAAATGCTAATAATTTTGTCTCTAGCAAATTCAAAACCATGGGCAAAGAATTCGATAACATTGTACCTCTATCCCAATAACTCATCTATCTCAAAAGACTTGATCCAAAGACCACTGAAGTCAATGGAAGTGTTTCCCTTAACTTCAGTGGATCTTGAATTAGACCCTAACAGATGTGCAGTCACAGAACTTAGGACAAAGTTTTATAACATTACTGTAGGCTGGGAGGCTTTTTAATTAATATATTTCTTTTTAATCATTTGCATAATGGACAACAATCAACATCCCAATGGTTCCAATATGACAACAATCGATCACAAAACTAGGGATTCACAACTAGGGTGACCAGATGAGAAACGTGAAATATCGGGCCACGGGGGTGGGGGGGATGATTAGTGCAAGCCTGGGAAGGAGGGGTGAGGAGGAGGAATGTGGCGTTCTTGGGGAAGAGGAGGGGCCAGGGTGGGGATTTGGGGAGGGATCCAATGGGGCAGTGAGGGGGCGGGGCTGGGGGCAGGGAAAGGGCGGGAATTTGGGGAGGGATCCAATGGGGGAGGGAGGGGACGGAGTTGGGGCGGGGGCGTGAGCACCCTCTGCCTGTGCGCCGGAGTGCAAAATATCGGGACAATTCGCGTCCCGACCAAATATCGGTCGGGACGTGGGACAAACAAGTAAATATCGGGACAGTCCTGATAAAATCAGGACGTCTGGTCACCCTATTCACAACACTTAAAAAAATAAAAAAATAAAAGCCTTCCCCAGTTGTAAATATCTCCATTAGGCTGTAAGTAGAGGGAAAATAAAAAAAAGACAAGGTTCTTCCTTAACTATTTCTAAAAGGAAAATAAATACATCAGACAACATTATTTTCTAACTCATAGGTCAATTGTTTAAACACACTTTAGAACATGGGTCTGATACAGGTGTATTACAGAGACCTGATTCAACATAGCAGCAGCCAGTTGAACTATATGAACTAAATGCTAACACACTTTCAGAAAGACAAAAATATCTTCAGCCCACAATCATTTAAAATTTAAAAGAAAAAATGTCAGAACATTCTGAATCCAAGAGCAATGAACTCTGGTCATTTCAAGACTTGCCTGTCCAGAAAAGCTGCAGACCTAGAAAAATTGGCCCAGCTCCTTAGCGGGCATAAATCAGTGTAATTCCATTGAAGTAATGGGAGCTATGCTTACTGACACCAGGTCAGGATCTCTCTCAGAGGATATACTTCTGTTTTTGCTTCTCCTATGCAACTGCAATTGATTCCAGCAGGAATTCTGCTTCCATGTTTAAGGGTCTGATTGTTCAGAAGTGCTTCACAGAGCTGGGTGAATAACTGATTTTTTGATTTGGTGGCAGTTCTGGAAAACTGAAAAGAAAATTGTTTTGAATCAAACCAAATCTGACATTTTTTTGGAATTCTTGGTGAATTGAAGAAGTCCATTTTCTGGTCTGTTCTAGAGTAGGGATGTGAACCTGGCTTTTCAGCAACCCAGGAGAATGCCCTAACCACTGGGCTTAAAGTTATAAAGGGGTGAGGGGGAGGGGAAGGGGGTGGGAAGTAGAAGCAGCACCAACAGCCTCCTCCTCTGCCTATGGTCATTTTGTGAAACTATTTACATCAAATTTGCAAAGGATTTTGGATTGGCCAAAAGTATATTTTTCATTGAACAAACTGTTCATCTGACACACTTCACCCAACTCTAATGCTAAGCACTCACAACTGCTGTTTAAGGCACTGGGAGTTGTGGGTGCTCAGAAAAATCAGGTCCCCACCTGATACAGAAGTGCTTGAGATATCTGTAGATGTGTAAATAGGCAACAGATAAAGTGCCAGTAGATGGTACTCAAGCATTCACAGCATTATTCCTGGTTTTTATTGGATCAATAAAACTTTTTGCTGTGCACTGCAGCTAGCTTATTGCGTGAAGCTCTTTGTATGCAGTGCTTACCACCACCATTCCTAAATTGTCCTCTAAAACTGACTCCAAGAGCTGGTCTATTTTATCCTTTGTAGAAGTGGATGAGAAGTCAGCTTGCATCTGATTTGACTTCATTCTAATAAATGCGGCTAACTGGTCTGTATCAAAATTGATGTAAGTATGTCCTTGAAATATCGCCCTATACTTTCAGGGGAATAATGGAGACAATTCACCCTTTACATTCAGTGATTCCTGCTTTATAAGCAGAAACTAACACCGTCAAATCTAAGCCAGGCTGAAACATCAAGGAACAAAGAAACTTCTCACAATAACAAAGAAGCTGTTTCTGCTTTTGTGAAATATTTTACCCAGGGTCAGAGTCATCACCATGGGTACAGAGAGAGATGCAATTTTCACCCCACAGCCAACCAGTGCAGCTCCAATAATGGAATGCCCTCGCCTGGGAAGGGGTCTGACTAAGGTGGTAGGGGATGTGTAGATCCACCGAGCAACTTTGAACACCTGAAGAAGAGTAGTGGTGGAAACAAGGCCTGCCCTTATCTGTGGATGAATTCCTCCCCGGGGCACAGAAAGAAAAGGTGGGTGAGGTAATATCTTTTATTAGACCAACATCTGTTGGTGAGAGAGACAAGCTTTCAACCCAGAAATCCCAGGGTGCAGTGTGCCAGGTTGGTAATTTAGAATCATAGAATATCAGGGTTGGAAGGGACCTCAGGAGGTCATCTAGTCCAACCCCCTGCTCAAAGCAGGACCAATTCCCAACTAAATCATCCCAGCCAGGGCTTTGTCAAGCCGGGCCTTAAAAACCTCCAAGGAAGGAGACTCCACCACCTCCCTAGGTAACGCATTCCAGTGCTTCACCACCCTCCTAGTGAAATAGTGTTTCCTAATATCCAATCTAGACCTCCCGCACTGCAACTTGAGACCATTGCTCCTTGTTCTGTCATCTGCCACCACTGAGAACAGCCGAGCTCCATCCTCTTTGGAACCTCCCCCCCCTCAGGTAGTTGAAAGCAGCTATCAAATCCCCCCTCATTCTTCTCTTCTGGAGACTAAACAATACCAGTTCCCTCAGCCTCTCCTCATAAGTCATGTGCTCCAGACCCCTAATCATTTTTGTTGCCCTCCACTGGACTCTTTCCAATTTTTCCACATCCTTCTTGTAGTGTGGGGCCCAAAACTGGACACAGTACTCCAGATGAGGCCTGCACCTCCTTACAGCAATGAGGATGAATCTGGCATAGAAATAACTCTCTAACCCATCCTCATAAAGCTCTTTCCTTTCACTCAGTCTCACAGCTGAGGCTACTCACTGTTAAACACACACACATGCACACTTTCACCAGAGTCCAAAGATTTCCTTTTGTGACTCTCAGGACTTCAGCCAAATACATTAAAAACTATTGTCTGGGATTCCTCATCAATGGAGTCAGGGAATCAAAAAAATCCCAGGCTGTATTTTAATGAATCTGAATGCAGTTAATTTAAAAAACAGAGAGAGATTTCACTAAATTGTGATACAGCATTTGTAGGTGTGTCTATGGCTCCGATCCTGCATGCCTTAAATCAAGAAGGCGTTAGGGCCAAGTGGAGTTGCACCAGGGATGAATTTGGACCACTAACTTTAACATGATTAGTCATGTAAATAAGATGAGCAGAATTTGCCTCTGTGTTTGTAATTGTTGAGATTAATGATTGTGGCTCATCACTTTCCACAGTACTATGCCAGTCTGTGCTCTTTTATCTCAATTACTTTCTGTATGTGTCTTATATTTCTCTATTTAACTTCAGTAATTGTAACTGTGTAGTAATAAAGTTGACTTACTGACTATTATATGATGGGTGATTTTACATTGTTCTGAGTGCCGTATTTATATTATAATTATTAGTGTCTTCATAAATGTGATCCATTGAAGTAATAAGGTTTTAAGAGAACTGCTGCAGCTCATTGATTTCTCCCTATAACTATGAAAGTTTTCTTGCACTGGTAGGTGTATTTACCTTCATTTTTAATGACATTTGCAGAATAAAGGACTGCTACTTTAGTCCTATATTAATATTATTTATATTAAAATCTGTGTTAGGGAACATTACATTTGCAAATGAAGCATAGGAAATGCCAAAGTTAAGTTTTCTCATGCAGCCCTAACTCTGTCCCCTTGTACATATGTGTTGTGATATTCAATCACATGCTGTTATTTCCACAAGATCTCTGCCTTATTCAGAGTGAAATTCACCCCGCTCCAGAGGGCCAACACATTATCTATGCACTGATTTAGGCTCACCTACATCTTATTTTGAGGTCTTATGTGGGTCTTACATGGTGCATAGGCAATGTGCTGCTTCTCTGCATAAGGGTAAATGTACTCAGTGAGTAGGCTGGACAATGCACAGTGAATGGGACAGCTGTTCAACCCTTATTTTATTCTCATTTTCCCACAAGTGGACCTAGGACTCATTCACTATGCACCACTGCCTGTCCTCTGGGGGCCTGAATCTGCTCTCAGTTACACTGTATGAAAGTGGGTTTAGACAGTAGTAACTGCAAACTAAATTTAAACCAAAATAAGGCATATAGCTCTTCAGTGCCTGGTCTGATTCACTGTCCTTTTCAGTTTGGTAGTGGGATTGTAACAAGGGGCTCCTGAGAAACACATCCAGCCCATCATTATTTTAGGAAAAATATAGATTTACAATCCACAATAAATTTCATTATAATATGAAGAATTAAGTGTATAATTTAAAAAAATCACAAAGAAAACACTAACCAAACTTTTGAACAAATTTTGTGTTGTGCAAAAAAGAATCAACCTCCCAAAAAGAGCTTGCTGAAGTCACAAAGCTACTCCACGGTGAGCAATGTTCCCTTATTTGGCAGCCAATGAAGCATCTCATCCCCTTTGGAAGAGTTCAAGGTTTCCCTTTTGTGTGATGGGGTCGCTGGTGACTACTTTGCTCTCCAAACAATTAAGCGGGGCAGGAGAGCTTACTCAGTCTTTCTTTGATACCTTTGAACAAACTTTGCCTGTGCCTGCAAATTGTGGACTGTGGGTGGAGTACAACACAATACAGTCCTGCAGCTCTTTATGCTATGTGTCCTGGCTGGCTGTTTGTGGTGGTGTTGGGGCACATTCTTTTCTTCTTCCTAAGGCGATCCTCAAGCTCTGAGTATCTTTTGCATTGAGAGGTTTGTGGTAAACTCCCTACCCACAAGTTTAAATGTGGGTATTCCTCATGCCACCACAATTAATGTTTTTCCAGTGGGAGTGGAGGGGGAATCACAGGTGCAGTCTGAGAGTCCAGAGTGTCATAAAAAACACAAATCTAGTTTCCAGTGTCTTTGACCTGCATCTCAGATACTGGGTCCCAGTAACTGCCTGCCATCAAAACAGTAATACAACCATCTGGTGAATAAGGCCATTATAAAGCATGTTAAATATCCATGACCACTGAAAGTCAAATGTGACACATGAGTGCATTACCAGAAGAATGAAGAGCAGACTGCCAAGAACTCCCCCAGTTTCCATGTGGATTTTTGAATGTTAGTGCAGTAGTCTACTGTGTAGTAAGTCTAATGATGTTTGTGTCACTTCAAGCAGTTTTGAGGTGGCATGGAATTGTGATGTCCTTATATATCCAATAATCACATCATAGCTTGAGAGAGGCATTATTGGGTGCCCAGCTGAGCCTCAAAAATCAATCCAGCAAAAAGTGAACTGGTGACATGAATAAGGATTTCATTTAATATGATATACATCTTGATAGTGTCCCTTTAAAAATGTAGAGCAAGGTCCCAATCCAGATACACACTTAAGCAAATAAATCCACCACAGAAATAATTGGGATTATGAACATGCTTAAGTGTGTTAAGCACATGTTTAAGTGCTTTTTCTAACTGGGTTGTAGATAAAAAGAAGCTCTGAAGCCCCTTTGTCAGTTTTGTCCAAATATCAGATTTGTTTAATTTTGAATTAAGTTTAAAAATACCAGGTTAATTCTCCAGGCAGAACTGGCATTCTTTTTACAAGCTGAAAAATTTACTAGACTACCTTTAGAGTAGCAGAGTGAGAGATCTGTTTTGGATTTCTGATATCATGTGTGCATATTCTCCTCCTGTGTATCTCTCTGGGAAGATCATTGTGTTGGCTACATGGTATTCAACAACAAGGTCAATGAAACTGCATGTTCATCTTGGTAGATATGGCTGTTGGATTGCTTGAGTGGGAATTATAAACATGGGTGCAGAGATTTTTTTATTTTATTCTACTCACCAGTGAAAGGGTCAAATCAAATATCTTAGTAAATGGGGAAACTCCAAATTACTTTTGGTTTTTACATATGGCTGGGTTATGGGACAAAACTGTTGTGCCAATTCTGTCTCCCCCCCCCAAACTTGGTGTACGGAACATAGGTCATATTTAGATTTAGGCCTGAGTAACTTTAGTTGGTCATATGTTTAATGAAAGTTAGCATTACTACAAGATATTCAAAGCGGCTTTCTGGCTTGTAGGCAAAAGTTTATTAGGGTAAGGTCATCTACTTGCCCTAGACTCTGCCTCCACCTCTGAGTTACTTTCCCAGTGTCATAATTAACTTATTGTCACGAGTCTGCATGGGAATGAGTGGGTATGAGAGTGCTGACAAGTCATAAATTACATTTAAACAATTAAGACATTTATGTTGTGGTTCTAAACAGAAGTTTGCCTCCCAGCTCCTTATCACATGGCACATTCTTGCATCCTGTTTTCGAGAGACATCTGTTTGTGCTTATCAATGAATTGATACGAGACACATACACACTAACCTGGAACCTTCAATGTGATCGCAGACCATTAACTCACATCAGATTATGGCTACCAGACTGTAACCCCTAATTGGCCTTTGAAGATATTGGAGTGTCCTCTGAGATGGAGTAAAAGGACACTGATCCCTACAAAAGACCCTAAGCATGTGGAGGAAAGTGGGGGCTCTCTTGCAACAATAACAGCATACGAAGTTGTATCCCACTCTCTTCCCTGGACTGGGTATCCAAAGGAGGAGAGGTGAAAGACGCTGACCAATGGGTAAGTCAAGCCTGAAGTCTACAACTGAGAGAGAGCAGAGACCAAGCTCCATCGCACCCCTGCAGGTGAAAAGCTTCAAACTCATCCTGTCACTGATAGAAACTCCAGTAAACGACAACTTAGTTCCAAACTGAGGCCTTGTCTGCACTGGCAGTTTCTGTGCAGTAAAGCAGCTTTCTGCGCTGTAACTCCCGAGGTGTGCACGCAGCCAAGCCACTTAGTGCACAGAAACTGTGCAGTTGCAGCGCTGTAAAAAAACCACCCTGACGAGAGACGTACAGCTTTCTGCGCCAGGGCTACAGCGCCACGGTGCCAGTGTAGACACCCTGGTCGATTACAGCGCTGCGATTGGCCTCTGGGAGGTGTCCCACAATGCCTGTTCTTGCCTCTCTGGTCATCGGGTTTGAACTCTACTCCCTGCCCTCAGGTGACCAATCATGAACCACACCCCTTAAATTCCTTGGAAATTTTTAAAGTCCCCTTCCTGTTTTCTCGGTGATGCATGCAGTGGTCTCAGTGCAGGTGACCATGCCTGCTCCACACACCAGGCGATCACCCACTTGGAGCAATGCCGAGCTGATGGACCTCATCAGCATTTGGGGAGAGGAGGCTGTGCAGTCCCAGCTGTGCTCCAGCCGTAGGAATTATACCACCTATGGACAGATTTCATGATGCACGACAGAAAGGGGCCATGACCGGGACACACTCAGTGCAGGGTCAAAGTGAAGGAGCTGCGGAACACCTACCACAAGGCTCAGGAGGCAAACCGCCGCGCCAGTGCTGCGCCCACGAGCTGCCGGTTCTACAAAGAGCTGGACGCGATACTCGATGGTGACCCCACCCCCACTGCGAAGGCCACTCTGGAAACTTCGTTGGCTCATGTGCCAGTTGAGAGTGGACTGAGCCAGGAGGAGGAAATCTTGGTCGAGGATGTGGATGGGGAGGGGGACCCAGAAGCAGAGGACGATTTGGAGGTCAGAGATGCATGCAGCCACGAGCTCTTCTCTACCCCGAAGGAGGCTAGCCAGTCACAGCTGGCAGAGCTTGGCGACACGCAATCAGGAGAGGAGGCCCCTGGTAAGTGGCTTTGATTTTGGGAATCGCTCAAGTGAGTTGTTGGGGGAAGGAGGGTTGCAGGAAGTAGGCTTGTGTCTGTATGATGCGTGTACCACCACATGCCTAGTCTGAGCGGCGGAACAGGGTGTTGATTGACTTCCTCACTTCACGGGAATCTGCCTCAGAGATCTCCAGGAAACTCTCATGGCAATACTGGTCAATCCGCAGCCACAGGTTCTTTGGCAGAGCTGCTTTGTTTCTTGCCCATTAAGGGTAACTTTCCCGCACCACTCTGCTATCATTGGGGAGGGGTGTGTGCAACGGGACCATTGCTGCACACAGGCAAGCCACATAAGGGCCAGGGTGGAAGTCACAGTCTTGGAGAAGACCCTCCCTTGATTCCTTGCTCACCCTCAACAGCGAGATATCTTCCATAATGAACACAGCCTGTGGAAAATGTGGGGACAGTAATGATTATAAGGCCCCACCTACAGTGCTGGCTCTCCCCAAGAGCCACGTGCCCAGTGTACAGTACGGTCCTGGGACACTGATTTCCCCTGCCCCTGCGGTTACTCACCATTTTGGGGGTCTTGTGTGCTTGCCTGGGGTCAGCCAGTTAGTGACAGGTATGTGACTAGCGACTGTATTTTAAATCACTGAATCAGTGGTCTCTGTGTTGCAAACAATACTGCTTCTGTAAAATGTTGCATTTTGGCTTCACAGATATGACCTTGAGAGCCCAGCCTCCCTCTTTTTTATTGCTGGCTGAATGGCCGCGCAGAATTATAAAGTGGCCACGAAGAACTAAAGAGGACTTTGTGTGTGATGTCATGATGCACTGTGCGGCCACAAAACAAGAATTGAAGGAGTGGTGGGACAGCGAGAAGAGGGACTGAAAGGAGAATGTAATGTGGTGCAACAGAACGAAGCCACGGAGTGGCTCCTAAACGTTATGGAGCGCGAAGTGGACATGCTCCAGGTACTACTAGCACTGCAAACTGAGGAGCTCCATGCCCGCCCTCCCCTGCAGCCGCTGTTGCAATACTCTTTCCCATGCGCCCTCCCAACACCGCCAACACACTTGTATCAACCCCCTGGTTCCAGTCTGTACCCGTGGCATTTCACTCCTCCCCTGTCACAGTCCAGCACTGCGGACTCCCAGTACCCACTGCACTCAACACCAGTCCCTCTGCAGTTTAGCCCTGCTGAAGTACAGTACCCGCTGCACTGTATTCCAAAGGAGAAGGTTGGCTATGATACCTGGACATACACAAATCTTTAACCATCCCAGGACCCCATCTCGTCCTGGGACCCTCCCTTCCCCCATCCCGCTCAGTGCTGATGTGTTTTTTTTTGTTTGTCTCTCTCCTCCGGTTGTTGTTTTTTAATAAAATAATTGTGTTGGTTTGAAAGCAATCTTTATTCTATTAATTGAAAGCAAACAGAGCCCTGAAAAGCAACAGGCAATTTTCTTAAACCTTCATATGCATCATCTGCACAATCACCTCCTAGCTTTAGAAGCACTGCACTCCCGATCATAGGAACAAATATTAGTGGCTTTCAGCTTCAAATTGCTTCCTCAAGGCATCCCTAATCCTTATGGCCCGCGCTGCGCCCCTCTAATACCCCTGGTCTCTGGCTATTCAAATTCAGCCTCCAGGCGCTGAACCTCAGTGGTCCAGCCTGAGCGAAGCTTTTACTCATCCCTTCACAAATATAATGGAGCGTACAGCACATGGCTATAAGCAAAGGAATATTGTCATCGGCCAGGTCCAGCTTTCCAGATAGGCAGTGCCAGCGGGCCTTTAAATGGCCAAAAGCACACTCAACAGTCATTCTGCACTTGTTTAGCCTGTTGTTGAACTGTTCCTTGCTGCTGTCAAGGTGCCCAGTGTATGGCTTCATAAGCCACAGCATTAAAGGGTAGGCAGGGTCTCCCAGGATCACAATGGGCATTTTGACTTCCCCTACGGCAGGGGTTCCCAAACTTGGTTTGCGGCTTGTTCAGGGTAAGCCCCTGATGGGCTGCGAGACGCTTTGTTTACCTGAGCGTCCGCAGGTACGGCCACTCGCAGCTCCCAGTGGCCGCGGTTCGCTGTTCCTGCGAGCGGCCGTACCTGTGGATGCTCAGGTAAACAAAGTGTCTCGTGGCCCACCAGGAGCTTACCCTGAACAAACCATGAACCAAGTTTGGGAACCCCTGCCCTACGGTGATCTTCTGGTCCGGGAAGAAAGTCCCTGCTTGCAGCTTCCTGAACAGGCCAGTGTTCCAAAAAATACATACATCATGCACCTTTCTGAACCAGCCTACGTTAATGTCCGTGAAATGCCCACAGTGATCCACAAGTACCTGGAGAACCATTGAGAAATACCCCTTCCGATTAATGTACTCAGTGGCTACATGGTCTGGTGCCAGAATTTGAATATGCGTGCCATATATCAACCCTCCGCAGTTAGGGAAGCCCATTTGTGGAAAGCCATCCACAATGTCATGCACGTTGCCCAGAGTCACAGTCTTTCGGAGCAGGATGCGATTAATGGCCCTGCACACTTCCGTCAACATGAATCCAACGGTCAACTTTCCCACTCCGAACTGGTTAGCGACCCATCGGAAGCAGTCTGGAGTAGCCAGCTTCCACAGTGCAATCGCCACGCCCTTCTCCAATGGCAGGGCAGCTCTCATTCTCATGTCTTTGTGCCACAGGGCTGGGGTGACCTCATCACACAGTCCCATGAATGTGGCTTTCCTCATCTAAAAGTTCTGCAGCCACTGCTCATCATCCCAGACATGCATGGCGATGTGATCCCACCACTCAGTGCTTGTTTCCCCGAGCCCAAAAGTGGCATTCCACAGTGGTCCGTGAATGCCACAAGCAATCTCATGTCGTAGCTAGTACGTGTGGTGAGATCACTGTCAAACTCCTCTTGCCTTTGTAGTCTAAGGAATAACTCCACTGTCACTTGTGACGTGTTAGTGAGAGCAAGTAGCATATTGCTCAACAGTGCGGGATCCATTCCTGCAGACCAAAGAGGCAGAGCGCGCAGTACACAAACCGTTGAAAGATGGCACCAAATGTAGACGTAAGCACAGGGATTGCTGGGATGTGAAGTAATGCATCACGGGGCATTGGGACAGGACCCAGGATGCTCCATGACCCCCTCCGCCTTCCCACAACTCTTAGCGGCAGAAGAGGAAGAGATGTTTTGTGGGATAGCTACCCAGAGTGCACTGCTCCAAATACTGCTTCAAGTGCCGCAGTGTGAACACACTATTGTGCAGCGTGAACACACAACAGTGATTTCCCTTCAGTGCTCTCTGAGCGGCGCTGTACCTGCCAGCGCTGTAACTCCCCCAGTGTAGACATACCCTAAGACCAATCACGAGTTTAAAGATTTCGAGAAGATGTAAAAATCCTTCTGTAGAGCAATTTGAGGACTCTTGATGGACTCCAATGCCCATTAGTGTGATAGTGTGTGTGTGTGACTGACAGTTCCCTGAAGTAGACACAAAACCACTAAGTCTGTTATCTAAATAGTAAGATCTCTGGGTTAAGCCACTCTCATTTTAAAACAGCTACAAGAATGGGATACTAGAACTCATTTTGTATCTGTGCAAGACTGCCAGAATGAAACAAACATTGTGTTAAAGAGGGGATGGGGTATAGGCTAGATAAACAAAAGCGTGATGTGAGTTCTATGAACAGAGAGCAGCCAAAGGAGTTACGAGGAAATCACTTGCAGGCTGTATTTCTTTAAAACCAAGGCAAGGACTAGTCTCAGCCTTTATCAGACTCTGAGCTAAACAGCTTAAATCCAAAAGAACTGCTTCCCTTCTTAACTTTCCCATGAAAAACTGAGAACTGTTTTCCTTAAGTTGTTTATTACAATTTGATTTAATTATTTATTGTAGTAATTGGCGAGCCAGATAAACTGAACCATTGACTTACTGATTATATTTCAATTATAACCTTGATTTGGCTATTGTATTGTTATTATTTTAAATTAGGCTAGAAAAACTATGTTTAATTAGCTAGTCATATATTTTGCTTAAAACTAATTTAACTGCCTGTTTAATCTTTTAATACCTTTATAAAAGATACACTGAAGTGATTGATTGCTTAAAACTTCAAGGCAGACAAAAGTAACCTATGTAGAGGAAAAAGGTGAAATCATTAAAAATAATCCCTGAGCCCATCCTATATTTCAATTACTTAAAATAACACCCAATTATCCCTACATTAGAGTTCACACTCCACAGGCCTGCTGGGGAAGAGAATTGCCGGGCAGGGTTTAGGGGTCATAGAGGGAATAGCCACTGAGATTCCAACAGCCCCATTGCATCCGCCTTTTTGCTTAGACTGCTACGGTTTCTGGTTTGAGTATTGGGATGATGGCTGTGTGAGAATTCTGTGGGCACTCCTGTCCCAGACCAGCCAGAATAGGAGTGTGTGAAGTAATGCTGCTTTTACAGCTAAGTGGCACAGGGCTGCCCAGAGGGGGGGGGGGGGCAAGTGGAGCAATTTGCCCCGGGCCCCACAGGGGCCCCCACGAGAATGTCGGAGGCTCCCCCCCCGCCTCCGCCTTTCCCCATCCCCCGGCGCCTCAGTGTGCCGCGTCCAGGAGCGGCCGGGGACAGCTCTGCAGTGGCGTGGCACGGGCGTGGCCTGAGGTCCTCCCGCTCGGAGCCGCGTGGTAAGGGGGCTGGGCTGCGAGCTCTGGCGGGCTGAGTGGCAGGAGCTCCTGGACGTGGCTCGCTGAGGCTCTGGGAGAGGGGGTAAGCGGCGGGGTAAGCCCCTCTGAGCCGGGCACCCCATGACCCCATCCCCCCCAGCCCTGACCCCCCGCTCCGAGCCCAGCCCCTCTGAGCTGGGCACCCCCCCAGCCCTGACCCCCAGCTCCGAGCCCAGCCCTTCTGAGCTGGGCACCCCCGCCCCCAGCCCTTACCCCCAGCTCTGAGCCCAGTGCCTCTGAGCTGGGCACCCCCGACCCCATCCGTCCCGCAGCCCTGAAGACCCAGAGCCCAGCTCCCCACCCAGCCCTGGGCAACAGTAGCGCCACCCACAGGCAGCGACAGCCCATTGGCACCAACCATCACCATCACCCAGTGACAGCCCATTATGTAATTGCAAATGTATACATACATTATTTAAAAACATTAAATGCTTTAATGGTATTTTATGTATTTTCAAATTATTAAAAATTAATTTTTGAATGTATTTCACTGGTTATTTTTTACATTTCCAAATACATGTTACTATAGTATTGCAACTTTTTTTTATGGAAGGGGCCCCCGAAATTGCTTTGCCCCAGGCCCCCTGAATCCTCTGGGAGGCCCTGAAGTGGCATCTGTTTGGTAGTTAACCCCCAGGACTGAGCTCAATTTTCTATATTGTAGAGTATTCATTATCTGACAGAATCCCCATTTCTGCACAACAAAAAACTGGTTTCTTAGGCCTGGTCTACACTAGGCGTTTATGTCGACTTTAGCGCCGTTACATCGACTTAACCCTGCACCCGTCCACACCACGAGGCCATTTAGTTCGACATAGAGCTCTCTTTAAATCGATTTCTGTAATCCTCCCCAACGAGGGGAGTAGCGCTAAATTCGACATGGCCATGTCGAATTAGGCTAGGTGTGGATGGAAATCGACGCTAATAGCTCCGGGAGCTATCCCACAGTGCAACACTCTGTTGACGCTCTGGACAGCAGTCCGAGCTCGGATGCTCTGACCAGCCACACCCCGGGAAAATTTGAATTCCTTTTCCTGTCTGGGCAGTTTGAATCGCAGTTTCTGTTTGGACACCGTGGTGAGCTCAGCAGCAGTGGCAAAGATGCAGAGCTCTCCAGCAGAGATGGCCGTGCAATCCAGACTAGAAAGAGGGCCCCAGCATGGACTGATCGGGAAGTCTTGGATCTCATCGCTGTGTGGGGAGATGAGTCCGTGCTTGCCGAGCTGCGCTCCAAAAGACGGAATGCAAAGATCTACGAGAAGATCTCTAAAGCCATGGCAGAGAGAGGATACAGCCGGGATGCAACGCAGTGCCGCGTGAAAATCAAGGAGCTGAGACAAGGCTACCAGAAGACCAAAGAGGCAAACGGACGCTCCAGATCCCAGCCCCACACATCCCGTTTCTACGAGGCACTGCATTCTATCCTAGGTGCGGCCGCCACCACTACCCCACCACTGACCGTGGACTCTGAGGATGGGATATTGTCCGCGGCCGGTTCCTCCGACATGTTAGCTGACGGGGAAGATGAGGAAGGAGATGAAGAGGACGATGCAGTCGACAGCGCTTACCACGCTGATTTCCCCGACAGCCAGGAGCTCTTCATCACCCTCACAGAGATCCCCTACCAACCGTCCCCCGCCGTTACCCCAGACACAGATTCAGGGGAAGGATCAAGCAGTAAGTGTTTTAAATATCTTAACATTTATTTATAACAGAACTTGCATATTTTAAATATTAACAATAGCTAAAGTGCTTTCAAGTATGTAAACTTTTATTTATAACAGAACAGGAAGATTTGAAATATTAACAATGGGTAAAGTGCTTCTAAACATGTAAACAGGAAAGTGCAACAAAACGGGAATCTGAACAAAGGGTATCATGATTATTGTGTCTTTGGCCGCTTCAATGTATAGTCCGAACCATTTAAAGAAAATTCAACAATGTCCGCTTCATGATTACACTGCCCAAGACGCTCCACTCTTTTGTCCCTCCAAGGGCACCGAACCCAACAACTGGTCGATGTGTCCGGGGATAGAGGCGAGATCCCCCGGGGAGAACTCCTCATAGGCCTCCTGCAGGTGTCTTTCCAGCCTAATTATCAGGTTCCTTGGCAGGGAGAGCTTATTAGGCCCCCCGTGGTAAGAAACGTTTCCCTGCCACAACGCCAGCAGGTATTCGGGGATCATGGCCTTGCACAGCATAGCAGCAAATGGCCCCGGTTTCTGCAGGTTGTCCCGAAGCATCCTCTCCTTCTGGCTCTCCGAGACCCTCAGGAGGGTGATGTCTGGCATGACGCCCTGCTTTGAATTAGGTAGGGGAAAGTTAGTATTGGGACTGCTTGCCCGTTCCTTTACAGAACTGCAACCGCCGGTTTACAGCCACGCGGTTTACAGCCGCGAGTGGCTGGGACAGGGGCAGAGTTGATGCTTGCAGGATTGCTGCCAGCAGAGACTCGCATTGCTTTCTATGTGAAAGGAGGCCAGTGCCACTCTTAAAGTTTTAAGCAGCCACAAGTCTACGGCTTACCATGTTTGCCAGCTAGACAAAGTCCGGTGTCCTGCCCCGCTCCTCAGCTCGCCACAGCAAGACCGCAGGCACTGTAGGCGAGGGCCGAAAATTCGACCTTGTCCTAAGTGCGCGTGTGATAGGTGCTCTGCATGGTCTTGTTCACAGAGAAAGACTATGTTCTCTGTTCACAGATACATTGATCTGTCTCAGGAATTCACTCCCTTTTTCCAATTCCCACAGCCACATCTGCCCAGAGGCTAGCGCACATTAGGAGGAGGAAGAAGAGGACACGGGAAGACATGTTTGCTGAACTAATGGGATGTTCCCGAGCCCAGGCAGACCAGCAGACACAGTGGAGGGAGAACTTGTCCCAAATGCACCGGGCAAACATGGAACGGGAGGAGAGGTGGCGACAGAAGGACCAGCAGGCGACTCAAACGCTGCTTGGACTAATGAGGGAGCAAACGGACACGCTCCGCCGCCTTGTGGATGTTCTGCAGGACCGGAGGCAGGAGGAGAGAGCCCCGCTGCAGTCTCTCTCTAACCGCCCTGCCCCGCCACCAAGTCCCATACCCCCCTCACCCAAAGTCCAAACACGGAGGGGCGGCAGGGGCCGTGAAAACTTTCACTCCACCCCAGCGGACAGCTATAGCACTAGAAGGCTCTCATTCCCCAAAATCTGAAAAGTCCTTTCCTACCCGCCTCACACAAGACCCCGTCCAAGTTTCACCCCCCCGTTCCATGTGTGGTTGTTAATAAAAAATACGTTTCTGTTCATTACTGTTTCCATCCTCTTCTTTTGGAGGAGAGTCTGTCTGAAGGGGGGGGAAGGGGCTTGGTAATTAGACAGGACAGTCACCTTTAGCAGGGGGCAGGCCCAGCAGCAGGGCACATACACAGTGCAGTGACTAGTTACCCTGGTCAGTCTGGGAGGTGGCTTTCATGTTCTGTGGGGGGGGGGCGGTGTTGCTCTGTGACTTTGTGGTGGGGGAGCGCAGTTTAGAAGCATCATTAGCATCACAACACTTAACCCAGGTTTAAAACATTCCCGCGAAAACAGTAATGAAGACAACGGTGTTCATTAGCAAAACAGAACAGATTTTATTTTTTGGGAAGGGGGTGAAGGGGGTAACTGGGTAAAGAAACGGGGGCAAGTTCAGCCTTCTCCACATCCCCAAGAGTTATTTTGTGGTCTGGGAAGTAAATACCTTCCTGCAGCCGTCTAAACAGACCAGAGTTCCTGAACACGCGAGCGTCATGAACCTTGCCCGGCCATCCGACGTTGATGTTTGTAAAACGTCCCCGATGGTCCACCAGTGCTTGCAGCACCATTGAAAAGTAGCCCTTTCTGTTGATGTACTGGCTGGCCTGGTGGCCCGGTCCCAGGATAGGGATGTGAGTCCCATCTATAGCCCCACCGCAGTTTGGGAATCCCATCGCAGCGAAGCCATCTATGATGGCCTGCGCGTTTCCCAGGGTCACTACCTTTGAGAGCAGTACCTCAACGATTGCGTTGGCTACTTGCATCACAGCAACCCCCACGGTAGATTTGCCCACACCAAAGTGGTTCGCGACTGACCGGTAGCTGTCCGGCGTTGCAAGCTTCCAGAGGGCTATGGCCACTCGCTTCTGGACAGTCAGGGCTGCTCGCATGCGGGTGTCCTTGCGCTTCAGGGCAGGGGACAGCAACTCACAAAGTTCCAGGAAAGTCCCCTTCCACATGCGAAAGTTTCGCAGCCACTGGGATTCATCCCAGACCTGAAGCACTATGCGGTCCCACCAGTCCGTGCTTGTTTCCCGGGCCCAGAATCGCCGTTCAACAAAATCCACATGCCCCATTGCAAACGTGATGTCCTCGGCGCTGGGTGTCGTGGTTTCTGACAGGCGTGTGCTACTCTCGGAGTTCAGGTCCTCACTCCGCTGCCGTAGCCTCCTCGCCTGATTTCTCTCTATCTGCCTCTGTGAAAGGTGGATGATGAGCTGCGAGGCGTTGACAACGGCCACAACTGCAGCGATGGTCGCAGCGGGATCCATGCTCGCGGTGCTGTGGCGTCCGCGCTGTCACTGACCAGAAAAGTGCGCAAACTGATTTCCCGCCGGCGCTTTCAAGGAGGGAGGGAGGGCGGGAGTGACGATTGGATGACGACAGTTACCCAAAAGCACCCTCGAGACATTTTTTTCCCCCAGAAGGCATTGGGGGCTCGACCCAGAATTCCAATGGGCAGCGGGGACTGCGGGAACTGTGGGATAGCTGCCCACAGTGCACTGCTTCCAATGTCGACGCTTTCCCTGGTAGTGTGGACTGACAAAGTCGAATTACTGTCCTTAGTGTGGACACACACGTTCGACTTTCTAATATCGATTGCACATATTCGATTTAACTAAAATCGAACTACTCTCGTAGTGTAGACATACCCTTAGTTTCCTAGCCTTATCCAGTTGCTGTGCATTACACAATCTGCCCACGTGTTAATCTGAAGCTGTTGCATCTAAAGTTGCCATTTCTGGAACCCTAAAAGCTGATGCTTTCACAGCCTCTTCATTACTTCCCAACCTGGGCAAGGAATCAAGACAGAGACACATTCCGGATCTTCACAAGCTGAGATAAGGAAATCAATTTTACTTCATCAAAGATAAAACTATTGGTGCAGAAGATTAATGAACATCTCTAGTTGCTTTATGGCAGTGGAGTCTTCATGATTGATCCAAAACCAGACAAAAGTCTAGTACTGCATCACTACCCTCGATATGCTACAGAGGAAGAAGGGAATTGAGACATAATTTTTTGCACATCACAAGACCACTACACATTTCAGTATGATTGGCAGTATACTCAAGAGAGGTCCAGGACTGGAATAGCGGGGGTATTTGAAGCTCGCTACGGAGGTGCAGTGACAGAACAGGGAATGCTTGTCCAATACTGTCTACTTTTATTAGTCCCCCTCACTTTCATGAACACTGAATTCACTCTCAAGGAAGAAAAAACAAACAAACGAAAAACACTTACAATGGTCTGTCCGGAGAATTAACTAGATTCTGTGACATCTGCTAGTTTTGAATTGTTCTTAAATATTTTCTTGTGGTAATAAATTGTAATTGCCTATCGCATATATGGAAAACGTGATTCTGTGCTGAATTAATTTTTGCAGCTGTTCTTATGTGAACAAAATATTCCTTTGGGAGATTGTTTGCCTAAATAAAGGTTTTTAATAAATAATGTTTGTGGAATTCTTCATTATTTTTAGAGAACCATTCAGTTTCTTTGATTTTGTTCTTTTCAGCACCTAAGGGTACAGAAAAAGGTTAAAATTTGACAATCTGCTTCATCACAGTGCACTTACATAACCATTATTGGGTAGGATTTTATCTCACACCCAACACTCCATTGACTCCAGCGGATGTTTCTTGTTCTAGACTCAGAGCAGAATTTAGGCATTAGGTCTGGTTTACACTACTTTATGGTTTGTTCATGATTACTAGAGATGGGTCTGAGCTACATAGTTCAGATTCTAATCCAACTGTTTCAAATTTGGGAGTGTTTGGATTTGGTCTTGCTTCTAGTGTGTACTTGCTAGACCACTCAGTTATTCCTTGGAGGTTCCATTACCATGTTAGTATCTTAATCTCCTACACAGAAAGGCAATTTTTCCACTTTTCTCCCCAAGTCGATTTCACAGATAGACCTCTTTAACTTGGAATTTGTTGTGTAGGTTTGGAGCTCAAGAGAATATCCACTCTTGGGTACAATATACAATTTTAATTTGAATAGATTAAAAGAAATCTATATAAAGAGAATTCTCACACAGATGAGCAGCTGTAGATTTGTTGTTACCGGTGCGTGTCGTATCCTTAAATAGTAACTGCAATTGTGCTTTCATCAGGGTTGCTAAGAGAGATGAGGATTATTCTTGGTAGTCAGGTTTACTAGAGTTTCTCAGGTCTGGATTTTTCTAGTTAGGTATTTCTCTCAGTACTAACCATATTGGAGAGAGTGCTGCTAATATTTCACTACTGTCACAGGCTTGTCCTGCAACACTGCCTCTAATCCATCACTCCTCTCTCTGCTCTGCACAGTCAAACACCAAAAGCAGAGAAGAATACAATGTGATTTCTGGGGCTGGCTGGGGGAAAGGGAATATTGAAATCTTCCTCACACAGAGGCCACTTCAATGTCATTACTGCTTGAAAAAGTGGGTGGGTGACCCGGCAAGAAACCCAGAGCATTGGGATGAGGTGGATTTATACATGATTCTATGAAGTAAGTGGCAGTAGGTAACATTTAAAAAAAAAAAAAGTCCTATGTGGCCCAGAAGTTATTTTGGCAGCCCTTGGTCTCAAAGCAGATGGTGGGGATGACATACTCATGCATCCGACGAAGTGGGTATTCACCCACGAAAGCTCATGCTCCAATACGTCTGTTAGTCTATAAGGTGCCACAGGACTCTTTGCTGCTTTGATACTCATCCTGTTTGTTAATGCCTGCTTTCTATAATTTTCACTGACCCTCTCCTATTTGGTTGGAGTAGCCCTTTCCATTTAAGTCCTATGATATCTAAATCTGAATGCAAAGGTTAATACAGAGATGATATCCAGAGCTGGCAAAAGGAGAATGCAGTTTCATATTTTCATTGGCATTTAATTGTGGAGATCAGTTTCAGTTGTCTAAGACTTTACCGTGATGAGTTTTGAAACAATGGGCCCAGTTCTTTGGTTTGGCTGAACTGCGCTCAACCACAGGGATGCAAGGATGATTTTAAGTAACCTTTGCCCTTCCCAGGCATAAAGGCTGGGACTTTACTTGTGCCAGGCTGTCACAGCCACAAGGCCCTTTTTTGGCAGCCCTACTGTGCACTAAGACCTGGGAGGCCTAATGCTACTGGGTTCTCTTATGCAGAGGGAATCCTGAAGTGCCGGGATCTGCAATGTTCTTAGCTTCCTGTAGGTGATGAGACTTCCTGTTTATGTCTGAGGTTTGATTTGATCTTATACCATTTTCTTAGCTTGCAGAGCTGCAATATCTATCAAGTGGCAGTCCTTTTGAAAATTCAGACGAACAATTTGTTTTTAATAAATGCATCTCGGGGAAAGGCATGATCTGCCTCTGGACATTACAGAAGCAAATGAAGGTGCTATAAGAAGGTTGGATAGATCAATATAAGGAAATACATTTCACTCTATTTCCCATTTTCAGTGCCAGAACCCAGTAATTCTAGGGCATCATTCTTCAACCTTACTTACGCACTATTGAAGGGATTGATCATGTGAATAAGGGTTGGCAGGATCTGGTTAAAACTTCGACTCCTATCAACTTTAAATGTTAGAAAACACAACTAATTTTTGGTAAGCATATGGGAAAACACCATTAGTTACAGAAGACAAAGTGAAAATACTGTAAGAGGTGAAGATGTCTACTGTATTATGTATTTCACTTAAGGGTTATGTTCAGCCTGAAACATAATATGAGTAGTGCATTGATAACTATCGTCTCACATATCACTTCTGAGTCTAGGTTCACTACTGTTGATATCTTATTACCATTCCTAGCATAAAAATTAGGGTCTCACAAGGCACAAACATAGTCTGAATTAAATTCTAATGCCATTGCAGGTTGCCTTTAACAAGTCCAATTACCGGTACATATACTGTGTCCTGCCATGATACATAAAAATGACACAGACTCTAGAAGTAAGATAGATAATATTCAGAGAAAAAGGGGAAACATGAATGTTAAGTTTATTTAAAATAGATTAGAAAGATCTAAACATCGATTCAGATATCTTCTATCTTCGGTGTGATGCTCGGTGGTTACAGCAAACACAAAATTAATTCAGCTTGGTTTGGGAACAAAGAGAATTGTTTGTTTAGCAATTCTAGTTGAAGCTGGTATTCAGCAAATGAGCTGATGGTGCAAAAAAGCATCAAGAGGTAGCAGGATGTATATCCTATGTCAGCGCAGCACAACTGGTATAGTATACATCGGGGTGGGCAAACTACAGCCCGGAGGCCGCATCCGGCCCTTCAGAGATTTTAATCCAGCCCTCAAGCTCCCGCCGAGGAGCAGGGTCCAAGGCTTGCCCCACTTTGGCGCTCTGGTCGGGGAGCAGAGTTGGGGGTTTGCCCCGCTCCACATAGCTCCTGGAAGCAGTGGCATGTCCTCCTCCGGTTCCTACAGGGTGGGAGGGATAGCTCAGTGGTTTGAGCATTGGCCTGCTAAACCCAGGGTTGTGATTTCAATCCTTGAGGGGGCCATTTAGAGATCTGGGGCAAAAACCTGTCTGGGGATTGGTCCTGCTTTGAGCAGGGGGTTGGACTAGATGACCTCCTGAGGTCCCTTCCAACCCTGATATTCTATGATTCTATGTAGAGGCAGCCAAGGGGCTCTGCATGCTGCCCCCATCCCATGTGCTGCCCCTGTAGCTCCTATTGGCTGGGAACCATGGCCAATGGGAGCTGCAGGGGCGGTGTCTGTGGACGGGGCAGCACACAGCGCTGCCTGGCCGCGCCTCCACGTAGCACCCTCCTGCACCCCAAACCCTCATCCCCAGCCCCACCCCAGATCCTGCACCCCCAGTCGGAGCCCTCACTCCCTACACCCCAACCCCCATGCCCTAGCTCAGAGCCCCTTCCTGCACACTGAACTCCTCATTTCTGGACCCGCCACAGAGCCTGCACCCCCAGCCGGAGCCCTCACCCCCTCCCGCACCCCAACCCTCAATTTAATGAGCATTCATGGCCTGCCATACAATTTCAAAACCCAGATGTGGCCCTCGGCCCAAAAAGTTTGCCCACCCCAGTATATATCCACAGAACATAAAAGGGTTAAGTGTTTTCTAGTATTGATATAGTTCCACTGTAATCAGGGACAGGTGCTTATAAATTAGAATAGAAAGGCAGGCTAATTGTTACTAATGAACTCCTTTACAATAAAAACTTCACATAATGAAATGCATAATTAAGCATTAATGACCAAGAAGATTACTGGCAATTTTATTTCACTTATACTAGCTTTTGGCCTAAGGTGAAACCTAATGTCTTAGTAAAGCTGTCACTCATGCTGCTGCTCTTTTGTTTGCTTTTAAACTGACTCTCCTACCCTTGACAAAGTTATCTGAAATATTGATTTTTAATATGGATTTACAGGAAGACTGTTTATGGGGTTTGATCCTGCTGCCAGCACTCTCATTATAGGTGGTTACCTCGTAATTTATCACACCAGGCATAATGCTGCATAAGAAAACCTTGGGGCTTAGGGTATTTATAAAACATCCAGCAGAAAAACAAACCAATCCTATAGGGTAGGCATAATCTAACCAGTCAAATAGTGTGCTGCGGCTGTGCTGCTATAGCATTTCTAGTGTGGACATACCCTGAGTGATAGGAGAACCAGCTGTATATCTATGGCCCAAAGCTTAGATCCTCAAAATTATTTAGGTACCTAACTCCTGTTAGACAGCTTAAGTCTTTTGAGGATCTGGACCTCAATCTTCTTACAGGTGTGTCTGTTCCTTGCACCCAAGCTTGCCCTCTAGTCCATGTCCATTATACCCATAAATAGTTGGCCCTCATCACGTGTTGATTTGCACCAGTGCAAATTATACCTGCTTGAAATTGGGGTAAGTTGCTCTTGTGCAAATCCTGGCTTTCCTTGTGTATGCTAGGGCAGTGGTTCTGAAAGCTGGTCCGCCGCTTGTTCAGGGAAAGCCCCTGGCGGGCCGGGCTGGTTTGTTTACCTGCCGCGTCTGCAGGTTCGGCTGATTGCGGCTCCCACTGGCCGCGGTTCGCCGCTCCAGGCCAATGGGGGCTGCGGGAAGAGGTGGCCAGTACATCCCTCGGCCCGCGCCGCTTCCTGCGGCCCCCATTGGCCTGGAGCGGCGAACCGCAGCCAGTGGGAGCCGCGATTGGCTGAACTTGCGGACGCAGCTGGTAAACAAACCGTCCCGGCCCGCCGGGGCTTTCCCTGAACAAGCGGTGGACCGGCTTTCAGAACCACTGCTCTAAAGCATACATAAATCCTTGTGCAAATCCCAGCTTTCCTTGTGTATGCTAGGGGATCCCTCGGCCCGTGCCACTTCCCGCAGCCCCCATTGGCCTGGGACGGCAAACCACAGCCAGTGGGAGCTGCGATCGGCCGAACCTGCGGACGCTGCAGGTAAACAAACCATCCCGGCCCGCCAGTGGATTTCCCTGACGGACCGTGCGCCAAAGGTTGCTGATCCCTGGTGTAGACATTACCTAGGCTGATGGGAAGGGTTCTTCCATCATGTAGGTAAGCCACCTCCCTGAGAGTCGGTAGCTAGGTGGATTGGAAGAATTTTCTAGGGCTATCTTCATGGGGACTTAGGTAGGCTTAACTATGTCACTCAGAGGTGTGGATTTTTCACACCCCTGACTGATGTAGTTAAACACCTAATTTTCTAGTGTAGACCAGGCCTCAGTGTAGACCAGACCTCAGTGTTTAACCCTTTGTATGCTGCAACACACAAATCAAAGGAGAAAAAGGGCTTAGCTCAGACTTCTTGAAGGGCTTCAATAGTAATACTTAGGTGGTTAAGTTTCCCGGAGCAACTTGGTAACAGAGTAACAAAGTCACACTGGGTCATCAATTCAGAATTCCACCATGCAGAATTCTCATTACAGTATGAACTGCATGCATAGCTCCTGTGAGTGTGTTAATGGGAGTTGTTTGCAGAACTGCCTGAGCATTGTGATGAGAATGTGCCTGTAATGGGTGCCTTTTCAAGGTGCTGCATGGAGTATGTGCTGTGTATTAGCTGCTAACCACTCCTTTTTGAAAATATCCAGTTGGCCCAGGTGTCAGTTTAAAGCGATAATGTGCTTGTTACTAAGACCAATTAATTCTTTTATATAATGATTTAGAATATTTTAAAATTGGGTTTTAGCCTCAGGGCTCATTAGGTCAAAAACCTATCTGAAAATAAGTGATAGAAGAATCTCTACAGTGTCAGAGTTCAGAGTTAAACAGCCCAAAGTTCAGATGCTTATCTGAACCTCTGGAGTCTGCCAAACTGGACTGGAAATTTCATAAGATTTCCAATATTTCCTGCAACCATCTGGCCAGAAATATAGTAGAACAGCCTTTCTATTACACTTTAAACATATCTGTGGAGGGCAGTGGAAGCGCTTCAAAGACATACTGAAAACACACCTTACAAAGGGAGGCATCAACCCACCAAACTGGGAGGACTCAGCGTGGAAGAGAACACAGCGGTGCCACACCGTACACCAAGCCACAGCCCACTTTGAGGAGAACTGACGTGCTCATGAGACAGAGAAGCGACAAAGGAGGAAAGAAAGGGGGACAACAGTCCAGCCAAAAACTATGTCTCCTCCAAGATTACACCTGTCACTTCAGTGGGAAAATCTGCAGGGCATGAATTGGGCTTCTCAGCCACTTAAAAACCCACCAATGGACCTCCTTGGCAGACATCATCCTCGCATCGAGGGATAGCTGAAGAAGAAGATCTGGTTTTAGTCCTGTCTGGGACTCAGAAGGAAGAGATGAATTTATTCAACCTAAGGCTACCCTCAAATTTCCCCATGCCATTCAAATCAGTACTAAACATAGTGGACCCAATTCATCCCAACTGTAACTGCACTTACCTGCTAAACTGCACTGAAATTCCAAACCTCAAAATAATTTATCCCAATATATTTAATTGTCCAAATTCCTGTTGGAAAGACAGGGTCTGCACTGGTGGAGGCTCAGGCTAGTAACCTGAGCTTGGACCCAGTGGTGAGGTCAGGGCCGGCTCCAGGCACCAGCTTGCCAAGCTGGTGCTTGGGGCGGCCACTCCGGAGAGGGGCGGCAGGTCCAACTATTCGGCGGCAATTCGGCGGACGGTCCCTCACTCCCACTCGGAGCGAAGGACCTCCCGCCGAATTGCCGCCACAGATCGTGATCGCGGCTTTTTTTTTTTTTTGTGCCGCTTGGGGCGGCAAAAACCCTGGAGCCGGCCCTGGGTGAGGTTAGTCTGAGCTTGGGTGGCCAGCCCAAGCCTCTCCTGGTGCTGCAGCAGTCACACAGCTATTTTTAGTGCTCGCTCGAGCCCCCCCTTCCCCAACATGAGTCTGTCTCCCTGGGTTGGAAGGCTCACTTTCAGTTGCAGTGTACACATACCCTAGGGGGTCTGAAGGCAGCAGATTGCCTTGATGCCCAAAGGGTGGGAGTAGAGCTGGTTGGGGAATTTCTGTCAGAATGCTCATTTTGCAAAACTGAATTTTTCCATGTGAAGTTATACCAATCTCGGTTTCTCAGGGCACAAATTGTTTACTCTGGAGTTCAAAACCAGAAACTTCAACTTCTGAAGAAATAACTGACAGCCTATTTTTAAACCAACCCAGCAATATGGACAATCCATTCCCTTCTATGGTTCCCTGTTACCAATACCGGATTTATAATGGCGCCAGTGGCGCCAGGGCACCGGGGCCACAGTCAAAAGGGGCCCCGGCGCGCTCTCCTCTGCCCCCCCTCCTGTGGGGTCAGAGCTTGATGCTGCGGGCTGCTGTGGCTCCGTGGCAGCCTCTGCCGGCAGCCTGGCTCCTGCCCTGCCCCTTTCCCCAGCGTGCTACGTACGTCTTGCCGGGGGGAGGAGGGAGCCGCAGCACGCCGCTCCGAGTCCGGGGGGGAGGAGGAGAAGAGGCGGCGGGGATGAGGCCTCTCCCCCGCCTCTTTCCTCAGCATGCTACTACGTTCCTCCCCCCCCTCTGGTCAGTTGGATCAGGCTTGCAGGCAGGAGGGGGGCAAGGAGGAGCGAGCTGCAGCACACCACTCCGGGGAGGAGGAGAAGACAAGCCGGGGTGAGGCCTTGGGGAAGGGGCTGGAATTGGGGCATACTCCCTCCAGCTCCCTGCATGAGCACCCCCCGACCCCAGCCCACCCCCAGCCCCCTGCCCACCCTAACCCCTGCAACCTCCTGCCCACCCTAACCCCTGCACCCCCCCAGCCCCCTGAGCCCCTGCCCTGACCCTGCACTCCCCTCACACTTCCTCAGCATCCCCACACACGGATTGTCTGTGGTGCCTGGGAGCAGGGGGGGCAGTGACAGCGGGACTTGTCAGTGCTGGCTGCCACGCCCCCTGCCAGTGGGAATGCCCAGAAACTACCTCCCTGCACTCCGGGGAGGGGGCGCAGCCCAGTTTTGGGGGAAAGGGGCAGTTGTGGGGCAAGTCCGGGTGCGATGGGGGAGCTGGCGGTGACTCCGTGTGGGGGGTGTAGGAGAAGCAGGGTGTTAAGGTGGGGGTTGGTGTGGCAGGGGGCAGAGGGAGGGAGGGGAGAGTCTGGGTTGAAGATGGGGGTTGGCTCAGTGTGTGTGTGTGTGTGTGTGTGTAGAAGGGGGTAGTAGAAGAGAGGGAGGTGACAGCCCTGGGGTGAAAGTGTGTAGGGAGTGGGCAGTAGCAGGGAGATTGAGGAGAGCCTTTGTTAGGGGGTTAGTTGTGTGGGATGGGGACAGTAGTAGGGATGGGAGGAGAGCCCAGGTGTGAAGATTGGGGTAGGAACTTGAGGCTGGATTGTGGTAGCCTTTGTGGTAAAGTATGTGTGTTTCAGTGGCCCTTTCTCCCTGCAAAAGATGGGCACCAGCAATTTTCCTCCCCACACCCCACCCCAAAGTTTTGTAAACATTATTGTACCAAAGTAGAAAATGCAGCTTTCAAAAAATGTATTTAGGAAACATAACTTTGGGTGGAGGAGGTGGTGGTGGGGAGATGCAGGTGCGACACCACTGACTGCTGCAGCCGGGCTTAATATGGCTCATAAGTGTGCTAATTAAGCACTTGTGTTCAGGGCCCTAAGCAGGCCCTGAGTGTTTAAAGAAAAAAGACAAAACTAACAACCCCCCTCCCACACAAACCAAATTCAGTGTTCTGAGTACATTGATGTTAGCCCAGTTTGTTCTCTGTGGGCTGAGTGGAGGTCGCAGTTTGGCTTCAAATATCTCATTTTGTTTTTGAATAAATGTTTTCATCCCCATCCCGGCAATACCACATTTACTATGGCATCAATGGTGCTGTCACTCTAGGACCATATCTGGAAGGAGTTCATCACAACCACATGGGGGCCCACCAATATGTTTGGCGCCGGGCGCACAAAAAGTTAATCCGGCCCTGCCTGTTACACAAACAGTTCTTCTGAATAACCAAGATCTACAGAAGTAGAAAGCTGTAATCACTGTACCAGAATAGGAACTGGCTTCCTATGTTGATCACCTACAAGCTCCTGAATAACTCTCATGAGCAAGACAATATTACAAATGTCAAATCCAGATTACTACTAGAAAATACAAAGCATAATCCCTCTTGAAAATGAACATTCCCAATTTGCTTACATGTGATTGGAATTAATTAATAATTAGATACAATGCCCTTCTCACTAGTGTACATTTTTAAATGAAGGGCACCACTTAAAAATATTTTTTCAGTATTCACTACATAAATTGTTTTAAATTAGAGAATGACTATATGTTAATCATTGTGGATCTCCTTAGTATAACAATTTCTTATCCTAGTTAGAACTCTAGTATGGGTATTTGCAACAGTGGTTCAAATTAAATGTGGTTTCAACTGTGTAACCAAGAGCAGAATTTGGACCACAGAACTATGTGGCAAAACTATGTCAAAAGTAACAATTCTATTGGCAGAATACCCTGTATTTTCATTGCATGCAACTGGCTATTCAGGCAGCTATAAGCACTTAATATGGAGTTTGGTCAGTAAAACATTGATGAATGACAAATATGGAATGTCAGTGATTTCATATCAAATTTCCTTAGAGTTGTAGTTTGAACAAGATTTTTTTTCCCACTGTAAGCCCAGCAAACTCAAGACAGTATCTGAACATCAAATTATGTTCTTTTTGCTTTGTATGTAATGATCAACAGAAAAAGATTCTGGAATCAGAACTAACAGTTTTGCGGATGATGCACAAGGGAGAATAGAATTTGTCTCTATTGCCCACACCAATGTCCTCTCCGCAGTGTTGCTGACAATATCTAAAATTTACTTTTATTAGTCGACTGAGCAGATTTGACTTGGAAGTCATACAAGTAGAGCAGATATATGATATCCTATGGTGCTATTTTTAAAGTTACTTTTCCTTGCATAGCTTTATTTTAAGTGTATTTCCCCCCTATAAGTTCCCTGTGGCACATTAATTTTTGCTTATGTGTAGCTCCTTTCTTTTGTCAAGGCATCTTGGTTTGATTTTCCTATACTTTTTTGATAGAACTTTAATTCACTCTTACTTAGGGCACCAGAAACTCTAAAGTGTGGTCATCGATAGAGAATTCTTTTAGAATGATTTATCTGTAACAAAATGAAAGTTTTAGGATTTCATATAAAAGAAAAGACATCACATCTTCTCCTTGTCACTGTGGGTGTGGAAATATAATTAATGTTATTGACATGCAAGCATATCATAAGGTGGATTCCTTTAACACTGTCTTCTGTGTAATTGGAGCCTAGACTTTGAAGATGTGCCAGCAGTCAAGGTCAGTTTTTAATTGGAGATTGTGACCTCTTCTTATCCATAGATAAAAGGCATACATCTAAATTCATTCTGATAGAGCCTTCCATGGTATTTAATACCGCCCACCACCACATACATCTGTCTTGCCTCAGAGACTTCACAGGGTTGAACAAGAGAACACTGAGATGGCTCCCATCTTTTCTCTTTGGCTGAACTCAGAGCATTGTAATGGGCAACTACACTACCTCTTCTAGGGTTTCCACCTCTGAAATCCCATGAGGCTCACTTCTTTCCCCTGCTCTATTCAACATTTGCATGAGGCCATTGCGGGAGATCATGCATCAGTATTTGGCTCAAGTATGAGCAACACACAGACAGCATCCAAATGCTAATTGTCATAGTTTCAGGGTGCCCACACAGGTCTCAGGTCTCCAGCCATCACCTGTCACTGGTCATGGACACCTGTCCCACTCACTGGTGACCAGGATTTTAAGGCTACCCTGCTATCGACTGTGATATCCTCAGCAAGCTAGTCTGCCTAAAGGCCAATGCCTATGCTTTGCTTTCTCTCTGAGGGCTATGAACAGTGCATTGCCAGCAGTTGCAAGAGACATCGCAAATCTTTCTAAGCAAGCACATTTATTCTTAAGGTAAAAGCATTACAGCAAAAACAATTAAAAAAAAAAAGTAAGAGTTCCTATACTCTTGGTAAAAACTTATCAGAGATCACCCATCAGTCTTATGGGGCCCTAGTAGTCCAAAGTCTTTCCAATACTTCTGGAAGGATTGAGGGTCCCAAGGATCCTGTCCATTTGCTGGATCAGAAAGAAGACCATGAGTCAGTTCAAGCTCATCTTTTTATATCAAAAGCCCTTTCTTTGTTTCCTAGTCTCTGGAAAACCCAGTCTGAACCAGTATATGCAAACCACCCCAAGGAATGGAACTTCTCTGGAGTTGTTTAGTCTCAGTGACTTGCCTTAATCACCTCCCCACCCCCACCCTTTTTTTTTTGGTTCCTGTAAGAGCTGTGGTAATCCTCCTCTCTGGAATTGCCTACAATCCCTGGCCCACAGGGATGCACAAATGCAGTACAATATGGTCCCCAAAGATATTGCATGCAGTTGCAATCTCTCTCACATTAACAACACCATCTTACAATTATCTCAGGGCCTGAGAGTAATCAGCACCTGGATGAAGAATATTCGGCTAAAACTGAACCAGGGAGAGGAGAGGAGAGAGAGAAAGAGAAAGAGAGCGAGAGAGATGTTTTGCTGGTGAAAAAAGATAAACACTTAAGATAAGAAATGAACATCCTATGTCCATAACATTTTCCTCTGTGACCCTAAGAATCCCTCAGTGTCAACTGGGAAAGGGTTTATTGTTCTATAACAGCAACTCTTAGCTGACCTGGAAAACTCACCACAACTAGCACACTGCTTTCATAGTATTTATCTATGTAAGGTCTCAAATAAAATCTTATATCATACTGATTCTCATAATCATTGTATAATGTATGTACTAATGTTTAATAAGGAGTTGTGTATATGTACTGAAAATATGTTTTAAAGTCACCAACCAAAGAGAAAAACAGGTTTCTTCCAGACAGGAGTTAGGATGTATATTCACCTGCCTATTGCAGTTCACTGTTAAATTAAACACTGTATGCCAACACAATTGGAGCCCAATTTACATATGAAGTCAACAGGGGTGAGAAAACACCAAATACTAAACCACAGGGAGTTGTCTTGTCTCTGTGGGCATAAAATGAACTTTGAAGAATATGAATAGAAGGCAAGGAGACATTTTGTTATCCATTCACTGAGGAAAACCCCTGCCTCATAAAATGCTTGGATCCTGCTTTGTCTGAAACTAGATAGCTCTGCAAAAGACTAAACCTTTGGAGAAAAATCTCTTATTATATAGATTAGGTAACCATTGATAAATGCAGACCCACATTTGCACCCTTTAGATTTTTTTTAAAAATATGTAACTATTTCTGTTTTCATCATTATCCTTACTTACGATCACTTATATCTTAATCTTTGATAATAAATTTGTTTCCACTATAAATATATCTCAGTGTTGCGATGTTATGCAGCAGTGGTTCTCTCTGCAACCTGAGGGTACGCAGAGGTCTTCCGGGGGTACAGCAACTCATCTAGATATTTGCCTAGTTTTACAACAGGCTACATAAAAAAGCACTAGCAAAGTCAGTACATACTAAAATTTCATCCAGACAATGACTTGTTTATATTACTCTATATACTATACTCTGAAATATAAGTACAATATTTATATTCCAATTGATTTATTTTATAATTATATGGTAAAAATGAGAAAGTAGGCAATTTTTCAGTAATTGTTGTGAAACTTTTGTATTTTTATGTCTGATATTTTAAGTAGTTTTTAAGTGAGGTGAAACTTGTGGGTACACAAGACAAATCGGATTCTTGAAAGGGATACAGAAGTAGTCTGGAAAGGTTGAGAGCCACGGTTATATAGGAGCTGATCCGCAGTTGAATCAAACAAGCTAATGTGTACACTGAGTGCTCTGGGACTGCAAACCTGGTATTTTTGTGAGTAGCCAGTAACAGGGGCTGGATACTACAGGGGAACGCTCCAAGGGAGCATGGGGACTGCGGTGCACCTATTGTTAACCTGCAAGGCAGGGCCCTGAGGAGACTGTTTGCGTGGCTATTAGACTGGTGGTGTCAGGGAGCTCGCACCCAGGTAAGCTCCAGAAAGTATTTCGCTGGAGGCAGAGGGTAGCACACATGGGCACCCTGACCCCTGCCTGCCTAGAGCTGGCCAGAAAATGGAAGTCACTTCCGACCAAACATGTTATGTTTTTGAAAAATAATTAATCCCAAATTGGGATGAAAAGTCTAATGTGAGACTTTTCATGGGAAGAGATTTCCAGAAGAATTCCTCTTCGGGAGAACTGAATTGGAATTTTTTGGCATGCTTTTTGCACTCCTGGAGGGTTTTTGCTAATTTTACTTTTTGCTACAGGTTGAGAACCCCTGGTCTCCACCTCCTTTGCAGCCTAGTTCCTCAACCCAACACTGGGCCCAATCCTCCCTGTTTGCACTCATTTCTATGAAATGGAACTGAGCCGAATACCAGATCCAAACCTCATTGACTTTGGGGCGGATTTATCTAATCTGCTGTATGGGAACATTCTGGCCCATCTAGCCTTTTTGAAAAATTGCAAGTTAATGCAGGTAACTAAACCAGTTTCTGTTGCTGACACTTACCCGTCTCCCTTTACTGAATCTCCCTGACCCTCAGGAAGGAATATTAAACTTGTAAATTAATATAGAGATGGACAGACAGTGAAGACAAACTGCTGAATGGATAGACAAATAACTAGGTTTCCTAATATATTATGCCAGATATTATGGCTGTTTGCATGATTAGCTTTTGAGAACTAGAAAAATTAGGCTGTCAGTTTTCTTACTGACAACTGCATAATTCACTTCCTTAGTAAACTCAATTAGAGCTATAGCTATGGATGGGAAAAGGCCTGAAGTCAGATTATGGCCCATAAAAGAATTAGAAGTCCAATAATTGTATAATGGAAACTAAGCAACTACTTCCATCATCTTAGAAGTAACAGAAGTTACTTAGAAAGGCAGTTATTCAATGTTCATCACAGTGCACTTTTCTGACAAGACATTGCTTTCCATGATTTAATCCAACTAGAGCACAAATGTTGTTAAATAAATGTCAAGAGTTTAAGAAATATATGCAACTTGTCAGTTTGTTTAACTAATTCCAGGCTCTGCTATGAGTCCACGTCTTGCAGGAATAATCTTACCTACCTTAGTGTTCTTTTTATAGCATAGTCTTAAAGACAACCATAGTATTTCATTTCAAAGCTCATTGACAGAACTATATATAGGGCCAGTTTGTGTGGGTGTTCAGATCAAGAAGCCTTACCACCCACATGCCTTATGCTCTCCCTACAATGTTGAGAGACAGTTTCAGTCCTGAATTCAGAACTGCCCACCCCTAGCATTTCAATGGTGCAGAGAAAAAATAGGGTGCTATCTTTTTACTCTCTGTATCAGCCAGTTGAACTGGTCAGAGCTGCAAGGGAAGGTAGAGTGCACTATCCATTTTTTTTAAACCAAGCAAAATAACTGTGATCCTAATGACAGGTGGAGCTGGTGGTGAGGCCTATAATACAGGCTGCTTGATACTATCCACCATCTTTTCATTTGCTTACAACATTGCCCAATATTAACAATTTGGAGTGAAATTTTCCATACTGAGTGTCTGCCTCAGGCTAACAGTCTTTGGAAAGTTTCAGCTAAAACAATTCAGCTGTTTCTGAGAATGAGATTAGGAGAAAATACGTTGTTTTGCCCATGTTAAAAAGAATTCTTATAACTGTTTAGTTCAGAAGCACTAGTTCCTCTTGGCTTTGGAATAGGGTCTGAAAATTTGGCATGGGCTCCCATGGGGCAGTTATTAGCCTTTGAAAAAATCTCAGTTTGTTCATGCTCAGTAGAGACTTGTTGGAATATATCAGCTAAATTCTTTAAAGATTCAGTCTGCATTGAGCATGCTCCAGCAGGAGCTGCAGGGGCAGAACAGGACTTCTCCTACAAGCCCCGCTCCTGGTGATCATGGGGTACTGTAGAACCAGGCACAAGAATTCAGAGCCTGCTGACTGCCTCTCCCTTGCTATCAGGTAGGGGCAGGATCCAATGGGATGAGCAGGTAGATAGGAAGACGGGGGGTCAGGGACAGTAGCTAGGGTACGAAGATAGAGCAGAGGTGGGGGAGACAAAGACAGGCTTGGGGTGGGGACAGGACAGAGGGTCTATAAACCAGTAGAGCACACTCCTCTCTAGAACCTGGAACGGATTCCAGGAGTCTTCTGCTATCAGCAAATAGCTGTAAAACCCACTGGTAAAATGTGCCTCCCCCGACTTCTAGTGCTTGATCTATGTAAAGTGTAACAGCCCACCACCATCAGTCACTCCATTAGCTCCAGTGGCAAAAGTCTGTGCTGTAGATCTAAGTGTCCCAACCCTGCTGGTGCTGACCCAACTTGTGGTGCAATTCGCTTCCACATGAGAACATTTTTATTTTTGACTTATTTAAAAAAACAAAACAAAACAAAAACTTTACCACATTAGGTAAGACGCAAAAACTGGGAAAAGAAACAATATGGAGATCTACTGCATAACACTTTGCACACCCAGCTATTTAACATAATCATAGCAGGTTTCGCTCATATGTTTGAAAGCTTGGAAATAAATGCACGGCTTCCTGCAGTGTTTTCCTATGAGTGAAAATGCCAACCTAATAAATGGGTAGGAAGCAAAATAGGTTTTGCGTAGACTGTGAAGTTTAGCTTTCTTATTCCTTGTTTGTCATTGACTATAAGAAAAGGTAGCTGCAGGACAGGGAAAAGCAGGATAAATGGAATTTTCATATTTATGCAGCTAATATGCTGCACATTTTACTGATAGCTACTTGGCAGATTAATTTTTAGTAATTTCTCATTAGTATGAGAAATCATAGGATTAGAGTTACCATGTTTTCAAGTACTTCACCGCAGAATGGGTTTTACGCTGGTCAGAATGACTCCCGTTTTCATCTTTAAAATGTGAGTGTTCTCTCGTCCTCAGTCTGTAAGAGTTGTTTGACTCCCATGTACTCACTGAGTCACCAAATTTGGATCCAGCTCTGGATATCAACCCAGTTCAAAGGTATTCAGACCCAGGTTTTGGTTTGGTCCATTGTAGAGAGAATGGCCAGACATTACATGTGGATCCATGTGTAGATTCAGACTGAGTAGCTTGCACGTTTGGAAGGAGGAAGGTATTTAAAATTCAGGCTTCTGATTTGTTCATATCTCTGATACTCAGCTAATCGTTATCTGACACTTGTGTTTAAGACACTTTTTGTTACTAGAGATGGATTACAAATGACTCAGAAATGAGGAATTTATTGGTATTTAATTCTGTTGAAAAGTAGAGAGAGACAGAAAGAGAGAAGACTTTATGATGGTTCTGCTCCCTTGTGACCCCCTTGTCCATGTTTGCTCTCCTAAAGTTGATCTAGTGGGTTCTCAATACATGTAAAACAATGGTCTGACTACTAGTCTAAAAGTCTGTTGTGAGATGAATTGTCTTATCTCTGCAGCTATCTAAGTCACCCAATGAGAATGCCAGCTAGTAAATCCACTGGCAGCCTTTTTGCCAGCTTTACCAAAAAGGACATGAGGTGTGTAGAAGAGAATTAAGGGCACGGAGGCAGGGCCCAGAGATTGACTTTATCAGCAAACACTGGCAGCAATAGAGCTGAAAGAACAAGCCAAATGTTTACGTGAGAAAGGATAGTCACAGCATCATCTACCTACCATTGTGTATATTTAAGGTTAAAATAAATAACCAGCCCATAAGTTTGGAGGAAATATGAACCCTCATGCTTCAGGACATCAGTCAACTTTTTACTGAGGGTTTTAGGAAGAATTTCCCCTTTGGGCAGATTATGTCCTTTTTGGAGTTCTTGCACTTTCCTCAGAAGCATCCAGTACTGGCTACTGTGGGAGGCAGGATATTGGGCTTGAGTGACCCCTGATCTTGCAAAGAAATTCTTGTGTTTTTATTCTGTTTCTCTGCTTCACTCTAGAGCTTCTGTCTGGAATCTTCTCCAGCCCTCTTTTGGCCTGGCTTTCTATATGCATTTAATGGTACAATACACATATCCTCACAGCCTGTTTGTCTAAGCACTATGCACTTTAAAACAGTCAAGTTTCAAGTGGTTTTTTTAGATTCATATTAAATATTTTTCATATTTATTTATTTGTCAAATTCCATACACAACCCTCCCCCGCATTCTATAGGTGCCCATCTGTGCTCTGGGCACCTATTCCATAAATTTAAAAATCACAATGTGGAATATCGCTACTGGTATTGCTACTTCACTCTTCGACATCTGTGTGCTATTGGTGGTTCTGGCAGCTCAGGCACTTAAGTGCTCTTTTCTCTGTGATTATCTGAAAAAACTGGTCACTAGAGATGAGTCACTAAATGGGAAGAGAATTTTTCCTTATGAAACATTGTTTCCTTATTTCCCAAACCACTTCCTTGATTACAGCATGGAGTCTAGTTGCAGGATCTCAGCCGCTATGTTAGTTGCCAGTGGGTTTCACTGAAAACTTTTAAAAATCTTAAAGCTCTTAGGGATTTTTAGGTTTAGTTTGTGAAATGTGCAAGAGGGGATGGGGAGGAAATAAACAGCTATTTGCATAAAAGCAAGCAAATTGTTTTAGTTTTTAGTCAGCTAAACACTGAGATATGAGAGTTCATTATTTATAGCGAAGTGCAGCAATATCTGCAGTCTCAAGACAGGAATTTCTCATTTCATGTTCACTTCATTCATAAACTTCACTGTTTCAAAAGACACACAATGGGACAAACTCTGATGTCAGTTACTATAAATCCTGAGTAAACTCATTGAAACCACTGGATTATTGGAAACTAGTATTGTTCTGTGCTAGCAGCAGGGGGAGCTGCTATCATATAATTACCATAGTAACTGTGTTGCAGCAACTTGCAAATCTGGCAGAGGGCTTGCTGGAGAAGCAAAATTTCTAGCAAATCCTATGGTGATGAAGTGCCAGAGTGAGGAGAGCGGGGTAGGCTCTATCCCTGCCTCAGATCCCTTTTTTTCCTTTTTCAAGCTGACAATGTAACTTAAAAAAAAATAACATGTAGGGCAGAGGGGAGGAGTCTCCACCCTTCAGGAGGGTGCTTGCATGTGGGATAGCATCTGTGGACATTCTGTCAGAGTGCTCCTCAGAAAGACGGGGCCATGTAAGGGGGTGCTCTCCTCTGAGCAGGAGCTGTGAGGCAGTGGGGAGCAATTTCTCACCATGAGCAGGTAGCCAGGTTGGAGATGTCTCTCCTGTGAGCAGGATCCACAGATGGAACAGGAGCCAGTTTGAGGTTGGGGAAGCTTATATTTAATGTGTCTAGGCCGGAAGTATCCGGAGATTTTGCACTTTAGAGTCATGACAGTTTTAAGCCTAATAAAGCTATCACTAGCCCAGGACTAAATAATGCCCATCCTGAGTCACAGGCAGGTGCAAGGTTAGGGGAAGTTCCACAATGGGGGAGTGGAAATATTTCTCTTGTAGGCTGGATTTTTTTGAAACGGTGGCTGTTTGAAACGGATGACATAGAATAATGCCCAGGGAGATGGATTTGTTGGGCAGGCAAAGCAGTCAGAGGTGCATGATAAGTGAATATGCCACATAGCTCTGTAATTTATCACATAGATATTACCTCCAAATATGTATTAGATGCAAAATACATGTGTATGTGTGTGAGTTAGTTACATGAAATATGTATCACAGCAAAAACAAATATGGACGTTGCTCTTAATTCACATCACTATCACTTACAGTTCAGCTTTCCTTGTTTTTATTATTAGGGAAGGATTAAGAGGAGGTAGAGTCCTTCTCAGGGAATTTTAGAATAAAACTGTTCTTGTACTATTGAAAAGATAATTTTTTTTTTTTGAGAGTTTACTTTTGGGAGTCACACACGATGACTCCTAGACTGAATTCAATAGATTCATTATTCAAACACAGCTCATTTGGAGCAACTGTTTGATCATAGGATATTGAATATTTTATTTTCACTTAAAGAAAGGCATGCAAAGTAGATAAAATGGGATACTGGAAAGATGTGATTACTACTTATTTTAAAATCTCATCCCACACTACTCAGAGATTTGAATTTCTTCTCCTATATGCTAAAAAATCCATAGTATCTTTTGACTCTTCAGGATTGAGTAATAGGACAGATGGGCCCAAACTATCCCTCAGAAGGGTGCCATGGGTGACACTCACCTTTTGGCAGCTCCTCCTGGCTGTTCTGGGGATTAGCTCCATCCAGGTCCAATGCCCCTTTTCTTCCTTTGCTCTCTCAGCAGCCTCCCCGCCCCAAGACTCAGCATGCTCCCTCTTCATGGGTAGGGCTGGCTCCAGCTTTTTTGCCGCCGGAAGTGGAGAACCAAAAAAAAAAAAAAAAAAAAAAGATATAGCCCATCGATGGGCTTCGGTGGCAGCTCAATTGTACCGCTCCATTCTTTGGTGGCAATTCGACAGCGGGTCCTTCACTCCCTCTTCCTCTTCGGTAGCACTTTGGCGGCAGCTCAAAGAGGAAGAGAGGGACTGAGGGCAGGGCCATCCCTAGCCATTTGGGTGCCCTACCCAGCCCCCCCCAGGGTCTGGGAGGCAGGAGCTGTGGGGGGGCACTTTTGGGGGCCCCACAGGCCCAGAGTGGCCCAGGGGATTAGCAGGGGGCCGGGAACAGTCTGCTCCGCTTCCCTCACCCTGGTCCCAGCCGTGTCACTCGGGGGAGGGGGCTTGGCGGAAGGGATATCCCGCCCCGCACTCACCGGTGGGAAACAGAGCAGTCCGTCCCCAGCCCACTCTACTCTGCCAGCTCCCGCCGCGGTGCTCTGCTTCCCGCCACCAGTGAGTGTGGGGGGCGTCCTTTCCCCAACCTCCCCTCACGCACTGGTGGCAGGAAGCGAAGTGGAGTGGGCTGGGGCCAGGTTGCTCCGCTTCCCGCTGCTGCCGGTGAGTGTGGGGTCGCTGGGAGAAGAGGGGTGGAGCAGGGGGAAGGGTAAGAGGTGGGGCAGAGGGAATTGTCCGGAGCCTCACCCCCCCCCCCCCCAGGGACGGCCCTGCCCCTTGCCATGGGCGCAGACCACGGCGGGGCCGGCCGAGGGATAGGGCTGGTCGCCGGGGCTGGTGCTGCTGCGTATGCAGCACACAGCTGCTTAGGGCACCATGAAATTTGGGGCAATTTGGTGCCCCAAATTTCATGGTGCCCTACGCAGCTGCGTATGTTGCGTATGCCGAAGGACGGCCCTGACTGAGAGACCCGCCGCCGAATTGCCGTCAAGACCTGGACATGCCGCCCCTTTCCATTGGCCGCCCCAAGTACCTGCTTCCTTCGCTGGTGCCTGGAGCCGGCTCTGTTCATGGGCTTGGCTGCTCCTTCTTCATGGCTTCGCCCTCCGGCCAGGTCACTGTTGTTTTCTCCTTCCGTGGCAGGGTGGGAACAAACCAACTGTCCAACTCTACAGGCCTTCCTCTAATCTAAGACTATGCCACCTTCCCAGCGGCAGGTAGGGGAATCTGGGCCTGCACACTACTCCAGAGTCTAGCCCAGGGATCCTCTATCCAGTAACCTTGGGCTGCTCGCTCCCAGACCCCATTGCTGTTTCCCTGTGCTCCTTCCTACTTTGCGTCTCTTTTTTGATGTTCTGGCCCACCCAGGGGCTCAAACTCAAGCTCTCAACTCCCAGGAAGTGACTCAAGCCTACTTCTCCTGTAGCCCCTTCTGTTGTCAGCGTCCTAGCTTTGTATAAGCTTACACCTGCTTAGCTGAGCTTCATCTTCCACTAGGGCTTGTCTATGCAGCCTAATTCTCCCGCAGGTGCAGCCTACCAGGTTAATTAGCCTCTTCCAAGCTACCTTACCCCTTCAGGTGGGGTGTGGAGAGAACACCTCCTCACAGCTGGGTGTGTTCAAATCTGGGGGTTTGGTGTAGGCCATTACAAAAATAATCATTGGCTGAGACACTTTGATCTGGATCCAATGTTTCCCAAAGTTTTGATTACATTCATATCCAGGCTTTCAGTTCAAGCCCACTTCTTCATAATAGGTTATTTTTCTCAGCTTGGTGGCCAGAACTACTTGGCTAAGTTTATTTACTTCTCTTTATGTACCATTGCTAAAAAGTGTAGTATTCAACATTTTAAAAGCTGCTCTTGCAGTCAGTAATAGTTTGACTTATTAATTAGATGCTGAACGCTTTAATTCTCCCATACAAAAAACAAAATAAAAGCCTATTATCAAGACCAGAAAAAGGAAGAAGTAATCTATGTGATTTGATCTTTTTTACTTGATTCACCATAATCAAAATAACAACCAGCTGTAAGAAAATGTGAGGACTTTGAATTAAGAGTGTACTAAAAGACTAACCAGAAACTATTTTGTACACTCAGTACAGAATATTTCTGTTTGATGTGAAATTATGTTGTTGCTGTTGACTACATATTGTGGCCCTGATTTTCCAAATGGTCTCAATTTGGCCCCAATTTTGTACCGTCAAACACAGCAACTTCAAATCCAAGGTGTTTTTGTAGCAATCACCCAAGTGGGTGGAGTTTTAATGAGTTCTGTGCAGAGATTAAGACATACCCATACAAAGCAGTATCTTGAGACAGTTTTGACACAGAAACAGGCTATCTAAGCAAAGATGTTCAAACAAAGCGGCTCATGCTGGAATTCTGGAAAAGGGGCTGTGAACTGTAATCTTTACAACTGTTTTGTTGATATTGCCTTGATAAAAGATGGGCCAACATGAACTGCTGCATGTGCATATTTTAACTAAAAATAGACTAGGAAAGACTGGTCTCGGTGTGTCCTTTCATCCCTCTCCCAACAAAGAATTAACTTCTTCCAGGAGAACAAACCCTTCCTAGCTGCTCAGAAGCAAGTGCATTATCATATAATTATGACCAATAGTTAAAGTTTTTCATAAGCAATGCCTGGATTTGGAACTGAATTGATTTCACCGGGGCTCTACTGGGTGCAGCGAGGGAGTTGCAGGATTGGAGTGTAAAATATGAAGTGAAATTATCTATGAAAAATTATTCTGTGCAACTGCAACCACACAGCAAATCAGAGAGATTAGGGCCTGTTCCTGAGTTTTGTCCATTAAGTTTTATCGTTGACTTCATTGGGGAAAGCTGAGGTTCTAAATATGGTTTAATTTATAGCATGTTAGCATCAAAATATCAGAATTGATCAGTTACCACTTAGCACTTATCTGTTTTTTTGATGTAGATGTTCTCATGCTTCATTTCTGGCAATAAAAAAAATCTCAGATGCTCTTTTGCTTGCTGTTCAATAAGTTATGCTCCAGATTTTAAAGAGTTTGCCTTTGCACAACGCATTTAAATGACTGTATCCCTTTTTCACCTGATTAGAATGGAAGGCAATCCTGCTGAAATTTTCAGTACTTGAAAAATATCCTGCTCAGCAGCTTGCAGAAAGTCATCACAGGACAAATGTTAATATTTTTAAACTCATTCCCCCCTTCCCCTTTTAAAGCAGAATTGAAAAAAGCAGCACCAGAGAGATAGCTGCTGCATTCAGTTAAGCCAAGAATTTCAGGGAGTTAACTGTTTTGTTTCTTTTGTGTAAAATTCAGCATCTCACTTCCTTTTAATCAAAGTACACATGGAATTCTTACAGGGAACACAAGTAATGTTTCCAAAATATACCAAAATGTAAAAAAGACTGGATTAGAGAAAGACAGTTTCTTCTCTCTAGCACCCACAAACAATCCTGGGACAACTGCAGAAACCCAATACAGATTCTAGTGAATGTTGGGGTAGAAAGACAACACAGATCTGCTGCCACTTTATCTCCTCCATTCCGTCAGCCACCGTTGTGGCTCCCATCACCTGTCTCTGTTAGAGAGTGGGGAGACCCAAGTGCATCGTCATCTCTTTGCCATTCTAGAGACCTCTCCTTCCTAGACCTCTCCTTCCCTGGCAGCCACTGATTTACATGCCCTAACTTCCAGATTGCTCCCCCATCACTGTATCCATAGTGTGGGTTCTGGAGCTTCCTCCAAATAAATGAGGAGGTCTAGTTTCCATACCCAGCTCTCCTGGAAATTGGCTCTCCATAGTAAGGCAGGGTACCCAGAAAGACACCATGCTCCCTCTTCCACCCAACCTCCCCTTCCTTCAGCATCCCCTGTTCTCATTTTTCATAAGTCTCTAGGCCCAAGGCCACACAAAGCACGATTGGTTTTGCTGACTGAGCCCATCAGAGCCCCTGTTAGAGAACAAGAGCCTGGCAGCAGTGCCTTCTAGCTATACAGCCATGCTGTCACTCACTAGCTGACTGCCCATTGTCCTGCACATACTGAGACATCACTTCTTCCCCAGCCATCCAGAACAGGACTGAAGTGCATTGATAGGACAGTGCGAGGAATCTTGCACTACTTCTGCAGATGCTGTACCTGTAGTGTAACTACACAGAGGACTTCAGTCTCTAGGTCTTTTAATCCTAATACCTTTCATGAAAATTAAAATTTACTTAAAATTAGAAAAAGAAAAAAGGTGTTGAATTAATAACTCAAAGCTGTTTCAAAACAAATAATATCAAAACACCAACAAACTAACACACTGGTCTGGATAATTAATTCTGAATTACAGTGAAAACAGAGATAGTTATGCCATCCACACTACTAGTGAAAGGATTAATCAAGTACCCAGCGAAATAATGACTGCAGTTATACTGTCAAGTGTTTTCATGAAAGCTATGTTAAGCATTGAAATTACTTGACAATTGGCCAGAAACCAATTTATCTTCAGCCCATTTTTGAAGTACTGCTCTTTGTAGATCACTTGGATAACAGCCAGTGAGTCAGTGGTATGTTTTTTCCACACCTAAAGTGCAATTATATGCTTTCAGCTATAGCAAGTGGGCTCAACAAACAACAGGAGGGAGAAGGGGAAATATGACAGATTTCCTAGGCTAGCTAGTGCATATTTTTTTTCTAATGTGGAATGCAAATGGTGCCAGGTGAGTACATTTAAAATATAAAACAACATGACAGAGGCAGTGAGAAAATCTGCACAACTCGGTGCAGGACAGATTTAGCTTTTTTCACTTAGCTGCACATTGATTCCCACGATACTCAGACGCCGTGGAAAGGTAGCCCAATGCACTGGTATATGAGAATGAACAATACTTAGGTGAATTACAGATGCATATAGTCATTCTGAGTAAAATATTTTCAGATAAATGGTATGTAAATTGTGAACCGGGTCCCCAGGAAAATAATGTGTGAAAGAAGTACTGCTGGTGTAGGCCAGTTTAAAATATTCATAAGGATATTAAGGGAAGCTAAATGAAAACCTTGTGACTATGAAGGAAGTTGTTCTTTGGAGAAATAACCTGTTATTAGAGGACTAGGTGGTGGAGTAGATAATGCACTAGGCTGTCACCTCTGGGGACCAGGCTTTCTATCTTTCTAGTAAGAGAGATTCATGAACTCATGTTATTCCCTACTGGATGTTTGTCTATGTGAAAAAAAATCAGCATGCGATTTGGCAGATCATCATTCTCTGCATAGAACAAACCCAGGGGTGGAACAGCAGGTCGTTACTGAAGTGCACTGGAAGAGCTGTATGGCGAAGCTTACATAGGGACTGGCTCAAACCACACGTACACTTCCGCCAGCATGGCATTCACCGGAAAACAAAGATAACAAAGCAAAGTGTTTACTGCTAACTGGGAGTTGTGGATGCGCTTCCCTTCACCCCTGTATTTTCAGTGCCAGGTTGTGGAGGAATGTTTGGCTGCTGGAGGCGTCCCTTGGAGGCTGTGAGGTGGGTAGTAGGCAGATGAGTCTGAGCAGCAGATGGAAGAATTGGATTAATATCAGAACTATCGGGTGGATGCGGGGGGGAGGGGAGGGATAGAAGTAACAGTAAAGCCGACAGGTAAGCACTGGGGAACCTGAGTATTGGGAGAGGTGGCAAGGCAGAAGTTGGAGCAGCTGGGGAGGGAAGGGAGTGGGAGCCTAGCAGTGGCTGGAGAAGTGCGTGGAGTGAGGAAAGTGATGGACAGGCAGACGGTCTGGCTGACAGGGGAATGGGAGGAGTAGGGGAGCCTCAGCTGCACCTGGCCAGCTGGCATGAGGTTAGGAGGTATGATTGTGCTGGCTAGCAGAAGATGAACTGCATGCAGCTGCATGTTGGCTAGCACAAGCTGTGTTTATGAAGCAGAAGTGGGAGTGGAGAGAAATGTTACAGAGGCAGCCAGAGATGTACATTCCCCAAGTGCTTCTCAATTCATTCTGATTCACTGACAATGCCTTTGGGAACTGCCTCCTGCCCAGCTCCTCCAACTCTCTCTAATCCCCTCAAACTATCCTAAAGGCCTCTGGCTATTGAAGTCCTTAGGATCTGATTTTCAGAGGCACCTAGCACTTAAAACTCCCATCAACATCAACGGGAGCTGGGAGTGCTCAGAATCTCTGAAAATCGCACCCTAATGCTTATACAGGAGACCCCATTCTCCTTTAGATGTTCAGTTGTGAAATTTCTGACTTTGTAAACCTTTTGTTGTTGTTGCAGTTTATTTTATAGATTTTCTTTTATTTTGCACAACAAAGAGTCAACCAGGTAATATTATGGCTGTTACCTTCAGAGTGGCAAAAACACCATAACTTAGAGGACATATGGTAAAAGGCTGTTAAAGAAAAACAAATGGAAAAACAAACTAACATTTCCTAGAATTTACTCATTTCTTCTCTGTGTTCATCTTTGCTTTATTTATTTATGTTTATAATTAGCGACTGCAGCATTTTAAGAGTACAGCTTAAGACTCCTGTTCTGCAACTTCTTGTGAGCAGGTGGGCTGCTGCACCCATGCAGGGTCCTGGTGAAGTCAGTTGCAGGACTGGGTCTAAATATGGTAATCTTATTAGCCATATTGTCAGAAGATCATATCACTTAGATGCCCATCCTTTAGTTGTTCCATAGAGGCAGACGCCTGTGCCCATTGAAGATAAGATTGAAGATGTTTAGTGGAGGTGCAGAGTCTACTCGTGCAGAACACTTGCAGGATGGCGCATTGCCTTGCATTTTTATTGGGGAACTTTTGCAAAATTAGAGAAAACTTACAAAGAAAACTGCAACAAAAACACACAGTGAGCTTTTTTCAACAAAGGGGCATCTGAGGTAGGTCTAGACATTTTGTTTAGTCCTTGACTAGTCTAATCTGATTTCCACTCAGGTGAAGTGATGAATATGGTACAGTAGCTTCTAGTATGGAGGCAATGTTTCTAATGGTTAGGCTCAAGGGACCGGAGGGCAGGACTCCTACGTTTAATTTCTGACTCTGTCACTGTCTGAGATTCATAGACGGGACCTCTGTGATTATCTAGTCTGGCCTCCTGCATAACATAGGCCACATAACTTCCCTGTATTAATTCCTGTTTGAACTAGAGCACACGTTTTAGGAAAACAGCCATTCTTGACTTAAAAAAATTGGCAGAGATGATCTACCATAACCCTTGGTAAATTGTTTCAATGATTAATTATCCTCGCTGTTAAAAATATGCACTTTCAGATCAAAGATGCTACCTAGGAGAAAAATGCTATTAATAATAACAGCAAGAATAAGAAATAACAATCAGCGTTATAATAATAGTTCTCCACCTGTCAAGAGGAGACTCTGCTTCAGTGAAAGTTAAAAGTAGTGTTAACTGAGACACCTCTGTTACCAATGTTACAGTTTAAAGGAAATGTATCCCAAAATAAACTCAGTTAAATGTCAAAATATTCTCCTTCTGGAAAGCACAGTTTTCTTTGTGTGCAAAAGGTCCTTCTTGGCTCCTCTCTGTGTGTTCTCTTTAGCATTAAAAAATAAACACAAGCGACATATCCTTAAAATAACTATCTGAACTTGAGTCACCTGCATATCCCAGAAGCCCTTCAAATGAATGGTCTGTCAAACACAGTGCAGAACTGGGAATTAAAACCACTGAATTTAAGATATTAGAGACAATATACTGATTCCTCAGGTCACCCTGTTTGCAAGCAAAGTTCACCTTAATGTTCCACACTGTCTTTGTGTCTACAGAGTGTATTATTCCACTCTCTGTGTTTAACAAATATTCTTTGGAACAAAAAAGTCTGTTACATTTCCAAATACTGTGTTGGTGGGAGCCTCACAGCAATCATCCAATTAGTGTAACTTTTTAATGTAGCTATTGCATTCTGAACAAGGACAAACACCAATGGAGAAGGACAAATGGAAGAATATCTAACTGTGGCAATGACCAGAAACAAAGCAGGTTTTTCATAGAATCATAGAAATGTGGGACTGGAAGGGACCTTGGGTAGGTCATCTAGTCCAGTCCCCTGCACTGAGGCAGGACTAAGTATTATTTTTCTAGACCATCCCTGACAGCTGTTTTTCTAAGCTGTTCTTAAAAACCTCCAATGACGGAGATTCCACAGCCTTCCTAAGTAATTTGTTACAGTGCTTTACCCTGACAGTTTGGAAGTTTTTTTCTAATGTCTAACCTAAATCTCCCTTGCTGCAATTTAAGCCCACTGCTTCTTGTCCTGTCCTCACTGGATAAGAACAATAATTGATCTCCCTCCCCTTTATAGCAACCTTTTATGTACTTGAAGACTTATCATGACTCTCCCCCCCCCACCCCCCGTAGGTCATGTTTTCTAGACCTTTAATCATTTTTGTTGCTCTCCTCTGGACTTTCTCCAATTTGTCCTCATCTTTCCCAAAGTGTGGTACCCAGAACTGGACACAGTACTAGCAGTGCTGAGTAGAGTGGAAGAATTACTTCTCGTGTCTTGCTTACAACACTTCTGCTAATACATCCCAGGATGCTGTTTGCTTTTTTTGCAACAGTGTTACACTGTTGACTCATATTTAGTTTTTGATCCACTATAACCGCCAGATCCTTTTCTGAAGTACTCCTTCCTAGGCAGTTGTCATTTCCCATTTTGTATTTGTGCAACTGATTATTCCTTTCTAAATGTAGTACTTTGCATTTGTCCTTTGTGAATTCAGACCATTTCTCCAGTTTGTCAAGATCATTTTGAATTCTAATCCTATCCTCCAAAGCACTTGCAACCTCTCCCAGCTTAGCATTTTCTGCAAACTTTATAAGTGTACTCTTTTTGCCATTATCCTAATCATTTATGAAGATACTGTAGAGAATGGGACCCAGGACAGATCCCTGCAGGACCCCACTTGATATGTCCTTTCAGCTTGATTGTGAATCATTGATAACTATTCTCTGAATACAGTTCTCTCCAGTTGTGCATCCACCTTATAATAGGTTCATCTAGGCTACATTTCCCTAGTTTGCTTATGAGAAGTTCATATAAGACAGTTTCAAAAGCCTTACTAAAGTTGAGATATATCATATCTACTGCACCCATCCACAAGGCTTGTTGCCCTGTCAAATAAGCATATTATTTTGACATGATTTGTTCTTATCACCTTATCTTTTAGGTGCTTACAAACTGATAGATTATTTGCTCCATTATCTTTCTCATTATAGACCAGTTAAGATGACTTATTCCCCTAGGTAGTTATATTTGCCCTTTTCCAGTCCTCTGGGATCTCTCCCGTCCTTCATGAATTCTCAGAGATTATTACTAATGGCTCAGAAATCTTCTCAGCCAGTTCTTTAATTATTCTAGGATGTATTTCATCAGGCCCCGCTAGTTTGAAGACATCCAACTTGTCTAAGGGTACGTCTACACTACCCGCCAGATCGGCGGGTAGTGATCGATCGGGGATCGATTTATCACGTCTAGTGTAGACGCGATAAAATCGATCCCCTATCGCTCTGCTGTCGACTCCAGAACTCCATCGCAGCGAGAGGTGGAAGCAGAGTCGACGGGGGAGCGGCAGCGGTTGACTCGCTGCCGTCCTCACGGACAGGTAAATCGACCTAAGATATGCCGACTTCAGCTACGCTATTTGCGTAGCTGAAGTTGCGTATCTTAGGTCGACCCCTCCCCCCCGCTAGTGTAGACCTAGCCTAAGTAATTCTTAACTTGTTCTTTTCCTATTTTAACCTCAGATACTACCCCATTTACACTGATGTTCATTATGTTAGTTGTCCAATCACTGCTAACTTTTTTGGTGAAAACTGAAAAAAAAAAAAAGTCATTAACACTTTGGCCATTGCTGCATTTTCGGTTATTGTTTTTTCTTATTCAGTGAGTAATGGGCCTACCCTGTCCTTGCTTCTAATGTATTTGTCAAAAGTTTTCTTGTCATCCTTTGTGTCCCTAGCTGGTGTAATCTTGTATTGTGCCTTGACCTTTCTAATCTTGTCCCTACATGCTTGTGTGTGTGTTTGTGTGTGTTTTAAATATTCATCCTTTGTAATTTGACCTAGTTTCCACTTTTTGTATTAATCTTTTTTGAGTTTCAGGTCATTGAAGATCTCCTGGTTAAGCTAGGGTGGTCACTAACCACACTTCCTATCTTTCCTGTGCATTGGGATAGTTTGCTCTTGTGCTCTTAATGTCTCTTTAAAAAACTGCTCAGTCTCCTGAACTCTATTTTCCCTTCAACTTGCTTCCCACGGGATTTTACCTACCAATTCTCTGAGTTTGGTAAAGCCAGCCTTCTTGAAGTGCATTGTCTTTATTCTACTGTTTTCCCTCGTACCATTCCTTAGAATCATGATCACTTTCATCCAGGCTCCCTTCCACTTTCAAATTCTCAACCAGTTCCCCACTATTTGTCAGAATCAAATCTAGAATAGCCTCTTCCCTGCTTGCTTTCTCCACCTTCTGTAATAAAAATGTGTCTCCAATGCATTCCAAGAACTTGTTGGATAATTTGTGCCCTGCTGTATTATTTTCCCAGCACATGTCTGGGTAGCTGGAGTCCCCCATCAGCACCAAGTGCTGTACTTTGGTTGATTTTGTTAGTTGTTAAAAAACACCTCATCTATCTCTTCTTCCTGATTAGGTGGTCTATAATAGACCCCTACCATGACATCACACTTGTTTTTTACCCCTTTTATATGTACGCAATTCTTGCAAAAAGCCTCAGGCATCAAGGCATAAACCGACTATTAACAGATGGTGGGTAGGAAGAAAAATTCCCCTTGGGGCACGGTATGCTTTCTTGAATGGGGGCCAGAGACAGGACATTGGACTAGATAGACCACTCATCTGATCTGCTGTGTTCCTAATTCAGAATTTATTGCTTTCATCTGTTTATTCTAACAACTTTGTTTTGCTTCAGATGATGGCATTTCAGCACTTTGAGATACTTGCTGGCACTCAGAGATTTTGCTGTATTAGTGGTACATTTTAAAGCCTCTTGCATATTAGTGAAATGGAATTGCAGATTGATGCATGAGTCTGCTTTTACAGGAATGGCCTTAGCACAGTTTGACCTGCAATTGTTTCACAAGAGATGAAACTGTCTTAATCACTGTTCTGACTTGTGATCTGAAATATATTATAGCTTTATAGGGTGTTCTGATATCCCTGTCCTAAAAAAGAGCTATTGAGCTTTTGAGAGAAAGGAACACAAATACCAAGAGAACTCCAGGACTGGTTATTACTAGTCTAGCTGGGATACATTTAAGGACACGGGTCAATGGAAAGCTTCTTTGTCATTGTAGTTTTAAAATATGACTTATATGAAGGAAAAAGACTGAAGATCCAGTTAGCCTTATGACAGTGAGAACATAAAATACTGAGATTGAAATGCGCTAAGTATTAAATACAGGACCCTAATTACTGGAACTGATTTGGGGGGGTGGGGTGGGGAATCATTTAACATCTGACAGAGCAAAATGTAATTATTGTAAAACTGGTGATAGGGCAGGTAAATGACTTGCTCCCCAAATTAAAAAGTCAAACCAATTTAATTATATCTCAGCTGAGAAAAACAGCAATGAGAAGACTGTATCAGATTGGTGAAAAATTAATGAAGTCTTTAATGAACTTTATGGTAAATTATATAAATCAGAGGTAACTTAATGAAGACAGATTTTTTTTTAAAGCAGAGATTAGATTTTTCAAGCTTTAAAAGATAAAGAAAATAATGCAAGTAGAATCTTGTCTTCTATGTGGGTAGATTCTGAAAGGCATAAATGTACTGAAAACAGAGAATGCCAATGAATGATGGGTTCACGAGTGAGATTAATGAGTAGTTTAGTTTTTTCCATTTTGGTCTCCAAATCTGATTATAGAGCAATCTGAAAACATTGTACATTAACTAAAACTGTCAACATTTCACTTTTTGATGAATATATGAAGAGGGACACGTGCACACACATACACAAAGTCACATTTCATACAATGACATTTTTGCCAGTTTTTCTGTAAGTGAAGAGCAGATTTTGCTAGTGAAATTGACTAGATGCTTTTTAAAAATGAAAACTGAGAAGATCAAAAGGCAAATTCAGTTTGCAACTGGGAAAACAGCTCTTCTTGCATTTAGATGCAATCAGCACGGTGCCTTCCATCTGAGAATCTCTAAGCATTTCAGAAACACCAGTGAATGTTCCTCACAACACTACCTCTATAAGGTAGGTGTGGTATTATTGCATCAGATACTCCACTGGTGTAAATGGGCATAACTCCACTGAGGTCAATGGAGCTACTCCCATTTAGATCAGCAAAGAATTTGGCCCATTTATCCTGTTTTACAGATGGAGAAATTTAGGTACAGTTACATAATGGAAGTAGATTTTCAAAGGCACAAATGGCAGGTAGGTGCCTAATTCCCATTGACTTTCAATAGGAGTTGGGCACCTACCAGTCCTTTGGGCCTCTGAAAATCTAACCTTACGTAATTTGCCAAAGGTCACATATTGAAAGTTTGTGGTACAGTCAGCCCTAGAACCACGGCCTCCTTCAGTCTGGTCTAATTCATGCCTGGTTATCAAATACGAGGGGGACACAAAAGCAAGCTTTTGACCCCCTCCCTCCTTCAGAGCTCTGCTGTGAAGTTTTCAGCTGTAGCTGAGGAGTGGGGCCATACTCATTCCTTGTTCTTCCTCCATACAGCTCCTTTGAAACAACAGCACAATCATAAAAACCCTACTGGATTTGTAATTGCACAAAATTGGTGAAATGACCACATTTTCCTAGTTCATAAAATTTTTCAGTGCATAATGATTTGTACAACTCTAATGTTTTTGCTGCATATCTGTGTTCTCGATAGTATCCTCTCACACACAGACACTAAGTAAAAAACCATTGCAGGAGAGATATTGATATCATGAAAGTAATAGGATTCTCATTTGGCCTAGTAATAGGGTGGCTTGTTCATCCAGCCATGTTATTGTCAATGGGACAGTTTTGTCACACATTGTTTAGATTTGTAAGATCTCTGGGACAGGGACCCTCTCTTATTCCGTGCAGTGCCACCTAGCACAATGAAGCCCCAATCACTTTAGGGGCCTGGAAGAAAATAAAATACCATCTACAGTACAACATGCCTGGCAACTGTGATCATACCAAGGCAGTCGGTGGCTCCTAAATCTTCCATAGTTCCAACAGTGCTGCTGGGAGCAGATGCTTTTGGGTAATCTCCAGAAAAGAGACGCTGCATTGTGGGAGTGGATGAGGAGAACTGGCTGTGATAATGCATTTGCAATGCTTGTGGCTTCCTGTCATATGCACCAGTTCAGCAATAGCAGAGCACAAGATGTCGACTTCAGTGCTGCAACCAACTAGTGAAACCAATGCTTGCAAAACACCTGGAATGGTGGTTGTGTGTGGAAGCAAAGCATTGCATAAGAGTTGCCAGCTCAAAGCTTTCCAACAGTGGTATCTTGCAATGCTCTTTTCCTCCCTTAGTCCCAAAAAGTCCTTTAAATCATAAGGTGAAGCTATCAGCTGTGGCAGGTCTTTGACTATCATCTCCCTATTTCAGCATTGTTTTAAAAACGTGGACCCTACTAGCACAATCACAATCCTCAATTCCTTAAAATGACCTTGCAAAAAGAGAAAAGATTGTGTTATCCTGATCCTGGCAACCATGAAATTTGACCATATCATGGGATGGGTTTGACAAAGATGATTGGATATGTGTTTGGTTGTGAAGTGTTATTTCAGAGAATGGCAAATCATTCAGGGTCAACACTGACAAGTGGGGGGAGGATCTCCTAATTTATAGACTAGACATGACACAGAGGACAAAATTCTTTCATCTACCACTTTATACAATAATGGAACAGATCCTCTACTATGTAAAGGACAGTAGAATCCCTGTGAACAGAACCTATCATGCAACACCAAATATACCAGGATAATTGAGAGCTCAGATAATCATATCATTAGACAAGGAGACATGCTCATAGCTCATTAGAAAGAAAGGTCCAGCCAGTGGAAGTTCAGATCTTTGGTATTTTAGTGCACATCAGAAGAGAAGAATCTATGTTATGGAAGAAATCCTTTCATGTGAGTTGAAGAATAATATTATCTGGGGTCTTACTATCCTCTAATGTTACAGGGCTATAGTGGTATGGTTACTGTGTCTTTGAACTACAGGGCCTGCAAGGGAATAAAGACCCCACTCCTTACTTCCTTGTATGGCAGTATTAGCCTTGCCTGGGTGGCTCTGGGAATCAGGGAAAAGAGAGGGAGGAGAGAGGGAGAGAGCAGGGGCTGTGCACCCCATTGTGAGCGAGTTTGGGTAATGAGTGGATGGAACCATTCCTGCACCCCACTCCCAAAATATAAATCAGCAGAGCTGGCTGGGCACAAGGCAGGGGAGTATTCTGTGCCCTGAAAAGGGCGGTAGTAAAGTACTCTCCATCCTGCAGCAAGATAGGAGGAGGAATTGGATTTCTCTGGATGGCAGAGCTGTACACGCCATACACAGGGCTGACTCCTCTCAGGCTCAGTCTAGCTTGTCCTCATTATACCCCAGGCTCTGCCACAGAGTTCTGCTTTAAAGCCACTGTAATCTCAAACTGAGCTTGAAAAAAAATGCATTTAAGCTATTTGTATATAAATATGTAACAATTTGTAATGAAAGGATATTCCACCAAGAATTGTGCTGTAACTATGGTAACTTACATTGAAAAAGATGCATTGTAAATCTATGAACCAGGCATTTAAAAGAGATTTAGTTGGACTAGTCACTGATTTATGAATATTCCAATCATGTAAAAGACAACTTCTTATAGAAATGTATTTTTTAAATAGAGCAGCTGTGTCAGTAGGACTGTTGTAGCCAGCATTATGTTGAACAGATTCTTCAGATTTCTAAATTTTATTTTGGCATGTTTCTCACAACGTTGATAGCTTGGAGATGTAATTTGCATCATTTTTGCTTTGGATGATATAAACCTATTGTGTGTTCATTTACTCTAACTTTTAATGTTCTCCTGTTCCATGTACTATTAACTTTCTCACGTACAGAAAGAATAGGCAAGCATTTGTTTTTGTTTAAATAAACTAGCTTCATGCTGATGTGGTCCCCAGTGGCTTTTAGCAATTGGAGAACAAGTTCAGAAATAAATGAAAGATCACTCCATGGGACTTCAGCTTCCCCTATCGGTGACTTCTTCTAGAAGCTATTAGCTTTCTGTGACTGCCAGAGATAGAGTTACACCCACATAGCTGAGACAAAATGCTGGGCTGATGTCTGCCCATCTCATCATCTTTCTCAGTGTTATGCTGGTCTTCATTTTTCAGATCCATCCTGTGTGATAGTTGGGCGTTGTATAACGGTATCATATCAGCTCCAATCAGGATATATAGAGGATGGGAATATCTCCTTGGAGCAGAGTACATCTGGGAGCTAAACGTTTTGGATCAGCCACATTTGGGGAGGGAAAAAGCGTAGCCTGAAGTTGTTACTGTTTCTTATTGTTGGGTTACTAGTAAAGCCAAACTACAGGAAAAGGATGAGTTGGACATTCACCCGGGCTCTGTCGAATACTAGATAGGGACAAATCCCATTCATAGGCATTCAGATTTCCATTCTAATCAGTATGCATTATTCAGACATCAGTCAAGTCAGTTTATGTGTTTCCATTATAATTATTCAGAGCAGCTTCCTCAAAGCTCCTCTGCATGCAGCCATGTGGAAGTGGGGACACACAGCAACATGTACTACATTGGAAAATGGGACACATACATAATGCCAACACTTATAGGGCATAACCAAGCATGCTGGCAGTGATATGATCCCTTCCAGTGTTTTACACCACTGGTAGAGGATAAAGTGATTGAATAACTTGCCTTCCTCTTCACCCCTGCCCCCCTCCCAGCCCAAGATCCACCAGGAGGCCCTCCATAGATCTGTATATGGGTGGGGAGGTGAAAAGGCTCAAAGGAAGGTGGGTTTGGAATGGGGAGACAAGTATCATTCCCACCAACCCCTCCAAAATTAAAGGAGCTACAGGTGGTGTTAGTTTTTCAGTGTCCCTAAACCTCCCCATATTGTGGGAACTCCATTTAGGGGAGTTCCAAGAGCAGCCAGCTATAGAGGAAATCCTGGTAGCACAATTCCAATATGCTGTGCCTGGCAGCTGAAGTGGGGGGCCAAAGGCCCCTAGAACTAATGCAGAGGCACAGGGCCTCAGCTCGAGTGGTCTTGGGGCATATACCTTCTATGGGTTTTACAGGCTAATGTCTTCCTTTTCATTCTGTAGGGAAGGGGCAACCCCCCTGAGATGATTTTGGGAAAGAAACAGCAAAACTATCACTAAGACCCATCATCATATTGGGCCTTTCGGGTCAGCAGTCTCAGCAGAAAAGCCAAGGATAAGTGCGGGTGGACTGAACTGCTCCTTCCAGCTCAGATTTCAGATATTGGTGGGACAAAGGGCGTGTGTGTGGGGGAGCTCCCACTGCTACTGCCTGTGCTAAACTGGCCTTGTGGAAGAAGACTTCATTCTTCCTGGGTGTTAATTTGGCACTGACGCTTCATGGACAATTCCAGTGCATTTACTTAACATTTGCAGCTCACCCCCTTCAATCTTTTCCTTCTTGAAAACAAAAGCACTTGGAAATGTTGCTTGTACAGCTGCAGTGCTTAATCCTCACTCCCTCTTTTCCCTCTCCAGCTCTGATACACATGAGTAGTCCAGCCTGGACCCCTTTCTGCTCTTTTTATAAAAGAGATCACAAAGTAGGGGAGGTTTCACCTTATTAGCAGCACTGGATCCTTTTGCACATAACTTTTAATACTCCAGTTCCCATATTAACATTTTCTGCAGGTTTGCTTTTTGCACATGGACCAGGAGAGAGGCAGAAACCTCTGAGTTTTTTTTAAGGTGCTTGTTGCTTACCAGAGGTTAAAGCAGTTAATTGCAGCTCATCACATTAGCTGTCATGCACTGCACTCAGATGCTGACAGGACTGGTCCATTTCATTTTACTCCATATAGTACAAAGGTTTCAGTGATGTGCCATAGTATTTTGGATTTGACGTGTGAAATAATTTTTTGATGTCTCCCCCCCAACTTAAGTCCATCCTAGCTGCTGTGATGCACACAATCTTAGCCATATACAGAAAGGCATGGGGTGGACATTTCAATAGTGAGAGAAGCAGTGTGGTGTGGTGGACTCAGCACAGGGTTAAGACCAAGGGATACTTATATTCTACTTGGGACTCTGACTCCCCCCGATGGTCTTGGTCAAGTCAGTAGCAACTCAACTTTCAAGAATGTCCACTGATTTTGGCTGCCATTGACTTCACCTAGAGATTGACATACTCACCACTTCCGACAAATCAGGATAGAACTATTTATTCTTGTGGTACAGTTCAGGGCAACTGCATCTGTATTCTCCCTTCATGGTCCTGCAAGGGTACCAATTTTTAGACTTTTGTCTCCCTAGCCATCACTTCTCTTGGGAAACCCTCACCAAGGGCTTTTCCTGTGGTAACAAGTTCATCACCGCCTTGGCTCAGACCACGCACAGCCATGAATTGGAGAGTCACTTCTTTATATTGTTTGGGTTTTTGATCTGTGCAAGAGGTTTCCTCCTCAGGGCAAAGCTTCGAAAGGCTGAGTTCTTGTATAATTGGAGGACTTTACCCCCACTAGGGGGTACCTGAGAAATCCATTTAATTGTAAAAGTTCAAATAGTCCTTTGAAGCTCATAACTTGTTCCAGGATTTACATTAGTCAGGTCTCCTCCCTGGAGACATTACTTACAATCCCATAATAATATATAAACATATGCATCATCACAGATCATTAGGCAGTCAGACTGCAGGGGATGGGAGTGAGAGATCCTTCCTCAGTGTCTTCAGATATGTCTACTCTGCAATAAAACCACCCGTAGCAGCCCAGGTCAGCTGACTCACACTCATGCTGTAGGGTGATAAAAATTGCAGTGTAGATATTTGGGCTCAGGCTGGAGCCTGGGCTCTGAGAGGCCGGAGCCTGGGCTCTGAGATCCCAGGAAGGCCCCAGGCCTCCCGAGGCCAGTTTCCAGCCTGAGCCCAAACATTTACACTGCAATGTTATGCTGTAGCTGTACGCTATACAGAAGACACACAAATACTGCTCTCTCATGGGAACTTTTACTTTTGTTTCTTAGGTGTGTTTCTCTCCCTCCCCCTTAATTAAAATAAAAGCATGGGGGGGGGGGGAGGGGGAAACGTTAGTAAGACCAGATTGGATTGCAGCTGGGAAAATAAGCTGTAAAGCCTCAGGCTTGAAATAAAGAATCCTCTGCACTGCACAGCCCAAGAAGTGAAGACGGAAGTGAAATATCTTCCTTGGTTATAACCGGAAAACTCATGAGATTGGGGTTTCCTTGCCGGATTCCCAGTGCTCTTCTTCTAGTCAGATCCAGGACGTGTAGATGTGTGTGAAAATGAGAAAAGAAAAATTTAGCTGAACTTTCTTCCACACAGGACAAGGCCAGTCTATATTTTGTTCGAACTGATCTGGCCATCTCTGTTTATGAATGCATTAACATTTTCATATTAGCTCTGATTTATGGCGCCATCTGGTTCTTTGCTGACATCTCTGATGGGGCTTGGCAGAGGGCAGCAGCAGACACAACTGCACACAAATTTCACATGGTTGCCAATGCCAGGTGCCCAGAGGGAATGAACAGAACAGGTAATCATCAAGTGATCCATCCCCTGTCACCCATTCCTAGCTTCTGGTAAACAGAGGTTAGGGACACCATCCCTGCCCATCCTGACTAATAGCAATTGATGGACCTATCCTTCATTAATTTATCTAGTTTTTTTGAACCCTGTTATGTAGTCCTGGCCTTCACAACATCCTCTGGCAAGGAGTTCCACAGGTTGACTGTGTGTTGTGTGAAGAAATACTTCCTTTTGTTTGTTTTAAACCTGCTGCCCATTAATTTCATTTGGTGACCCCCAGTTCTTGTGATGAGAAGGAGCAAATAACACTTCCTTTTTTACTTTCTCCACACCAGTCATGATTTTATAGACTTCTATCATATCCCCCCTTAGTCATCTCCTTTTACAAGCTGAAAAGGCCCAGTCTTATTAATCAATCCTTATATGGAAGCCATTCCATACCCCTAATCATTTTTGTTGCCCTTTTCTGAACCTTTTCCAATATATCTTTTTTGAGATGGGGCATAAACAGCACAAATAGCCCTCAGATGAAAGAGCTTCCTGTGCATCTCAATTGGTTAACTCCAAGACCCACTGCATTGGGAGGCTCTGCCAATCCTATTCTAGTAGACATCTTTGTGTATGGCAGGAGAAGGAAAGAGGCCCAGCCCACTCACCCAAGCAGATACACGTCAGCTGCTCAGGTAAATACTGAGGGACTCTTCCCCTGCTGCCACTTGCAGAGGAATAAGCCACCCCAAGAAGTACCAAGGCCACAGGAGCAGAACCACACTGTTTCAGTGTTGTGGTAAGTTATGGGCCTTGAATTGCCTACTACCTGATCCCTAGCCAGAGCTGCCATAGGATTCTGAATCCCAGTTCCATGCTTTTTCCTCTAATTTCTGCTGTCTCTGTATAAATCTTGTCGCTCCTTGGCCTGAGCAGTTAGCCAGTATTCAGGGGCTTGCTGGGATGTTTCTACTAGAGGAGAAATTGATGGAGTCAAGTATTTCTTTAGTGCGATCCTGTTTATTTACAAAGAATGTACACAAAATCCTGTTTTCCTGAACACAGTAGGAACAAGCAAGTTTCTTTAATGCCACTGAGATGCAGCATGCTTTGCAGAGTGAACGAAAGCACTGGTCCAGAAGAGTTCACCTATCAATACAATAAATGCAGCACTCTGTGCAATCAGTATAGAGAGGTGAACAAGTGTCTTTAGAGCAGTGGTTCTCAAAGCTGGTCCACCGCTTGTTCAGGGAAGGCCCCGGCAGGCCGGGCCGGTTTGTTTACCTGCCGCGGTTCGCCGCTCCAGGCCAATGGGGGCTGCGGGGAGGGCGGCCAGCACATCCCTCGGCCCGCACAGCTTCCCGCAGCCCCCATTGGCTGGAGCGGCAAACCGCGGCCAGTGGGATCGGCCGAACCTGCGGACGCGGCAGGTAGACAAACCGGCCCGGCCTGCCAGGGGCTTTCCCTGAACAAGTGGCGGATCAGCTTTAAGAACCACTGCTTTAGAGGAGTCAACTTGTTTGTTTCTAAATTTTGCTAATTCTCATTTGAGAACTAGATCCAAACTGCACTTGCTGGTTTACAAAAGGATGCCCATTGGTAAGGTAACTTCTTGATCCCCAAACTGCAAATGCTCCATTGTGACCAATGCAAGCTCCATGTATGTGTGTGGCAAACTAGCAGGATTGAGCCTCACGTGGTAAGAAATGAATTATTTGCGGGGATACAACATTTCATTGAGGGTAAGGCTAAAAAGGTGAAAAGTTTAAATGGGTTTTGATAATTTATAGAAAAGGGCCACACTGATTCAGAAATATGTCCATAACTTGGGAAGTTTGACCTATTTTGTAAACCTAATATCTGCCAAACTTCCCGGGAAATGAATAACCTTATTTTTTTTATGCAAGGAGGAGACTTGCTTAACCTTTAATGAGGGTTTTAGTGGATTTATATGTATGTGTTTTACAATGCTCACTTGATCTTGTCACCGCATTTTGCCAGTGAGAGGAGTGTTGTATAAGGTTTTGGGTACTCATGAATGGAGGGCCAGCTTCTGATGTCTGTTACATTAGTGTAAAGCTGAATTAAATCCATAACTCCCTTTGAGTGAATGGACTTACCCCAGATCCATACCATTGGAAGGGAGACTGGAATCTGCTCCTGTAAGAGCTGAGAGTCGTAATAAAGGTTACTAAGGGTAGGTCTACACTTACCCGGTAGTTCGGCGGCAAGAAAATCGAACTTCTGGGTTCGACTTATCGCGTCGTGTCTGGACGCGATAAGTCAAACCCGGAAGTGCTCGCCGTCGACTGCGGTGCTCCAGCTCGACAAGAGGAGTACGCGAAGTTGACGGGGGAGCCTGCCTGCCGCGTCTGGACGGAGGTAATTTCGAACTAAGGTACTTCGAACTTCAGCTACGTTATTCACGTAGCTGAAGTTGCGTACCTTAGTTCGAATTGGGGGGTTAGTGTAGACCTACCCTAAGGTGTGCTTGTTTTCTTAGCTAGGTCTCATGGGTTTCAGTGATAATTTAGTAAGAATTAACTCGTTTTACTTTGATTCTGCTCTCACACTGTATTACACAACTGTAATTCCATTTGCTTCAGTGGCATTTCTTTTGATTTATACCATTGTGACTAAAGAATCGGTCCCTTTACCGGCACTTTTCAGGTACAAGGTGAGTCAAACAAATCACTGGTATAGGTGTTTAGCTATTTCAGTCTGAGCCTTTTCAGTTGGTGGCACAGAGTTATTACAAACTACTCTCTGAGTCTGCTGAAAAGTCATTGAAAACAAAACAAGCTACATTTTAAAATCCATGATGTTTTGTTTCCAGTCTGTGTAACAGAGAAGATGCTGAAGTATTCAGATGATGAAGTGAAGTCCCTATAGAGGAATTCTACCTTTACCAGAAGATGCCCATTCACGCTTGTGCAGCCAAGTGCAACCCAGCTGCTCAGGATACAGACCTACGGAAATCCGCTGCTGCTGTTTGAGTGCCTAACCTAGCTGAGCTAGTGCTAACATCAATCAAAGAAAGAGTGACAAACCCCACAACTGCTGAAGTTAGCCTCAGCACACACAGATGCATTTACTTATTAGAGTTGCTTTTCTGAGGGAAATACACAAGATAGTCATGTTAGGATTTAAAGGGACAGTAAGTAGTTTAGGCCCAAGATTGAGATTTTTTGTTTTTTAAACACAAAACCTGAATACAAACTTTTCAAGAAATGTTTATGTACTGATTTCAGGAAAAATGGTGATTTTGCTTGAATTTAAACCTGTTGGAAAAAAAACAAACCAAGCCAGATTGTATTGGTCCACTAGAACAGGGGTCGGCAACGTTCGGCACGCGGCTCGCCAGGGTAAGCACCCTGGCGGGCCGGGCCAGTTTATTTACCTGCTGACGCGGCAGGTTCGGCCGATTGCGGCCCCCACTGGCCGTGGTTCGCCGTCCCGGGCCAATGGGGGCGGCGAGAAGCCGCGGCCAACACATCGCTCGCCCGCGCCGCTTCTCGCCGCCCCCATTGGCCCGGGACAGCAAACCGCGGCCAGTGGGGGCCACGATCGGCCGAACCTGCCGCGTCAGCAGGTAAATAAAATTGGCCCGGCCCGCCAGGGTGCTTACCCTGGCGAGCCGTGTGCCGAACGTTGCCGACCCCTGCACTAGAATCTGAATATGAAACTGATTATGACCAGAAAGTGAAGCCAACCAGCTTAATTGTACTGTCTAAGCTGAGGGCCCAATTCCTCAAAGTTCTGAGTGATTCCTAAGAATTCCTGAGCTCCCTCAGTTGAAGGGTTTGTCTACCACTATCACCAGTAGAGCTGGTCATATTTTTTTCTAAATGAAATACCGTGTTCATTTGTTGAAAATGAATATTTTGCAAAACTTTGGCCTAGTTCCAATGCAGGAGTGAAGTGAAAATGGAGGGTGTTTTGGCTGGAGAGAGAGAGAAATTTTAACTGAAAACAATGTCTATCAATGCTGAGGCCCATAGCTCATGAAGGTCTGGTAGTTTTTATGAACGGAAATTATCAGGCTGAAAGATCCTGGTAGTTCAAGTAAGTATCCAAGTATTTCACATTATAGGAGTCAGAACAAATGAAAACGTTTTCCCTTAATTTTGGCGTCCAAATGCAGGCACTGATTTCATAATCCTTGCTTGAGACTCTGTCCCTAAGGCGGCTTCATGGAGTTGGCCACGTCTTCTGTTTTTTAATTGAATATATAAAAGGTTTACTGCTACAAGAACAGGGATGTTAATCAGTTTAAATTACAGTGTTACAACATACATTCACCCACACAGCCTAAAAAAATGCCCACAAGTGCTGAAGGGAACCCAAATGAAGGATTTACAAAATGTTACAGAAAAATCTCTAAATTAATCTTCAGGCTTTATGAATCATTCCTTAAAATACATCAGAATGCAAAGTACTGTTCAGTCACAAAGACAAGTCTGCAGTGAATATGTGATTTCGCTAGGGAATTTTGGAGATGCTTTTAGACATTTTAAAAGAGTGATTTAGGTTTAGTTCTGGCAGACACAGTATGGAGAAAACTAGCCTTTTGCTAACACTGAAAATTGCAAGGTATTCACAATACTTCTTACTTTAGTGAATAAAAGTAGATGTTTAAAAAAATCAATTTTAAAAGTCCCTTATGAAAATGTTGCATAGAATTTCATAGATAAGGGTAACCATTCTATATGTTTTTGGATTATTCTGTAGAATTTAACAGAGAATATGTAGCGGACTAAGGCAGAGCCTTACACCATGATATGGAGTGGGTTCCCAGACTTTTGTGGCCGCTCTGCATGGAGCTTCTACTGATTTTCAAGCTTTGCACCTCTATCCAAAGGGGAACAGGATTCAATCCTAAAAGTGGCAAGACAGTTTTAATTATTGGTAGTGAAAATTTATATGAGGTGGGGATCTACTTACTGAAATAGCTTCAGTCAAGCTCATTCTTCAATCTACCCAGTCTGTGTTAGAAAACAAAGCACTGAGAAAAATGGGCTCCAATTCTGCTGTTTACTTGTACTGTACAGTTTATTTCTAGAAGGGGATAAGTAATCTTATTTTCCCTTGCTTCAATAGTTGTTCTTTCACACACACCCTCTACTAGGGAACAGCGCTAGTATTAACATGCATAACCCTGATGATTTCATTAAGTGTTTCTCTTAAGCTTCATGCACAATCACACTGAAAAATAATGAATAGTCATTTATGTCTTGTCAATTAGTAATGTGCAGTAATATTGGCTGAGTACTGTTTTAACCCTTCCATCGTCCCTGAGGAAGGGAGCTTGGTGGGAGGTAGCTTTGGAGAAAGCAGCTAGCCATGTTATTGACTTACTTGGGGGGAGGCCCTTCTGAGTACCAGGCTGTGTCTATATACACACCCTTAATTGAGGACTTTAGCCTTACTGTTTATCTGTTGTGCATCACTGAGATGGCGATTTGGGTGTCATTCTGATTTTTGATAACACTTCATTGCTGTCAGGTTTCAATATGTTCAGCTACTTTTAGGGGTCCTGAGAATATTCCCCTTAAGGGACTTTTACATGTGTACATGGCGCATTTTCACAGGACACTGTAAAGCTTTGGCTTACGCTATGTGAGAGGCAATAATATTGTTTCCAGATAGTAAAGACAGATTATGCAATACAAAGAAAAATCAATGTTATAATTCTTTGCTGGTAAATGGGTCTAATTGATGCAGTCTCTGTACTGATCTTTGAAAAGTCAACCTGTGGAACTGTTTGCCAGAGGATGTGTGATAGTCAAGACTATAACAGGGTTCAGAAAAGAACTGGATAAATTCATGGAGGATAGGTCCATCAATGGCTATTAGCCGGGATGGGCAGGGATGGTGTCCCTAGCCTCTGTTTGCCAGACGCTGGAATAGGCGACAGGGCATGAATAACTTGATGATTACCTGTTCTGTTCATTCCCTCTGGGGCACCTGGCATTGGCCACGGTCGGAAGACAGGATACCGGGCTAGATGGACCTTTGGTCTGACCCAGTATGGCTGTTCTTATGTTCTAAAACCACCCATCAATAGTTTAAAATAAAGAAGAAGAGCAAAGGCAAAATGTGCCTTGTCCTGTAACTAGAGTTTAAAGCTTTGGATGATGCCTGAAATGAGTGAGAGTGGGAATAGAAAACATTAGTCCACTGGGACAGTGTTTACACAGGCAAACATATTTTTATAAGAAGTTATCTGTATTGTGTTGCAATGAGTTTAACATGAGGTAGCCATCTCAAAATCCTAGTGTAGAGAAGGCAAGTGGTGTTTTTACCTTGATGTCGCTGGTTGAGGGAAATGCTAGCCCCCAACCCCATGGTTCACTTTGACCAGCCACATCAAGATAAAACTACCACTGCATCAAAGTTGCCTTGGATGCCCTAGTATTTTACAAGATAGTATTCTCATGTTAGCTAAGTCATCGTAAGGAACACTTCTCTAAGCCTTATGTGAAGACAAGTGCAAAGTTTCAAACAGCAGCCAAGGGAACTAGCTACATGATTCCCAGTTGTGTTAATGAATCACATGAATAAGTCCTGCACCACCCTTTAAAAATTTAAGAGTCGGGGTCACAGAGTTGTTCATCAGCAAAATCTGATTTTTACAATTCCATATCAAAACAATAGTGGGTGGGGTGGGAGATTAATACAACCTTTATTCATCAAAGCCAGCAAATGTTATCAGTGGAGTATTATCCCCAGAAAATGCTGATATTTAAAGCCTGTTGGCAAAATTCATCCTCTCTGTGCCTGCTGGAGCCAGGAACTTTGCCATATTTTTCCTGAGTTTTTTCTTAATACCCTCCCAGTGACATTCGAGTAGCAGTCACAAGAATAACTGAATTTTTCATGCGTCACATCTACTTTGCTAGGGTCAATGGAGAACTTATCAAAAATGTACAGGGTTGATTGGACTTTTTATACATAAGGCACAAGATAGAAAAAAATCATGTGACAGTCAAAACTGCTTGATAGTACTATAAAATTTCATGGTTACTCTGCTACACCTGATTAGGTTGGCACATTTTGGCCTCTGAGCCAATATTAAACAGCTCTCAGCCTTTGTACTATATATAAGAGAGATTTAAAAATGCTTGCAGTTGATTTAGAGTCTGTCTCATGTTATATTTTAATAATTTCTGCAAGCTGTATGAAAACAATTCAAAAATCTCTCTTAGGTAAAACAGCCTCAGCAAGCACTAAAGTGAGCCTCACAGTGAAGAAATATACCATATGGGGGCTCCTATGCCATAAAACCTGCCTGGATCTTGAAACAGAAGGTAATTTTTCTCTGTAGGACATGAAATTAAAATTAAACCAAACCAAAGTGTGCTCTCCTCCACCTTGGATAATATTGTTTTTAAGTTGCTTTATGATCTGCTTTACGCTACAACACCAAACAGATTCAACACTTGTCTTCCAATGTCTACTGCCTGGGGGCTTGGAATACTCCTGATATTTACAGGCAGGAACCACTAAGCTAAAGTAGATGGCTTATGAATAATTAAACACAAACATCTGCTCCCTTTTGTCAGATGGAGACAGACAGCATCCTCTCAAAACATTTGCTGATCTGTGTCTTATCACACTGACTTCACTTCTACGAGATACAGATTTCAGGTGAAAAATTGGGACTAGTTGTAGTTTGCTGTTGAGAAACGGAGAAATCATTCCTTATACTTACAGTTCTTTCCCTTCCCTATGTGCTATATTTGAGGTCTCCCCTTCAGTCAGAGGTCCTTAAAATACCTCAGCTGCCAAGACCCAAATGTGGGACAAAATATATGACAAACAACCAAAATGAGGGACAATTATTCATGTGGGAAACTAATAATGTTGTAGGACTTCCTTCCTTTAGTGTAAATAATTCTTTCTATAAACCTCAGTTTCATGATTCCTTGTTCCTGTTGTAAATCATTTTCAACAATCAAAGTGAGGGAACTCTACATTTGTGTGGAAAGTAGGTGACTTTGTGACTAAAATGAGCGATGCTTCTCTACATGAGGGGCACTTAAGAGACAGGTTAGAAACGGTTTTGTAGTTGACTTCAATGCCATCATTGGCTGATGCACCATGTGATCATAATCCTTTAAATCAGTAGTAAAACAACGTAAATGTCTACTGCCAAAATGCCTGATCTGTGTAGGCAAGAAAAGAATCATGGTATAAATCTTCAGAAGGGACTAGTGACTTTGGGGACTCAGCTTTTATCACCTTAGAGAGGCCTGATTGTCAGAGGGTAGGTGCTCAGCATGTTCTGGAAATTCGGACCCTTTAAAAGTATTCAAAAACAGGTACCCAAAAATCAGCTTAGTCACGTTTGAAAATTTAGGCAATGCATGTGTGTCTTCTAGCAAGGAGAACTCATTGATTGAAAAGGGGACTGAATCAGCAACTTAGTCATAGTTTATAATGGCCACAGTTTAAAACATTGGGAGCAAATGTAGCTACTCAAAGAAAACATAAAAGTAACCAAAAGAAGAATGGTCTGATATAAGTGTTGTTCAAAATAACTTGGTAGGGTTAGTTTGAAATATTTGTGGGCTAGTAACCTTTGGGTGTGCACACTACAGTTTGGGGAATTAGGGTTTATGTTGCAGGATGATTCATCCTTGAGGCAGTGTGAAAATTCATTCCATTTTACAGAATTTTTTCACCAAAACAATTTGACAAAAATCAACATCCAAAAATATATTTTGGTAGCACTGAAACTGCAGTTTTTTGCCAAAGTTTAAAAAAAAACAAAAACAAGAAAGAGTCACCCAGCTCTACTCCAGAGCACCTTCCCTAACTTAATGATGAACGTAGGGTCCATCTGCCTCTGATATGGGGCCATATATCTGCCTCCATATTGAACTTTGTCAAACCTACTATGACAGAGTCTGGGACATTCCAAACCTCACAGTGCCCAGAACTGTGTAAGAATCTGCATGCTTTGGTGTTGTGAGTGCCCTGACTGCATTACAGTAGTGCACACACAATTCAGTGGTGGAGGGGTGTGTGTGTGGGGGGAGAGACAGGTAGGAGAATTACTCAGCACACTGGTGGCCAGCATGTTGACACCAATGCTCAGTAGCGTACCAACTAGGTTTCTCCAGGGCAGAGAAGGTGGAGGAACAGGTGAAGGGATCTACCTGCAAGGGTCCACTGCAGGTGGGGTGCCATCTTGTGAGGCAGCCCGTTGATTTAGGGTTTTTAATTTTTGACTATAACTAAAAAAATTGCGGAAAACACACCAACTTAAGCATTTCTGGCTGTCATGAATAAAAGCTAGAAGTTCACTCCTGGAAGTGACAGCATCTGCTCTGGACATTATTATAGCAAAGATTTTTGCAGCCAGTTCCTTATACTGTAGTGATGTCCTATTGAGACTGGCAATTCAAGAAGAAAATGGCTGCTGAACCTTTTCTGGGCAATTGAACTGCAAGTTGTGGTTGCCTTACAAATCACAAACAATGGTCAGAGCTGGAATATTGGGATTGAGGATCTTCACTCTTCATGAATCAAATGCCAATGTGGACGGACAATTTCCCAAAATTAAGATTTTTGTGTAGGAAAATGAGGCCCAGGATGTCTAAGGACTCACTACCATGGCCTACCATGACAAATTTGAATGATAGAAATTGACACTGTGTTGCTGTGTGACACTGTTCACTTCTATTGACTATTAAGTTCTGACCTTTAAAACACTTTTAAGTAGTTTAAAAATCTATACCATCTGATTAATAACATGAATTCATATCGATCATTGATACAAAACTGGTTGTGGTAATAAAACTATAATGATCAATGTCTGATAGCCATTATTTAAAAGCACTGGAAAGCCACTGTATAAGACAATAAATGTACTGCAAAAAACCTGAGATTAAATGCCAAAAATTAAACTGAGGCAATATCCCAAATTTAAAATACTGAAATCAGCTAGGCCATAAGGACAGTCTTGTAAAACTGAGGTACATTCCTTTGCATAGAGTCCTAATTCACCTTTTACCCACACCCATCAACTGCCCTTACTGGAACTGCGGAATTACTTCCGTCTCTTAGCTCTATTGGCATACCGCTATGCTTTGCTGCATTAGGTCTTCTCTTGTCAATGTAACAAAGTAATCAGAGCGATCACAAGGGCATCATCTAAAAAAGCATGGTCACCTTCCAACTCAGCAGCAGCAGCACACAGTCCTATATGAAAGCAGCAAGCTTGCTACCTATGCCAGTATTCACCCCCTGAGAGCAATCTCATGTTTGCAGTGACAATTGCTATTTTTAGAATGATTGGATATTTGGATGTGCTATTTTTAGAAAGTACAACAGATTAATGAAATAATTACATAGGTCATTCACAGATCTTTAAATGATCTGTTCTTGGCTTCAATTTAATGCAACTAATTGCAGAACGGCTAATTTATCTGTGTGTTATAGGACTGGCCATTAATTCAGATACTTCCCAATGACTCCTATTCAGAATAACATTTGTTCCATAATTTTCTGTGTTACTCTCCCAGGATTTTACAGGAAAAGCCTAATATTTAGCTCCCATTCTTGATTTGTTAGGTCAGCCTTCTGTCTGCCTGTCTTCTCTGATTCTCTAACACTACCTGGCTTACCTGCTTTATACACAGAAGAGGAGAGAGTAGACATTACATACTGTTTTTAGCTAGGAAGCTTAGTCAGAAAGTCACTTCAGAGTTAATGCTGGTATATTGCGACAAGAGACAACATGTCCTATGCTAGTAGGTCTTTTTTCTCCTTCATAGGAACAATAATTACCTATTGCTTGATTACCCACTGCTGTTAATAATGTGAAGAATCAGCCACCAGGCAACATAGGGGTGTCTAGCACCAACAAACAAAAGTAATTTTACTGCCTACATCCAGGAACAGGGAGAGTTTTGTGGCAGCAGGATCTGATCCAGTGGTATAAAATTGTGGGTTTCTCAGAAATGTTGTTAGTGGGCTACTGATGGGCTCCCCTTCATAGAGATTCTGCTGTTGAAGAAAATGGAAAAACATTCCATTGACTTCCCCTTGTTAGATCTGCCATTTGAGAAGAAGGATGGAGCATTTGTCATTGTCCTCACTTTACTAGATGCTCTCTTGCCTGAAGATTTCTTCCCTGACAACAAGTTTTGCTGCTGGGCAAAAAAATCACTGATTCTATCAGCTAGTCACTGTCTTATTCCAGGGAAGAGAAATTTTATATTAATAGCATCACATGGACCTGAAGTCCTCAGACCTTATAATGATTTGTTAGTCTATGTTTCTTCACATACAAACGTCCAATGTTTAATTTCCCAACCACTATATTACTTTGTATTTAAAGAAGAAAAAATTAAAAATGTTATAATCAGGGCTGTTTGCTTTAAAGAAAAGAACAAAATTTCAAAAACAAAAGGAGGAGGTATATTTAGAAGGAATTCACAGAGGAAAATAACATCTTACCACTTGGTGTCACTGTTAACCCATGTTTGGGTCAACTCAGAACTGTTTCTATGACAGCAGGAAGTATGTCAGTAATCAAGAAAACTGTCAGACTGGGGAGGATTTCACCAGCCTTATTTTGGAAACAAAATTCAGATGTTCTAGGATTCAAATTGACTGACCTAGCCATTCTCCAGAGGATGGATGTGTACAGATATGTTCTGTAAAGACCATGCAGCCTCGGAGATAAAGAGAACTACCATTTATAATCTCTTACACTGTAGCTTGCAAAACTTGAGCCATTAAACGCAATTGTTTGATTTGTTCCTGTCTCATCTGATTCGTAACATATACTGTAAGTAGAAGAAGCCCTCAGTAGCTAACTTAGTGTATTGATACAAATGTAAATTAATTCATTGAAAATTCTGCCACATAAAATCTGTGCCAGACAGTTGAATTGCTGGATAGTCATGCATTATTTACCTTTTTTTTTTTTTAAAGAAACTTCAGCCTGTCAGAAACCAGCTGATTTGATAAAAATAATGTATATTTTAAAGAAAATTTATTTCACAGGTAAGCCAGTCTCTGAATCACACAATCTTATAGGACATATCATTTATACAGTCAAAGTGCAGCATGGGAAAGATGATACTGTGGTCTGGCTGCCTTATTTACCTATATTGTCCTTCAAACCTTGGGTCCAGTTTCTGCTCTAAGTTACACTAGCGTAAACCTGGAGTTATTCCAATGAAGTCATAGTCAGCAGCATAGGCTTACACAGGAACCTGTACAGGATTGAGGGAGGAACAATGCTGCAGAGAACAACCATTCCTTAACCTTGCTTTTTCTGCCCATGGAACCTGTTCATCTGCCCCCCCACCCTCCAGCATGGAGTTCATGTTGGCACTTTCCCTTCCATACTCCTCAGTATGGATGTGCTGATATTTGCTACCTCATCCATGGAGAAGGAATGGGTTGAATTAGGCCCTATCAAACTACCTCTTTAGCATTCTGATTCTCCAGCAGACTAACTGCTCTACTGACAAGCAGCAGAGTACTCCTAGGCGTTTAGAATGAGCTAAACTTAAGACAGTAGAAGCGTTTACTTTAGTGTTAAAGACCCATGTCTGTCTGTATTGCAATAACAACACTACAAGAAGCAAGTCTGCAGCATATTTATGTCAACTCCCACAACACAGTGCACTTGTGAAAGAGGGAAGTGCCCGGTCATGTTATAGCTATTAGCATCTGTGCTAATTAATTGTGGAAAAGTGACTCTAGGTTCTCACCCCGGTTGGCTCAATCATAAAAACCATGCAGTCAAAACCCTGATTTGCACCCAGGAGCCTACCTATCCAAGCTTACTAGCACAAACATGACAAATATAATCAATTCCTTGACAACCCAGCCACCACCACTCCAAATTAATCATTAATTCACTCAGAAAACAGCTGCTTCAATTAGAAGAACACTAATAGAAATACATTCAGGGGTTGAATCAGACCCTACCACAGAAAACACAAAAGAAATCTCAGGGGAACAAATCTTCATTGGATTGCCTCACAGAATCTTTGACTGATGATTCCTTCCTGATTGTTCCACCAAGGGGAGAGGCGGGGGGATTACCCCATTCCCTATAGAACAGGCTATGGGGCCATAAAACCCCACAGATCTCCTGTGACCCACCAGACACCTCCATCTTTTAGTGGTTTCACCATTACAAGTCAAGGCTCTCAATCCACAATGATCTTCATACAGGCAAAGGAGTCTGCCTATACAGAGCTCTCTGCAAGATTGAGGGATGGGCCAGCAGTCATCTGAATTTTGCCTGTGGTGTTCTACATGTACAATGTAGAACTCACTCCTTGTCAACATTCTGGACATCTGCCTCAGCAATGCCATTTCAAACATACTTAAAAACGCTCTTTTTTCAAAATTCTTTAGTTCAGACACTTTGGTATAGATTGCAGTAGAAGAGTGTGCCCCCTCATGGCAAGGCATGGCATAGCAAGTAATTCTCATCTCTGGTGGCCCCTGTTAACAGCTGCTCCAGCCCTGCAATGGACTGCTTCTTCTCCTGACTCAGCCCTCCAGCCAAGTCACTTTATAGTCTTACCCCTTCTGGGGTACCAGAGAGTCAACAAACAAAAATTAAATGGCCTCACAGACTCACTAATCCTTCTACCTCTAGTCACTGGGGTCTTCACACCACCTATCTCAGTGGGCCTGTAGGAAAACCTAATTCCTCCCTCTCCTCTGGGTTTCAACCCAGGAACCCTGTAGTAAGCAAACAAGGTCTGTCTATTCAGAAACCATCCCCCCCTCCCTCTCCAACTTCTTGCCTGGGCTTCTTCCTATCTCAGCCTGTCTGCAGATCTTCCCCCACAGCCTCTTCCTGGGCCCACTGTGTACCCATATTCTTGTGGCCGCTCCATGACCTCTCTGTCTTCCTAAGCGCCAGTCTCTTAAGGTTCACCCTTCTTCCAGAGCAGGGGCTCACAAGGCTCTCTCCTGAAGCTCCCCCTAACAAACACAAAGTGGAAATATATATTTAAGCCATTTCTGCCCCTCTCACACTTGAACATTCATCCCTCTTAAGTTTCTCCTATCCTCCATTCCTTAGTTAAATGCTGACTCCTAGGGCTGCCTCCACTAGAGCCTTGCTTCTATGTTGAGACCCATTACAGGAGCTAAGCCTGCTGCAATAGCTTTCTCATTCCACTAAACTCCTATCAGGCCTTCCCCCCCCCCGAAAGGGAACTTCCAACAGTACACCCTCTCTCTCTTTTTGTAGTCTGCCCTGATCCTTTCCCAGCGGTGTCTAATAATTGCAATTAAGCCACTCAGCAAGGATCAGCTGGGGGAATAGCTGCTGCATCACAGGGGAAGCTGAGAACAACTCCCCATAAAGTAGAACCTCAGAGTTACGAACACCAGAGTTACCAACTGACCAGTCAACCACATACCTCATTTGGAATCAGAAGTACACAATCAGGCCGCAGCAGAGACAAAACAAAAAAACCCAGTACAGTCAGGGGCATGCACAGAAATTTAACTTTGACTCCTCTTGGCGGGGCATGTTCTGTGCCACCCTGGCCACAGCAGAAGCTCACTTTCCCCTCCTCTCTCCGCCCCAGCTCCTGCAAGAGCTCACTCTTCCCTCCCTCCCACTTCCACAGCCCTGGGGCTGGGAGGAGTTCTGTGCCTCTGATGATTATTGGGGGAGCCAGTGCCCCTGCTTGCTCCTCCCCCCATTGTGCACGCCCCTGAGTAGAGTTCTGTGTTAAACATAAACTACTAATAAAATAAAGGGAAAGGTTTTTTTTAAAAAAGATTTGACTAGGTAAGGAAACTGTTTCTGTGCTTGTTTCATTTAAATTAAAGATGGTTAAAAAGCTGCATTTTTCATCTGCATACATAGTCAAATTTCAAATCTGTATTAAGTCAATGCTCAGTTGTAAACTTTTGAAAGAACTACCATAACGTTTTGTTCAGAGTTTCAAACATTTCTGAGTTACGAACACCCTCCTTTCCCTAGGTGTTTGAACTCTGAGGTTCTACTGTATAGGAATTGCCATACTGGGTCAGATCCAACGTCCATCTAGTCTAGTGTACTGTCTCTGACAGTGGCCAGAACCAGATACTTCAGAGAAAGATGCAAGAACCCCACAGCAGGCATAACCTACCCCCAATGAAAGTCTCATCCTAATCCCTTATAGTTTGAGTTTGGCTTAAATACTGAAGCATGCTTTTTTACCCCCTCCTCCACATTTTTTAAAATTAACTCATATAACTTTGGACATTATTTTTATTCATATAAATGTCCAATCCCTCTTTGAATTTAACTACGTTTTTGGCTTCAATGACATATTGTGGCAATGAGTTCCACAGTCTAATTACACCTTGTGTACTATTAATCAATTGCATCTATTTCATTGGGGTGGTTATTTTTCAATTAAACCTTTTATTACAGAAATTGCAGTAAGAATAAAAAAGCTTGATAAGAAATAGTTTTGGAGTATAAAATAGTCCTGGATTAAAGTATAATCTCAACTCTTCAGGCTAGATATTGCCATTAGGCACAGTCCTGAGGAAAGGGTATTATGGAAACTGCACCACCCAGTGTAGGCCTGACAGGTACTGTGCCTCACACATGCTCCTATGATCCTCATTTCCCTCCCTGATTCTCTCTTGCTTCAGGGGGAAGGTAGCAGTTTGCTGCAGGCCTCTACCTAGATCCAGGTAGCACACAAGGGATACATTCTTACTCCCCTCTCTGGGCATGTCATCTAAGCCATAATCTGGTCCATCTAATTTTTTTTTTTAAATCAACTGCTAAAGTATGTGATACATTTAACTTCCCGGGCCACATTCTGAATCTTTGGTAGTTGTGGCTGGTAAACTTTTAAATTGTTGTCATTCATTATTATTATTATTTTTACTATTGTTTTGTGATTGTCAAATTGTACGTCTCAGATTGCTTCGTTCTATTCAATGCAATTTCTTTCACTGAATTTCCCCCCCATATAATACAGAAAGTTTATTAAAGAGGCAGTAAGCTGAAGGATATGACTGAAGGTATAGGCTAAAAGGAACAGTATATAATTGGTAGAAAACCATTAATTGAAGTACAGCACACAATGATGATTCTGAGGCCAATATTTTCACATTTTACAAAGCATTCTTTTTTGCTGTCAATGTAATTATATTAATAGTCAGCTGGCTGGAGTAGTTTATATCTGCTATTCATTGCCCCTGTGTAGTCTATTAACTGCCTTAGCCCTGATAACATCGGCAGTGCTGGAATTGTTAATCGCTTTGTATGCTTCAACCAACCAAACATTGCATGAGTAACTTTAAAACAAAGCAAGAGAATAAGATTTATCATGGGGATGAAACTGCAGAGAGACCTTACCTATTAGATATTGTCAACCATTTGCAGAAGAAATATGGATTGATAAAAGCTATTAAAAACTTGAATTAATGCATATTTTATGGACTCTACAACATTAAGGGGAAGATTAAACGTAAAGGTGCCCATTTCAGGTTTACACAGCACTTTATGATTTTATTTTCATCCCTTGAAGTAACATGGGTGTAATGCCAGCAGACCAATTATGTTACAGGGATGAACCATCTACAGCAGTTTTGCAATCAAGAAACTATTGTCTGAAAACCTTCCTGGTGTTTAAAATGGAAAATTACACAGACACCTGCTTTTTCCCTGTCGCTGGAATGCACTGTTTTGACATTGCACATATGCACTCTGAAGTAAACTACCTCTCTTACCTTCTCCTAATATTTTGTAAAATGGAATATCTCAAGCTCTGTGGTATACTAAGGGCTTTCCAGTAAAATAACCTGACAATATAAATAACCCAAAGTCACAGGATCTGCTATTATAAACAAACTGTAGATGAATTCAGTGAACATGCAATTCTTAGAGACTGATCCAAAACCCATTGAAGTCAATGGAAAGCATCCCATTGAGTTCAGGGATTTTTGCATCTGGCTCATACTATATATGTATATGTAGATGAGAAAATAGCTTTTATCTCATAAAAGTGCTCGTAAATTCATACACTTGGGTCCTATTCCTGGGCCTGTGTTGCTGAGCTGAGTTCTGACTCCAGCCAAGTCTTCTGGCAGCCTTGAACATGGTTTTTTGGGGGGAAGGGGTGGGAGGCAAACACCCAGTGGAAGTTACTTTGCACCCACTTGCTGTTGTCACAACTTTCCTTTTGGGAGACTTTCTATTGTGACCTGGATTACAGGGCCAAGAGGTATCATAAACCAAGGGCTACTTTTCTCCCAGTGTCATTGTTTGGTAGGTCTCAATCCAAGCTCCTAGTAAAAAGGTAAACACTTTGGAAAAAACAAGATAATTGGGACTAATATTATTGGCAGACTCAGCAGAGAAATCAAGATTAGAATAGGCATGGAAAATGAACTTCCCATTCATGCCTAGTTGGCAGGACAATGTCAGAATGCTGCCCATCTTGTACTTATTCTGTGGGTTGAGGACTTCTGTCTCTAAAAATATAAATCTGGCAGCTTCCATTGTCACTGAAATACCTTGGGGCATATTAATTAAATTAGATTTACGTGCAATATATGGCAGATAGTGACGCCAATTCTTTGTTTTGACTTTGAACTCAGGCTCTAGCATTTATCTGACTTTTAATTAGCATGTACTTTTGCAATTTCATTGTTCCAGTCAAGGTCCATTCTTGACTTGCCCCCAACTTTTAACAAATTCATCATGACTCATCAGATAATGGTATACTTTAGCAGGTAGGTTGAATAATGGCTCCTATTGTTGGGACATAAAGTGTGTTGTGATTACTCCTAGTTAGCATGGGCTAGTGTGGTGTAGCATTTTTTGTCATTGGGGACACCATGAACTCTTCATCATCTAGTTTACAAAAATGTTTCTTAATTTTAGTTTTAATAAGGTTAGATTTTAGAGCCATGACAATTTCTAATATAATACTTCTTTCCTTTGGCAACAAATTTCAAGCTGGACTGTGCAGTAAAGTGCACTTTTGTATTGGAGACAAGGAGGTGTGTAGGGGCCTTGCAGCAGGAGACACCTAGGAACAAATTTTAGTGGAATCAGTCAAAATTCCTCCTTGGGCTTTTGGAAGTACACATCGATGTACGTCTACACTTACCGGAGGGTCCGGCGGCAGGCAATCGATGTTCTGGGATCAATTTATCGCATCTGTTTTAGACGCGATAAATCGATCCCGGAAGTGTTCGCCGTCGACGCCGGTACTCCAGCTCGGCGAGAGGAGTACGCAGCATCGACGGGGGGAGCCTTCCTGCCGCGTCTGGACCCGCGGTAAGTTCGGACTAAGGTACTTGGAATTCAGCTACGTTATTAACGTAGCTGAATTTGCGTACCTTAGTCCGAAGTGGGGGGGGTAGTGTGGACCAGGCCATCGCAGTAGAACATCTGCCACTCTTTAAATGGATGTTCATCTTAGTGCATGGCAGCTCTGTTGTCCAATGTGGATAAGGATATGGTCAGGGTCTCAATGAGACTTCCAAAATCATTATCAGAGGTTTTCACTAAGTTCATTGGTTAAATCTCTAAACATCTGAGGAAACATGTAATTGTACCCAAATTTGTACATGGTCAGTTTTTCCAAGTACTGTTTTGCCTTTGTTTTATAAATAGCTATTTTATAAAGTCTTCTATTACTTTATAAGGTCTGCCTTAAATTGTAAATAATGCTTTTCTTGATTTTTTTGTGTGGTTGAAGACAGATTTACAAAAGCAGTTTTGTTATCACTGCGATTTTAGATCAATGTTGAGTTCATTCCCCACCTTCTCTTTAGTACTCCTATTTCATTGGATATATTTGTAAAAAGCTCCTCTTATTCCCAGTGACAGATTGCAGAGGTGCTATTAGGTTTCTGGTGCACAAAGGTCTAACCTCAGATTAGGGAATGGACTATAAACCCTATCTACAGCAGTGGTTCACAAATTGGGCTGTGTGTCCCCCAAGAGGGGTACAAAAAAAACCTGGGATCCTGTGGGTCCCTATCACAGGGTCTGCACAGGTTTCCACACTCTTGTGCCTGTGCCCCATGCTCAGGCTGGTCAAATAAGGAGTCCCAATGCCTTTCTCAATTGTTGCACCCTCGTATCTTTATTTACAGTGTTTCATGCAGTCCCAAATTCCCCTAACAGCTGTCTCCCCATGGACCCTTCCCAGGATCTTCTGGCCCCTCCAGCTCACCTCAATTGGTACACCAGCAGCAATCTAACCTTCCTGCCTCCTCCCAGGCTAGCCCCTTACTGAGCTGTTCCCAGGGCTTATATAGCCCTCACAGTCCTCAGCCCAGCTGTCTCTAATTGGCTCAGCCTATTACTCTGAGCCCGCCCTCGTTAGGGCCTGCAGCTGTGCTCCCTGCTGAGTGCCTGGGCCCCTGCACTTGGCCATTCTGCCTGGAAGCAGGGTGCGGCCAGCCTTTTTAGCAGGGCATCTACGGGGTTCACCTTTGCCCTGCTACAGTTCCGCAGGACCCATTCCCATAATATTGGGAGCAGGATAAAAATAGAGTGGGTATTGCAGGGCATGATGGGAGCGGGATTAAAAAAATAGTCCTCCCGTGTTGCAAATAACATGAATGCTCTGGCCAGCAGTCACCGCTCTCCAGCCACCCAGCTTCAAAGGCAGTGCTGCCGCCAGCAGCAGCAGCAGCAGCAGCAGCACAGAAGTAAGGGTGGCCATAGAGGGGGTGGGTGACAATGCTGTGAATGGTAAGGGGGGTTGTGACTGGAAAAGTTTGTGCACCATTGATCTATAATACAAAATCTAGTCATTGCTGTCAGTTGTTCTTGGCGCGCACACAGAAGTTAGATAAAAACATAAATACTCTTGCTGGTAGGTTGCAACATAACACTACTTTATTTCTTAGAATTTGGAAAAATAACACACAAGAACCCCAAAACAGGGATAGACAAAAGCAGGCTGCTACATAAAACAGAGAGGGGTAATAGATCATAACTTATTCGAAATTGTCGGTTTTCAAGCTGACTGCTGCTCAGTCCACATCACACACATCCCTACAGAGCCCCCTAACTTGTAGCAGGACCCGGAAAACCCGTGAAATTTAAAGTGGCAGCCTACAATTTTAATAGAATTTTCAATCCACTACAACAATGTGTGGCAGCAGTGAGTGCAGCTGAACCAGTGTTGGTCATGGTTTAGCTGAAAGCATGAGCAAGGACAGTACGTGTTCAGCACAAGGTTTAAGAGTGGTTGCCTGAGAGGCTGAGGGAGGAGCATGCATTTAGGAAAGATGGGCTGCACACCCAGGGACACGGGACTGAGATCAAGGCCAACGTGAGGAGATTGGGGTTTCCTATTTTGCTCTCTTTTAATAAACACTGTCCTTTGATTAAAAAACCTTGCAGGCTCCTAATTTTTTTTTTTTTTTTTGCTGAATCATTCAGTACCACTTTAGCAACTTTTAACTAATTCCGCTTCAGAGCTACCCTTTGATTTTACCTACAATCCTTGTCTAGCTTTGTATGTTCTTTTTTGGCTCCCTCTGCCATTTTTCAGGTTTCACTACAGGACTGTTATTTACTCTGTGGTCCCTGAGCTGGCTAGGGTTGCCAATTTTGGTTGGACATATTCCTGGAGGTCTCATCACATTATATAATCTTTAATTAAAAATGAATCTTTAATTCCTGGTGACTCTAGGACAATCCTTGAGGGCTGGCAACCGTAGAGCAGCTCCTCAGAAAGACACATTGGCTGCCTCTTGTTCCTAACATTGTTTTATTGACGTCTTTTGAATTAATTGAATTTAGGATTTTTCATTTGTCTATATTAATACTTCTCATTGCTCCGTATGGGGCCATAAAAGTCCACATTTTCTTCAATGGGTGTTTTGCCACACTATTGGTGTGCAAGATCAGGCCCCTTTATTTCTTAATTCCTTAGAAATACGAGCATATCAGATTTCAAAACAAAATACTGAGTTCTGGGAGTCCATTCCTCACTATGCTGAATTCTAGGAGATCATGCTCATTTACGCCAAACTTCCCTGTAATTTTCATATTGTCAGTCAGTTCCTTCATGTAAACTAAGAAACTCTGATTATGACAGGAGACTCTGACCTACATCAGATAAGGAATTTTCATTGGTTTGGAAATGCTCTATGTGACATACTGTTTTTGGTTGAATATCTGTTAAAAATTTCCTTGCAGAGCTGTGAGAGAGATTTAATTTGGAGCCAAAGTCAGATATGAAAGGATTTGCTGTCCAAGACAAGGAACAGGAAAGTAACAGGCTTTCCAGTTCCATAAATTTCCTTTAATTTTTAGCCTACTGTAAATGTTCATAGCTCAGTCTTTATGCATTTTGTTGATCAAGTTGCATACTGTGTAGTTCAGAAGCTATTTACATATTTTATGTGTTGTTAATCAAACTGCATATTTTCTTGTTTGCAGTTTTATGCTTTGTCATTTTATGTTCTTTCCTGAACAGACTGAAAGAATTACAATTTACTTGCCCATTTTCCTATTTTAGCTGTTTCTGTGTTTGTATATACTGTTCTGAGTCCCTCCCACTGATCTAATGCCAAATTTTTGTGGCTTATTGGAATGCAGTGGTATGACACCATTCTAGTCATGACTAGGCACTCTGGATGCACTGTGGAAACAGAGCAAAAAGATGGCCCCTGCCCTATACAGCTTACAATCCAAATAGATAAGACAAACACATGGTGGGGGAAGAGAGAGAACATACAAGCAGAATGAAAAATGTGATGGCGACAAACATCATGTTAGTTCCATGATTTGTTTTTGGTGGATTTAGTTAGGAGGGGACAGGGAAGGGGAAAAGAGGGTAAGATGAGTGATGTTGAGGTGAAGAGACTGCCAGGGAGGGGGAGCAGGATTGATGCAAACCGCCAGTCAGTGCAGGTCTTGCTGATTTGTTGGCTCTCTCTCATGCCAGTAATTGCATAAAATCTTTCCTGATTAAAAATAAATTTGGTGTATGAAAAGCCAGACCCACTGGGGTACTGAGAACCCTCAACTCCCATAGAAGTCCCTTATTCAGGCAAAACTCCCATTTTGCTTGAGGAAGGAATTCAGGATTTGGCCCGTTGATAATAATTGATATTTACTACAGTGGGTACATTTCATCCATTACATCCAGACCCTATGGTGCTCTCTAGAGAATTTGTATATTTGTACCTTTAAATGGCATAGATAAATGGACAGGTACATATTTATAAGGAGAAATTACATCCTTCTTTCTCTCCCATGTATTCTATTATTTACACAGCAACTGAAGTGTGCTATGCACTTTAAAGAACAAAAGAAAAGGACAAACAAAAGAGATGCAGCTTGATCTAGTGAATGGTGCACTGGTCTGTGACTCAGGATACCTGGGTCCAGCTCCGAGCTCAGCTACTGACCTACCATGTGACCTTTGGCAAGACACTGCACCTCTCTGTTCCACTGTCTTGTCTGTTTAGATTGTAAGCTGTTTGGGGCAGGGACTGCCTTTTGCTAGGTGTCTGTACAGTACCTACCACAGGAGAGTTCCGATCTCGGAGGGGCCTGCAGCTGCAACTCTCATACAAATAATAAATAATAGAAATAATAGAAATATGTGGTAGGATGAGGAAGGACAAAGGTTACAATCGTAAAATATAGTTACTCAGTTTTAGTATGTGCTCATCTTGCTGGTTAAATTATAATGATCTTTTGCTTTTGTTTTGTTTTCAACTTATATCACTTCTTGAGCATGACATGGCAGCAGAGAGTTTTTTAGGAAGGCCTTGTAGATATGGGAAGGATCACTTCTCCCATCACTGAAATGCTTTCATCTCTGAAGTGGAGCACGATACATGATTAACTAGCACTAGCAACACAACACAGCTCTTCAGGGTGGGAACTGAGGAACATAATCAGCAAATAATGCAAATTAGTGCTAATCAAATAAATTCATTCACCTCCCATGATTAGTAAAGTATTCAGTTCCATCTGCAAAGTGCTGTCTATAGGAAATTCAGCCCTAGAAATGAGCTTGATCAGTAAAGTTTGTAAATAACTTTGCAGCTGAAGTACGCCATTCAATGGGTGAAGATGCAGCTCAGTTGCCAAAGTACTTTGAAAATTCCACAGCTGAGATATGCAGCGGCTCAGCTAGAGAAGCAGGTGCCCGGATCTGTGACAAATTAAACTAAATCAGCAAAGTATTCATCTTCCCTAACAGTATATACAAAAAAGGGCAGTAAATTATCTCTCAATTATTAAACTCTGCAACTCAATTAGCAAAATATGCAACCATCTGACTGGAAAAGTGTGCTGCTAAATTAATGAAAGCAACTCAATCAGGAAATTGAGGGAGTTTGGTCATTAGATTATACAACCTAATGGCCCAGTTTTATGAAAAGTAACTAGTGAAAGCTGCACTTTGGTGACCGACCTATATTACAGAGAATTGTACTAAACTAGTAAAACATGTACCTGGAGTGGGATGATTTTCCCCTAACATAGCATGCTTGACAGGTCAGCAACATGCATTGTGCTGATACATGCAGTGTGCTGATACATCATCAGATCTTGGCATGTTGCTTTAGTGACTGACACTTTTCTGAGATATCATCTGTGGGTATGCATTGTGTGTTGTCCTCTGATGCTGCATGTTCTCCTTTTGATGCCGTCTATAGCACTGACTGAACTAGGCATTGTTTCCTGTCCTTGCTAACACTAGCACAACTCCATCAGCCTTGGCAAATTTTTCAGCCCTAGTGTCGACAAGGTTTCTATAGCATTTAGCATCATGCTATCTAAACCTGTTTAGAGCAGACCCCAATAAACAGGGTGTTAAAAATACCAACAATCTTGGGAGCCTTGTTACATTTGAGCTCCCACAAGTGCAAAGCTCAGTGAAGCTGCACTAGTGTTAGTGATGATAGGGATTTTTTTTTTTTTACAAGAAGTTTCTAGTAGGGACAAGGCTTATGCAGCATCTACTAAGCTTTAAAGATTCTGAAACAAGATACAGAATCAAGTTTCTCCCCATATTATTTTTATACCAACCTTTCCTATCCCAGTTTTTATGTTACCATTTTCCCAGCCAGTTTTCTATCATCTTGTTTCTTTCTTTTTGTTTTCCACTGGAAAGCAACTATTTTCTCAGACTGCCATTTTCCCCACCAAGATCTAATTATTATTTTTATTCATGTTAGCATTTTAACATTAAACTTTCTATTTAATATAATACTGAAGCCAATGTTGTATATATCCCTTAAATATATCTATAAACACATGTGGCAGAAGCCTGCAGTAGAAATTACCCCAAAATTTTATTGCATATGCTCATTACACAATTGGTAAATGCTACTTACTTGGCTAATAACATCCAATTTTCTGCAAACCTAGTAACTATTTTTTATCAGTGAGTTACGTTTATTTTCTGCATTAGTTTATTTACATTAGTTACATTAGTTTATTTACATTTACTCAAAGCTTTGAAATTAAAGCCAAATTCTACTCCAAAACGTGATAGTTTAAAAATGGGCTCCACAAATGTTTTGTTTCTCTCTGATTTCCATAACAAATGGGCTCTTTTTACAATTAAAAAAACCCAACTTCTCAAATTCAGCCTGGAATATGTAAGTCAAGCTGTATTCTCTTTGCTTCCTGTAACATCACTAATAAAAATATTTTGTTTTAACAAACCTATTCATGATTCAAGAACCAGCAAAGAATCCAGCTAACACTATGTTGGGAATGCACTGCTATGAGAAGTAAAAGAAAACAATAACAAAACCTTGTTTTTGTTATTTGGGGCTAAAGATCTACCTTAGAACTCACAGGAAGCAGACCTGTGGAATAATAAGGCAAATCATTTCCATGTAGTCATTTTTCTAACTGAAACCATACTTTAACATCTCAATAAGTTGAATAAGTTTGTCAGGTTGGTAGTCAGGAAGATGGGATGAAATTCATAACTTTGCTTCAGCTATGATATGGCTGGATGCCATGTTTTGCAGAATAGGTTAAAAGGGCAACACAGGCTTTGAAATATTGTTTTTTTCAAAAGGAAAAGAGTAATTTACTTTCTTTTTAAAAAGAAACACCTGTAGCTTCTGAATTTCAAATCAAATTTTCGTTCACTTTCTCTTGGGTCTATTCCTCACTGAGGACTACCTGCCCAACAAGATTAAAGATTTAAACTTTGTCTCTTTTTGAGTAGAGACCAAAAATATGCATTTTTTGTATTAACTCAAAGATGGCGGAACCTATTCACTTCATACTTTATGAAAACTTATCCTTAATATTTGATTAAAACAGGTAAAGTTTCATTGGCAAGGGAATGTTCTGGAAAGATTACAAACTAGTGAATATCTAGTAAAGCACAACGTGTTCATTTTAATCACCAGATTGAATCACGGGAGTTTGTGCTGGATTGTCATAGCCCTTACTTGGCCACCCAGGGACGAAGGGAGGAGTAAAGGTTACTGTCCTGCTTAGCTCTATTCAGGCTGGCCTGGCTGCGGTGAGAAGAGCAAGGGCGGCTTGCCTAAGGCCTCCCACTGGGAAGAAACCAACAGGCAGAGAGCGGAGAAGGACAGGGACTAGGCAGGGCCGCCCAGAGGATTCAGGGGGCCTAGGGTCTTCGGCGGCGGGTCCCGGGGTGGAAGGACCCCCTGCCGCGGGTCTTCAGGGCACTTTGGTGGCGGGTCCCGGAGCGGAAGGACCCCCCGCCGCCGAATTGCCGCCAAAGACCCAGAGCAGAAGAAGCTCTGGGGGCCCGGGCCCTGCGAGAGTTTTCCGGGGCCCCCGGAGCGAGTGAAGGACCCCGTTCCAGGGGCCCTGAAAAACTCTCGTGGGGCCCCTGCAGGGCCCGGGGCAAATTGCCCCACTTGTCCCCCCCTCTGGGTAGCCCTGGGACTAGGTGGATCCTTGACTGTGCCCCTCAACTCACTGGCCATGGAGTAGCTGGCCAGGCCCACAATGGGCAGTAAGCTGCTCTGCAAAAAGGAGTGAAATTATTTGTTCCCAAAGAGCAAGGGAGGAATTGTGCCTTGCCTTCCCTGGTCAGCTCTTAGGGAAATGCAGCTACATGATGTCCCATGCTCAGGGCACATTGTAAAGTTACAGTCTAGCCTTATGGATTTTACTATTACACTTTCTAGCTGTGCTTTCATGCTGGCTCTGAACTAAACAGTACAACCCTGAACTCTACAAATTCCTGCTATGCACACTCAGTCCCCACAGTGCACTTTCTATGTTGCTAACTTTATTTTCCATTCTTGTTTTTCCAAACTTAGCAAAGCATGTAACCCTGATTGAGGACTCCCTATATGCAAAGATGCCATTCCAGAATTCAGAAGTTACTGTTTTATGTCCCTGGAAAAAAATGATGCTTACAGCTTTTCTGAAGTGGGGGAGAAATAGGTTTTGCTTCTTTCATCATGCTCTTATAACCCCAGAATGGTTCCCTCCAATCTTCCAAAAACAGCTTGCCTTTATGAAGTAGAACAAGAGCAAACAATTTCAGCCACAATGGAAAATTTTGGAAAAAGCTATAAATTAATATTAATCGTGTTTATTACGGTAGCACTTAAGGATCAACTAAGAATGGGGTCTCATTGTGCTAGGCACTGTACAAACATAGAGCAGTGGACATTTCCTGCCCTGAAGAGCGTACAATTGAAATAGCCGAGAGGTACAGCAGTAGGGGAAAGGGTTATGAATAAGCGGAAAAAGATTTATAGCCCGGATCCTGACATGAGCTCCATGCAGACAGACCTATAATTGAAACTATTTTGTAGCCTTAACTATAGCGTTTTCTACCACCGAAACATACAATAAGGAGTCAGCTTAATCAATTACTTTAACAAGCCCTATCTGAGAGTGTTGTGGTACCATGTAGTGGGATGTAATAGTACAAGTACAGCGTGGCTGCACATTTATGGTATCATCCTAGCAAAGTGCAGAAAATATTGCCAGTGTGCTGTAGAAACTGCAGAAGTAAAATGCAGTAGGTGCAGCCACTGAACAGAGTAAGTGTTATCATTTCTACTTACAACTGCATTCAGCCTTGTGACTCAAAACAGCTGGAATTGTCTATCTAATTGATTCAAATGTGCATTCAACCTGTTGTTTTGATCATTGAGTTGATTATGCAAATGAGTATACTATGGAAGATGATGATTATGTATTTTTTCCCCTCAGATCCCAATATGGCGTAACAATAAAACTAGTGTTACCAGGAAAATGGTGTCGACTGTTAAAACAACTAATCATCTTTAATGGCAAATACAGCAGTCACAAAAAGCCTAAGTATTCCATCATTTTTAAAACGGTATATTAGATTGAATTATGTAAATGGAAAATGGGAAAGTTTAAACATTAAAGATTTGTAGGCCCACCCAGTGTGGTTTATAAAATCCATAAACTGAGAATCTTTGATACATGTAAGTTACATTTTTTTCAGACTCATATCTCAGAAATACTTGTACCTAGTAAAGAGGAGAGGATAGAAGTTGATAAAGTAGAAGTAAGAATGGAGAGAAACCGTCAAATGAAAAAAAGCTCCATTTAATTACATCATATGAAGGCAGACAACTAAATATTGACAATTTTTTAAAGTGCTTGTATACAAATGCAAGAAGTCTAAATACTAAGATGAGTGAATTTGAATGCCTGGTATTAGATGAGGATATTGATATAGTAAGGCATCACAGAAACTTGATGGACCAATGAGAATCAACAGGACACAGCAATATTAGGGTACAAAATATACAGGAATGACAGAGCAGGTTGCACTGGCTGGGTGGGTGGCAAGATACGTGAAATAAAGCACAGAGTCAAATATAGTAAAAATCTTAAATGAATCAAATAGTGCCATAGAATCTCTATGGTTAGAAATTCAACACTTAAATAATAAGAGTTTTGCAGTAGGACTATACTAATGACCACCTGACCAGGATGGTGATGGTGACTGTGAAATGCTCAGGGGGACTGGAGAGGCTACAAAACAGAAAACCCAATAATTATGGGGGATTTCAACTATCACCATATGGACTGAGAACATGCCACTTGAGGATGGGATGCAGAGATCAAATTTCTAGATACCAATAATGACTGCTTCTTGGAGTATCTAGTCCTTGAACTCACAAGGGGAGAGGCAATTCTTGATGTAGTTCTAAGTGGCGCACAGGATCTGGTCCTAGAGGTGAATATAACTGAATCGCTCAGTAATAGTGACCAAAATTTAACATCCTTGTAGGGGGGAAATACCAAAGAAACCCACCACAGTAGCAGTTAACTTCAAAAAGGAGAGCTACACAAAAATGAGGACGATATATAAATGGCAATTAAAAGGAACAGTCATAAGAGTGAAATGCCTGCAAGCTGCATTGAAACTTTTAAAAAACACTATAATAGAGGCTCAAACTATATGTAAACCTCAAATAAAAATAAAATAAAAGAGTAAGAGGACCAAAAAAAATATACCACCATAAGTAACCAGAGTAAAAGAGACCGAGCTGTTAGAAACAGAAAAACATCTTTTAAAAATTGGAAGTCAAATCCTACTAGGGAAAATAAACTCTGGCAAGTCAAGTGTAAAAGTATAATTATGCAGGCCAAAAGAGAATTTGAAGAGCAACTAGAAAAAGACAAAAAAACTATCAGCAACATATTTTTTAAGTAAATCAGATGCAGGGAGCCTGCCAGGCAGTTAGTGGGGCCAGAGGACGATCGAGGTGCTAAAGCAGCATTCAAGGAAGACAAGGCTGTTGCAGAGAAGCTAAATGAATTCTTTGCGTCGTTCTTCACTCCAGAGTATATGAGGGAGGTTCTCACACCTGAGCCATTCTTTTTAGGTGACAAATCTGAGGAACTGTCCCAGACTGACGTATTAATAGACAAGGTTTTGGAACAAATTGATGAATTAAGTCATAATATATCACCAGGACCAGATGGTACTCACCCAAGGTTTTGGAAGGAACTGAAATATGAATTTGCAGAACAACTAACTGTGGTATGTAACCTATTGCTTAAATCAGCCTCTGTACCAGATGACTGGCAGATAGGTAATGTAACTGATTTTTGAAAAGGGCTCCAGAGGCAATCTGGCAATTACAGGCTAGTAAGCCTAACTTCAGTACCAGTCAAATTGGTTAAAACTATAGCAAAGAGCAGAATTATCAGACACATAGATAAACATGATTTGTTGGGGAAGAGTCAACATGGTTTTTGTAAAGGGAAATTATGCCTCCCCAATCTACTAGAATTCTTTGATGGTGTCAGCAAGCATGTAGACAAGGGTGATCCAGTGGATATAGTTGGACTTTCAGAAAGCTTTGGCAAAGTCCCTCACCAAAGGCTCTTAAGCACAGTAGGCAGTCTTGGGATAAGAAGGAAGGTCCTCTCGTGGATCAGCAACTGGTTAAAAGATAGGAAACAAAAGGCAAATGGTCAGTTTTCACACTGGAGAGAGGTAAATAGCAGTGCTCCCCAAGGAGCTGTATGGGACCAATGCTGTTCAACATATTCATAAATGATCTGCAAAAAGGGGTAAACAGTAAGGTAGCAAAGTTTACAGAAGATACAAAATTAGTCAGGATAGTTAAGTCTAAAGCAGACTGCAAAGAGTTACAAAGGGATCTCAACAAAATTGGGTGACTGGGCAGCAAAATGGCAGATGAAATTGAATGTTGATAAATGCAAAGTAATGCACATTGGAAAACATAATCCCAACTGTACATACAAAATGATGGGGTCTAAATTAGCTGTTACCATTCAAAAAAGATCTTGGAGTCATTGTGGATAGTTCTCTGAAAACATCCACTCAATGTGCAGTGGCAGCCAAAAAACCTAATAGAATGTTAGGAACCATTAGGAAAGGGATAGATAATAAGACATACAATATCATAATGACACTATATAAATCCCTGGTACACTCACACCTTGAATACTGCATGCAGTTCTGGTTGTCCCATTTAAAAAAAGATTATTAGAATTGGAAGAGTACAGAAAGAGCAACAAAAATGATCAGGATCATGGAACAGCTTCCATCTGAGGAGTCATTAAAAAGACTGGGACTGTTCAACTTAGAAAAGAGATGATTAAGGGGCATGTGACATATCAGGGTATAGTCCAGACTAGTGTGGGAGCCTTACAATGCCTTGCTGAAGTAGCTCCCACCCGGGCTGCTCACAAACAATCTTCCAGCATGCAAGCCTACCCTGAGTATCTGTGTGTAACTGTAGTCTGCCAGACACACTTGGGTTACACTCTGGCTCTCACCAGCCTTAGTTATACTGCAGGGTGACCCCAGTCTCAGAATTTCCCCCAGAAAGGTATGTCCTGTACTGCCCAGACCTGTTCTAGGCAGTACAAATATTTGGCATGTTATTCCCTCAAAGGAATAACATACTTAATTTATTATCTCAAATAGTTATTCAGACACTTCAGTTTAAACACACTGGATTAGATAAAACAGTAAAACAAATTTATTAACTACAAAGAGATAGATTTTAAGTGAGTACAAGTAATGAGACATAAAGGTCAGAAATGGTTAAAAGATAGATCAATATAAGACACTTACTAATGCCACTTAACAAATTTATCAAAGCAAAGTTTCTCACCACCTGCTCCAGCAGATTACTGACCAATCTCTCAGGTAAGAATCCCTCCCCCAGAGTCCACTGACTGCTTCCTTTGTCCCTTCAGGTGCAGTGATGGGCAGGGGGAGAGAGAGGTATACCTTGGTGTGTTTGACCCTCCTTTTTTATAGTTTTAGTCCCCCCCCTTGAAAAACATTTCCAGGTGGGCACTAGGAGACAAAGAGTCTATATGGAAGGATGTTCCCTGCTGGCTTTTTTCTCACCTGTTGGAGTTTTCTTTGTTTCCTTCCCTGCTGGATGACTCTGTTTACTGCTTAAATGCAAATTAACCAGAGCACACATTCCTTTGTTTAGGACAGACTTGTTTGCCAACTTCTCTTCAGCAGGGCTGTGAGGTTTGGAACATGTGTTAATAACACCATGCAGGGGAATCTTAATACTTCACATACAATGTTGCCACACATATTTATCAGGACAATACTGACCAGCAAATCTGAGTTTTCAAATGATACCTTACAAGGCATACTTTGTACAAAGATTATTACTATAGTGTGTACGGTATGAATACAGGGGTATATTCTGTAACAGAGGACATGATAGAGGTCTATAAAATGACAGGTGTGGAGAAAGTGAATAAGGAAGTGTTATTTGCCCCTTCCCATAACACACAAACCAAGGGTCACCCAATGAAATTAATAGGCAGCAGCTTTAAAACAAACATAAGGAAATACTTCTTCACACAACACACAATCAATATATGGAACTCATTGCCAGGGAATGTTGTGAGGACCAAAAGTATAATTGGGTTAAAAAAAGAACTGGATATGTTCGTGGAGGATTGGTCCAACAATGGCTATTAGCCAAGATGGTCAGGGATGCAACCCCATGCTCTGGGTGTCCCAGAACCTCTCACTGCCAGAAGCTGGGACTGGATGACAGGGAACGGATCACTCAGTAACTGCCCTGTTCTATTCATTTCCTCTGAAGCATCTGACACTGGTCACTGTTGGAAGACAGAATACTGGGCTAGATGGACCATTGCCCAGTATGGTTATTCTTATGTTCTTAAAGGTGCATTTATTTAAAGATTACAAGATAACATAGAAAATAAATAACTAGACAGACGAGTTTGGTAGTTCTCCATTTTGATTAAGAATAATTACAAAGAAAAAAGAAAAACACTGGTATGTGACATATATATTACTCATTACACTTCTGACTTGAATAATCAGGAATCACGGTTGGTGTTGGGAATATAACAGTGTTTCCAGATTTTCTGATTTGTAGTTTTTTTTAGACTGAGCGTTCCAAATTCTAATTGCCTGGGTGTTAATGTTTTTATTTTTAAAAATAACTTCAATGTTCATATGAAGTTGTTTCAAAATTAACAGCTATCTCTGTATGGGTATCTGTAACTTTACTTTTGTTTTAAAAAATCTAGTAATTAATAGTGTATAGATTATGGTTGTTATTTACATGTAATTATTTTACAAAAGCAAATATTAGCCTTAATAGGACCTGGCTTATTGACATCTTCAACAGAAGACATTTCTAGAAATACAAGTTGCAATTAGCACATTGAGCTACAATAGGGTGATGGCAAAGGGTTACCATAGCTAGGTGGTGCTGGGGAGGGCATACGTTTCACTAACTTGTGTAAACCAAGCTGATTGCTCCTACCAGGGGCTCCTTCCCCCACCAAGTTCCCTCTGCACCACCCTCCCTTCCCCCTCTATTTCAACAGCTCTCTGCAATTCCCCCAATCTCTCCCTGCCAGGGTCTCTGTGTGCTCCCCATTCATTCCCTTCCTTACCAGGGTCCCCATTCTCCCCCACTCTGTGCACTCTTCTTTCCCCGCTCCCCCTTTCTCCATGCCAGGGAATCTGTGTGCCTCTCTTCCTCCCATTTCCAGCATCCCCCATGGCAGGGGCTCTGTCTGCTCCCCTTCCTATATAGCAGGGTTCCACATTCTGCCCCCCATGGCAGGGGTTCTGTGTGCCCTCACTTCCCCCAGCAGGGTCCCACATTCTCCACCTGCAAGGACTCTATGTAAACCCTCATTAACTCCTTCTCCCCAGTCCCACTTTCCCTCCATGTGAGTTGCTGTGTGCGCTCACCTGCCTTCTCCCCCCACCCCCGCCCCATACTGGGGGTCTGTGTGCTCCATTCTCCCTCCCCCCATATCAGGGTTTCCCATTCTCCCCTCACGTTCAGAGGCAGGGTGCACTCCTCCTTTCTCCCCACCATTATTAGTCTTTCTGCTTGGGAGAGAAGTCATAAAGCATGTCAGTGTGTTAAAATACTAGGAGGATCAGCAGGGACAAGGGAGGATATTGTTATGCTGGAAAGTGTTAACAGGTAACATCAACAAGTTCTTTGATCAATAGAAAATTGCAGAAGTGGCAGAGGATACGGCTGTACTAAAAAATAGATGGGGCTACATTTGCCACCCATTTCCCTTTTTGTGGTTTTCTAATCTCCTCCTTTCTCCCAGTCAAGTTCTGACCTTTCATGCCTTAGCCATTCCCTGAAATTTTAAAATTGAACAGAGGTGGTATTCAAAAGTCATCACGTTCCATAAATACCATCGAGTTAAGTGTAATGTTTTTGTAAGCTCAGTCAAACCTGGGCTGAATTCTCTGTTAGTGTGAAGTGGTGCATCTTTAGTGTGTTCAGTGGTATTTTGACTATTTACACCACATTGTCTCCAGATTAGCAATTCAGTTGTTTTTGGTCATATTATCTTCATTGTCCTCTGGACTTTGAATTTTTATTTTAGCTAATACAGTTATTGCTGACTCTGCATCTCCCAAAGTATAGTGGTATAAATATGTTACCAAGTGGTGATATATATATAACTAGCAGGTGTACATCAGGGGTTCTCAACCTTTTTCATTCTAAGGCCCTCCAACATGGCACAAAAATTCCATCGCCCACCTGTGCGTGCCACAGCTGTTTTTCAGCATATCCAGCAGATTAAAAGCCAGGGCCAGCGTTAGAGGGTAGCAACCACTGGAGACCCGGCGAAGCTAAGTTGCTTGGGCTTTGGCTTTCAACCCTAGGCAGCAGGGCTTGGGCTTCGGCTTTCAGCGAGTCTAATGCCGGCTCCGATCTCTGGTTTATTTTGACGGACCCCCTGAAACCTGCTTGCCGCCCCCCAGGTTGAGAACTGCTGGTGTACATTACTGTAGGTCCAGCACCTGGCACATAGTTCTTTTGCTAGGAGACACTTAAATTTGCTAGGCACAGTACTGTCACTTCAGTTTTTGGAGGGGCTAACAAGTTTCTCAGAAGTGTTTTCCTATGAAATCACATGATCTCTCCTTTTCTTTCAGCCAGAGTCTCTTTCCTTTGGAATGGTAAATAGCTTAATCTACAGTACCATCCTGGAAAGAGCTTTGTTTTAGGAAACAACAGCAATACAGTCTACTATTCACATTTTAATAAAGCTGGTTCAGGGGCACTGAGGAAATAACATTGTGGAAGCCAAAGAACAAAAGAGGAAAATTAAAGCACACGCATTTGAATGATGAAAGATTTTATAGTTGCTTAACATGCTGAGGTCAGAGTAAGAAAATAAAAGGTGTTTTATAATAGAGAGGGGTCAAACTGGTTCAGAAAGATGCATTACTGCAGACACTTGTGTGGCTGTGCACACAGTGACCCTGGCTCCAGTTTGAATTTATTTATGCGCTGAATGGCCCTCATAGCCTGGTTACTTAACGGCATTCAGCACATATCTGTGACTAGCTCAATTTTCATGTTAGCCCTTCATATCAACTTTAAAAAACGGTTAAATGTTTAGAGTCCTACTTCTAGGATACATTTTGACAGACAGAATCCACTCTTCAGTAAAGCCTCTAGTAATTGCGACTCAGAGCCATTACTGGTCAACAGATATTACTGCTTAAGAGGCTAGAGATCACTAACTGTAAGCTCTGCTTCTCCTGAACTCATGCCAGTCATGAATACTACAGATGCATGGGCGGCGGGGATCGTAGGCACGGGAAGGCTTTTGCCCCCGCCCATGATCCACCCCAAGGGCCCATCCTGCCTGCTGTTCCCTTTGTGCCAGAGGCTGGGGCAGGCAGGCTGGGGGCTGCGGTGTGCCTCCGGGGCTGTGCCACGCCGCCCGTCCTCCCGGCGCTGGGGCTGGGGGCGCGCCGATCGTGCCGCCTGCTCAGTACTGGGGTTGAGGGCGCTCTGGCTGCACCGCCTGCCCAACGCTGGGGCTGGGGGCGCTCCGATCGTGCCGCCTGCCCAGTGCTGGGGCTGGAGGCACTCCGGCCGAGCCGCCTGCCTGCCTGCCTGGGGGCGGGATGGGCTGGGGCCAGCGGCCACAGTTGGGACTGGGCTCTGGTGGGCATGGAAGGGGTGGGGCCTCAGGCAGAAGGGGCGGGACTGGAGGGCTAGCCTCCCTAAGCCAGGGGTTCACCCACTGCCCATGCACAGATGTTTCTTCTGGTAGGCAGATGGGAATTTCATGGATCATTTTTTCTTCCTTCCCACAAGTAAATGTTAGTTTGTTTGAGATTTGAGAACTTGCTCGTCAAGTTCTGAGCTATTCAGAAACATAAAGGTCTTGGGCTAGGCACTGAGGAAGTCTCAGAGTGGAGTAGCTGTTGAATCAAGCATATGTCCACAAAACCACAAAAATATTCCCTGTGAGGCAGAGGTCCAGCCTTGCACATTCAGTATCAAAGTTAGTTGTACAATATGTAGGCATTTTTGGCAGATGTCACTTTTATTTTTGAGAACAGTTTTAATGGACCATGAGCTAGCCCTCAGAAAAAGTTACGTTCCAAAATGTATTCTGTGCTACATAAGGCACATCATGATAGATGTTGCACTGATATATTTTAAAGCTAGATTAAGGAGGCCGAAAAGTAAGTTACTTCAAAGTCACAAGACTGTGTTTTCTCCTTTACTTCATCAATAAAATAGTAACAAGATATTTTTCTATAGGGCTTTGGACATGGAAAGTTCAAGGAACCCGATATACAGTATAATTGCCAGAGTTTATGGGTCTAATTCTCTGCTAGTGTAGCCAAGTCAATGGAACTATGCCTGCAGAGATTTTGGCCTATATCTTACCATGCCTAATGTTGACATTTTATGTGCATCTAGTGCTTTTGAAAGCTGCCACATATCGGCACCCCTCTATCCTTGGGCTGTGTATTGCATAGATAGAAGAAGATATTCAAAGGCCCAAAGGGGGACTGAGGTGCTTACGTCTATTTATTTTTCACGTGCCTTTGAAAATGCATGTGGCTCAGCCCTGATCTGGAATGAAGCAGTTAGAAGTGAGATGGGAGTTCAGACTCCATGTTCATTCAACCCTTGTCCTCTTGGCAAAAATGCTGATGCTTTGAAAAAGAAATAAATTAAAGCCATGTACTGTTTTTCCAATTGCACTTACAAAAATGTAAAGGAACATTAGAGTATATTACATTAAACATATTATACTCATGAGTGGCCTTAGAATCCTTAAAGGGAATCAGGTTAAATCTATGTGTTAATCAATTTGACCATTCATATAGCTAACCCAGTGGTTCTCAACCTGTAGCCCGCGGGCTGCTTGCAGCCCAATCAGCACACAACTGTGACTTATGTGACATCCTCAGGGCCATACAGGAAGTATATATATTGTGTGGATGCTGCCCACATAACACATAGAGAGCTGCATATGTGGTCCACAATGGCTAATAGGTTGAGAACCAGTAGGCTAACCCATCAGGTTCCCCACTGTATACAAAGTAACAACAAGAGCTATTTTCCCTCATTGCTGCCCCAGCTTTGTCCTACTAATGCAGTATAAGTTTAAAAATAAATAATAGTTTTACTCACTAGTTAACTAACCCTGTGAGGAATAGAAATTAAAGTCAGTACTGTCATAGTGCTAAGGAGAGTCTTTTCTTTGGAACTGGGCCAAATTATATTTCAGGTTCCTAATCCTGTGACACAAAAGGTGCTTTTGTGATAATGTTGATGAGCTGCATATTTGGGCCCATCATTGGGCTTTGGAACAGACCCTGAAAGACTGCAATTGAAAATGTGACATGCAGGTATTATTCAGGCTAGAGGCTCTGATTCTGCCAGGTACTTATGCACAGCCTAACTTTAAGCATGTGAGGCATCTCATTTCAGTTTCCCTTCAGAGCAGTGTTGCTTAGTGGCTAGAGCACTGAACTGGGACTTGGTTCTGTTCCTGATGCTAATGGCCTGCTGGGTGAGCCTGGGCAGGTCATGTTACTGTGCCTCAGTTTCCCCATCTGTAAAAGTGGGATAATGATACTGACCTCATTTATAAAGTGCTTTGAGATCTACTGCTGAAAAGTGCTAATTTAGAATGATTATTACTACATTTATCAAGTTAGACAGGTGCCTAGCTGCCTTGCTGAACTAGGGCCCGAATTTCTTTATAAGGAACAGTATGAGAAAGAGAAAAAACAAAGTCCTTGCTTTTCCCAGTGACTCAGATTATAACCCTACTTTACAAGACACCATTGCTTGTTGAAATTAAACAGTGAAATAAACTTGATCCTGCAAACCCTTAGCAGTCCCTGTGATGTCAATGGGTGTATTTGTGTAAGGAATGCTCTCCTAAGGAAGGATTTGCAGGATCAGGGCTCTTTTATGGGTAAGGAATAAATTGCTGCTAGATCATTTTCAGTTCTTTATTAATGTGGGTGTTTTTTTGCCTTCCATTTCAAAGCACAAATTATTTTTCAAAAATAGTAAATTTTGTATTTAGCTCCAATTAATGAAGAGGGAGGAATCCTGTCTTAAAGGTACACAAAGCATAATCTGAGGTGTACAGTTCTCTTATCTCAGTTGAGAAACTGCAACAAATGTAAACCGCTGGATCTCTAAATGCTTTGAAGATTAATATATTTTAAAATATTCCTCTACGATTTAAAATAGGACACGTCTCACTGCACATGCCTTTACCTCACCTCATCCTGTGTTTAACATTTGAATACTTTTGCACTTTCAAATATGTGAAACCTATCACTTTGCCTTTAGAGAACTTGATTCATTACCATTTCAATAGAAAAGTTTCTCCTCTTTGAGAGTTCCCCTTACAGAGTTCTTTTTAAAAAGGCCCCATCTTTTTGGACCAACACTCTTTCCAGAGCTATATGATTCCATTTAATTGGAGACCCCATAACTTTTCAGCTGCTGGATGTTCCAGTCAAAAGATGGAAAGGCACCAACAATCCCTGAGAAAACAGACATATTTCAGACTTAGTTCAAGATTACAGATTTCTCAGAATTGAAACCAAAGATAAGATAAGTAAAACAATCTTGAACATTACTCAAGTTCTGCAAAACACAATGGAACAAATCCATAAAGAGAGATAACTGGATATTTTTCATTGATTGAATTTTACTGAATAAATGGGGATTTCAGTTTATTTTTTCTGTACATACAATGCAAAAGTTAATGTTAAAAAATTCCATGAATGTGATTTATTTTAAAAATATTTAGAGAAGATGAGATCTGATTCCATCAAACTCTGCACATCGACCATTTGATATGCGACGTAGAAATGTTTTCATTTGATTTTATAAAATTATATTACATAGAATATTATATGATTTAGTCTCAATGGGCCTGATCCAAAATCCATATAAAAATATGCTCAACAAGCCTGATCAAAGCCCATGAAATGCAAGAGTAAGACTCCCATTGACTTTCATGGGCTTTGGATCAGGCCCAGAGTGAGCACTTTTGAGCTTCAGAAAAATTTACATTTTCTTACAAGTTTAACAATTATACTAAACACACAATAAGACATCTTAAATATGAAGGATACTGTACATTATCTTGTTATTAAAGAAAGACCCTCATTCACAGTAGTACTGAAGCTGTGGGATTCTGAGATCTCCTGCAAATTGCATGGAGGAAAAAAATCCCACACAAAAGAGAACTTTAACTTTTAAGTAGGTCCCTTGGGAAGTTTTTAGACCTTCTTGTAGGGGATCTCAGTACATAAATTGGGGGGGGGGGCACTGAAGACAGATGACCCCTTCCATCCAGAACTACATATGAGTTTTAATAGTAAAGGAGGCTCATATGATAACCTCAAACCTGGAAAGAAAAATAGCCCTTTAAAATATAAGCAGTAGATACATATTTTTCTGCACTCTACCAGGTATTGATATTCTCTTCTGTACAGATGAGACGTAACAATAGTCTTATGACACAAAATATATACAAAATGTTGATGTGTGAGCAGTTAAATACAGTGTTAATAGGAGCTGCTGATAATTACCTTTTATGGAAAAAATTACGATTACAGATGAAGAGACTAAAAAGTACCTTTCTACTAGGGAAATGACTGCTTTAATACTCCCTCTTTTGCCCTGTGATGAGCTTTATGATGGTCCTTAGTTCCTGTAGATTTAAGGATGGCAGGTATGGGGAGACCTTACTGGCAATAAATGTATGAGTCATACTTTATATTAAGGTTATGTGTATAAAGTGTTAATAATTGATTACTTGTTTTTAAGTAAACAGTTAATCAACTGTTTAGTTGAGTCTAGCAGCTCAGTAGCTTGCCTATAACCATGAGTTATAGTTACATCAGTAGAAAGTGATATAGATGATTGTCTTTATCTATAACACATACTAAATATCTGTAGCATGCTTAAAACATCTATTAGTCATTTATGAACCCTATATGAATTTTAATGTATCCTTAGTAACAACTTAAACTTATGATGTTCATTAATTCAGAGGGATCTCAAAGCACTTTACAAACTTTTACAAATACTGGAATCGTTTTACCCATCCAAGAAATGCAGCCCCTTTTGGGATGGAATGTGGCAGCTGTCAAATAACACATTGCAACACTAGACAATAATGTGGGAAAGAAAATGAATATCGTATCCACTTAAAACTGCAGAGGGAATTAAGGGAGACAAACTATTACCACTCACACTGGAAGTTTGACCAAGAGGATGGAATTAATACTCCTTCCATTGCAAAAAAGTGCCAAGGGAACTTTAAAGATCATATGTGGTCAGGACCTTAGTTTTATGTCTCATCTAAAAAATGTCATATCTTGCTAAGTGAAAAAATATTGTAGTAAGTACAACCATTTTGACAAGTATTTTGTCTAGTGTCCTTAAGGCAAGATGGATGCAGATAAAATCTAGCCCACATAGATACACAAAACTGATGGTTTTCTGACAGATCTGCAACTGGTAAGAAGATAAAAGCATCAGTCTTGGAAAATAAAGCTAAGAATTTATTTCTAATCCTCTCTTCTCTCTCCTACCCATCTTTTCATCTGCAACCACCAAACAGTTTTACTCAGTTTAGGATTTATAGAAACTTTTCTTCCTTAGATTCTGCCAACTTGTTTTAGCTAAGAGAGGATTTAAGAAAAAGGTTTCAAGATTTTGCTAGGAGAAGCTGATGCTGGGATCTTTGAGGTATCATTGCAAAGATTGCCAGAGGTTGAAAGACTGAATTAGTCTGAATATTGGGTAGTTTTGGATTGGCTATATAGCTGAACTTGACTGAAAATTTTGGAGTGATAACATAGGCTATTTGTTTCCCAAAAGATCTATTTAAATAGAAGATCAAGAGTCAGAAGTATTCTGAAGTATCATGTTTACAAAATAAGGCCTTTTAAAAATTGTAATGACCCTTTTCCTGACTATCAATGCAGCGGGTTATGGTCACTATTTTGTTCTATAACAAACAGGCTTATATACTGTTTTGTTACTAAAGTTCTGGGCCCAGATTCCTCAGTCCAGCCAAGCTGTCAGTAGGACAAGACTGGAGGAGGAGGCAAACATGGCTTTAAGTCATCTTTAAACTCCCTGGATCTAGGACCATTTAGGGACCCGGCTGCTTCACAATATATTTAGAGCCGCTTCAAGTCATATTGTTACAAAAATACACTTGATAACCAACTTTTATTCCTAGTGAGAAGTGGAATTATTATTTGTATTGCAGTAGTATGCCAAGGCCCATTGTGCTAAGTAATATATATACACACAGAAAGAGACAGTCTCTGCTCTGATGAGCTTACAATTTAAATAGATAAGACAGACAAAGGAAGGAATAGGAAATGGAGGCTCAGGGAAGGGAAGTGACTTGCCCAAGTTCACATAAATGTAATAGGACACAGGTTTCTAGACTCCCAGTTGAGTGCCCTACACACTAAAGAACACTGCTTTCTTATTCTGTGAATCAAAGCAAAACACTGGTCATCACCAGTGATTGGTATGATCAGTATAAATGAAAACAAAGGCCCAAATTCTGTTATCATTTACACTGGGAAGGGTGAGAACAGAGTTTTGTTTATCATGTCTCCTGAATCACAGCCTCCTATTTTATCGACACACAGCAAAAATATTTCATTTAATATCCCTGTCACAGGATTTACTACACACCGTTGTGGTGCCTCCGGGGATTAGCTCTCAACCAGACACACTCCTTTGGTTGCTTGCCCAATGTTTGTTTCTGTCTCTCTTCATAACTCAGAGTGCTCCCTCTTTGTGGCTGGGCCCTCCAGCAAGGCCACTACATGTTCCCCCTTCCAGGGTGTCAAAGTCCCACTGGACAATCTGCCTCAGCTGTGCTGCTTCCCCAGTGGCGGGTAGGGGAACCCAGGCCCACTCATTCACTGCTCCACAGTCTGTTTGCTCCCAGACCCTGTCACTATTTCCCTGGACTCCTTTTCTACTCCCATCTGTATCTTCTAGCCTCCCTCTGGGTTAACACCTGAATTTCCTCTGCATCCAGTAGTTACTTCATCCCCTCTCAGGTTCTTGGCGGAGTCTGTATTCCCAGGCAGAATCCCAGGGCTTACTCCCACATAGGCCTAGACATAGGCCTCCTCCTCCTCCTCTTCTCTTACCCACACTCCTCCTCTCTGGGAAGTGACCACAGTATTCCTTCCTACCACCTCTTCTTGTTCTCTACTTTCTGGTTTTATATTCCCCCTTCCCAGCTGCCTCTGCCCAGACTGGGCTTCATCATCAATTAAAGCTTATCAGGTCCGACTCTTTTCCAGGTGCAGCCTGTCACAAGGTTAATCAGTTGTAGACACTGCTTCACAATCATCAATAGAAAAAATAGTTTCTGCTGCAGATTAGATTTACCAGAAATATCTATACATTCCCTAGAAAACAGGACATCATGCTGTTCCAGCTTATCTGTGCATCCACAGTCCTTTGTTCCGTTACTGGCCTAAGATATAACAAAACAGTGTAAATCAGTAATTTAACTACAGAGGTCACCATTAAAAAACCCCAGAATTTCCTAATAGTTGCCACATGGTGAAATCAAAGTTTATCTCAGCTTTCCCCGTATTTAAGACTGGCAATAGCTGTGGTACCTTTTTGATAACAGATAGGATTTGCAGGCTCCAGCAATGAGCCCTGGACAGCCTAAGGCAGAGTTCTTGGAACTTATTTTCAAGGCCATCTTTGTTATGAAAAGTTCTAGAAACTTACAAGTTGAGATTAGCCTCACCATATAGAGAGTGACAAAAGTCAAATGGAAGCTGCAGACTTTGTAGGCCTAAAGGCCAGTTCTGGTGAAAACAACATTTCCTCTCCTACTTTACAACAACTCAGTCAGTAAAGATAGAAAACACTTGGAAATTACAACCCCCATTCCCTCAAATCAATAAAAATGCCATAGTTGTACAATGCAAATAACTCTGGAACTTACTCCCTTTAATTAGAAGTCACGGGGAGATTCTTGCATAGTCTATCTTAGAAATTGTGCCCCTTTTGGTTTATTGAAACTGATTTGCAGGAATGAACTTGGTGATAAGGCAGGAAAACCAAAGCAATAATGAATGGTAGCACCTAAGACAGGATATTGCTAGTTCAGAGAGGGGAGTCAGGCGATTTATAATATTTCAGTAGCTAATTTGCTTTGAGGGGTGTGTGAATTCATCTGTGTAGTGAGAGCAAATTTGCTTCATGAAAGAGGCAAGGAAAAACATTTCTTCTTTCTTCTTAATTTAAAGATGTGTGGAAATTCTCAAGGCAATTCAAATACAGTGATCTAAACATGCTCCCCAGTCCAAGAACAAAGCAGATATCACTGTTCACCATGTTATTTAAAAAAAAAATTACATATCAAAACGTTAAAGAGTAAAGTATTACATGGAGACCAAATGCTGTCAAATTAGATAGAAGCTGTTTGTTCACCCCTGTTCTGTGAGTGAAAAAGAGATTGAGCATTCATGGTTAAGTAGAGATAATCCTGTGATTTAAAAACTGCTTCAAAAATAAAGACAGCTCCATTGACAACACAAAATCACATTGTGGTTCTCTAAAATATTTCTCAGATCCTAGTGCTGAAAAGGAAGGTCTAGCTGATGGATGACATTTTTAAATTATGTATACTGAACTGATCTGACAGTCGTACCACAGTGTAGGCTAAATTCATCCTTGGCATAATCAGGGTAATTCTCATTGGCTCCAGCGGGAGTGGTGTCTCTTTCTTTCACCAGGGCTGAATTTGGTCCAGTCTTTCTATTTCCTTATCAAGCTACCATTTGTCAGGATTTGGCATAGAAGGTGCTGATCCTGCAAACTGCTATGCATGTGCTTAACTTGACTTTTTTACTTTAAGGGGTCTACTGACATGCATAAAGTTAGGGTGTGTAAGTGCTGGCAGGATCCGGACCTCACTGTGAGAGTTCTCCATGTGAACTGTTAGTCTGTTTTTTCCGATGCACCATGGGAAATGTGCCCATATTTGAGTGAAGAACCACTTAGTACTAAGGAAAAGGATTCTTTTTCCCATTAGGCATTGTAATGTCGACTTCCACTAGAGGCTCCCACGTGGTCTTGTTTAAGGGACATAGCTTAATACCAGAACCAATTTTTATATTTGACTTGTAAACCCAGTGACAATTGTGCAACATGTATGTGTATGTCTGAACAATTTAAACTAACTCCCAATTGGAGGTGTGAATGAAACTGAAACTAATATGATATTTGCCATTAAGTATTGAGAGACCACCCTTTATGAAAAGGCCTGATGTTATTCCACTGATGGGTCTCATGGGTAACATTTCATTGGGACTTAAGTGCTTTTGAAAAATTTGGTCAATGGAAATATTCCCACTGACTTCAATGTGAACAGGCGTACGGGCCAGAGATACAAACAGAGGTTAAAGTAAGGGGGCAGCACAACTCCCTCCTCTATGCTAAAGGCCATGGGAAAGCCTCTCATTGGCTTGGATGTGCAGTGCTCCCCCATGCTAGCTCCTGTTTCAATCTACTTTAACCACTGGGTATAGCAGACCCAACCCAAAATCCAATCATAAAACCATGTATCATTGTCTCTCCTCTATTCCCTCAAGAAAGTATTGCAGTTACTGCTGACTAAATAATTACCCAGGAAGAGTCTTTTCTGGACTTCTCATTAGCCTAATGATAAAAAATAGCAATGGCCTTTCCAATTTCTCTTTCCTCATAGGCTGTTGCTGACATACTCTGGAGGTCAATAGCAAACACATGTACATTTACCTAGAACTGGCAAGAACATGTACCTGTACCTAGAACTGGCCAAACAGTTCACAACAAATCATTTATTTTGTGACTTTATCCCCTTCTTCTGTTTGCAAATGATTCACGATGCACGCTGTGTGGTTGGGCACCTAAGGGCATGTCTACACTTGAAACTCTATCGTGGCACAGCTGCAGCGCTGTAGTGTAGACACATAGTGCAGTGACGGAAGAGGTTCTTCCATTGCTGTAGTAAATCCACCTCTCTGAGCAGCAGAATTCTTCCATTGACCTAGCACTGTGTACGGTGGGGCTTAGGTCAGCTTAGCTAAGTTTCCCAGGGGTGTGAATTTTTAACCTGATTTTCTAATGTAGACCAGTCCTAAGTCACACAGTATTATTTCTGTTTCCTCACAGGATGAAATAACCTGTGTGAATAAGAGGAGTGGCCAAAGCCAGTGGGTCTTTGCTTCTCTCACGGGGAGAGGTGGTCTGGGGCAGGGAGCTCTTTAAAGAACTAGATGGAACTAATCAGATCTAGGGAATTTTAGGACATTTCACATTTTTTCTTGACCTTTTTTTCTTGCCTATATCATGTGCCCTATATTTTAAAATAGCTGTGTTCTTTCCTGAAGGCTTGATTCTGTTTATATTGAAGTCAATGGTGAAAATCCAAGTAACTTCAATGGAGGATGATCAAGCCAAGAAGGAGGAAGAGAGAAATTGCCCATGTCATAATCACACCAAGTATTTGCATGTTCATTTATGTGCACAGTCCTAATTGCAGAGATTGTGGCCAGATCTTTGTCTAGCTCATTTTATTGTCTTTGTGCCAGGATTTGGCCGTTTGGGTTCAGGAGGCTGATATGTATTCCTCCACTGTATATGACAAAGGACAAAAACATAGTACTTCATATATCTGGCAGATCAATGAACTGAATTTACTAGTCTCCATTTTACATTGTGCAGTCACCAACCATTTACCTAGTGTCCTTGTTTCTGTCATTTGTATTAAATTGTATTAGTGCTAGGTCTCTGGCGTGAAGTGGAGGACGCTATGTTGCACAACCACATTTCACACATCCACTAAGTTCATTTATTAAATTTACTGGTCTCCCAGTTTCTATCACTGTTTAACACAATCATTTGGTGGGCTCCTTCCCAGTTGCAAAGAAGGTGGTTGTCTGTCCTCATGTGTCTCATCAATTAGTTGCCTCATTGCAAAGTCTCTGTTGAAACAGATAAATGTCCTGGCATAAATATCCACAGGCTGGGTAAGAAAGCCAGCACTTTCCACTTGACATAGTCGGTTGGGCTGTATGACCCATGAGATTCTGTCTATCATAACATCAGCAATGTGTTTTCAGACAGTTTCAAGTAGGTGTGTGATCTTGCCTGCCTCTAGTGGATTAATACCAGTACTACCATACAAGATCAAATGCTTCATGATTTACAGCTAGAATTACTTTATTTTTATTGTGGTTTTCAGTGCGAATGCAAATGAAAATAAAATAGGTACCACTACAGTATAGTATTAATAAAATTAAAAACACTTCTCCACTTTGTAACTACCTTAAATTGAGCCTCAATAGTCTGTTTAATTTATCCAATTGGTTTTGCATTCTGACCTTTCTGGACTCTGGACTCTGGATGAATGAGTTGTGGTCATTGCCACTGCAGAATTAACTCTAACAATCAAGCAAATGTGCAACTCCAATTTCCTGTTGACTTTTGAGGGTGAAATCTTTGCCCCATTGAAGTCAATGAGAGTTTTCTCATTGACTTCAGTTGGATTTCACCCAACGTGTTTTACATTTTTATGGATCTGTTATAATGTAGCCTTTCAAAAACCTGGTATAGTTCTACACCAGATGAATTTTTTGCAGGGTTCAACATGGATTTGCCAAATAGGCCAAATTATTATTCCAGGAAATAAATAAAGTGCCCCTTTTTTCTAAAAGATGAAAGAACTATTTGGTTGGTATGTATGTATGTGTGTGTGTGTGATGGATTAGAGAAAGGAGGGTGAAGGATTTTTGTTTCCAAGCTAATAAATCGTTAAACATTTTTATTTGAGTCTCCACAAGTGGCTTGTTCTTATGAACTGTGCAAAATCATTAGCCCTTTACTTGTTTATAACATGCTTTCTGAATTTAGCATTACTCTCAGTACACAAAACCTGAAAACTGAGCATTTGCCAGCTGGAGTCCAAAGTGAGATGGAGATGAAAGCTTAAAATATGAGTGAGTTCATGTGTAGCAATATATGACTGTGAAGGGCTTCCAGTACTGAAAGATGGAACTGATTACATTATGTAAGAACACATGGCTACTTTTATTTATTTATTAGTTATCAGATTGCTTATTTGCATGATCAGTTTCAAACAGAAGTCATTACTGAACTCTTATTAGTTAGTATACAGAGGGCCATAATGTTTCCTAATGTTACATCTGCTTAGGAACAGTTCTGCAGGTCTGCACTCATGGTTTATGATGCATTCTTCCTGTTGGGGAAGAGATGGAATGCGCTTTCCCCATGTAGAAATATTTGGAGACTCAATCCTCAAATCAGCCAGTCCTCCAAGATCTGCAATTAATACATAATCTATAGATCGGGCTACAGCAGCTAACTGCAGATTTTGGATCTAGAATAATATTCCAACTCCCCTCAAATTGCAGGGGTATTCAGATCTGAGTGATGTGGGACCATCACTCCTAGGAATAGGGAAGCTGCCTTATTGTAGTGTGTAGTAATTCATGGAGTAGTTATGCTTACAGATTGTGAAGAGGCAGTCTGAACCTCAGAGCCTGTTAAGTACTGAGAGAATATCAGTTTGCTGAATGGAAGTGTCATCAATGCTTCTATTAGTCCAAATCCTGGGAGTTATTGAGCACCTGCTGGTCACTCACAGGGCACATTCAGGTCAAGTTTCTCAATTTATTACATTGATTTATGAACACTTATTTACCTCACGGGGGGATTATGACTTGGGGTTTTACTAGTGTTTGTAAAATGCTTTGAGATTCCCACATGAAAAATACTACATGAGTAGACAGTATTATTACACCAGTCAGAAGTCCAAAAAGTCCTGTTCCATACTGTATTGTTTTCTTCCTTCATTTTCCTTAATTGGGCTCTTATATGTAGAAAATTATTAGACAGCATTCAGGCTTTCAGTAATTTATGCATCTTCATACATTTTTGTGTAGACTGCTTTATTTCAGTGTGTTTGATACAGTTTCGGAATGGGACAGAATTAATTATATTATATTCTGCTTCTTTGTAGTCTGCCAAATGACCAGACTCCTGCATCTACACAGGAGCAAATTCTCCTTGGCCTCTGTTAGATATTACCTTGATTGTGCTAGATTACACGTGCTCCAAGAATAGCCTATATCATGGTTGTTTGATCTTTCTACTTCTTGCACCCAGCTGGAACCAGAAAGCAAAGGAACCCAAAACTAAAACTGAAACTATGAAACTTTACTATGCTCAAAAACACCCAGTTATTGATGTGGAATGAGGCAGGGCCACCCAGAGGATTCAGGGGGCCTGGGGCAAAGCAATTTCGGTGGCCCCTTCCAAAAAAAAAAGTTGCATTACTATAGTAACATGTATTTGGAAATGTAAAAAATAACTAGTGAAATACATTCAAAAATTAATTTGTAATAATTTGAAAATACACTAAATACATTATTTAAAAACATTAAATGCTTTAATGGTATGTATACATTTGCAATTACATAATGGGCTGTTGCTGGGTGATGGTGATGGTTGGTGCCAATGGGCTGTCGCTGCCTGGGGGTGGTGCTGCTGTTGCCCAGGGCTGGATGGGGAGCTGGGCTCTGGGTTGGGGGGTGCCCGGCTCACAGTGGCTGGACTCAGGGCTGTGGGGAGATGGGGTCAGGGGGGGTCCGGCTCAGAGGGGCTGGGCTTGGAGCTGGGGGTGGGGTGGGGTGGGGTCGGGGGCTGCCTGGCTCAGAGGGGCTGGGCTCGGAGCTGGGGGTCAGGGCTGGGGGGGGATGGGGTCGGGGGGGGTCCGGCTCAGAGGGGCTGGGCTTGGAGCTGGGGGTCAGGGCTGTGGGTGGGATGGGGTCGGGGGGTTGCCCGGCTCAGAGGGGCTGGGGGTCAGGGCTGTGGGGAAGATGGGGTCGGGGGGATGCCCGGCGCCTTACCATGCTGCTTACCCCGTCTCCCGGAGCCTCAGCGCATCGTGTCCAGCGCTGCAGCGGTGTGGTGTTTCCAGCGGGGTCTGAGCTCCCACTGCTCGGCTGCAGCTCGCAGCCCCGCCCCCTTACCAGCTGAGACGCTGGGGGATGGGGGAAGACGGAGGCGGGGGGAGCCTCCAACATACTTGTGGGGGCCCCTGTGGGGCCTGGGGCAAATTGCCCCACTTGCCCTCCCCCTCTGAGCGGCCCTGGAATGAGGTTTAACCTCATTTGTATTTTACCTGGTTTTATTTTACCCTCCTTTCATTGCTTAAACCAAGACTAATGGCTGAGGGCTTGTCTACACTTATGGCTAACTTGGCACTTATGCGATCGATGCAGCAGTGTCTATTTAGTGGATCTGGTGAAGACTCAATAAGTTGATGGCAGAACACCCTCCTATCGACTTCTGTACTCCAGCTTCCCAAGAAGCGTAAGGTAAGTTGGTGGTAAGGTGACCAGACAGCAAATGTGGAAAATCGGGACAGGGGGTGGGGGGTAGTAGGAGCCTATATAAGAAAAAGACCCAAAAATCGGGACTGTCCCTATAAAATCGGGACATCTGGTCACCCTAGTTGGCGGGAGAGCGTCTCCCGTCGACACTGCGGTGTAGACACTGCTGTAAGTCAACCTAAATTACATTGGCTTCAGTTACGTAATTTATGTAACTGAAGTAGCATGACTTAGGTCAACTTACAGCTTTAGTGTAGACCAGCCCTGAGTAAAAATATTACAATTTCTGTCTAATTTTCATCCAGTTGGGTGCTATTTAGGACATCTCTAGTTCTCAGAACATAAAAGGTCATGGCATGAACTATGATATGTCTAACATTCAGCATGGATATCTCGTTTAATGTGTGGGGCATAATACCTAAAAATATAACCAGGAGTTACATGGGAGGTGGGAACACTTGGCAACTTGCAGAATCAGGCACTACACAATAACCCTAGGATAAGGACAGTGGAAAGGTTCACCACTCTTTGCACTGGTGGGATTTCCTGGGAGCTTCAGCATATAAAGATCATGTCTACAATGGAACCCACACAGCAGCCAGCCACAATCTGGGCCATACATAGGAAGTAATAGGAAAACAAACACACACTGTGTTTTTGGGAGAGAGTAAGAGAGGGAGAGAGAAGTGATGAATGATACACACACATAAATATTTCCTATTTTCTTGCAATGCAGAGCATTAGCTTATGAGCTTGCCATTTTAAACTTGCTCACCTGTTACAACAGGTTATTTCCCCCCACTGTATTTTTTTCTTAACTCCTCATCAGGGCAAGGGATAATTGATCTTTTAAAGGACATCATTGTGAGATATAAATTCCATTCAGAGTCAGACTTGCATTTTTAAAAGAGGCTGCAGTGCTATAAATAAGGCACTAAGACAGCAGCATGCTCTGCATACCAATGGCCACATTGCTCATGCAGGCTCACTTTAGTCCAGTGGAAATGAGACTTCTTAGGTAAGAGCAATGCAAATTATTGCATTTACTGTTGGGTCACGGAAGAGACTTCAGAAAAATGAGTAAGAAAAACAAAGCATGTTTTTCAAACTTCGCAAAACTGTTAGTATTAGCACCCTATCTACCCTGTCCTTAATGTCTGCAGAGACACCCAATTCATCACAGCTCCCTAGGGAGGGGATATGAGATACTCACGGGGCAGTTTTCTCTGCTGTGACAAGCCTTGCTTAGGTGAATGTGCCCCTCCACACTAGGTATTTGACATGGAAGGGAATCCCACTCCAGTCTGGCCAGCAATGGGTCCCTCTGAACCCTTGTCTTCATTGCATTCAGCGCTGCGAGTAGGGATGGCAGAACCTCTCTAGTATTAATAATTAATTTATACAAAAGCATAACTTTCCACTGTGCTTTATACAGATTTAATCCCCCGCACATTTTCCCTTTCCTGAAGAGTTTATAACCTACATTAGAGAGATGCAGAGCACAGAGATAGCAAAGTAAGAGGTAAGCAGAAGAGGGACCACAATTGAAATAAAAATAATAGCAGTCATTGTACAGTGAGGGAATCTTCTGAGTTGTGAGTGGCCCAGAGTGAATATGGAAAACCACGCGGTCAGGAAAAAGGGGTTAATATAAAATTTGTTCTTATTTGGGGCCAGATCATCAGCTGGATCCCAGTTCATCAAATTACTTAAGTATGTGTTTTAACTATAAGCATGTGAAGTGCAACTTGAAGTCAACGGAACTACTTGTGCTTAAATTTAAGCACATACTTATGTATTTTGCTGGATTAGGGCCTCGGTGCAAACCAATGCTGGTAGCCTCATAAATGTCAATTTACACCATCTGAGGATCTAGCCCATTGTCTTTTCCTTGTAAACATCTGGGTAAAAGAAAAGAAATCTGATCCTTGTATTTTTTTACTTACTGACATTGGGCTTCCTGTTTTAGAGAAACAGGAAAGTTATCAGTACTGGAAGCTTTTTTCCCATCCTTACTAGTAACATAAGATTCAATACCTTTCTTTGTTAAAAAGACTGGCGGCTGGCCAAATCTACATAATGGATATACTAATACATAAGATGCTTCTGGCAGCAGTATCCCTTTATGGCTGATGACCTTTGTGTCTAAAAATATCTAGGGGAAGAAATGACAGGGGGCCTTGAGACTCTGTCATAGGTTGTATGTACTATTGAAAAAGCCCTTGCCTTAAAAGCGGCAAAAACAACCATTCTACATTCAAACATACCTGTATTTTTATATAATAAGTCTCATTTATGGCAATATCAGCCTGATGTTAAATTTGGGAGGTTAGAGGTTAAGTGTAAGTGATTCAGTGAATACCAGGCACAAGGATGTTGTTTGTAAGTGGCACCAGCATTTTAATAAGACTCTAGGGTGTAAATTAGAGATAAGAAGAAAAATCTCCCAATTAAAATTTCCCTAAAGGTTGAGGACTTAAAGCCATTACAGCTGTGGTCATAACTGAATGCAAAAAAAGTTTTGCTGTGTTGAGGGTGAAGCAGAAAATAATACATTATTATAAGTGGGAGTTAATTCAGAACCAGCTAGACTACAGGCTTCCAGCCATTATTATAACAGACATACTTCTGGACAGTAAGTCAAATTCTGGAAAGCCTATTCAATACTTAGTGAAGTTAATGAGAGTTTTGCTGAATAAGGAGTGTAGTGAGCCTGAGTGGCCTCCATCTGACTGGGAGAGTGAGGGAGCATTACACGCCCCTTGGAGGGCGGAGTCTAGATCGTCCCGCTCCCCTTGCCGGAAGTGCCGGGGCGTGGCCGGGAGTATAAGAGGCCGGCCCTGCAGCAAAGGTGGAGGAGAGCCTGCAACGGAGGAGGACACTTGGCCTGTTCTCCAGAGGCCCCGAGAGGAGCCTGCACCTGGCTGTTCCTGATCCGCAAATGTAGACGATGACTGGCCCGGAGTACCCGCTGCAGTTTACCCTGAAGAGCCGGAAGAGGCCTGGAGGCCTCAGGTACAAAACCCTGGGGAGGCAGGAAGTAGCCCAGGGGCAACCATGGAGCAGGGGGCTGCAGATCCTGGCGTGGCTCAGTCGGCATGTTGCGATTGGATCCCCGCTGACACAGGGGCAGCCAATCCTGCCCCTGCCAGGGCCCTGGGCTGGGACGCAGTGGAGTAGGGTGGGCCCGCATCCCCCTGCCACCCCACCCTGGGTGGCTGACCCCCTACACGGTGCAAGGAGGCTCTAGCCCAGGACAGGAGCTCCCTTTCCACTCACCTTTAGAGACTGTGTGTTTACTGGCTGCCTGAGCCCTGCCCAGGCCAAAGCCAGCCCTGAGAGACTGTGTTTGCTGGCTGCCTGAGCTCCGCCCAGGCCAAAGCCAGCCCTGAGAGACTGTGTGTTTGCTGGTTGCCTGAGCTCCACCCAGGCCCCAGCCAGCCCTGAGAGACTGTAGTTAAGGGCTGACTACTTGAGCTACCCCAGTCCAGGCTAAAGCCTGGTATTGACTATTAACCGCGCAGCCCTATTGGGGCTTTTGCCTGTCTTACAGACTCTGGTCCTGACCCCACAGGACTAGCCTGAGTGGCCTCCCTCTGACCGGGAGAGCAAGGGAGCATTACAAGGAGTTAATGAAAAATGAGTAAAGACTTCAACATTTGGCCATACGTGCTTGTAAATAACCCTCAAAATACATATAATAAAAAGTAGGCAAAATAACTAAACCAGACGTAAGATCAAGAAAAATAGAGAGAATGCTGTCAACACTGACAGATGTGTGATTGATAAAGAGGAGTATGAAAGAGTTGACGACTACATCTATCTGGTGAAAAGTACAATATATACTAAGAGCTAGTTGACTAAAGAAGTGAAAGCAAGAATTGGTAATACCAATGGATCATTTTCCCATTTGTCAAACACTGGAAGAGTAAGAAGACAATAAAATGAGATTGTACAATGCTATTGTCCTTCCAACACTGTTGTATATCTCAGAAACATGGCAGATGGTGGGAGGAGAAAACAGGAAGCTGAACGCATTCCATCAGTATTGTTTAAGAAGAATTATGGGAATTCATTGGAGAGATCATGTAACCAATGAGGAAATGCTGTGCCACACATGTCAGCAGACCGCACACTCAATAATTAGACAGAGACAGCTATTGTGGTTTGGCCAAATCATCAGGCTACTCCATGGCTGAAGCATAAGGTATGTCTTAGATTGGATTCCACCTGGAGGGAAGAGAAGGCATGGAGGACAAAAAAGACCTATCACAGGATGATTGTAAAGGATGCTGCCATCATGGAGACAACTTATGATGGAGTCAAACATCTTGCTCTGGGTAGATAGCAATGGGGAAAATGGGTTGTCTTGTGCCACTAGACACAGGAGATTCTAAGTCGAAATAAGTCCATATGCATGTCCCTGCTTCAGGTTCATCACCACTCTGGTGAGTTCTTTGGCTTGGGCAGAGTCCTCTTGTGTATCCAGGATCCTTCTCTCGCAGCTCATGACTTCTCTTCCAAATCATGGAGTCTTTCCAGCTGAACTAGCTTTCTCTACCAGAACTCTCTTGCTACAAAAGCATGCCCATCTCTTCCCTCTCCTGCTTAAAGCTTCCTAGTCCTGTCTCAGTGAATGACTAGAGTTAGCAGGGGGGACATATAAACACCTGGCTACTTTGTTTTTCTGCTGGTGTATTGCCACTTTTCAAGGCATCAACCCCCTGCAGACAAATGGAGGAAGTAGCTTATCCCAGTTCCAGTCAACCTACTTAGCTTACCAATTGTTCAGTCCAGAGCACAGTCATTAAGGCTAGAGACTCTCCTTATGTTTGATCTGGGAGAGACATGCTTACAGCATTGTCAGAAATGGTGAATTCCCACAATCACATATATCCATTCCATGATACAACAATTTTCATTACAATAACATCAACCAGAATTCATATTTTGTACAGACAAATTTGCCAAATTGTCACAGTTACACACTGAGATGGGTGGGGATGAAAGGTCTGAGTCACAATGATTCTCCTTTTTCTTCTTGCCTGCTGGTTTCAGGCACATCGCTAGGAAACGTTAGGAAATAGTGTTTCTTCTTAACTGGTTTGATTTATGCAACACAGCCATGGGACAAATTCTGGCCTCAGATGCATGTGCAGGGCTTCCTCTGACAATAGTAAGAGTAGCACATGCTTATCCAAGAGCTGAACAGAGAGGTTTGGAAGGGATCAGAAGAAGGGAAGAAAAACCTCCCAATCCTTCAGGTCATGGAGCAGTTTCAGAAGGCCAGTTGTTTCTGCTGGCACCATGATTCCTTTTCATGGACGGGTTGGCTGTTGGATCTGCATAGTCCCTAACCTCCCACGTAGACACCCTGGGGCAGAGGGACAGAGGAGCCCCTTATGAACCTATGCTTTGAAAAGTGTATGGACCCTGTGTGCCAGCTTCCCACAACCTTTCCCATTGCATCGGGGACCCACTGGCCATGTCTTCTGTAAAGCAATGGTGGTGGAGTTCTAATGGCTTTTTCAGCTTTCAGCAGCCGCAGAAGGGCAACTTCACTTCCACTCTGCAGCTCAAGATTCATTCTTCCTCCACCCCATGGAATCTGCAGTTTCAGCTGTGTTCTGGGGGCAGAACTGCCCTCTTGAAATAGTTTAAATTTATGTAATTCAGGTGAATCTGAAGGAGACATATAGGGAAATCCAAAGAAACCTGGATGCTCTTTTTAACAGAAGATTTAATTTCTGGAAATCAACTCATTGCTACTCTCTAGAATATGGGTGTCATGACACTGCCCATTACCTTTCAATAGATAACGTGTGAAAGTACATGATTAAATGTGAACTTTAAGTATCAGAATTGCAGATTCTAGATTTCATTACCTTCACATTGATAGTAACTAATCTGATTTTCTTGTGCTCCCTGCTGATTATTCTTTTGTACTACTTACTCATTGCAGTTAAGGTCTGGGACAGATTAATGGTTAGTCCTTGCTGGTATGTATAAGTGTGATGAATATAGCTATCCTGAGGTTCAAATAAAACCACCAGAAAATTGAATTCCACTCTGACTTCATCTGCAATTGATTAAAAGTGAGGTTGATGAAAATACCCATGCAAATTAATAATATTGTTAGTCCACTCATTTTTTCTGCTTACTGAGAATATATTATACCTTCTGTTTATATTTATCTTGGTACATGAAACTAATGTAGCAGGAGACATCTTCTGGGGTCTTTGTTCTCCATGCCATTCATGAAGGCAATACATAAACAAGATCTAATCATATTTGCAGGATCTTTGAGGTAGAACTGTAGTGCCATACAATTTATGCCCCCAGAATTAAGACTCTGTGCCTTTCAGGAATTTTCATACTTTTCCATTAAGGTGACTGTTGTATAAGGACAATGTCATACCAGTGTCTTCAGTTTTAAAAGTGCTGTAGCTGAAAATTAGCCATATGAAAAGCTGCACTATCACTCAAGCTTCCAAATGGAAGCTTCAAAAGTAAGAAAGACTTCCACTGACTTGAAAAGTGGGGTTTTGTTTATCCAGAAATACATACACAGCCTTGGTCTCTCTGGATTTCATGTTCTAGTAAGGCTTTTCCTTAATGAAATATATATTTGATTACACTGGGGCCTGTGGAACTATTTTGTAATTAAGGCTTGTCTTCAGAAAGAAAAATAAAGGATTGTATTCTTGACTGAAGAAATTATGTTTATTGCTGGCAGTTTTTGTTAAAAGTTCCTACAAGTATTGAAAAAGGAAATGTAGCAATAACTGTTGAAACATAAACAAATAAACCTCTTTCAAAATCAAATCCTGGACTACAATTCAACAGTGGCATCTGAAAAAGCTGGTTACACAGTGCCAGGGCTTTCAGTATCAGTAAATCTCAAAATATATGACAACACTTTATCTTAATGTTACTATATTACTAAAGTTGATTCATATCATGACTTAGCTAGCCTGTAAATATGCATATTATAGCCTAAGTGTTATACTATCTTACTGATAATATAACAAAGCTTTAAGAAAACATAATATTATATAAAAAAGGTTTTAGTTAATTCAACAAATCTAATTAAAAATTATATTCCTACTGAATCACAAATAAATGCATATTTGGTAAATTAAAAGGGTACCTAAAACAAATGTTCTAAATATATAGTATATTACTATTCATAATAATTAATTATTTTACTATTATTATTTATTTATTGGTATTGTGGTAGGACATGGGAACCCCAGTCATGGACCAGGAGCAGAGTTCCCTCTAATTTTAACCACCCATGTGCGGAATGAATTTTGTTATATGCACCAATAGAGGTGATGCATGACACATCACCTTTATATTGGTGCACATAACAAAATTCGTGTGGTGGGGCTGGGGATGAGGGGTTCGGAGTGTGGGAGGGGGCTCAGGGCTGGGGCAGAGGGTCGGGGAGCAGGGGTGTGAGGGCTCCAGCTGGGGGTGCAGGCTTTGGGGTGGGGTCGGGGATGAGGGCTCAGGACTGGAGCAGAGGGTTGGGTGCAGGGGGTGAGGGGTCCAGCTGGGGGTGTGGGCTCTGGTGTGGGGCCGGGGATGAGTGGTTTGGGGTGAAGGAGGGTGCTCCGGGGCTACGGCGGGGAGAGAGGACTCCCCCCCAGCTCTCTCTCCCACAGCAGCACCTGGGCTGGGGGGGAGAGGCGCCTCTCCCTGCTGTGGCAGCTCCAGGGCTGGGCTGCAGGATAGGCACCCCTCCCCCGGCCCCAGCAGATCCGGACCGGGGCTGGGTCCGGGCCCGGCGATGGCTGCTGGGGCTGGGTTTGAAAAGGAACACCCTACAACTTGAGTTCTTCAAATCTGAACTGAAATCTTGTTGCTTGATCCCACCTTTAGTCTGAACACACATTTTGTTTATAATTCTCCTGCCAAGAGGCAACTTCAACCAGTCAGTAATGCACAAGAAAGAATGACTGGAATTTAGAGAAATGTGCAAGGGGAGCGAAGATTCTTGTACTTCATTGTTAAAAGTTACGAAAGGTTATTGGCTGGCTGTCCGTCATTATCATTTAGATAAACAATAAATGGCAGAGGAGGAACATTGAGTAGATACAAGTGAGAATCTGGGAGACCATCCAAAATCATCACCTTTCATATCTTTTCAGGAAACACCAATGGAAGACTGTGAATAAGAAAACATACAATTTTAGCACCAAATGCTGCCCTCAATTACACTAGTGCAAAGACAATGACTTGAAAGGTCTCACATTGGTTCAACAGAAGGCACAATTTAGACCATAAAGACAGAGAGAGAAAATTCAGCAACTAAACAGGGCAGAAGAACCTAGAGAAGTCACTGAAAAACCCCTCATAAAAAGGAAGAAGAGCAAATGAAGAGAAATGGGTAAAGGCAATTGTTGTCTCCAGTATTTTTGTCATGCAGACAATAGGGTCTTCCAGAGAATTCCTTTCATGTTTAATGTGAGTCTTCCACACAATTCCAAGGGGTTGTAAGTCAAGCTCCCGGGTCTGAGAGAGCCAGAGAAAGTAACCTCGGCTCTACTTGGATGAAAGTAAATGGTTCTGCAGAATGAATTTGAGGAATAATGCTCTTCAGCAGACAGGTGGAAATTGCCTGCAAGATGATTGGCTGCAGTTGATATTGTCAATTTGTTTATATCATAGCTTCCAAGTACAAAACACCTAAAGCTTGCACTCAGCTGACAGAGAGGTATGCTTCACAGAAGTGGCATCAGAATACAAATAAATTGGATACCACTTAGAGACCTGAAAAGCCATTGAATAACAGTGAGATGAAAAGCAAGCACCACTGAAAGTGACAGCAATATTTTCTTTCCTGAGCAGAGGAAATGTAAAGGAAGAAGATGAGAGAACTCTTTAATGGCATAAAGAAAAAAGATGGGGTATTTCTATAACCCAAGCACCATATTGCTTCATATAATTCAAGTAAATATTTCACAATAAAGGTACATTAAACTGCACTGCAGTTGGAATCCAGCTGTAGTGTTGTCACAATACAATATGTAACACGCAAACTTATGAGAAGAACCTATGGATTTCAGTGTGTGCAGCCTTTTATTCAGCTCTGCTTGCCATTTTGCCATAAAGCACGCTGAAGATGAACATTTGAGTAGAAAGTGCTATAGAAAATATTTCACTTTTTATAATTGTACTTTGTCTAATGTTTCCAAATGTCTCTTCTAATGAAACAATATTCCCTGATACATTGCTGTATTAAAACAACCCATGACATTAGCTTTATATTAAACTTTAGAATGCTGGCATTTCCCACATAAAGACTCATCCAGCTGAAAATTTTTACATAAATGCTCACTTTTTAACCAATCAGGCATGTCTTGTTCATTTCACAAGATATTATAGCATATTAATTCTCAAAATAAAGGTGTAGCCACTAGCTTTTCAGGCTGATGAGTTTCCAGTTGCCGGCATAAATGATACGGCTGCTAAAACAAACTGAAACAAATGCAGATGATTCTAGGGGAGAATATACAATTGCTTTAAAAAAAAAAACATTATCACTCTATGATAGTTTTTTCTTCCTTCTACACTTAGGATCTTTTTTAAATTGGTTATTAATAAAAATGAATTCATCATTGCACTATGAGCCTGGATAATGGATCCAATTCCCATCAAAGCCAATACTCCCATTGACTTCAGTGGGAGTTGGACCACGCAGTTAGATGGCACCCTGTCTTCAGTCAAATCTCTGCATCTGTGTCATATGGTGGAATCCTGGCAAAACTCCCATTAACTTCAGTGGGGCTACTGTTCCCCCCTAATGTATGCGGTAGGGAGAAGATTATTCCACATGACTTCTAAAAATAATTTTCAAATAATGTTTCCTAACTCTCTCTCATGTGTTTTTTTGTGTGTTCCATCCAGACTGTTTATAGGAGGTTGGCTTTTCTCGTTATAATGAAATGCTATGGGCACAGAGGAAAAACATTCTGAGAACCATATAAAAAGCCCAGTAAGACAGTGTGAGGGAGCAGAGGGGAAAGGAAAGCATGTAGGCCAGAAAAACAGCATTTGTTTATCAAAGATTGATTTTAACATGCCCCACTGGTTGCTCTCTAGCCACATGTCTGTACTGGTAGAAAGGGTTTGAGCTAGTGGGAATGTGATAGGAGTCTGGATGCAGGGAAAATATGGTTTTAGAATGAGGACTATAACTCACTCCCAGATGCCTACTGGGCTTAGCATAAAATAAAAAAAAGTATCAATTTATTATTATTTTTTAACATTTGGTTTTAGCGCTATAGTTATGCCTATGGCTTTACAGAGAAAATGAAGAAATTCTCCCTGCTTAGATCAGAACTCTACAAAGTGATACCTGTGACTTCATTATTTCCCCCATGGCCCTTAAAATCATGCCAAATACAGAGTGATTTTCTTTAAAATGTGTATTTTCATAAATCCCTAACTGTCCTTGCATTTGTTAAGAGGTGCCCAGAATGCTGAAATCTGACCTCTAGATCGTTATGGTTGGGGATATTTGACATGTGGAGCAAATTCTGTAAATACCTCCCCCTAAACTACAAAATTTATGAAGGTCTTTAAAATAAAATAAAAAATCTATGGAATTTCTGTGTGGACTCAAGACGTATGTTTTATTCTCCGTTCTGTTCTATTTGGCCCACCTGTTATATTGTAACAGCAGATATACACATGAGAAGAGTCATTTAAAAATATTTATTAGGCTAGTAAAGTGGACGGCTGCCTGTGGATCGAGTTTTATAGTCCTACAAAGCCCCACAAGCTGGATAATGGGAGGCTCAATTCTTTGTAGCTGATGGCAATGGGAACAGTAGGGCTGTGTGGAATGTCCAGACTGATCCCCAAAAGCACTTGAAACCTGCCTTGGGTTGGCTCTGACCCATGCAAATCAGCACTCCTTGCTTAGAACACATTTGGCAGCTGAAAACTGTAGATGAAGCTGGGTTTTTGTTTTTTAAACTCCACCTGGAGCTTCATGAACATTCTGAGGTTGAGGTGTTTCAAGCAGAATTGGGTGAATAGTGAAGTATATTTCTCTTTAACATTTGTTTGAACTTTTAGATGAATTTACTCCTTGCCTCTTTTGAGTTCACTTTCTGTGCACATTTATGCAATCAGATTTTGCTATTTCAGTCATAGGCATGAATTTCAGTCATAGGCATGAATATTCATGGAAACCACTCCTGCTGGACCAGGGACTATAATAGGGTTGCAAAAGAGACACAGCAACAACCACTGCCCCCACATCTTTCTATACATCAATTTTTGCTCTGTTATATCGTTAGGAATAATAGGGGCATCTGAAATAATAGTCTTGTATCTCTAGTTGCATGCACCACTGCACCTTCTGTCTCTTCCTGTGTCTTTGGCTTTGCCTTCTGTACAGTGGCAGCAGCTAAGACTTCAGGACATTCTCCTGTTTGCACGTTGCCCAAAACTCCATTGAAATGAATGAGGGAAATTCATTTACACTTCTCTTAGCTCCACTTCTTCAAGACCCAATCCTGCAAATATGTACTCAAGGGAGTGGTCTCATGGACATCAGTGTGCTTAATCACTTCAGTGAGGACCAATTGTGTGTTAGGCAGGACCCTCAGACTGTATGGCTGAGGACTCAAAAAGACAACAGTGAAGTAGTTCATATTTTGAAGGGTTTCTTCACAAACAGAAGCACCAGAGACATCATTAATTTGAAAATAAAAGCTCTTGAGACTAAAAATCTATGCTCCATAAAATTCGCATACATTTGTATTATCTCTGGTTATTCTATATAACACGAAAATATCAGATGTGCATAAATGTAGTTCCAGAGAAAAACATGTATCTCCAAAGAAAAATAAAGACACTGTAGGTTTGTGTGTGTGCGCATTCTTGACTATCATTATTACTACTAGGAAATGATCAATTTCTTCTGCCCTTAAACAAGAGCAAATACAGATAATTCAAATTCTGACTGCCTGGAGGAGCTAGGAAAGTTCAATTAGGCCTAGGTGTCATTTCAGGTTTGATGAATAACCACACTGAAACATAATGCAAAAGAAAACATTATTAAACATATTCTTGTCCTAACGCACTGGTAGAACATGGGGGAAATGGCTCAATTAAGTACCTGTGCCACAGAATGCATATTAACTACTTCTAAAATTATACCCAGTTCCTCTCTGTGAAATTAATCTCTCTTGCTCTAAAGTGAGACCTTTACTTCTTTCTACACTCTTATTAATTGCATGGCACTTCACAAGCTCTTATTGAACTGAAGCTGCTGAATTAGGCCACAAAAAGGTCACTTTTTCCCCTTACTACTGGCATGCTAATTAACTAGAAACCTAAACAGCTGCTTGTGTCTGGAGACACAGTATCAGAAGTGGAAATAAGGCAAGACTAGGTGGTCTAGTCACGACTGAGGCACATTAGGCATCATGTCCTACTTTGTGAGCCCCCTCAGCAAGTGACATTATGGCTTCCCTTTCAAGAGCGTTCAAACATTCCAGAGAGATGTTACCATGTGGGGAGAACAAAAATGGTGCCAATGGTGATGCCATGCAGGAATCTTTCCATAGCATGGAACAACAATCAGATTATAGGAGGGTGGGATATGATGCATAGGGTACTTCCCTCTGCAGTGTCTACACCCAATAATCTGAAGAAAAAAACGTATTCTGCTGCACCATTGAAAGGTCCTTGTCACTGCTTCTGGATTTTAAAACATTGAGGGCTTAGCCTCAGGTCTTTCCATGGGAACTGCAGCGCATGTGAATCTAGGCTGGAGTGTTTTGTGTTCCAGCTTTGTCTAGGACTTCACTGGGAGTTTTGTCTGTGTGTGCGCGCATGTGAGAGCTGCAGTATTTGGGTCTCCTCTTTCCCCAGTTAACGCTGTGGGTATCATCACGTGATTGAGATTTTCCTGTAAAATTCACCACATTTTGGGGGATAGTTTAGCTCCTGGATTTAACAACCCTGCGTGGAACTGACTAATGGAGACTATGGGCCAGATCTATCCCTTGCACAAGAAGGAACAATTCCAGTAAAGCCAGTTGAATTTGGCTCTGAGACAGGCCAGTCTGGGAAGGAAGGGTCTCTGCACATGTAGGTGGAATTTAAACATCTTGGTGGTGAATTTTATTGTAAAAAACATAAGAATAAATTTAAACAACCTCCTCCCCCATTAAGGGCACAGCACAAATACAACACGGCTTCCCTCTGCCAAAGAAAAGGCATATGGCCATGGCTTCCTCCAGCTAAGCCCAAAGCAATAATCTAAAGTGTTGCTTATTTCAGCCATGTCCCAGGCAGGGAGAAGAAAATTCCTCTGATTCTCTTCTAAGCTACGTCCCGCTCCCTGGAAAGCCTGCCAAACCCCCTGCTTCTGAAAACACATCTCTCTTATAGAACTGGGGGTGGGAAAATGAATGAATGGCCTACTCCTGCACCTGTGCTCCTTTCTGTAGCCAGAGGGAGACAGGTAAGCCCTTTCCTGATAGCCTCTGGATAGAGTCTGTACACACTGTCACAAGACCGATTGGTGGAAGGCAAAATGACATCAGTTCAAAACATATGGTTCAGACACAGGACTTATCTGGGTAGTAAATATGAAATGGAAATAATTGTTTATTTAATTAAAGTTATAAAGTGCTTTGAAATCCTCGCAGAAAGGATACTATACAAGTGCAACATGGATTTATGAATCCCTTCATATCACTAGTGGTGTTTCCCCCTGACACGTCTCAGGATTAAAGATGAAGATGGTAACGATACTCCTAGTACTATCAGATTTTCCTAACACCAGGTGTCCTGCTTGCTGTAGGTATTGCAGTGGGGGCTTTCAATACATTCTCAGGTATTATGCCTGAGCCAGCCACTTTGTGGACATTTTTGTGCAATCATTTATGATACAGGGGACTAGAGTCAGAATCCTGGATCCAAACACTGAAACTTTATGCAGTTTGTAGCTAGCCCCTATTTGTAGAGTGGACTAAACCAAAACTTGGATCTGAATCCTTTATGGAAGTGTTTAAAAATCCAGAGCCAGAACCAAATTCTGTGGCTCAGATCCATCTCTATTTAGTAGGTATTGTATACAAGAAGTGGAGTGTTTATACAAACATTAAAGAAGTGGAAAGAATATATTTTGCATATACTAGACCAAACCACAAAAAGCCCTTTCAAATGAAGAAATGTTAAAGGAATAATCTTGGTAAAACATAATGAAATCACAGTGCATCGGCTGGAATCAAGCCCAAGGTGTTTGCATATCTGCTGCGATTGTTTATGGGAGCAGGAACATGGGAACTGCCATCCTGGAGTTTACCAACAGTCCATTTATTCTGATAACTTGACTCTGACAGTGGCCAATATTGAAGGCTTCAAGGAAACTATAATGCTTCAGCGTCTGATTCACCACAGTCTTGCACCTTGTACAGTGGTTTACCCTGAGCAAAGGGAGTATAAAAAGCTACGAAATCAGAATGGTGCATTTTACAATCTCTTTACACTCTCTGTGCATTGGTGTAGATAACTACACAAGGTGCAAAATAGAGGAGAATTAGTCCCTTATATTGCACCATACTGTATATTGCTTCACCATGGAAGGCAATCTCTTCCTCACCCCAAAAAGGTGATCAGCTTATGCCCTGAAGCCCAAGGATTGATAGGCCTTGTAACTTTATCCAAGACAAGACAGAAGAATATATCTCTTCAACTAATACATTTTCTGTGTAGCAATCCAAATTAGATTTCACAAAATAATGGGCTCTTTTAAACCACAACCTGCTAGTAGAAGAGACAAGTAGTAAGAAATATTTTTTGCGTAACTAGGTTATGCATTTAATAGATTGCAAGTTTCCTGACATTCACCCCTTAGGCTTATATGCCTGTGAATGAGATTGCTGCTGCGGCTGCTGTCAATGGATTCTCTGTACCTGTTTCTTCTGTACTGCAGTCAGTTTTAATTGGTGAATCGGAATGACAGTCAGCTCAGAAGCACGGGAAGAATTTGACTTTAATGTTATATTAAAACAAACAAAACAAAAACACCCTCCCTCACCCCCAAACATCAAGCATTTTTGCGAATTGGGGCATAAATGAAATTAGAGTGAAATCCTGCTGCTAGGGCCAGTGCAGAAAACCAGAACAATATTCGTATTTTAAATAAATGTATGACATATATCTGAAATTGTATTTTGAAATGGGGATCATGGTGGGATGATAAAGAGATTTTTTCCCCTTGGAGGCAAATCATTTTGAAATGCATCAGGTATAAATTTAAAGTGTTAAATACTTTATAAGCATATGAGCTGGAACAAACATGGTAAGCATTTTCCCAGTGTATTTTCTTGCTAAGAAACCTGCCTTGTTTCTTCATTGCAAAGGTTTTGGCTCACCTGATGATACAGGTTTACTGACTCTTCATGCCTAAATTTATTTAACCCACAGACCTCTTCCTCCTTAGAAGGGTTCAGGAATTCATTTGTGTCTGTCCTTTCAAGCAAGGGTATTCCACATCCCAAGACAGTGTTGTTCTGCATACACAACACCAGGAATATCCACTAAACTATTTGGGTGCAGTTTGTAATATTACAACTCAAGATGTAATATGACATCTGAATCTCATTGGAGAAGGCCAACTGCCACTGTAAGACTACCTGGTGGATGTGAGGCCACTGTTGTACTTATACTATGCCCTGGTTTGAGGATTCACTATGGAGATCTGGAGCCAGGTTCTCAATGGGATGCCCTTTATCACCTGAAAAAGGGCAAGGAGGTAAATTATTAGTATTGGCCTTATTCTGACTCTACTTATTTCAGTGCAAATCAGGAGTAACTCCACTGAAGTCAATGGAGTTAAACTGGTGTAAGACTGGTGTGTGATGAGAATCAGGCCCTAAGACTTTTTTGCAACTATCATGTCTGTAATTGTTCTTGAATGAGTCTGAATAGTGTGCATAATATTACAGAGCTCTTCCTAGTCACCCAGGATGAATCTGGATTCAGTGGCTCTGCTTTCAAACAATGCAGGATGGGATGACTTGCTTAGCACATAGAAGTCATGGCAGGATCCAGAAAATCTGGTCACAAGGAACATAAAATGCAAATGAGTCTCTTTCTCTCTCTCACTCACACACACACAATTCATTGAGTAATGCAAGCCATGAAAGGTATATGTGTTCACTATAACTATCACTGAAAGGAAGTGTGCTGCCTCCTAGACTCCCTGCTGTCTGTTTTTGGGGAAAGTTGTATACTGGGTAGCCCTCCTCCTCACGGTATTGAGTAAATCTTTCAGGCAATGTGAGGCAGCAGATTAACAATGGTGTCCCCCATGGTTTTATGGAAGGACCTGGTGGCACATATGCCCAGGGTAGTGGTGGTCCTAAAAGGGACTGGCAGCACATAGCTCCTGCATGAAGCCCTCTCAAGATCACCAATTAACTCATTGCATAGGGACATGACGACTTCTGATTGAACTTATGTTGCTGAACCACCTCCATCTCTCTGAGGTTGAGGAAGGTTCTTCTTAGCTCAGAGACCCTGTGTAGACAGGATGGGTCACTCTCTCTTAGCCAGACCAAACTATAAACATGTGGCTTATGTTCACTGCCTATGCTGTGTGCTCAATTTTGCATTTCACTCATTCTGGATACTGAAAACAGGCTAATAAGTTTCTTTTTAGTTTTTAGTCAGTTTTACTTGCAGCAAAAGGTTACTATGTTCGGCCTGCAAATTTTTTAGGGGAAGGTTTAAATCCTAAAAGATCTATACTCATTTAAATAACAATCATTAAAACATGTCTAACAACACTTTTATTTATTTATTTAACAAACCTTAAATTTTGGGGCATGAACTATCTCCATATGGTCCCTTTACATTTTCTTACTGGTTTTATTTTTCCTTATTTCCTGTCCTAAATCCCACCTGATTTTTCTGATTGAAAAGCTGTTTGCTGAAAACTGCAACCAGATTGTCACTAATGTTTTACCTTGCAGTACTTCAACAATCACATTCAATTCCCATATGAAACCTGAAATAAAAACTCTACATTTTTATTTAAAAGATTTTATTATGATAATTTGTCCCAAGGCATATGTGAGACAGACAAGTCTAGGAGAATTTTAATTTGTTAGAAGTAGATTAAGGGTTTGATCCTCAGAGGTGCTGAGCACTTGCAATTCCAACTGAACTCCATTGACTTCAGTGGGAGTTTTGCCTCAGTAAAGATGGCAGGAATTGACACCTGATTTATAATTGGAATAAAAGTATTTTAAGGTCTTTAATTCTGCAAGATGCTGAACATTCTGACCCCGATCCAAAAAAATGCTTAACCACTTGGGCCCTGATTCAAGAAAGCATCCCTCTTCAGGAAGGGTGCTTAAATACCTGCTTAACTCTAAGCAGGTGTTTAAGTCCCATTGAAGTTAAAGTTAAGCAAGTGCTTAAGTACATTCTTCCCATAGGGATGGGTTTAAGCACATCTAAATGCTTCCCTGGATTGGAACCTTGAATCCAATGTGACCATTCACATACTTAAAGATAAGCACATGCTTAAGTGCTTTGCTAAACTGGGGTCAAATTTGCTCAGTATCTTGCAGGATTGAGCCCTGAATGCTGACTGAAGTAAGAAAGTGTTATCTATATTAAAGGAATGAACCTCACATTAGATCAGACTCACCATCCTTTGTTACTTTTTATTTTGTCCATCACTGTGTCACATTTTAAAGGGCAAGTAATGTAGCAAATGGGGGTTGGCAAGTTGAGAGCTCATGGAGTAAGAATAGTCAAAATCTAAAAAGGTCTGAGGACCTGTAATTTCCACTGACATTTATTATGACTTGTCTTGAATAAGGGTGGAGTTCTCAGATGCTACTCTTCATGCCTTTCAAGGAGCAGAAGGGAAGGGCAGATCTCTCTATGTGTAGATATACCTATTTCATAGAACTGGAAGAACCCTGAAAGGTCATTGAGTCCAGCCCCCTGCCTTCACTAGCAGGACCAAGTACTGATTTTTTGCCCCAGATCCTTAAGTGGTCCCTTCAAGGATTGAACTTACAACCCTGGGTTTAGCAGGCCAATGCTCAAAACACTGAGCTATCCTTCCCCCCATAGGTGGGTGATGGGCTTCAGCAGCCCCTTTGTGGGGTTGGGCCTGAGGCAGAGCAGATCTGAGGTACAGGATGGTCAGTCAAAAGTTACGTTGGCTAGGAGCCACAAGGGACAAAGCTTCAGATCTGAGTCCTTCCAGGCTCTGGACCCAGCTTCTGTGCCTCTTGTTGGCCCACATCCATGCCATACAATGTGGGCTTCTGCTGTGTAGGCTCCTTTGGGTGCAAAAGAAACAAAATGCGGAAGAGACTTGAAACACCATGATTAGGATGATGTGGGCAGTTTAACCCCTAAGACCCATGCATCTCAGGGGATGTACTAGAGGCCAGGGCTGTCTGAATGGGGAGGGAGGAGGGAAAGAGTTGCTCCAGGCTCCCTGGCCCACTTTTCTTCCCTGGCAGAACAACTCTTATGGGGCCACACTGAGGACAATCCTGTTGGCCACAGCCCCTGGATGTCCACCCAGCTGGGGGGGGGGGCGAGGTATGTGTTTGTTCCAGAGCATGCATGGGGCATCAGAGGTGCTGGAACAATTTTTATAGTGGGGGTGCTGACAGCCATTGAACCAAACCCTAAACACTGTATATAATGGAAACCACTTCAAGTCAGGGGGTGCAGCAGCATCCCCAGCACCCCTAGTTCCAGCACCTGTGGGGGGCATACAGAAAAATTAATGACTTAATAATAAGCTATATATGGAAACCCTATGAGGTAATGCACATACCTTCCCTGGCCTGTTCCCTGTACCAATACCCAGCCCTGAGAGTCTGAGGGAGAGTAGGTGTGATACCACAAAGGGGACACCTTTCCCTTCTGGAACTCTTTTGCAGGGTTTTCACAGGGTTTCTCTCCCCTACTTTAGTGTTGTTAAGGGTGGGGGGTTGATTTGATCCTCACCTTTAAGAACTTTCACAGTCCCTCTGTTATGGGTCTTAAAAGCACTTACATCCATTCCAATGATGCATAGCTGAAAAATATGCTTGAATTAGAAATCAAACATATGAGATGGTTTTGATCCAGTTAGTGAGAACTATCGGGCATTCAACAGCACTGTCAGCTTGGAAGGAATAAATACGGATTCTTCAAAAATGATCAGTGTTGTCTTAATTGCACATATACCATATAGTGACATTTTAATTAAAAATAACCCCTTTTACATGAATTGATTTGTGTAGCTCTCTGATCCAGATATTGTATAGCATTGAAGTTCTACTTAGCTGTACATAGCAGTGGCTTAATTTTGTGGGTTTTTCTGATTTTCTTGCTTTTCCTTTACTATCCTTTTGAACCTATTTTTTGCTTTCAGCTTGTTTTCCTCTTCCTGCTCTTATGTACTGATTCTAAACTATAGGACAATGTGAAAGGACAAATATAACAGTCCTTCTTATGAAAAGGTGACATTTCCCCTTTAGATAAAAAAATAATCTGACTGCAGTATTCCCTATAGTTCCTTGGATTTAGGGGGAATACTATGGACACAGAGGTCATATTATCAGGGCCGGCTCTGGCTTTTTTGCCGCCCAAGGCAAAAAAGCCTCTGGCCGGCCGCCCCCCCCCCCCCCCGGGGGGGGGGGCGGCGGGGGGGGGGGGGGGGGCGGCCGGAGCCCCGGAGGGGGCTCCGCTCTCCCCCCGGTGGCCGGAGGGGAGGGCGGCCGGAGTCCTGGGAGGAGGGCGGCGAGCCCCGGCGGGGGCTCGGCTCTCCCCCCAGCGGCCAGAGCGCCGGGGGCAGGGCGGCGAGCCCTGGCTGGGGCTCGGCTCTCCCCCCAGCGGCCAGAGCGCTGGGGGCAGGGCGGTGAGTCCCGGCGGGGGCTCGGCTCTCCCCCCGGCAGCCGGGGGGAGGGCGGCCAGAGCGCCGGGGGGAGGGCGGCGAGCCCGGCTGTGGCCCCGCTCTCCCCGGCGGCCGGAGCGCCGCGCCGCCCCCCTCCAGGTGCCGCCCCAAGCACCAGCTTGGGTGCCTGGTGCCTGGAGCTGGCCCTGCATATTATGTAGTGATCTAAGACTAATGGCAAGTGGCTATGGGTGACCGCTTTATGACCCTTACCCAGGATTGCATGTGCTTCATGTAAGATTTTGATTAATAAAAAATTAAATCAGAAGCTTCTTCTAAGAGTTCACATCAGAACTTTCAGAAATACCTCCCTCAGGAGGGCACAGGAAGGAAACTCCTTTACTCTGGAGGAATTATTTATCGTTTAGTTTTTGTGTTTCATCCTGCTGATCACATTTAAAAGCCAGCTTTCCACCACCTACATCTGAAGTAATTCTTTCCTCTTTGAAGAATCCACCTCTCTGTTCTGCTCATGCTGATCCAGGGGAGATTTTTAAAAAGCCTGACTTCCTCCATTCTTTAGAAGAATCTGTGTCAGATGCAGGCAGGAGGCAGCCTTTCACATTTGCTCAGTAGAAATGTAAGATGGGAGCAGTGCAGAAAAGCAATAAATAAACATGCTAAAAGTACAAAACCCAAAGCAGCGAATGCATTTTAAATGATCCCCTATTGTTGGGCAAGGAACAAGAGCAGTATGGGTGGCACTGTGTTAATGCCAGAGCTAATGAAGATCCTACTGCTGTCCTTTGAGTTCCAACACTTGTTTAAAACAAAAAATAAAGGCAACAACAATTCTGGATCTGGTGTACGGTGACCACCTGTTCCTTATTTAAAGGGATGTTCATTATCTAGTGCCCTGACACCCATATTAAGTTAAAAAGGGTCATATTATGTTCCATGTTTCAGCAGTAACCATGCAGAGGCTCATTCGTCGTGATACAAATACTGCGTGTGATTTTGCATTGAGGATGAGCTGTACTGTTAATAGAGCATTGTAGTGGATATCCCTTAAAAATAAGTGTTGCCCAGTATTTTTCACACCTTTTCCCCTTGAAATGTAAGGGTTTACCCCACAGCTACCTGTTTGGCTGGAATTTACAAAAATACCACAGTGAAACTATTTATTTAAAACATAAAGGACCACATCCTCGGCTGACGTAAATCCATGTAGCTTAATTGAAGTCAGCCAGAATAGATCAATATAGCTTCATTGACTTCAATAGAGCTGTGCTAATTTACATTTCCTGATGATCTGATCTGAAATTTGCTAAATTACTAATGCTGTTGTAACCCCTAAATGCAGTGGAATTGGCACATGGGCCAAAATTAAAAACAATAACACTGATTAACGCTATCTAAAAAGACCTATCCTAGAATAATCCCACACCCTCCTTATATTTAACTCCCCATACACTTTGTAAGACAAAAGCCTGAGAGAAAACATAAGCCCTGCATTTCAAAAAGATAGAGGGAGAAAAGGAGAAACGCATGCACCTGATCAAGTGGGGTGCCTGGCAGGATATTAACATAAACACATTCTCAGTGGTTTTTCATAAATATTCCCCATCTTTCTAAATGCAAGCTGCTATTAAGCCACATCTCCTACTGTTCCCATCTCCGCTGCACTGGCTCCTCTCAGACATGCAGCTGTGCTTATGCCAGTGTGTACAGTCATCTTCCACCCTCTTTGCTAGGGCACTGAATCGTGTTTTGTTTTAGTGTTCAAAAAGTACTTAAAATGATCAAGAGTTACATGAGTGATTTCCTTGTTTCTTTGGTTGAGCTCCTGTCTAATGAATCAAAGCGCTACTGCCTAAAGCTGGTGAAAGTCTTGCGACACCAAGTCCAGTTTTCTATTCATATTGTGGAGCTAATATAATTTAATGCACATGTTCTCTGTGCGGCACATGTTGGAGAATTTTGTTTTGTGTAAACTCTGGTTCCCAAACTACATGATATGTGGGTGGTAGAAGACAAGGGACTGGGGAAGGATTCTCCTAATGCAGGAGCACTGTAGCACCAATGTAGATGGTCCCCTGACACCCCTGCAAATCCTAGCACAGGAGGCACCGCTGGGGGCAGTAGGCGATGGTAGGGGGAGTATACGCAGGATTAAGCTCTAAAAGGGATTCTGAGTTTCTCTGCAGATCATAATCAGCCCAGGGGTTGCTCTAACTTACACAGGGGGCATTTTGGCTATCACAACAGTTTAGAATCTGGAGGGTACAAGGGTGTCTAATGTGATCATCCCCTGGGCTCTCAGGGTACAACCTGGGATTTGGCCCATGTAACTTGTGAAATTTAGGAGGTGGGATGGAAATGTTGAAAATCAGGAAGTGAAGACAAAGGGCCAGATCATCAGGTAATGTAAATCTGTGTAGCTTTGTTGATTAACATTTATACTTCTTCCTCCAGGGGTTAAACTGGACCCACACTAGGGTCCAGGTCGGTTCTGTTAAAATCAGAAACTTGTAATAAAATAGCACGAAAACTGAAAGAAAAATAAAATATTACTGTTTCTCTCCTGCTGTTCCTGGTACAAGGTTCTTCAGTTCCCCTCACCTCTTGGGTCTGCCACTGACCATTAGGATTTACGGGAGACTGAAATAAGTTCTGGCTCTAATGAAGCCAACTGTTCAGTATGTAAATATGCAGCTTTTATGATTTTGTTTTCTGTGCACTGCACCTTTACATTCTAGGAGGCTGCAGGGGTAGCTTCCATTTAGTATTTCAGCTCTGATGCAAAGCATCTTATAGAGTGAAATAGGTTCTCTTTTCCTGGAGAATTTATATTTATTCTTTCCTTCTTTGTTGTGCTTCCTGAATCTGAAATAAAAGTAATTTAGAATGACATATACATGTATTGTTCTTTGAGTATAAGATACCATAACACCAAAGGTAGATTCCCAACTGTTTGAAAGAAATTACTCCAGCGAAACTGTCTGTCTTTTCCTGCCACAGATATGAAATGAAAGGTGCTAACATTTAAGCTGTACGTGTATATCTTTTTGCATTACAGTAGTGCCTAAAGGCCCTAACTGAGATAGTGCCAGGCACAACATACTAAGGAACAGACCCTGCTGGAAAGAGCTTACAGTTTAAAAAGATGGATCAAAGGTGGGAGGGTGAAAAGAGGCACAGAGAGGGGAAATTATAGATTGGTCAAAAAAGATAATTATATTTTGCCAAAAATGGTGAAATAAATTGACATATTTTTCTTTTGTTAGAAACTTTTAATGAATTTTTTTGTTTATCCATGCAGGGTTGCCAGCCCTCCAGGATTGTCCTGGAGTCACCAGGAATTAAGGATTAAAACTTTAATTAAAGATTATGTCATGTGAGGAAACCTCCAGGAATATGTCCAATCAAAATTGGCAACCCCATATCCACGACAAATTTCGGAATGTGGTAGGTGTTGTTGTTGGAGCTGTGTTGGTCCCAGGATATAAGAGAGACAAGGTGGGTGAGATATCTTTTATTGGACCAATTTATGTTGGTGGAAGAAACAAGCTTTTGAGCTTCACAGAGCTCTTCAGGTCTGGAAAAGGTAACCAGAGAGTCATAGCTAAATACAAGCTGCGACAGATTGTTAAACATAAGGTGTTAACACATGTTGCAAGGAACCATTTAAATGATGTGGACAATTAACACCTCTGCAGTCATATGATAAAGTTGGCCTAGTACTTTTAAAATTGTTATAATGACCCATAATACCAGTGTCTCTGCTGAGACCATGATTTTTAGTATCTAACAGAATTCTGAATTAAAGCTCTTCTTTTGAAGTGTTGTGGATATGGAGTGAACGCTTTGTGAAAAGTGTCCCTGGGTGATAGGGTGTTTTTGTCTTCTATCATTTTCCTGTGTGTGTTCATTTGAGAGGGCAGTGATTGTCTACCACATTGGTTTTGTTGGGGCATTTGATGCACTGGATGAAGTACACCACATGTAGTGGTAGGCATGTATAGGACCCATGTATCTTGAAAGGTGTGTTGTGGGGCATGTTGCTTATCGTATCAGTGGAGATATGTCTCCTGGTTTTGCATCTGCTATTCTGGAAGGGTCTGGTGCTGCTTTGAGTTGGTATGTCCTGGCCTGTGGAGAACTTGCTTCTGATGATGAGCTTGGTGAGATTGTGGGATGGTCTGAAGGCCAGAAGAGGGGGTTCAGGAAATATTTATTTCAGGTTGTGGTCCCCAAAAAGTATGGGTTGTAATTGTTTAATGATACCCAGTTAATAATATGGCTTCCAATGTGGGATGGTATGTGAAAACCATGTGTGGTTGGAGTTTTTTTTTTCTATATTGAAGCAGGTTCTCTTGGGGTATTTGGGTGGCTTGTTCCATGATGAGATCTACTTGTTTGGGGAAGGCAGTTTTAAGTGTGTTAAGGTGTGTTTCTCCTCATAGCATATGCTGTGCTGAGTGCTTAGCTGTAGATAACAGATTTCTTGGTGTCTCTGGCTGGTTATTTGAACTGTGGATGCAAGTGTGGTGATCCATGGGTTTCTTGAATATAGTTGTCTGTAGGATTCTATTATTGCAGCTGATCGTGGAATCCGGGAAGTTGGTGCTGGTGAGAGAGTGTTCTAGAGAGAGTTTGATAGTTGAGTGGTGGCTGTTGAAGTTGTGGTGGAAATTGATGGGGGAATATAGGTTGTCTGTCAGGAGATTGAAAATATTATTGATGTATCTCAGGTATATCGCTGGTTTTGTGGTACAGGCCAATCATATCTGTCATGGTACTCTTACTGAAAGAGTATCAGGACTCATAAAAACCATCCTCAAACCAGTCACCACACAAGTTTTCTGCATGACAGAACTGACTTCCTCCAGAAACTCAGCAACATTAATAGCCTCCCTCAGAAGACCATCCATACCACCAAGGATATTGCTTCCCTATACACCAAAATCCATCACCATGACAGCATTGCTGCATGCCTCAAATATCTACAAGACAACGGACAACACTCAGATATCCACCACAAACTCATTGCCCAATTCATCCATTTCATCCTCACCATAACAACTGTACACATAACAACCACTTTGCCTAAATGGTGGAAACAGCCATAGGTACTAGGATAGCTCCCGAATATGTGAACCTCTTCATGGGCCACCTCAAGGAAGAATTTCTAGAAAAACGCATCCTCAGCTCCTCCACTGGTGAAATGGGGATAATACTACTTACTTACTTCATAATAGCTTTAATTAATTAACCAGTGAGGCTTAATTTTTTGTAAAATGCTTTGACAACCTTGGTTGGAAAGTGCGAGAGAAGTGTTAATCATTATTATATTATTAGAGTGTTAATAAAGGGATATCACATGACTGAAATGCAGCCCTGTCTGAAGTGGAGGTCAGTAACCAACCCTCATTTACCACACCTGCATAAGGTTGGCAAAAGGGAGGGAAATTTTGGCCTTGGATTCTGGCACTTGCTCTTATAAAAAGGCCCATCGGATCTTTACAGCAGAAAACACAGGACACCTATTTTCAACATCTCCACTGAAAAAGCCTGAGATAGTGAACTTCTTGGGACTCAATGTATCTGTCTCAGAGAGCTAAAGGGCTCAATGTTTTGTTGGGATTTGAATATGTGGTTCTGAAGAGTGTATGTTAGGGACCCCGATACTAGGATTGCTATACTAGTATATGTTGTGGCTTTGTAAAAGGGGCATGGCAGGCCTGACTGTCACCCATCTAAAGGAAACATGTTCAATATTTTATAATTAAAAAAAAGCAAGCAGGCTGCTGGAGATGCCTATCTGTCCACTTTGTACATAGGTACAGTATATGAGAAGTAATCACAGTGGCAGGTTTGTAATATCTAGAGTCCTTGGAATACATACATAGAGCTAAATCTACATATACTCAGCGAGCACGTCTACCATAAAAGCATTTTAAAAAACACTTATTTTCATACTCTGAGACTTCTAGCTCATATCTTTTATCTGGCTTTTTTTGGAAAGGGTGTTTTTCTGGGGGAGGGTTGGCACTAATTTACTGTGGCTTTTATAATGGTAGGTCACTCTTAGTGGGGTAGCAACTGAGGTAAAATCCCCTGTTATAATTTTACTTGAGCATCATTTCTAATATAAATCAGTAAGGAGGACGAAAGTATAAGATTTATATTGACATGTTGCTGACTGTTTGCTTCAGAAATATCAATACCAGACAAACTATGTTTGCAGCTATCCATTATTTGTATTTTAGAATTGTTTCTACAGAGGAATTGGGGGGAAAAGGGGCTTAAATGACTGGAACTATTTTTTTCCTTATAAAGCAGAAGAATTGTAATTAGCTTTATTTCCATTACTCAGCAGTTGATGTGTGATCTCTTGTCCCTGCTCTAATTTTATTCTGTGCTCTGATTCAGATCTGCTCATGTACAGTGACTGTTGTCAACCATTAGGAACTGCTTAACCAGATTTATGGCCGCCTTATCCCAGTATTGTGTAAAATTCTCAATCCTGCCTTGCTTTCCTATTCATTATCAGTCTATGTCTGTTTTGTGAGTCTTTCTTTAACACTTTCTTCATCTTTCATTGGGCCATATTAAATAAGGATTGCTTTTTAATGACCAGTAATTCAAAAACTCTTTGAATTTTCTTCAGACTTTGCAGATGCATTTTTCTTTGCCCTACAAGCAAACCTAATTTCCCAAGGCAAAATTATGATGGGGCCTAAAAGAGAGATTTATAATGGAAGTTGGTTACAACTTTGAGTATGGAGAAAATACCACCCCCACATAGTGGATGTTCTATGCTGTGGATAAATTGACATATATGTGTATAATATACGTATATGTATTGGATGTATAATACATATCCAATAAACAGATTGAAGGGAATCTTCTGAAGGTGGAATCTAATAAACCTCACCAACTGGGACAGATAATTACAATCCGCAAATTAAATTATGGTACACACATCCTTATACAGGAATCCCAAATTCACATGCTTCCCTAATTTTCAAGTCAAATTTGATTTGAATAGTGAGAAAAGTTTCACTATAATAGTCTTCAAAGGCACTTTCAAGAGCCTCTTGGTCTTCACCTTGTTTAGCCACTGTGTTTATGTTAGTATGTGGATACAGACTATATTTATCATAAGGTGTTTGAATTTTTTTTTTGTCAGCGGTTTATTTCATGGTTTATACTGATTCTTTATTACTTGAACACAGACAAATAATGAAATCACAGATGCAAACAGCCCTAACATGTTTTTCTTAAATGTTCCATTAAAACTGGATGGAGATCAGTGAATATAATTTAAAAAAACTGCTTTCCCCTTTAAGTTCATTTATCATTCTTTTTGATTTATTATTGATTTTTTTCTTCAAAGAAAAGATCTCTTTTTGTTATGACAGGTGTGTGTGATTTTTTTTTTTTTTTTTTGGAGAGAAACAGCTGTAAATATTGGGAAATGGAGGAAGTTCAAGAGACTTCTGTTTCCTCTCTCCGAACATACAAACAGGAATCTGTCAGCTCAACGGAGTAGAAGGGGACATTACAAGGGAAAACCTTTGATTTATTTGGTTTTGTTCTGGAAACATCTAAAAGGAAACCTTGGGAGAAAATAAGGGAACAGGACAAATTCACATCTTCAAGGACATATTGTAATGCAAACGCAATTGAGACAGGGTCAGGAATAAGGAGTGAATTTCCCCACACAAATTGTTAAATGAGAGCTATATTGCTGTTGTATGTACGGGTCGGATTCTCCTTTGAACTGCACCTTGTGTAGAATGAGATGGAACATTATTTGTCACTGGGTAATGTTTTGCACTGATCTTGCACTCACTTTGTAGCGGGATAAATGATTGCAGAAGGAACAGGGCAATGGAGAATTAGGCCCACTAAGTTTTAAATGTCCCTCAATATCCCCCATCACAGACATTCACTCCTTTGGGAAATATCAGCACCCACCGTGCCAATTTCACACAAATAACAAACCCACATCTGTTTATAGACAAATGTACTTTTGGGAAAGATTTCTCACTGTAAACCTTCTCTTCCTCCATTAGAATGTACCAGGCTAAAATCCTACCATTAGATATACAAAGGGGAAAAAAAGAAGAAAGATGCCATAAATCAGAAGGCCAACATCTGTGGATGGCCAGATGACATCCTGCCATTGTGACAGGATGTACATCATGGCCAAAGGGGGGTGATTAATTGGAAGAGGGCATGGTTAGTTCACAGTCTCACAGGTGGGTGCGCTGCTATCTGCAATAGTTCTTATTAACCTTTTGCTGTTACCGAGAGGAGCAGCAAAAAGGATTGTGTGGTGTAGTTGGCCAGTCGGACATGAGATATAATCTGTTCTTTGAAGGCAGGATGTCTCTTGGGCACATGTATATATGGCTATGGGATGCTATTCCCTTAGCACAGCCTTTTTAATGATCAATAGTGTGAAAATTTGGCACATAACAAACATTTGTCCACCTGTTAGTATTAAGAAGCATACAAATTCTAGTTCAGCTCGCAGAGAATTTCTTTTATTTTTTTAAGCGCTTTATTTTGATGATCTAAAAGAATCAGGACTGATTAAAAAACCTCAGAGAGAAAATTGCTTCAGAAACCAGTTCCATTATTGAAGGCTATCATTACAGACCAAAACATTAAAATGTGAAAGAAACACAGGAACAATAAAATAAAGGTCAGTCCGCAGGATACGAGTTTAGTCAAAAACGTACTTCTCAAAATCAATGGTAAAAGCATTGCTGCTTTAAAAAAGAAGAAGAGGGAAATGACAAAGAAAACAGCTCATTCAGATGAAGTTGGTTTGATTTCCCTGAGAAATGTCTTTTATGCTCGCTGTCAATGTTGGGAAGACTGCTGGAAGCATTATGAGCTTTCATTTGCATTTCACAAGTTTACTGATTGACTGTCTAATAACCACACTACAAGAAAACTAGCCTGTAAGCTTCTTGTGACGAGGGAAAGTCATTTGAAAAAGCTAGGAATGAGAACAGTGAATAAATGGGGAAGAGGAGCTGTGCTTTAAGTATATTGTGAACGGGTTTGTTTTCTGGAAACAAATGTTTATAACTGCTCTCACTTATCATTTATGAACAATTCCTGCCACAGATGCAGTCTGTGCTGATTTGTTGTAAAGAGGAATCAGGGAGGCTGTGAAGTTCATCTCTTTTTGCTCAGTTTTAAGTTATTCTTTTGGAAGTACACCTTTATTTTTCCATACAAAATGTTCCCCTGCTTCATGTTGTTCATGAAGATCAGTTCCTCTACTTCATGTTATTCTTGAAGATCAGCCATGCTCTCAAGTTGCTCTCAGGGAAAAAGGACTGTAGGGCATCCCCAGCTATGAAAAATACTAATTATTAAGAGGTAGCATTGCACAACATGTTGAGCATCTATTGACACACGTGCAACCCCACAGATCATAATTCTGCACCATATGTGGGAGCCAATCCCTTCCCAGCAGCTCCTGTGATGCTTGATACGCCATAGTGAGGGGTTCTTCAGGACCTTCTGCTGCTATGGAAGGAATAATTGTTCATAGTGTGGCTGTGGCTGCAAAAGAGAGACAAAGTAGGTGAGTTCTGTGTATTTCAAAAGCTTGTACCTTCCACCAACAGAAGTTGGTCCTTAAAAGATATTACCTCACCTACTTTGTCTCTTTCATCGAAGGAATAGTCAGGCACTTAAGACTGCACTTTTCTCCTGTCTAGTTAGCTTTGAGGGGTGTGGGTGGACCAATATGAAGATGAAACAGCAAGGATTACCAGAGGCTAGAGTAAAGAGCTAGCATTGGGCATAGATAAATGTCAAGCCTCCGCTTACACTGCAGCCAGCTCCTTCTTCTGTTGGAGAACAAGTAAAAATTTCTGGAGGTTACTTTGAAAAAAATATTCTCTGCTGCCTGCTGCATCTTGCTAATCTCATAAAGAGATGACCACATGAGCAACACAAGTTCGGGGGAGGGGAGGCTGCCATATGTCCACCTGGCAATGTATTAGGCAGTAGCAACCTCTTGTGCCACAGAGCACCATTTTTGAGTTCTGAGGGAAAGGGTGGTGCAGGAAGAAAGAGGCAGCACTACCAGCACTTCATGAAAATGGTGGTGAGGAAATGAGCAGAGCCACCTGAGACTTGAGGTGAAGTTGCAGTAGGGTGGACAGTTTTGGTTGAGTGGCAAAGGGTTAGGGCATGGGAAGGAAGGAATTCCAAATTTGTGTAGGGCTCCCCACCAAATATTGATTGTCCTCTGGCACTATGACCATCTCTTGGATTATACAATCCGTTGTTTCCTGTGTTTAGGGTGGAGATAAGGCACAATATCACACTCCCTTCTGGCCCTTGGAGATTTTTTCTCCCCTGGATGAGGCATGCATAAGCTATATTAGACCAGATTAAGACCATTTTACTCCCACTGGTGAGCAGTTACTGCATGACCCCACCAGCTTCACTAGGAGTAGGTGTGTGAACTGTTGCTTGATATTATGAGTAGGGGAGAGGTGACAATTGGGACCATTATTAGCATTAGTGAGAATGTTGTGTGCTCAGGAAATGGAGGACATAAAACTACTTTTATCATGTCTTCTTACATAATATAATCAACTATAGTGAAAGTCAAACAGTTTGTCAAGAGTCTGGGTGTTTTGGTGTGAAAGGCAATGTAAAAGAAAATGGAAATATGGTGTGTTATGGTCTCATAGTGCTCCCTTGTGGCAAGACCTGGTGCTGGTGCACTCTGCATCTGTTTGCCCCTGCTCAGGCTCTTGAATAGGGACTTCACAAACATCCTGTTTCAATAATGCCTGTGTTCAGGCTCATTTAGCAAGACAAACACGAGTCTTTCAAGTCTAAAAAAAATCAAGTCTTCAGAGCCCAAACCCACCAGACTAGAAATCAGAAACAGAGGATCTTCTACCACTACCAAAATTCCTTTTCCACCTGACCTTCAACAATGGTCACACAGTGTCCTTACTAAACAGAAGAAAACATAAATGTGCCCCTTCCTTGAGCACCCCTTCAGAGTGCGCTTTGTCCCTACTTCCCAGCTTCTGCAGGATTGGTCCTTGCTCTTTTGGCTTAGCACTGCCTCTCAGGGCTTTTTCCCTGGAGGCCCTTTTCCCCAGCAGGTTCCCACTGCCTCCCCTCTCAGGGGACTCTAGCAGCCTCTCCCAGGGGCTTCGTCTTCCTTCACCTTAATGGCAGCCCATCCCTTTACAGGGAACACTTGTCCTATCAGCTGCATCTAATTAATGAACAGGGTTAGCTGTCCCCAAGCCTCTGGCCCTTTAAAGGGGCAGACCATTGTGTTACCTGGTGAAAATGTGCAGCGGATGGACTGAGCTCAGAGCTAGAGTTAGTGTTTTCTCCACACAATTTGTTGGGAAGTAAACTTCAGATCCTGAATGGGGGAAAGTTTCAGCACTTTAAGTAGGTGCAAAATGTCCATAGTCTGAGATAACTGTGTGTATAATAACTCCCTATAATTCAAACTGAGAGTATTTATCATGAATTCAAGGGATACAAAGTGTTGGGTGGTTGTTCGTCCTGCTCTCACCTCTACCCCACTTTGTTTGGAATTTTGTGAGTTTGAAAAATACAACCAAGGAAGCTTTTCCCCTTGGAAACATAAATCTGAGTGTAGCCTGGTTAATAGCCTATTCAGACTACATTGTGGCATGGTTATGTTCAGAATAAATAATTAAAGAATACAAAAGGAAAGGTTGCAATCTAATTCAAGGAATCTTAGATGGAATTCTGGAAGAATCAAGAAGATACTTGAAATAGTTGGCCATTAGCCATTATGATTGGAATAGAACTGGCTTTGTTTTCTACTGTGCTTAGAGATGATGCTGAAGCCTCTAACTTTCCTTTAAAATTTAAGTTAAATGGAGATATTTTATCTCCTAGAACTGGAAGGGACCTTGAAAGGTCATTGAGTCCAACCCCCTGCCTTCAGTAGCAGGACCAAGTACTGATTTTGCCCCAGATCCCTAAGTGGCCCCCTCAAGGATTGAACTCACAACCCTGGGTTTAGCAGGCCAATGCTCAAACCACTGAGCTATCCCTCCCCTCCTTGGCTAATGACTTTGAAGTTTGAATATAAAGTTAAGGGTTATTTTCAATTTTCTGAAACAATTTGGAGTCTGGTATCTATAAAGCATTGTGACATAACAAACAGTTATTACAGGATTATGGTGAAATGGTTTTAGACAAATTTTAGGGCTGAGATAGGTATTTAAAAAAAATAAAGTGTTGGACACATTTATTGTTTTATTGGCTCTCTTCCTTGGTCTTTTATTGCAAAGGAATTGAAAACTTATGTTCACCAATTGAAATTATCTGAACTGATTTATATTGTTGGCATTTATATTGTGTTTTGCAGACCCTTTGTAGTGAATGCAGTGCTATTTCTTGAAAAGAATCACATCTAGCTTGGATAAGATGGGTGTTGGGCCTCACCCATCACTGTCAGACACTCCAGGATCAGCAGGTATTGCTTCGTCTCTTCCCCCAGATCTAAAAGCAGGAGCTTTCCTCTCCATAGCAGATGAGACAAAACAAACAGTTGCTCATGGTCTAGACTGTGGCATTGCTGCAAACCCTGTGTGTGGGTGATGCATAGTTGTGCCACCCCAAGGGCTGCCTAGGGAAGGAATTGCATCTCTCACAATGATGCACAGAGAGAAAGGTAATAATTTGCCGCTGGCCTATAGCAGCAACAAATTATGACAGCCCTACTTAAGTTCAGCTGTACTGGCCACTGCTCACTGCTAACTCCTTGCCTGTCTGCTTCTCGGGGAGAGTTGTGGCCACGTATCCCTACTTGCTCGTGTATTCCCACACCCAAGTTCTTCTTAGCTCACACAGGGGACCAAGGAGAGTTCGTACTTTCCCTTTCACCCCTGCAAGGCCATGCAACCAAATTCAGAATCTAGCTATCATTCTCATGTAGACCACCCTATCTTCAGTTTGCAATGGGGAACTTTGTACAGATTGAAGCTGAATGTGTTCGTATATTCATTTTTCTTTAGGCTGTCATTTAAGAGATACATAATCCAAGTGGCCTGGATCTTCTGCTATCCCCTTCCTCTGATAGTTTTGGGGTTATTAGAAGAGGCAATCTTTCTTTCATGTGCCATCAGTCAGGGACTTAGGCATCAAAGTGATATTAATCATGCCTGTAAACAACCATCGCTGCAAAATTGCACTGGGATCATTTGCTCAGAAAGGGAGATTAACTTTTTAAAGTGCGGTTGTGTATGTCCTAAATTTTCTACTGCTGCTATTTGAAACCAATGTTTTCTAGCTTTTAAAAAACAATCTGCAGATATTTATACAATACAACCTTTGATTTGAGACTATAAAAATAGGTGATAGAATAGGAATATGATGTAAAATGTATTTAGATTTTAAGTGTGGGATTTTCAACAACATTCAATGTTGGCTTAATTCTGCTTCCATTGAAGTCAATGATAGAACTCCCACTGACTTCAATGGGAACAGAGCTGGGCTAATGCTAAGTGCTTTTGAAAATCCCACCCTTAAAATCATGTTCTAATTAATTTAGCTTTGGAAAGACATGTTGGGATAAAATGATTAAAATGGACTCTTCCAAGAATTGCAAATACAGTAGAAGCCTGCTCATGCAGGTCTTAATTCAGCAAAGCATTTGAGCATCTGCTGAAGTCCATCCCTAATCTTAAGCACATGTTGAAGTGCTTTGCTGAAGAGCGGTGGACTGCTGAATAGGAATTGCAGTCCTTGCACAGACAAAACTCTTGTTACAGTCAGGATAGGGACCACCTCCACGTATTTTAAAATATATATTTTTCTCACTGCTATTTTTAACAACCCCTTGGAAACATGAAAATATGTTGGTTGTCATAAACATTCTTGCCTCCATTGCAGATGTTTTCATCTGTTTTTTAGTATACATTTACTTCCAGTGCTTGGATGTCGGCATTAACATTTTTTAAAAGCAGTGTCATTTTTAAAAATAACTGTGTAGGAGATAAGCAAGCAAGCAGCTAACCAAAGGCAGATCACTTTCTGGGCCTGCTGTCCAGGATAACTTCCCTTGTATGTTGTTAGATCACTATGCCAGACCTGTTTGCACCCAATGAACAAGGATTAAGTGGAAGGAGTGGAAAATGATTGTTGAAACAGAGGTTTAAAAATAAATGCCTGTAGAAAATAACATACTATTAGTTAAAAAGGTGCAACTGATGAAATAGCACTCCTCTAATCCTACCTGTGTCACAGCTGGATCAGTAAAACACAATTGTTTTTGTACCGAAATTACTGCTGTGGAGATGCTATAGTTTCAGGAAATATAAACTAGTAATTTGCCACTGTGATTAAACTATAGTCATGTATTACAATTCTATTTAATTATGTTTATTTATGGTGCAATATACTATGGTGTACACTAACATTTCAGAAACTGTGAAGTAAGCATGATAAAAATTAAGGGCCAAAATAATGAGTGAATAAAATATAAATGTCCAGTTTTTAATATGATATATACACAAACTCAGGGGTTATATGTCAATAGCCATTAAAATTAAGATTTTCAAAGCCACGTAAGGAACTTCATAGATTCATAGATTTAAGGCCAGAAAGGACCATTATGATTGTTTATCCTGACCTGCATAACACAGAACATCAAACCACACTCAGAAATTCCTGCATCCTGGCCATAACTTCTGTGACCAAATCACTTCATAACCTTCTCCTAATTAAACAGACTGAGCTTCTTAAATCCCTCACTGTAAGGCAGGTTTTCCACACCTCTGATCATTCTTGTAGTTCTTTTCTGAACTCTTTCCAATATTTCAACATCCTTTTTAAAGTGGGGACACTGGAACTAGACACAGTATTCCTGCAAAGTTTTTGCTAATCTGCATACAGAGGAAATACCACCTCCCTACTCCCGTTTGGCATTCTCCTGCTTATACATCCAAGGATTGTGTTAGCTCTCTTAGCCACAAAATCACTCTGGGTGGTCATGTTGAGTTCATTATTCACCACGGCACCATGTTCTTTTCAGAGTTACTGCTTTCCAAGGTACATTTCCATATCAGGTAAGTGTGACCTATATTTTTAATACATCATTTGCTGTATTAAAAGGCATGTTATTCAGATGAGCTCAGCTTTCTCAGAAGTCCAAGAGCTCTCTGTAGAATTCCCCTTGTCACTATTTACCACTATAGCAATTTTTTGGAATGCTGAATTTCCACTTCAATGGCTTTTGGTTGTCCAAATCCCTCATAACGTCAACAATACAAACACACATAGGTTAAAGGGATGACATTTGTTCATCCTCTATCTCTCTCTCTCCATGGGCCCAAACTTGGGAGGTAATGAGCATCCTTTGCAAGATGGCGAGAAACCTCAACTCTTATTGCCCTAATTGGGCATTGTGGGCTCTCACACTTTGAAAGACGGTGCTTGTATGGAGAAAGAAGATCACAGAAAATGCTGGCTTAGGTCATATTGGCATCAATTTAATCATTTTAGTTTATATACAAGTAATGTAACTGCAGAATAAGACATCAGAAAGCAGATGATGAACAGCAGTAGTAACTAGGGGGATACATATGAATAGATTTTGATCTCACATTTATCTTGATCTAAACTGGAATATCTCCACTGAAGTCAGTGTACTTACTCTGGGTATACCACAGGGTGAGTGAGAACAGGATCTGGCTCAGAGGGACAACCAAGGTCTTTTAGATGTGGTTTTACGTGACATTTTTATGTTTCAGTATTCAGATTAGTGGTTCTCAAACTCTGTTCCATGGATCATTAGAGATCCATAGAGACCTTCTTTGTGTTCTGCAGTTTTGAACCATGCAAAGGTATTTGGTAGTAAGGGAGAGGTTTGAAGAAGGAAAGATGGTCTTGTCGTTAAGGATGAGGACTCAGGAGATCTGTGTTAACGCTTATCTCTGACGTAGCCGTCTTGTGTGACCTTGTGCAAGTCACTTAATCTCTCTGTGTGTCTTGGTTCCTCGTCTGTAAAATGGGGATAATATTACTTCATTTTTTGCACCCAAAGGTTGCAAATTCATTTTATAGAAGCCCAGGATAAGAAGCACAAAAAGATGAAATGGTGAAAAACTAAAAGGATGACAGTTTTGCTGTCAGTCCTCAGCAGGTGTAAATTGGTGTTGCTCCATTGACTTTACTGGAATTATGCTGATTTATGTTAGCATGTTTTACCTGCTGTTCAGGTTAGAAATTGCTAAATGGAATAAATACTGTTTTAAAGCCTGATTATAAAGACTGAAACAAAATATAGTTATTGTTTAAAGTGCATATTATTCATAGGCACATAGAGGCCAATCTAGGATTGTTTCAAATGTTTCTTATTCAAAGGTATATTAGTAGTTAGGCAGGGGACCTTGAAACTTAATAGTTACATTAATAGCTGGATACAGTACGTTTCACACTATAATCACATGCTGATGGTACCTGGTTAGCAGCACAGGCAAATGGAGATTAATGGCTGTCTTCTGAGCGGATTTATACCCTGCATAGCAGGAAGTTGGAATTTCAAATAATTTAGAGAGAACAGAGGGAAAAAGTGGTTTTCCTGTTTAATTCACATCAAACTGATGTTACTGCTCGAGTATATATCACTGTGCAATTAAATATTTGGCTGGTATTTCATGAGTGCCCCTGCGCACATTTCTTAGTTCCGTTCTCCATTTATATTTAAGACTCCTCCCATCACCCTACAACATTCCAGTGAAAAAATACACAGTGAAGGTTTTGTGTTCCAAATGAATTGCTTATAAAACCCCCTAGCAGGAATGTAGCATCCTGTTTCTTTGCATGTGTATAATGTAAGAACTTTTAGAATTAAAGGAGAGTTCACTGTTTAAGAACAATTATAAATGGTTAAATTATGTAACAATTATCTGCCCTGAGTATGAAGCAGTGCACAGCTAAGCTAACCCAGGGAAGGAATTGTGCCTCCAAGCAGCACAAATCCCTCCCTACTCCCTTTGTGCTCTAGAGCTGTGATAATTTGATACTGGTTCATACCAAAAATTTGGACTTTCCTTTCCATCCACATGGCCAAAATTCTAATCCAGGCTCTCATCACCTTGTGTCTTGACTATTGCCACATCTGCTTCTCTGGTTTTAGCAATCCTGATCTTGTCCTGCTCATGGCCATTCAAAGCTCATTTTCCTAGCCTGTTGCTTAGACCAGTGCTTCTCAAAGTCAGGCCGCTGCTTGTTCAGGGAAAGCTCCTGTAGTCCGGGCCGGTTTGTTTACCTGCCGCGTCTGCAGGTTCGGCCGATCGCGGCTCCCACTGTCCGCGGTTTGCCACTTCAGGCCAAGGGGGGCTGCGGGAAGCGGTGAGGGCCGAGGGATGTGCTGGCCGCCCTTCCCGCAGCCCCCATTGGCCTGGAGCGGCGAACCGCGGCCAGTGGGAGCCGCGATCGGCCGAACCTGCGGCTGCGGCAGGTAAACAAACTGGCCCGGCCTGCCAGGGGCTTTCCCTGCACAAGCGGCGGACCGGCTTTGAGAAACACTGGCTTAGACCACATCACCTGGCTCTTTTCATTCCTCCCTGTAAACATCCACAAAGCTACCTCATTGTCCTCCTTCAAATCCCTCCTTAAAACTCCCTTTGCTGTGATGCCTACAAAACACATTGCAATGGTTAGGAGGCTGAGACCACTGTCTATTATGATTCACGATGACTAATATGGTTGCGTTATTTCATTGTGCTTCCCCACCTATCTGTCTGTCTCCACTTGTTGTCCCTTGTTTTATACTTAGATTGTAAGATCTTTGCGGCAGGGTCCATCTTTTTGCTCTGAGTTTGAACAATGGGGTCCTGGTCCAACTGTAGGTCTCCTAGGTGCTACTGCAATACAAATAATAAATAATAATAACTCAGCTCCCTTAGCTCTGCCCATACCTCACCCACTTGGTGAGCAGTGGGTATGTAGTGCACTTACCTCTGTACACCAGCACCCAAGGCCTGGGGAGGCCAATCAGCAGTGTAAATGAGAGGGGCCCCTTCTACTTTATATCCCTCTGTGGATACATAAATGGGACTACAATGTAGTCCAAAATGTATTTAAATCCAGTATTAAGGTTCCACAGCAAAGTGCTCAAGAGTCAGGAAATGCCAAAGATAAGGTTAAACATGCAGCCTTAAGTGAGTGCATGCATTTTTGCTTCAGGGTTTAAGCCAATCTCCAATTATTAGAGATCAAGATTAGACCTATGAGGAGGGCAATTTATCCCACATCTGCCTGCTGCTGCAAGGTTCTTGCACCTTCTTCTGAAGCATCTGCCATTGTCAAAAGCAAGATACTGGACTAGCTGGACCGTGGGTCTGATCCAGTCTGGCAATTCCTTCCTTCCTTCCAGCAATTGGATGGGGGAGTTAAGAAAATATAACTATTTCGTTAATGAGCTGACATGCAAACAGGGCTGAAGGTTGTTTACATAACAATAAAAGGGAACGGTGCCAATTTTCAATATTAACCACACTGTTGTTCAAGTGCACGTTCTCTGCAGATCTGGCTGTGTGTTTTGGTGTCTTTAAACAGCAGGGGGTGTGTTGGCTGTGTGGTCAAGGTGCTTGACTACCACCTTGAATGTTGGGGGTTTGAGTCTTGCTCTATCTCACCCTGAAAGGTCTAGTTCATCCAGCTACAATACAGGTACCTATTCCCCTGGGTTAGGGCAGTCCAGGGTGGTTGGACATAACACTCACCATATCACTCCTTTGTGTACTGGTGGTTATGAAACTTACATCCTTCAGCTGCATCAGCCAAATGAGCCATTAGCTATAAGGAGATTTGACTTTGAACTGGTTATAAGCTTGTCTGTTCTCTTACTGTATTTTGAAAATCTTCATATGGATTCTCAAGGGGAAAGAAAAAGAAAACAATAATCAGTTGTGTTGTGCTTTTCTTTTTTTCTCTCCTTTCCCCTTCAAAGAAATTCAGAGCAGGTTTAACATGACACTTTAATTTGTATGCTGCAAATCTATTTTAATAAGAAAAGAGATTTCAGCCTACATACACAACCAATTTATAACCTCTTAATACTACACCTTTTAACAATAATCCTATTTTAAATGTAACCAGCAAATGTAGATGCTACAACCTGAAGAAAATATTTTGTACACAGACGACTCATCCCATCCTCTTGATTGATTTCTCCTTACTCACGTTGGGTCAGATCCTGAGCTGAATCTAATGAGCAGCTGCATAGGGAGTGATATAAAAGCAACCTTTGCACCTTCCCTCTTTTGGAACCACTTGGCAGGTGAGGAACCCCATTACAGGCTGCTGTATCCTGCATCAGTTACCAACGGCTCCAAGGAACGCACAGCATCTAGGGTTCCCTGAATAACCTGGCCATGCCTCTTACCCCTTGGCAGCTGGGAGGAGTGGTCGTGCATGGGGTTGTTATGGTGGCTGTATGACACCCAATAGTACCCCTCCAGGAGTCAGACTGACCAGTTGTAGGACTACTTTGTACTGGTGGGGCAGTGCACAATGGTCAGAGCTTGGCCTAAGACTGAAGGCGTTGCCTTATATTCATCTTCCAAAATCTCTCACATCCTTTGCCATATAAAAGCAATATTTCACCAAGCCACAAGTTCAAGCACACGTGAATCAAGCAGTGGTAGCCAAGGTAAAGCATGCATGCTCACTACAGGAAGTTGGCACCTGCTGAAAATTGCTCTTAATTGTATCATCAGTAACTGAGTAAGCAATGCTTTTCACATGAGGCAAGAGCAACCATTGGATCCTCCTCATATGTTGTTAGGGAAACACTCTAGATGGTTTTGTACCGATGAGAGGATAACGGTAGAGAAGATGGTCAAGTTTTGTCCACAATCATCCTGCAACTGGGTGAGAACTTGAACAGCTCTACTGAGCTTAAGCAAAAGGCATTAGCAGTTCTCTAAGGGATATTTTTTGCTCATTCTCAAAGAGCTATTTTCAGAATGGTGATATTATTACTCCTCTGTGGCTACTGGCTCAACTGAATGACATTATGTGTCATCATCAGTGTGGTGTCAACTTCCATATGGCAGCATGATGTGACTGCGTATTTCCAAGCTAGCCCAGGGGGCATTGTTGGGAGACAGTGTGAATCCTATACACTCATTGTAAAGAGGCATTTGATTTCTAAAGTGCATTGGTGGGGGTGGGCACCACACTTGACCATTTGGAAAGGAAAGATTGAGGGGGCTCATAGCTTTTTGCTATACTGAACTCCAGTATGAGACATTACAACTCCACCACCACCAAAATAAAAATTAAGCCCAAGATTCATTCAGCTTGAAATAAGTCAAGTCATTGTCTAGGGACTGGTTCTGATTTTTTTTTTTACTATCAAGCCTTTAATGGCGTGGCATTTGATAGCAATGAGTTGTAAAGTGATTGTTAGTGAGCTTTTAGAAGTGTTTTTTGGAGATAAAATTTGAATAATCTATGTGGTTAAATTTGAATAATTTATGCATAAAGCATTGCAGAGTTATAATTGTAATTATAATGTTCAGCTCAGTAGCAATGAGGTGCATTTGAAGTTGGATGCTGATTGTACTGTATATCTTATGCTCTGAATTTCATTTTGTTCTGAACAAATCCTTTGGAGCAGAGGGAGCTGCTCACAGAAGTTCCCAACTGAAGTTTTTAAGTTTATTTCCTAAGCACTTTTTAAAAAAAAAATGGAGTCTGAAATCCAATCTTGCATGCCTCTGCGGCATGGCGATAAAGTAAAGGTGGCTGGAAAGTGCCCCTGGTCGCAGAGGAAAGGACTTTCTACTCTTCTTGTGAAGGAGCAGCTGCTCTCATCAATAATTTCCTGAAGCAATAGGCCTGGAGTGTAAGCAATATTTTATATGGATGACAGTGGAACAGAATATGTTATGTCTGAAAGTTTTGCACTTCACTGTGGAGAATGGATTAACCCTGTGTGACATATGAAATTCAAATAGGTTATTTGCTTGAATTAAATTAAAGGGTTAAGCTGCTTTACAGACTGAAAGTTTCCTGTGTGTCAGCTTCTACACCACTTGGCAAATGTGCTTTTCACACAGACAGAACATTCATGGCACCAGGCACATCTCAGATATGTCACAATAGAGTCTGAAAATCCAGGGTGTTCCCAATACAGTCACAAATTGATATTTCATTGTCCTGAACAGTTTTTACTTAGAGATGGGCCTGACTTAGGATCCAGATGTTTAAATATGCCCCCAAGAGGCCAGCTGGGAATCAGTGGGGATGGCATTGTTGATCAAGTCACTACTCAGCATGAGACCAACCGACCAATCCTTAATTTTCCTCTCATAGGGGGAAGGGGCAACTCAAGTACTAGATCTGAGAAGCCTGGCAGGGCATGGTTACCCTTCTACCATCTCTTGAGTTGTTCACTAGGGCTGAGTTAGGAACTAGCATGTTTAGCTTTTGTTGCAATATCTATGTCATTCCTCTTAAGGTCTATGCATCTTCTCTGCCACCTTGGTAAAGAATCCTTTTTTAGTTATTCAAAGGATGTGAGTGTTTAGCCAAGAGCTAGATCCTGCAGAGTCCAGTGTCTGGACTGGAATGCCTGCTGCACTTGCCTCTGAGCACATGGTACACAGAGCATGCTCTAACAGGGACTCATGTGCCACAACTCTCCCACTGACTCCCTGCAGTGAGCTCGGTCATATACAGGGCCAGCTCCAGGCACCAGTGAAGGAAGCAGGTGCTTGAGGCGGCCAATGGAAAGGGGCGGCACATCCAGGTCTTCGGCGGCAATTTGGCGGCTGATCCCTCAGTCCCTCTCTTCCTCTTTGAGCTGCCGCTGAAGTGCCACCAATCAGCTTTATCTTTTTTTTTTTTTCCCCGCTTTGCCGTTTGGGGCGGCAAAAAAGCTGGAGCCGGCCCTGGTCATATATGAGTGTATATCATTTTGTAATAATAAGACAAAACACTGGATAATTCAGAAATTCTCTAGTTATGGAAGTTGGCTGAAGCTAGAACCATCTTATTCAGCACTCCTCCTCTCCTGCCAATGGAAGTTTGAAGGTTCAGATGAGATGGGACCCAGATTTTAACATCATCTGGCTTTGAGTTTTCAAAAGAAAACCCTGCTGTTTTTACTCACTACTACTTCAAATAGAGATTGGCCAAAGCAGTCCAAAGCGGGGCAGGCATACAATGGATCGTGCTCTTCTCCTCAACAAACAGCGAGGTAAGGAGAGGGGAGAAGGACTCTCCTCCATTTCTGGGCTTCTTTTGCAGGTGTCAGGCACCATGGGCAAGCAAGGGGTAGACAGGGCTAGTGCACTGTTAGCCCACACAAAAGGGAGGAGAGACTGAGCTGTGAACCTGCCTTCGCTCTTTACCAACTGGCAGAGCTGTCTGGGCACTGATGGAGTCCAGGCTGCATCCTTTTAAATGGGCATGCAGTGGCTGTACTTCTTCAGACCTGTGAGGCGTCCTGGGGCACAGTGACTCCTGGAGCTCTGGCTGCGGAGGTGCAGCTTTGCACATCCCCAATGTAGAGCTGTGGTTTAATGCCACAGTATAGCCCTGTATGTGAATATCTAGTAATAGTTACATGTTGATCCAAATTTTGGCTGCAAAGGACTCTGAGAAAGGGCAAGATGCTGAAATGTTAGTCATCAACAAATCTCTCTTAGGGACTGGAAAATGAAATCTATAGCATGATTATTTAAATAAAATCTTTCTTTTATTCACTGAAGTGTGCCTGGAGACTATTAGCAAATCACCCCTTGAACTGGTGTCAGTCTGAGAATATACCTGAATGTCTGCACCTTGAATTCAAATGACATCAGTTAAAAGCATCACAATATTTTGCAATGGGTTTCACTGCATATGCTGACTACTATTCTGGTTGGTTGGCAACGGTAGTTGACCAGCATTATCAATATAGACCCAAATGTGTGCATCCCTAACTGAACATAAAAACAGGAGTGGTTCAAATATTTCCTCTTAACTACTTGCTTCCAGAAGGGAAAAATGTGCAACTGATTAAATAACTGTGCAAGGTTAGGGAATAAAAAAGATGGTTAATTTATTAACCTGATTTATAATGAATCAACAAGCCTGAAAGAAATCTCATGCTAGAAGCAAAAGGAGTTGCTAATGCAACTTGTTTCCCCTGAATTAAAGTATTGTGAAGATCTGGAAGATGAAATAGATATCCTCATTCTTGGAATGGAATAAATTGAAGTCAATAGACACTCCGCTCCAGAGCTCACCAATCAGCAGTTATATCAAAGCAGCCAGTTTGATAAACAAGCAATCTGTGAGGAGTTAAAATGGATTAAGCAAGTGAAACCTCTGGAAGCTATGCTTTGCCTGTTTAATGGTCAAAATTACAGTGCCTTAAACTTTTTAGCTTCAAGCTCCTTTCAAACCACTGCAGAGTGCACAACAGGCATTAACCAGTCTGCCATTTCAAAGAACACTGATCAATTCATAGATGCTATTTTGAAGAAAATTAATCTATACATCCATTTTGCTGAAGGAACACAGCATCTGCAGCAAGCTACAGTGCAATACACTGGATTCCCATCACCCTAAAGTGCTTGCAGGCTGCCTGTGCCCCACCCCACCTGAAAATGTGGCAACCTGCAGGAAAATAAATTCTTGCTGCCCTCAAAGCCTATGATCCGAGGTTTGAGGCTCACAAACCTCATGCTGCTTTTCGAGGTCCAACATGAGCCTCTTGTGGAGTTCACAGGTTTGACTGGCACTCCTCTGGCTATGTGTCAGGCCGAACGAACAGATTCCTCAACAAAGAACCCAGGGATATGAAATTGGTGCAAAGGATCCTCCAGATGGCTCTTCTCCCCAGCGGGTAAAGGGTTAAGCTTTAAGGTTTCGAGTTAAGCTAAATTGATATATGACAGATTTAAACTGAATTAAAAGTGTGCACTAGTTTAACTATAGCAGTTCTCAACCTGATTTAAAGTTAAAGCAGGGCAACTATGAATGCAGACAAGGCCTTAGATTAAAAATAAGCAGAAAAGTATCTGAAACTTATACATCATAATGAAACATAAGAAAGGGCATAATGGCATCTTTTTTTCCCTTTTCATGTCAACGTTAAGGTCAAAAGATAGCTCAAAAACCCATATAGACGTAACCATCAAGAAGAATAAATCAAGCAGTTATACCGGGCAGAATCTGCTGTGTGTGGTGGAGCTGGTCATATGGAGCTGAGGGTGCTCAGTGCCTCATGGATGCACTCAGCACTTTTCAGGAAAGCACCCAGCCCAAAATCTTCCAAGCTTGAAAGCACTCGAAAACTCAGAACCACAGCTCATTGATGAGTGAGAGCAAACAACAACAAGAAGGGGTGAGGTCATAGTAAAATCAGCATGATAAGCCCAAAACCAATTCCAAGGGTAGGTCTACACTTACCCGGTAGTTCGGCGGCAAGCAAATCGAACTTCTGGGTTCGACTTATCGCGTCTTGTCTGGACGCGATAAGTCGAACCCGGAAGTGCTCGCCGTCGACTGCGGTACTCCAGCTCGACGAGAGGAGTACGCGAAGTCGACGGGGGAGCCTGCCTGCCGTGTCTGGACGGAGGTAAGTTCGAACTAAGGTACTTCGAACTTCAGCTACGTTATTCACGTAGCTGAAGTTGCGTACCTTAGTTCGAATTGGGGGGTTAGTGTAGACCTGCCCCAAGGGACATAATGGGGGTTTTGCCTGGTATGGGCAATAGGATTGTGTCCGGAAGGCATGCTGGCTCACAGTCCAGGTGGAAATCCCTTCACCCACCATTTACATCAACTATTTCCTCCCTCCCTTCCCCCCCCCCCACAGGAGGAAGTGAGAGTGGCATTCCACATGGACGATGGCTCTGTTTATCAAAACAATGTTACAGTGCAGCATGAGTCCCATGCATGATCTGTGTTTATCAGTGATGGCAGAAACAAGATAGGTGAATGCAGCTTTTCTGACCAGCAGCGAGCTAGGTTTTGAATCAGTTTAGCATTTATCATAGTGAACAGATTGCCTGTGAGAAAATGTGATTATCAGACAATGTGGTTTACCTGACTGCATAAATCTTGCAGGTGGGATGAGAGTCAAAATGACAAAACAAGAGTAGAAGAATACTTTGTAGGTATGTTACTTGCCTTCTACGTGCCTGTAAAGTGCCTAGCACAATTCAGACATTCTATACATAAATTAATTATAAAAGCAGACATAATAATAATAATACAGTTTAACAAGAATAATTGAACACAGTAATTACTGAGTTATTGTTAGCCCAAGACTCATGGTCCCATATGTAAAGGCACACTCTGCTTTTTGCTATTGAAGGGGTTGCGACTTTCCTAATACTGATTTAGCAGTCTCTCTTGCTCGCTCTCCCTGTGTTTAAAGATGACACCTTGGAACCTGGTGATATGTTGTTTGGACATCATAATGTGGTGAGTTGTTTCACTTCATTTTCAAAGAGGCCCATCTTTCCTCTCAGCTACGTCCAGATGCTGATGAATACAATACAATAAGGTTGCATGCATGCATATGAATTGAAGCTTAAAGCCCACCTGACCACACCCTCTCCCTCCCAATCTGCTCTGAGCATTCCTTGGACTCGGCCCAGAATCTGGGCCCATTAGTTTAAATCAGCAAATAGAATGAATGTAAAACTCAAATAACTGATTAGTGCACAAGGCTCTCCTGTGCTGCAGTAACATTTAGCACTTACTTTTGAGAATACGTCTTAAGTAATGAATATGCACATCCTGTGTCCTGTGTTTGTTGTACTGTAATGTAATATTATGAAATTAGGATGAAATTACTTCTCATTTCTAAGGTCTATCCAAGGATCCGTACAAACTAATAATTAAACCACGTAATACCTCCCTGAAGAAGGGAAATGTTATTATCCCCATTTGACAGATGGGGGAACCGAGGCACAGGGCTTGATTCTTTATATCATCTTTGGAGTTCATATATTTTTGGGTTGTGCAGGGGCCAACTTCCTGGCTCCCTGTGGGCTCTGGAAGCAGAGAATAGCCCTAGTTCAGAGCTATCAGGCCATGCTCCTGACAGACCCTCTGAACTGATCTGCTGTTTATATTGGAGGGTGGGATCAGAGCCAGTGTAGAGGTCTTGTGCCTGCTCAGAGGATAGCCCCAGGAGGCTCTTTGCGTGCCCGTTGAGTTGCCAGAGGGATTAAGTGACTTTCCCAAGAATACAGGGCAAGCGCTGGGTGTAAATATGAGACCTCCTGACTCCAATTCCCATGGCTGAAGCCCAAGACCAAAGAGCTTGCATACAGGGTAAATCGGGTAAACTAAGTCACCAGCACCAGACAATCCTGACAAATAAACAACAACAAAAAAGCATTCTGGAGCTTTTCCAAGCAAACTATTTGTTTTCTACAATTCTTGAGTGAGGCAGCGCTTTCAGTGTGACTCAGTCAGTATCACAGCAGCCAGGTCCATTTCGCAGTGCTGCAGTCAGTCTCCTAATTGTCTGAAAGAAACACATGCTCACGCGGCACATCACCACATAGAAAACAAAACAGTTTTAACAGACTGCAATAATCCATGGGCTTGGATCTGTCCACATGCTCACAGGAGACATTCTGAGTGGCGGCAAAATGGAAAGTATTAAACAGAAAGAGAGACTGTGCAGAATTATGCTGGCATTCCTGGCCTATTTGACAGACTGATCCACTGGTTGGCTCTCTGAGTATTTCTCTATCGATAGTGCTTAGTAAATAATATATCTTATAGATTTTTGGAGGGAAAAATAAGAAATATAGGCCAGAAATTATATAAAGGCTGTGATTATAGATGGAGTAGACATTCTTGGGTTTAGATTTGTGACTTGTGCTGCAGGTAAACAACAAAGAGACCTTGTTTTTAATAATACATGCCCTGCGTTTATCCCACAGCAGGTAGCTGTCTTTTATAACTGATGTCTGGAGTAATGCTGATTGATGCTGTTCTCCAATCATTTCCCAAACTTTCGTGTTTAATGAGGTGAGCTGCACCACCACAGTTTATTTGCCTGCTGGCAACCCTTTTTTTAAAAGGGTCACTGCTCTTAATTATAGTGGCACCCGCTTATTGCTTTGCTATTAGGTCTGTCAAGGTTTCTATTATAAACCCACTTTTAGGTCTTTATTCTGTAATACCTTTCAAGTTCACTGTGGCCTGAAGCTTGGCATACAAGGTCTTAGCAACTGTTTGTATATAAACAGGGATTTAAAGAACCACAGCTCCCTCTCCATTGCCAACAACACAGAGAGATCCGCCTCCTTTCTTCTGGCCTGGGTGAGTGCTCGGGGGTCCTCAAACCTCCTTAGCTGCTGAGGGAGAAAACTCCCCAGGGAAAGATGCCTGAAGTGGGAGCAGTGGGGTAGGAAAGGAAGACTGGTTTTGCGAGTAAGCTCTTGGCCCAAAAGATCCGCGTTCAAGTCCTGGTTCTGATACAGATTTCCTGGGCGATGTTGGGGAAGTCATTGATCTCTCTTTTCCTCCACAGAATAAAAAGCTGGATACTAATACTTCTTTTCTCCCGGCCATGGTCTGTTTTGTATATTTGGACTGTAAGCTGTCTGATGCAGGAACTGTCTCTTACCAGGTGTTGGTACAGTGCCTTGCACAGTGTTGCCCCAATTTGAGTTGTCGCCTCTAATGTAATGCAATAGAAAGAATAAAATGATAATAATACAGGAGAAGCCCATGCCCGGTTGGGGAGTTTCAGGGTCTCTCGGCCTTTTCAGCAGCAAGTTGGGCAGTAGCAACACATGACAGGAGAAGAAGAGATGTCCCGGCTAGAAGTCCTTTCTATACATCCTCATGGAGACAGAATGAGCTGGCTGCCACTGGCTTCCCCCCTAAAGGGAAAAAGGAAGATGAGGATCTGCCACCACCAGTGCCTGCTCCCCACTGGAATGTCTTAGTCTTCTAAAATAGAGGAATTGCACTGACATACGACAGAATTTTCTAGGGAATAACTCCCTATCCTGCCTCCAGATGACCCTTTTCATTTCTGTTTTTGGATCAATACAGAGTCTCCATTTTGCTCAAGTCTCAAGATGGGTGTTTATAGGAAAGGGACTGTGGAGCCCTTGGAATATTCCTCTACATAGCTCCAGGTACTATTTGTTTGGCTGGCTATGGCTCTGCCTGGGGACATGAACTGCTGTAGAAGGGGCTACCCATCAGCTGGGAACAAATAGGGTGCAAGATGCTCTAGCCACCCCTCCTCCCAACTCCCATCCTGACATGCCCCCTATGCCAGGATCTCAGCCATAGTACAGTATCTGCCCCATTGATTTGAAATACATTTTACAATTCTGGGTCATAATCTTCATTCAAGTCAGTGGGGCTGTAATAGGAATAAATTTGGCTCGGTGCTTCTAGGTGAAATTTTCTGTAGTGCACCCACATTATACTGATGCTGGTCTATCTACAAAATGCTTGGAGTCTACCTCGACCTCTGATTCTCTTCTGAAACATCAAGACTTATCAAACTTGCTGAAGTTCATGGGCCCATAATCCAAATGGAACTGCTGTATCCCATTGACTTCAGGAATTACACAATTCAGATATTGCCTTCCTAATTACTGTAATTACAAGTTCAGCAGGAGCAGCAATCAGTGGATCTGGGCCACTGCTTGGGTAGGCTCTAAATTCCCTCTGGCTTTTTTGCATTTCTCCTTTCTATTGGCATACTGAAGATCAGAACCCTGTATTTTCTAGTGTTGTACACATCCCTTTTGATAAGCTGATTTGTGAACTGAAAAGCACGATATTGTCTAAGAGCTAACTGTACTGCAATTCATAAAGACTGTCTACTTTGAATGGTAGCACTATGGGCATGTAGACTAAGTAAATAAAACACAATCTTTACTGAGGAGATGGAATGTGTGTTACTCAAAAACAGGAAATCCTGGTCCCATTCATGCTAGGGTTTGGCCTAAATGAAATGTGTGGAGTTAGTACATTTTTACTGAGGATTAAAATCACAGATACTTGTGCACAGATAGCTAGCATATGCTTTTAAAAATAATATAGGACATTAAAAATAATATTTGGTACCCTTCATCCCAGGCTCTCGAATACTTTACAAACATTAATTAGTTAGTCTTCATGAGCTAACGTGTCTCTGATGTAGGTAAGTATTATAATCTCAGCTTTTACAGCTGAGAAAACTTTGGGACAGAGAGGTTAAATGAAGCAAAATTTTCCCACTCTTCCATCTTTTTAATATCCCAAACTTGTAAGCACTGTATTTCTTGAAGTTAGCAGACAACAGCAATGGAAGCTACATGTGGAAAAGTATTATCCTCCAAGAATAGCACAGTGCCTATGATTAATAGTTCTAAGCCCATATATTTCTTATGGGCTGCTGACTGATGGGCCAGTCTCTTATAAGGCCTTAAGTATCAGGGGGTAGCCGTGTTAGTCTGTATCCACAAAACAACGAGGAGTCCGGTGGCACTTTAAAGACTAACAGGTTTATTTGGGCATAAGCTTTCGTCGGTAAAAAATCCACTTTACTGCATCTGAAGAAGTGGGTTTTTTACCCATGAAAGCTTATGCCCAAATAAATCTGTTAGTCTTTAAGGTGCCACCAGACTCCTCTTTGTTTTCATAAGGCCTTGTAGCTGGCTGGTGAGCCAAAGTATCATTGTGCTTTACAATCATGCTAAGGAATGGAAATTACCAGCTTGCTAAAATTTTTAGTTGAAAGATATAGTGACTTTTAACACAGTACCCTGCTCTTTTGATTTAGTCAGCAATGTCCTAACCATAACAGACAAGAATATGTAAATCTAATGTACTAACAATAAAAACAATGAGCCAGCAAACAGATGTCCACACAGGCAGTTTCAAATTTAAGAAATATGAACAGAAAGTTTGGAAATTAATATAGGGCTGTATGAAAAAAACGAGGAACTAACAGGAAGTGAATCTGTAAACATCCTGAGTATAATTGTACCAGGCTGTAAGTAATCAGAACCAGACAGGCTGGGGTCAGATTTTTCATTGGCTGCAGGAGAGGTTCTCATGGACTGTGGTAACTATGTCCTTTCCGTTATGTGCTGTCTAACTGTCTAATAAATCCAATCAAGTGGACTTATTTGGAGTCTCTTTAATCATTTAATAAATGTCAACAGGCCAAGCATCACTAATTAGATAAGACATATACATCTAAATATCAATTATTGATTTGTGTTTTTTCATTATTCAAACCCTGGTTAATAGGGCTCAACTTTGATAGGCTCTTTTAAAACTATGCTCACAAATATTGCAGGTGAATGGGTTTGCCCACGTCTGTGTATGTATATGGGAACTTATGCTTGCAAACTGGTTAACTGCACACACAATTTGGTAGACCTGATGTTCACTCACAAATTGAAGGCTTTGCACACGTAAACAAACGTACCCACAAATATCATAGGCATTTTTATAGGTCCTATGAAAATTTGCTCACTAATGTCTCTCTGTGTGTATTTATATATTTAAAATCGCTTCCAGGGCACTTTTTAATAACCAGACTGTTGGATGGAAGAATCAATATGACAAAGTTTGCAGGGTCCTCCTAACAGATGAAAACTATCAAAAACTATATTGATGCTCACCATTACCAGAATGCCACAGAATCTAGTTAACTTGTAGACAAATGTCAGAGAATACAGAAACATTCTTCTAGAATGATACCAAAATTAACATTGACTAAATAGCTTTTTGATCTCTTGTGATTTTAGATTTGCAAACACAAGGTAGAAAACAGTTGCTCCCTTTGATCTGAATTTAGAGTGTACCATGCCTTGTTATTTCACACTGTTTCAGAAATGAGATGGGAAATGATTAATACTCAGTCTGAAATCTGGGTGTTAGTGAGAGGAAGAAAAACATTGAAAGGACAGATATGCTGAAATAAATTTGTTTTGCTCTTAACTTTAAGATGCTGAAAAACAGAATTTCCCAGTGTGACAGGATAATAAAAAAACTATAGACCAACCAATACCATAGTTTAGGACATTTTTACTGCCACTACCTTCAAATAAATAACATTCCTAACATTGTCTGAAACACAAGGTGCCTGCCTTTTTAATTCTAAACTACTATTGCCAAGCATTCAGCAGTCCTGACAAGCTCAATGGCCCTCTCTTTGCCCTGTCTCTGTTTGAAAGTTAATGGAGCACCAAAAACTAGTTGAGTCCTTATATCATCTTTACAGGTGACCTGCAAAGGGAAAAGAATTGGGTTTGTTCCCTTTTCTTTCCTTCTCTATGATGTATAAAGAAAGCCAGAAAGGTTTGTGAATAGGATTATTTTTAAAAGCTATTTTATTCGTGCTAGTGCTTTTATCTTAGTGATTTGAGGAATGACCTGTCTGATCTCCCCTGGTTTTGCTGAAAAACTCTCTGAAAGTCTCAAATGTATATTATCATCTTTCTAATACAACTTTAATCCAATTGCAGGGGTGTGGGCACTGAAGTTTTAGCAAAGACATCTCTTCTCCCAAATGTTTATTGGGAATTTGAGTTAAGGAGGTATTAAAATAAACAGACAAAAACAAATAACTGCTCCCACACACAGATTTTAAGCAAACTGACTAAAATCACTTTCCCTCTCAGTTGCTTTACTTTCACTCATGTATCTTTTGATGTCTTAGTCCCACAAGCTCTCTAACTGCCCACAGAGTTACAGAGTTGACAAAGCCTGAATTTCTATGATAAACACCAAGCAGAAAACATGGTAGGAGGCTAGCCTAAAATGTATATAGTTCTTCAATATCCTCTGTCTGGCTGGGAAATTACTTTAATGACAGTCAGCAATAATAGCAATACTTAGCATTTTTGCAATCTACTGTTCTTCATCTTAAAAACACATTACAATCATTAATAAATTAATCCTCACAATGCCCATATAAGGTAGGAAATTAAATATTATTAGCCTCATATACCGTCATATATTTAACAGCAGTCAAACTGTTAACAATAAATGGTTCATATACAAATTGCTTGGAACGGTTTGTTAATTGCTGTCAGAGAAGCCAAATTATTTCTCTAGAGCAGAATATGAAAGCGATGATGTATTCTAGCTTTTGAATTAAGTTGTGATATATCAGATAAGCACGTTACAAAATTTCATTTTGCAAGAAAAGTTAACTTGAGTCCCCACTATATTTGATCTCTGAAAGTAATGTTATTTTTAACTAACCTGTCGCATTTTGTTCTTTTTTAAAAGTCTTCCTAAAATTTCACAGAATACTGGAAGAAATCATTTGTTACAAGACCTTAGACATTTTTCTTTGCAGATCTCATTAAACCAGAAGTTTGCATTGCTGGGAAAGCTTTTACATTTTGTTACATCCTGAAAGAATAATTCATAGCACTCTGACAAGACTGGCTATGTGCTCACACCATTTTAATTGTCCACAAAATAATCCCAGTTGATTCTTGGAGTGCTCTTTTTCTCGTATTAGCAGCTCTCAATGTAATGCTGGAGCTGATTACAGCACATAGATACTGGAGCTAGCTCGTGTTGCAGGATGATTTAGAGGGGTTGTGAGAAAGTAAAAAAAGAAAAGCAAAACGAAACTCTTTCAGCTCTTGTATCCTTGTAGCTAAGGCAAAGAAATGACTCTATAGCATGGACATGAATGATTTCACATTATCTTTCTCTGCTGCACATGACTGATAGATGTGATAGATATTTTTAATCTTATTTATACATTACTGTCATTGAAATCAGTTGGAGTCTTTCTATTGACTTCAGTGAGAGTCAGCTCAAGTCCAGTATCATTTACCATTATTTATAATGGAGATTTGTCAAAGTCTCTCACTATGGCCCAATCCTCCCTTCAAAGGGAGTCAACTTAAGTACTATAGCTAAGAAATATCTCTGTATAAAGAGATGTGTTTACTGGTGTTGAGAGAGTAAGGAATTCATACCAAGGACCGGCCTCAATATTTTCTGTTATATCATTTTTGGGGGCTAGATAAATAAATACATGAATAATTGAATAAATGGTAACAGTAGCATCACAAATATTATTGTTGATCTATGTTCCACTTTGTCAGACCTTCGCAGGAATTGCAACACCATTAAACTATTCCTTTACCTTTAAAAAAAATAGTGAGATTCCTTTCTTATTGTCATCACCCTGGTCTGAAATTCATAGCAAACAATACTCCAACTAGACTGACACCAGAAAACCTTGAAGACGACATTTAAAGAAGATAAGTACGTTTTCAACAACAGTCCATCAGTTGCTGCTCACTCATAGATCATGCTGTACAGTGAACTCACTAGTTCCAGGCTATAGCTTGATGCCTACAGTTTGTCAACTAATGAGCTAGACCTTAAAGACAACCACAGGCCTGGAAAAATTTAATCCAGCAAATTAATTGCTCCCTGGAGCTGGTTTGTTTTCTTTTGTATGCATCACAAGTTGATATCTAGATTGTTAAGCCATGTAACTGCTACACCATCGAGGGTAGTAAAAGGTTGCAGTCCACCCTCCAACTTTCTTACTGCGCACTCGTCCAACACATGTTTGACTGTCTGCATCGCTGTCCTGCAGTCACATTATGAAGATTAGGCTGAACCAAATTTCTGTATTGTGGCAGCCACTGTGGCCGTTCCAGTCAGCAGCCTGTTAGGTCAAGTCCAGAATCTGTGTCCCTGATTGCAAACAGGTGGGTGTATGTTAAGGCTTCTGAAATTCATCAGCATCCCTGTGTCTCTGTCCCAGAGTTGCTGCTACTCTGTGAGGACGTAGCTGTTGGCCCTGATATGTCTAATGCCTTCTTGTGTCCTCCCCTGTGAGTAGCATAAAGTGAAAGGAAAGCAGACAAAATGTGGAACACAGGCTCACTTTCTAAGTGACATCTATGTGGGACTGGACATTTAGATAAAGTCAGTGGCTCCCAGTAGATCTTATAGCCCCACCAAAGTGAAACTGCTGGGACTGAGATTCTGAGGCTGAAGAAAACAGTAGTGTATTTTGATGGTCATCGATTAGATTCTCTGACCTGCAAATCACACCTGTTATTTCGGATGTTTGTCTATCGCAAAGCTCTTGATCACTGTCAGGCCCTGTTGTTGCTAAAGAAAAAACAAATGCAAAAGAGTAAAGTGAGAATAATCACACTCAAAATCATGCTGTTTGCAAAGAATTCCACTCCCCGCTCCCCCGGCATTTGAACATTTTATATCTTCACCAGCACCTTGTAGAATTGCTGCATACAACTCTAATTTATATAATCAAATACATTCTAGTTTGAATACAAAATTCTCAGGAAGATTCATATATCCCTGGAAGGATATCCCATGGACTGATGATGCCCTGCAGCACTGAACTGTATTACATGCCATTTTCCCATGTTCTCTGTAGCTGCTGTTAAAGGAAATCCAAAATGGCTGCCTGGTTTAGCAGAGCGAAGACTAAAACCTTCAGTTCACTTACATTGTGCCCTGGCAGAAAATACTTGCCTTCAGGATTTACAGTAAGTATCATGGCTCATAGTTGAGGTTGAATGCTTTGCTGATTCACAGTACATAAAGAAAGCTTAATAAAACAGAATGTATCTAGTTCATGAAGGCTCCTGATGGCGTTGTAAAGATCAAGCCTCATTCTGGGTGCAATGCTGTCTCCGTTGACATCAACTAGAGTTTTGCCACTGACTTCAATGGGACCAAGATTTCGCACTCTGTGTTTGTTCAACTGTACCTCCTGTTGGCCTTTAGGGCCTGGTCCACCTTCCAGGGATGTCAGCCTGAGTCTTTCCAGTGACTTCAGTGGAAGTTAGATTGGGACCATAGAATACAGTATATGAGCAGGTCTTCTGTTGTCTGTATGGCACAGTTTATCTAATGTACAAGGCTGCATACATCAATATAAAAACAGTAATAATTAAAAACTGTCTTTGTGAATTAAATGCACAATGAATTGAAGCTGATGTAGAAGAATGAACTGCATCCAGAGAAATATGAATAGATTTGAACTGTTGCCCCAGACTGAAATTTGACTTTTTAGAAGTTTGAGAGGGATTGATCAGTAAAATTATTTTTGTTCACCAATGCACATTCTGTCTTTGGCCAGCACAAGAACAGCACTGAATACTATAAACAAGCCATTTTCTCATGTTATTTCTGGCTGAAATTCGCAGACTTTAGTGGATTAGGCAATTTAATTAAGCTTCTGATCTTTTGGGTGCTTCTCCAAACTGAACGGAACTTTTAGACATTTTTGGTTTGCCAATTACTGTTGGATGATACTGTTTGCATCATCACGGAGGGAGGCTTTCCATTACCATGACTGTTACAGTGTCAATCTAAGACAAATGGCTGGATTACATTCAAACTTGAGCTGTACAGATGCTCTCTTTTGGGGGCTCATTAGTTTGCTCCAGCTGGCGTGTTTTCACCCACAGAAAGCATACATGTTTTTTTATGTTACAAACAAGGGTCCTCTGAAACTTTTTTGAGTAACCCTGCATTGTGATTGGCTAAAGAGGCTGTTTGATCATGCTTTCAATTTACAGAGTTCAGACAATAGGTAATTCCTCATCACCATCACTCACAAATGTAAAATTAAAGCAGTTTACTTATTTTTTAGAAACTCCATGGTTTATTTTATTTATATGTAATGGATTAAATGTACCCCAGTGCAAAGGGCCAGCCCAAAGCATAGGCACCACTTAAGCACCAAAAAGAGGGTTTAAGTGGGGGTTAAGTGGTGCATAGATAGGCCTTGGATGAATTTAATCCAATAAACTTTAAGCATGGACAAAGTTGATGGAAGTCATAGTTTCTGAGCAGCCAGTGAGAAGGGGTGAGTTAAAGAGGTGGCATTTTTGGTCCTTGTAGAGCAGTGTTAACTGCATCACACTTCAGCGTCCCCTGCTGGTCAATCTACAGGGTACATTCATTCTCAGAACAGAGTCATATGAGTCACAGTTCTGACAAGGACTATAGCAAGGCTTCATTTACTATGGTAAGTGACCTCCCTTTAATGGAGCACAGCTCTGGATAAAACCCAGCAGACTACTGAAAAATTAAATACCCTTTCATTACAAGTTTTACATTTCCATTCCCTGGGGCATTTCCCTTTTTCAGTGCTCAGCCCTCTCAGTGTAGAGTGCCTCCAGGTCAATTTCATCAGTCAAAGAACACACTAACCAACTTGGGCACAGTCGGAGCAGTATAACAATAATAGCTATACATTCTGGGGGGAGGAGGAAGGTGCGTAGATCCAGGAATAGGCTTTCGAGATCAAAGATTGAAAGATTTCATTACATTAGAGGGGGTTGTTGCTTGAAATCTCATATTAACATATGTTCATTCATGTGCCAAGCACAGCACATTGATGGATAGTAGCATGGAGATGGAGAAAGAGAAGAAGGTACACTACTATTATGTGTCACTAAACTCATTTCACCTGTAAAGGGAAGAATATTGATTTCATTCATCTCACTTAGTTGGTAGTACGATTGAAGAAAAATTCAAGTTCAATGACATCAGCTGTAAAGATGACAGGATTGTAGCAGAGGATGGAAAGAAAAGGCAGCAGGAAACTGATAAATGTAACTTCATTACAAGAATTTAAAAACACAATTTGTCTTCATGAGAAGGTGGAATAGGAGTTGTGGATTCTGGATGCACCTCTGATCTATAGTGACCCTTTGTAACATCTGTGATCTATGAGTTTTAAACTCTGGTGGATTTTTGTTGTGTTTATACATAATCAAACAGGGCATAGAGATGAATAGAACTGTAACATGGAATACAGAACCTGACTCTCCAGTTGTTACCACTGGGGTAAATCAGGAGGAGCTCTACCCAAATCAATGGATTGACTGAGTGGAGAATCAGGCCTGTATAATCAATAAATATGGGCCTGATTCAAAACCATTCCAAGACTGATTCAAAGACTTCCATTAACTTCACTGGGTTTTGGATTAGGCCCCTACGTTAAGAAATGTTTATGCTGAAACGATATAGGAACTATGGAGCATGAAATATCTCTTACATTTTGGTTTCTGAGGTTTTTAGAGTTTGGGTTCACATTTTTTAAGGTAAGGATTTTTATTCTTATTCTTTCTTAATATGGTTATTTCTCCTAAATGTTCCGTTACCAGCACCACACATACAAAGAACTGGAGGCACTGACCTGTGAGAAAAGGTTTTTACTCTGACCTAGCAAAGGACTTAATCACAAACTTTAAATATGCAAGTAGGACCATTGACTTCAATGGGCTTTGAATTACATCCATAGCTCTGGACCATATGGGCCTGATTTTCCATTCAGTGGGAATATTCATGTGCCTATAAGCGCTAACGTTAGCAAAACAATGAGTAAAGGGTTTGGGAGCATGGGCCCTTCCTGCAAACACTTAAACACATGCTTAGTTTAGTAGGACTAAGTGGGACTATTCATGTGCTTAAAATGAAGCCTCTGTGTAAGTCTTTGCAGGATCAGTGTCATGATGATTGCATTAAAGTATTTAAAAGGTCTAAACTACCACCATTGATAAGAGTGAGTGGGGGAAGTGAGCACACACTTGTTGTGTACGCTGCGCACATATAAATGGCTACATTGCAAGACAGTGGAAAATCAGTCTCCTTCAGTTTCCCACGCAGAGACTGATTTTCAAAAATATCTGCATTCCTCCTCTTATGGTCTCAGCTTGATTTCAATTAAGGAGATGCAAGAATGTCAAGACCCATTGGATTTCTTATATTCCAAAAAAGGTTTTCATGTCATATCCTATTTACATATTAGAACTTCCTGACTGTAACTGAAACTCTAGTCACAAAGGGAACAAAGCTTCAGAATGGATGGTTCACACAATTGCATGTCTTATTGAAGTCTAGCAGGTGTTTCATCAAAACGTTTTGTGCCTTATGAGCCTTTTTATTGTTATAGTTCTGGTTTCTATGAATCTGTAGCCAAGTTGTGGTTTTTATTGACACTTGTCCTATTTTTTGTTTCTTAACTTTATAAAGCAAAAATGCCAGCAGAGAAGAGATGCTAATAGTACTGATACCCCTTTGCTGAGTGGTAGCAGATGTTGAGGTCCTGTATGTTAGTTTCCCATTGAAGGAGTACTCAGGTAACATGGAGTCTGAGTATATTCTTAGTGCAACTTGTTTTACTCACATACATACATGACTCCTAGAACAGAGGTGGTCACAAACGGCATGCAACCAATCCCTGAGTCAGGGATGTCAAACAATTCTGGCTCCCAGTGAGCACCTTTGTTTCAGGAATTAACTCTAGTTAGAGAGATTAAGCAGATGACAAACTCCCTTGCTGCTTGCCCCAGATCCTCTACCAAGCCTGCATCACAAAAGACACAAAAACACAGCATTTTCTTCCTAGACTAAAAACTTGCTTGCATGCTGTGAAAAATAACTTGTAAGGTTATGTGTAACAATACAGTACCACCACTAGGGCTGCCTCTCATTAACACCTTTGTAAGAAGGTTATTGTATCCAAGACAGCTCTGTTAAATTTAGATGGCTAACCTGAGTCATCTGAATCCTTAAGTATCCAAGTAGGTGGTCTGATTTTCAGAGGTAGAAGTACTCAGGATGTAGTTCCAAAAATGATATACTGTGGGAGTTGCATCTGTTCAGTACCTATAAAAACCAAGCCAGTTACTTAGATGCTTAAATATGAATTTTCATGGATTTTAAGGCCAAAGGGACCATTCTGTCATATAATCTGACATCCTACATAACATAGAACTTCCCCAAATTAATTCCGGCTTCAAGTCCAATAGCCGTGGTTGATTATTCAGCTGATTATTCATCATGACTCCCAAGTCTTTTTCAGAGTATTTGCTTCCCAAGTTAGAGTCACCCATCCTGTGAGTATTGCCTACATTCTTTGTTTCTAGAGATACACATTTACTTTAGCCATATTAAAATGCATATTGTGTGCTTCTGCCCAGCATAGCAAGAGATTTAGATCACTCTGTATCAGTAACATATCCTCTTAATTATTTATTACTCCCCCACTATTTGTGTCATCTGCAAACTTTATCAATGATTATTTTATGTTTTCTTGAAGGTCATTGATAAAAATATTGACTAGCATAGGGCTGTGAACCAATCCCTGTGGGATCCCACTAAAATCAGAGCTGCTTGATTATGATTTACTATTTACAATTACATTTTGAGACCTATTAGTTAGACATTTTAATATATTTAATATGTGCCATGATTTTGCATTGTTCTAGTTTCTTAATCAAAATGCCATGTGATACAAAATGTGACACAACCTTATCAAAATCTCAGAATATTATATCAGTACTATTACCTTTATCAATAAAACTTGCAATCTCATAAAGAAATTATACATTTTAATATATCCTAATACCCTGGGACATACATGACTACAATTACACTGCATGAAAAAATGAAGATATTTTGACAAGATCTAGTTTCTATAAACCCATGTTGATTAGCATTAATTATATTAACATCCTTTAATTCTTTATTGATTGAGTTCTGTATCAGCAGTTCCATTATTTTGTGGGGGATCGGTATCAGGCTGACAGGTGTATAATTACTCGGATAATCTGTTTTCCCTTTTTATATATTTGCACAGCATTAACTTTCTTCCCCAGTGCTTCAAGACTTATTAAAAATCAACATTAATGGTCTCAAGAGCCCCTTGGCCAGCTCTTTAAAAAACTGTTGCATGCAAATTATCCAGACCTACTGATCTAAAAAATGTCTAACTTTATCATTGACCTTAGTTACTTCTAGAATGGAAAGTATTTTATTATCATCATCATGCAATATGAATACAACTTCTGGCTTTTTTTCAAATATAGAACAGAAATATTTATTGTACACTTCTACCTTTTCTGCATTATTACTAACAATGCTCTTATTTCCATCTAGTAATGGACCAGTACCTTTGCTAGGGTTTCTTTTGTTCTTGATATATTTAAAAAACTCCTTATTGTCCTTAACTGTGATGGCTATGGAGGATGTCTTGTGGTCTTTTGCTTCCCTTATCAATTTTCTAGATTCAATTCCTAATCATAACCATCCAGTTTTGAAAAGACTGCCCTAGTTTCTACTATTTTTATGTAATATAAAGTTGAATTGCACACCAGATTGTGAAACCTAAGCTTGAAGTGTCCATTGTCACTGAGATTTAAAAGAAGAAAAAGGAAGCAAAGAAATGAGGAAAATTTTTACAAAGACCAATCTTGCTGACTTTACTTACTATGCACAAGGAGTCCTTTTTTATTGCAACGGGACAATTTGCATGTGTAAGACAGGCAGGATTTGGCTCATACTATCTGGCCCAGATCCTCAAATGTATTTAGGCCTGTCATAACTATAAAGGGAAGGGTAACAGCTCTCCTGTGTACAGTACTATAAAACCCCTCCTGGCCAGAGACTCCAAAATCCTTTTACCTGTAAAGGGTTAAGAAGCTCGGGTAACCTGGCTGACACCTGACCCAAAGGACCAATAAGGGGACAAGATACTTTCAAATCTTGGGGGGGGGGGGGAAAGGCTTTTGTTTGTGCTCTTTGTTTAAGGGGTTGTTCGCTCTTGGGACTGAGAGGGACCAGACATCAATCCAGGTTCTCCCCATCTTTCTAAACAAGTCTCTCATATTTCAAACTTGTAAGTAAAAAGCCAGGCAAGGCGTCTTAGGCCTGGTCTACACTAGGCTTTTATGTCGACTTTAGCGCCGTTATATCGAATTAACCCTGCACCCGTCCACACCAGGAAGCCATTTAGTTCGACATAAAGCTCTCTTTAAATCGATTTCTGTAATCCTCCCCAACGAGAGGATTAGCGCTAAATTCGACATGGCCATATCGAATTAGGCTAGGTGTGGATGGAAATCGACGGTAATAGCTCCGGGAGCTATCCCACAGTGCACCACTCTGTTGACGCTCTGGACAGCAGTCCGAGCTCGGATGCTCTGACCAGCCACACCCCCGGGAAAATTTGAATTCATTTTCATTTTCCTGTCTGGGCAGTTTGAATCTCAGTTCCTCTTTGGACATCGAGGGGAGCTCAGCAGCAGTGGCAACTATGCAGAGCTCTCCAGCAGAGATGGCCGTGCAATCTAATAGAAAGAGGGCCCCAGCATGGACTGATCGGGAAGTCTTGGATCTCATCGCAGTGTGGGGCGATGAGTCCGTGCTTTCAGAGCTGCGCTCCAAAAGAAGGAATGCTAAGATCTACGAGAAGATCTCCAAAGCCATGGCAGAGAGAGGCTACAGCCGGGATGCAACGCAGTGCCGCGTGAAAATCAAGGAGCTGAGACAAGGCTACCAAAAAACAAAAGAGGCTAACGGACGCTCCGGATCCCAGCCCCACACATCCCGTTTCTACGAGGCACTGCATTCCATCCTGGGAGCGGCCGCCACCACTACCCCACCCCTGACCGTGGACTCCGAGGATGGGATCATGTCCGCGGCCGGTTCCTCGTCGGACATGACAGCGGACGGGGAAGATGAAGAAGGAGATGAGGAGGACGAGGCAGTCGACAGCGCTGGCACCGCTGATTTCCCCGACAGCCAGGAGCTCTTCATCACCCTTACCGAGATCCCGTACCAACCGTCCCCATCCCTTACCCCGGACACAGAATCAGGGGAAGGATCAAGCAGTAAGTGCTGTAAACATGTAAACATTTATTTAAAACAGAACGGTAATATTTATACTATTAACAATGTACATTTATAAAAGTTCTGTAAACTAGTAAAAAAATAATCAGGTACAAAACAGGAATATTTACAAAGGTAACAAATGGGTTTTCATGATTTCTCTGGCTTGGGCTCTTCTCAATTTAGTCCCAAGTGTTTTAAAAAATTTTCACAATGTCCGTTACTCCATGATTCCCAGGCCCAAGACGCTCCACTCCATAGTCCCAGTGCACCTACGCGAAAATCCGGTCAATGTGGCCGGGGATCGACGAGAAATCCTCGTAGGAGAACTCCTCGTAGGTCTCGTGGAGGTAGAGCTCAAGCCTGTTGATCAGGTTCCGGGGTAGGGCGATCTTAGTGGGCCCTCCGTGGTAGCAGACATGCCCCCTCCACGCCACAATCAAGTACTCCGGGATCATGGCCCGACATAGCATGGCGGCATACGGCCCCGGTTTCTGCATGCTTTCCCGCAGCATGCGTTCTCTCTGGGTGTCCGGGATCCTCAGGAGGGTGATGTCGCTCATGACGCCCTGCTTTGAATTAGGGAGGGGAATGTTAGTATTGGGACTGCTTTACAGCCACGCGGTGGAGGGAGAGGGGCAGCATACAGGGATCTTTCCCTGGGACAGCCGCGAGGGGGTGGGACAGGGGCAGAGTTGATGCTGTCCTGATTGCTGGCAGCAGAGACTGGCATTGCTTTCAATGTGAAAGGAGGCCAGTGCTACTGCTGGAGTTTTAAGCAGCCACAAGTCTGCGGCTTACCATTATTGCCCGCTCCAGAAGTTCAGGTCTCCAGCCACAGTTCTCTGAACAGTCCAAGACCTCCGCAAGTCCACAGGCACTGAAGGCGACGGCCGAAAATTCGACCTTGTCCTGAGTGCGCATGTGAGAGGTGCAGTGCATGGTCTTGTTCACAGAGAAAGACTAGGTTCTTTGTATACAATTTCATTTATCTGTCTCAGGAATTCACTCCCTTTTCACAATTCACACAGACACATCTGCGACTGTCTCCCAACCCAGCCTCTCAGCACACTCCCAGAGGCTAGCGCAGATTAGGCGGAGGAAGAAGAAGACGCGTGAAGACATGTTCTCAGAACTAATGGACTGCTCCCGAGCCCAGGCAGCCCAGCAGACACAGTGGAGGGAGAACTTGTCACAAATGCACCGAGCAGTCATGGAACGGGAGGAGAGGTGGCGTCAGGAGGACCAACAGGCTACTGAAAAGCTGCTTGGACTAATGAGGGAGCAAACGGACACGCTCCGGCGCCTTGTGGATGTTCTGCAAGACCGGAGGCAGGAGGACAGAGCCCCGCTGCAGTCTATCTGTAACCGCCCTCACCCGCCACCAAGTCCCACACCACCCTCACCCAAACTCCAAAGAAGGAGGGGCGGCAAGGGCCGTTAAAACTTTCAGTCAACCCCTGCAGACTGCTCTAGCACTAGAAGGCTGACATTCCCCAAAATTTCATAAGTCCTTTCCCACCCACCTCACAGAAGCCCCCGTCCAAGTTTCACACCCCACGTTTCATGTCTGGTTCGCAATAAAATGTTTGTTTCTCTCCATTACTGTTTCAGTCAGGTTCTTTTGAGGGAGAGTCTGTCTGGAGGGGGGCAAGGGGCTTGGTAATTGGGCAGGACAGTGACCTTTAGCAGGGTACAGAGGCGGTGTCAGGTCCAGCATCAGGACACATACACAGTGCAGTCACTGGTTACCCTGGTCAGTCTGGGAGGTGTTTTTCATGTTCTCCATTGAAATAACCAGTCCACCAGTGCGGAGCCTGTCATTCCGGGAGCTTAGAAGCATCATTTGCATCAGAACACTGAACCCTCCCCCGCCACAGTCTGCGTCCCCGGTTTAAAATATTCCCGCGAAAACAGCAATACAGACAACGCTGTTCATTAACAAAATCGAAATGATTTTATTTTTTGGGAAGGGGAAGGGGGTGAAGGGGGTATGTAACTGGAGAGGATAGTCAAAATGAACTGGGTAAAGAAACGGGGGCAGGTTCAGCTTCTCTGTCCACAAACTGAAAAGTCACTGGTTGCCCTGCTCACTCAGGAACCTAGCTTTCAAAGCCTCCCGGATGCACAGGGCGTCCCGCTGGGATCTTCTAATGGCCCGGCTGTCTGGCTGGACGTAATCAGCAGCCAGGCTATTTGCCTCTAGCTCCCCCCCCGCCATAAAGGTCTCCCCCTTGCTCTCACATAGATTGTGGAGCACACAGCAAGCTGCAATAACGATGGGGATATTGGTGTCACTGAGATCACAGCGAGTGAGTAAGCTTCTCCATCTCCCTTTGAGACGGCCAAAAGCACACTCCACCACCATTCTGCACTTGCTGAGACGGTAGTTGAACAGTTCTTTTTCTGTGTCCAGGGCGCCAGTATAGGGCTTCATGAGCCAGGGCATTAGCGGGTAGGCTGGGTCCCTGAGGATGACTGTAGGCATCTCCACATCCCCAAGAGTTATTTTGTGGTCTGGGAAGTAAATACCTTCCTGCAGCCGTCTAAACAGACCAGAGTTCCTGAACACGCGAGCGTCATGAACCTTGCCCGGCCATCCGACGTAGATGTTTGTAAACCGTCCCCGATGGTCCACCAGTGCTTGCAGCACCATTGAAAAGTAGCCCTTTCTATTGATGTACTGGCTGGCCTGGTGGTCCGGTCCCAGGATAGGGATGTGAGTCCCATCGATAGCCCCTCCGCAGTTTGGAAATCCCATCGCGGCAAAGCCATCTATGATGACCTGCGCGTTTCCCAGGGTCACTACCTTTGGGAGCAGTACCTTCACGATTGCCTTGGCTACTTGCATGACAACAACCCCCACGGTAGATTTGCCCACACCAAAGTGGTTCGCGACTGACCGGTAGCTGTCCGGCGTTGCAAGCTTCCAGAGGGCTATGGCCACTCGCTTCTGGACAGTGAGGGCTGCTCGCATGCGGGTGTCCTTGCGCTTCAGGGCAGGGGACAGCAACTCACAAAGTTCGAGGAAAGTCCCCTTCCGCATGCGAAAGTTTCGCAGCCACTGGGATTCATCCCAGACCTGAAGCACTATACGGTCCCACCAGTCCGTGCTTGTTTCCCGGGCCCAGAATCGCCGTTCAACAAAATCCACATGCCCCATTGCCACCGTGATGTCCTGGGCGCTGGGGCTCGTGGTTTCTGACAGCTCTGTGCCACTCTCCGACTTCAGGCTCTCACGGCGGTGCCGTAGCCTCCTCGCCCGATTTCTCTGCATCTGCCTCAGGGAAAGGTGTATGATAAGCTGCGAGGTGTTGAGAACGGCCACAAGTGCAGCGATGGTCGCAGCGTGATCCATGATCGCAGTGCTGTGGCGTCCGCGCTGTCACTGACCAGAAAAGTGCGCGAACTGATTTCCCGCCGGCGCTTTCATGGAGGGAGGGAGGGCGTTAGTGACGGACGGATGACGACAAATTTTTTTTACCCAGAAGGCATTGGCGGCTCGACCCAGAATTCCGATGGGCAGCGGGGACTGCGGGGACTGTGGGATAGCTGCCCACAGTGCACCGCTTCCAATATCGACGCTCGCCCCCTTAGTGTGGACTCACAAAGTCGAATTACTGTCCTTAGTGTGTCCTTAGTGTGGACACACACGTTCGACTTTGCAATATCGATTCCACATATTCGATTTAAGTAAAATCGAATTACCCTCGTAGTGTAGACATACCCTTAGTTTTACTTTGTTTTCTCAACTTGTAAATGTACCTTTTACTAGAGTGTTTATCTTTGTTTGCTGTACTTTGAACCTAAGACAGAGGGGGGTCCTCTGAGCTCTTTAAGTTTGATTACCCTGTAAAGTTATTTTCCATACTGATTTTACAGAGATGATTTTTACCTTTTTCTTTAATTAAAAGCCTTCTTTTTAAGAACCTGATTGATTTTTCCTTGTTTTTAGATCCAAGAAAGTTGGATCTGTATTCACCAGGAGTTGGTGAAAGGAAGGAGTGGGGAAGGGTCAATTTCTCCTTGTTTTAAGATCCAAGGAGTTTGGATCTGTATTCACCAGGGAATTGGTGAAAGGTTTCTAAAAGCTTCCCAGCGAAGGGAATGGTGGCAGCGGACCAGAACTAAGCTGGTAGTTAAGCTTAGAAGTCCTCATGCAAGCCCCCACACTTGTACCCTAAAGTTCAAAGTGGGGATACAGCCTTGACAAGGCCCCTCATTCCCATTGAAATCAATTATTCCTGTGGATTGATTTCATTGGGAATTAGGTATCAAAATACTGTTGAGGATGTAGGCCTCTGTTTAATCTTGCATCTAGACCTTTCCAGGGGAATAGGTATAGGAAAAAAGCAGGAAAAAGGATCTTTAAAAGAAAACACAAGGGCAGAAAGGTGTATATAAAATTTGAACTTTGTATAAAATTTGAACTTCCTGATTTTGAAATACTCTGTTAAAGGACAGTTACAGGGATTTGTTCCAGAATTAGCTTTTTTCCCTTCAAATCAATACAAGAAGAATGTATGAATTTAAATTCATACTCAGAGGAACTCATGCTCTCTTCAGTCAACAGTATTAAAATCCATCAATCTTGCACAGAAGCTCACCAAACCTCATAGATAAACAAATGTTTACCTTAACATTCTTTCTGTTACCTTCTAAATCTTGCAGTGTGCCATTTCTTTTCCTGTCACAAACCAGATAATCTTTCACCTAGGTTACTATATGTATTTATACTGTACTCATCGCCACAGTATCTGAGCACCTCTACAAAGAAAGCTACATGCTTCCAAAAATTTCCATGTTAGTTGTTTGGCTTGTATTAAAAACTCACGTGACTTCTTCCTTTCATTCATTCATCCATTCAGGACATGTCCAGAAAAGTAGCACTCACATGGCCCTGTGAATGTGAACCAAGAGCCCCATTTCAGAGCGGCTGAGCAGGCACAGTTCTCACTGAAGTGAAATGTGTGAACTCAGAACCTCCATCAATCAGAGCATTGATATAGCTAGGTATGTACCTAAATTTAGGCACCCGAGTTTGTAAATTTAGCTCGACGGTCCTTGTCTGTCTTTATGCCTTGCAAAATCGATTACTGGGAAGCTTTATGCTTTTTGAATGGGTCCCATCTGTGGTGCTCCGTAGGTTAAGCCTCCTTTTCATGTAGCATAATGAAACTCAAGTGGTGATGAGATCTCACATTGTGGACTTATAGTTCTCAAGATCTGTTCAAGGTAGGCAGTTTTTTTTTTTTTTTTTAAACTGCCAAAGCAGTGCTAGCTGCTTCTATATGAGTAGCCCAACATCAAAGCAGAACATTGCAGAGAAAGCTAAAAATTAGTGCTGAGCTCAAGGTACAAAATGGAGGTTTTCTGCTTAGGTACTACTATATTTAAGAGCAAATCAGCACCAATTCATCTGTGTTATTGGTGGCTTTTTTGTATCACTAGCCATTGTACAGGTCTTGCTTGTGTTCACAGAATCATAGAGTCCAAGGCTAGAAGGGATCATAGGGATCATCTAGTCTATCCTCTTCTATAACACAGGCCATAGAACTCCCCTCAAATAATTCCTAGCACATATCTTTTAGAACAACATCCAATCTTGAGATAAAAATTTTAAGTGACAGAATCCACCATGACCCTTGGTAAGTTCTTCGAGTGTTTAATTACCCTCAGTGTTAAAAAGTTACATCTAATTTCCAATCTGAATTTGTCTATCTTCAGCTTCGAGACATTGGATCATGTTATGCCTTTCTCTGCTAGCTTGAAGAACCTCATGTTAAAAATATTTGCCCTGAATGTTGGTACTTATAGACTGTAATCAAGTCACCCTTTTACCTTTGCTTTGTTAAAATAAATAGATGGAGCTCCTTGAATCTATCAATGTAAGGCATGTTTTCTATTCCTTTCATCATTCTCATGGACCTTCCCTGAACCCTCTCCAATTTTTCAACATCCTTTTTGAATTACAGACACCAGAACTGGACATGGTATTCCACCAGTGCCAAATACAGAGGTCAAATAACCAGTCTACTCCTACTTGAGAGTTTATGCGTCTAAGGATGGCATTAGCCCTCTTGGCTGCAGCGTCACACCGGGGTTCATGTTCAGCTGATTATCCACCATGACACCCAAACCTTTTTCAGAGTCACTGCTTCCCACGAGCAAGTCCCCCATCCTTTAAGTATAGGCTACATTCTTGTTTCTAGATTATATATTTACATGTAACCATATTAAAACACATATTGTTTGCTTGTGCCCAGTTTACCAAGCAATCCACATTGCTCTGTGTTAGTGACCTGTCCTCTTCGTTATTTACCACTCCCACAATTTTTGTGTCATCTGCATACTTTATCAGGAATAAATTTATGTTTTCTTCCAGGTCCAATAACAGATCCCTGAAGTACTGGAAACACACCCAATCGATGATGATTCCCTATTTACAATTACATTCGGAGACCTATTAGTTAGCCAGCTTTTAATCCATTTAATGTGTGCCAAGTTAATTATATATAATTTTAGTTCTTTTAATCAAAAATGTAAACATTTACATACTCTGTAGTATCTCATACATAGTTATAATATCCAAGATTTTAGTCTGTCTCTGCATTCCAGCTGTTATGATAAGGGTAAATAGTCTCTGATTTGATTGGAAATGTTTAAAAATCCATATCAATTCGCAAATCAAATTATAGGACAACCAGCCCAGCTTAAAAAGGTTTAATCTGAAATTCTTATTATTGTAACTGGCTTGAATGGACTAAATTAAAGTTGACTTCCTCTTTCAAGGCAATTTAAATATAAACAGGTTAACTTCATACAAAAAAAAAAAAAAGAGAAAGGGGGGAAGATTAAAAAAAAGAGGAGGAATGGAGAGAAAAGAGAAAAATGGGAAAGAGAGAACCAAGGCTAGGGGCAAATAGCAGAAATGTAGTTTTGATCCCAGCTTGTGTTTACCTATTATTCTGAGCTGCGGCGATAGTTGCCCCCTGCTAACCCAGCATGGCAGCTGTGCAAACTTCACTTTAAAGCCTGATATTTCACATGTTCAGTTGGCATTTAAGCTCCATGAGCCTCCTCTTGAGTGAATTAATGAATATACCAAACAGTTTTCTCTGGAATGGTAGGAGTCCCATAAAGGTCAAGTCCTTATCTTCCAAAGCATCGTTAGCTCATAATTAAAAAAGAAAACTCACTGCTGATAGCATTACCAAAACTAAAACACCATTTACTCCCGTTATTTTTTCTGATCACAGCCTTATAAATATGAGGGGGGCCAGGCAGGGGTGTGTCGGAGGGCGCTAGATCATAATTAGGTTACAGTAAATCCTTTTTGATGTCCCCCTCCTTCAATCCCTTTAGCAGTATAGAGCCTGATTCAGATCCACAGAAACCACTATGTGAGGGCCCTGTATGAGTCAGGACCGGCAGCCAAGGAGAGGGTCGGGCCAAAGGGATGGCATTATCCCTCTTGCCCTAGGAGATTTTAGAGGCTGAGATATAGATGAGCTTATCAGCATCCACTAACTCATGCCCTCCTCCGTGTTATGGCACCTCCCCAAGGGGCAGGTTCTAAGGCACTGGCCAAGGAAGGAGCCTCTGGTTAGCATTGCTCCTTCAGCAACCTTGGTGTCAAGAGGCCAGAGGGGACTAAAAAGCAACATTAAACAGTCCAGAAACATAAGACCAAAGTACAAGCTTTCAGGGGATCTGCTGGTTTTGGGGAGAAAACCATCTGTTACTTCCATACGTGAAGTGTGCCAAATCCCACCTATGAGGGAAGAATGCGAAGGAGACAATTCAGCATTTCCTGTCCCTTACATGTGAGTAGCTCTGTAGAGGAACAAATGCTCCTGTGACAACATGGAATTATCTGATGGTATTTTGGCACTTCTGTTTTCAGTCGTGAGCAGAACCAGGACCCAAAAAAATGATGTGGCCAAGTGACAGGGCATATTTGGTAATGAACTTTTATCTATACTCAATAACATGTAATTCCAGTCTCATGGTAGTGCAACTGCACTGGATTTGTGGAGCTACATGGATGCGAAGCTGGAGTGGAGTTTAGGGAAAGGCAGAGGTTCCGTCAATTCTTATTTTATACAAATGGATTATCCCATCCCTTCTTACCATAGGAAGATGAAAAAATTGCATTTTAGGTGAGAAATTCAGAGATACTCGTAGATAGTAGATATCTGATGTGTTTGCATTTCCCGTTTAAAGGAGGGTGAAACAATAAATATTGAGCTGAGAATTGTATAGCATTTTAAATAGTTTTATAGTATCCCTGCAGCCCTACTGGGTTTGTTCATTCCTTTGTTATCCATGAACAGTATCCCTAGGAGTAATAGCATATCAGGAAAGACCAAATTATTTAGAGTCTTATCTATGAAGATTTTTATCCTCTAATATATTTGTATTTTCTTAGGTCCCGTTGTTTGGCTGGCCTCTGAAATGTGTGGAAACAGCTAAGAAAGGAATGGCTTGATAGCATTTAATGGTGTTTATAACTCTATATTTTCAAATAATCTTTTTGTGGTTTATTTCCTGTTTTCTCCATTACACTGAAGTCTGTACTGGAGTGTAGCTCATCAGTCAAGTTGGCTGGCTCTGAAAGGGAATCACCTTTGACCTTCTGTCTTAAAGTAGTAGGGTCACCTGAGTGTCTGTGTGAGATTTTCTATTGGTATTGCTTTTGGAATCCATTATAACACATAGCCTTTACACACCTTCTGTCACAAATATCACCAGTACTACTGAGACAACTTACTGAATCTTTGAGCCTGAGACTGGAAAGGCCAATGTCATGTAGAGAAAGTACTTATTCAAACAATGTATGCTAATGCAGCTATTTGAAGTCTCTGATTAACACAGCAGGAGTGTGCTGATTTTAATATTCTGCATTCTGAAAACCAGTCATCACTGGATAAAGATTCCAATGTTGATTAAATTTTGACAAGAGCCCCTAATGCCTCGCTAAAGAGGACTCAGACAATCAGTCCTGCAACCCTCATCAAACTGAGCTTGCTAAAGTTTGGCAAAAAGCTGTATGAGCCCAATAGGTTTATTGGTGCGCCCTGCAACTTTTTCCCTATGGAGCCAGGAAGGACTTATAGAAATGCAGTCCCACTTGTGACAATGACTCCAGGACAGAAACTGCCCCCATCACCTTCTGGTTGGAACTCTGGTTTCTGACTCCAATTGCCATAGATAAGATCCTACATCATCAGTAAGTAGCCTATGGAGCATGAGAAAGAGCACCAGATATTTTCACAACTAATTAAAACACAAGGACTTTCCCCTGATGGATGGGGAATGACAGAAGCAAATGCAGAGGAGAGGTAGTTCTGATGCTAGGGAGAGGAATGGCAGGTTCAGCCAGAGTGCTCAGATGTAGCTCCAGTCTCTGTTGTTGGCACAAAGGATCTAATACCCATTTTATCGACTTCTTTAGGGTGGAACCAATGCTTCCATTAATGTAAGTGGTTGACTATGGACTTCCCTGTAAAGTGTCCTGTATTCAGTTCAGCAGGGAGGTGTTACAGCTGTCTTTCAGTCTGAGATTGAGAAAGGGCACCTTAAATAAAACAATCCCCCATATTGACAGTTGCAGAGCAAAAGTAACAGAAAACCAGATAAGAATTATTGCTGTTATTATGTTTTCATATGTGATTCATGGAATAACTTTCAACTCCAAACTCTACTGATGAAAATAACATTGTGGCCTGCTCACCTCTATTGGGGTTACTCCCATATACATTGTAGAAATTGGGGGGAGGGATAGCTCAGTGGTTTGAGCATTAGCCTGCAAAACCCAGGGTTTTGAGTTCAATCCTTGAGGGGGCCACTTAGGGATCTGAGGCGAAAATCAGTACTTAGTCCTGCTAGTGAAGGCAGGGGCCTGGACATGATGACCTTTCAAGCTCCCTTCTAGTTCTATGAGATAGGTATATCTCCATATTTAAAAAATATTTAATTTAAAGCTCCTCAAATCTTCATCGGTGTAGTTTCCTTTACAGTTGCCACTGGGGAACAAGGTTTGCTCTTTCCTGCTGCTGTAAAAGTGACATGCTCTGATCTGCTCAAACCAGAGGATCTTGTGGTATCTGTGGAGGACCAGTACCTCCATAATGTCATTTGCCTTCCCTTGGCTCCTGTGACACTGGTAAACCAAGTGCTAGCTCTGGCCAAGACCGTAGACGTTAGCTAAGAATTGACAATCTCATAGCTGGAAAGCAAACCAACTCACCTGTATGTTAGTTTTGTTCAAAATAGGTATTGGTCTTATAGAATGTATTTAGTGTTTAGACTCTATGAAATGCTTGCTAGTTGCTGCATGTGTTAATCTCACTTGTAATGTCTGTATTCCATGCTATAAGGAAATATGTACATTTTGCTTTACAATTTTAAAAATCTTTGCTCTGAACTTGTGAAAACAGGCATCGTTCCCCCTTCCTATTCATGAGGCCTAGCGAGATTAAATAGGCCATTAAGGAACATCGCAACAGAGAAGATTGGTGAGTGGCCCCATCACATCTTGGAAATGCTACGTGCAAGGGAGCTCGTCTCATAGACTGGAAGATGAAGGCTGTGTCTGCGATACGGACTTTACAGCGGCACAGTTGTGCTACTGCAGCTAGGCCATGGTAAAGTCTCCTGTGTAGCCGCTCTATGCTGGCGGGAGAGCTCTCCCGCTATCATAATTTAACCACCCCCAATGAGCGGCGGTAGCTATGTCTCTCCCGCCTGTGCATTAGTTGGTGAAACTTATGTCAGCTGGTGTGTATTTTTCACACCCCTGACCGACATAAGCTTTGCCGACAAAAGTGCTAGTGTAGACAAAGCCTAAATGTAAAAGATAAAGCAGGGTCACAAGAGAATTTTTCATCTCTTTGCTGTTTGAGGTCTCACAGGGCCAGAGACATTGAACTAAGGCAGAGATCCCAAGCGGCTACCCCGGGGTCTGCCCTGAAAGACATTTTGAATTGTCAGATTACCATATCTCTGTCATCTTTAGGAACCATAGATGATAACTCGTGTGTGTGTGTATGCTTGCTTGCTTTAACCAGTAAATAACTCTTTTATATCCTTTTCCTAGTTAAAAAACCTTTACATAGTTTATTACAGAATTGGCTACAGGCATTGTCTTTGTTGTAAGATCTACGGTAACAATTGATCTGAGGTAAGTGGCTGGTCTCTAGGGACTGGAAGCAACCTGAATGTTTTTTTAGACCATTTATCACTAAGTTCAGCTTGCCTGGGTGGCCAGATAGACTGGAGAGCCTAAGGGGACTGCTTGTGACTCCATGGTAAGACTGATATAGTGATCCAGGAGTTCACATTTATTACTGGGTTGGTGAAATCTAATTATAGAACATACCACCAGTTTGGGGTGTCAGCCCTCTTTTTGACAGTCTGCTCTGGGGTAGGCACTCACAGTCATGAGCCTCTCAGACATTGTGAACTTGGCAGCATAGTTCTCAGGAGCTCTTGTGTCAGCCACTTCCCTGAGAACCAGCCCCGGGGGCTGAAAGGAAAGCAATGCTGCCAGAATCCACATTTATTTGTCTGATAAAGTCTTGCAGGTTTGGTGTGGGGAGAGGTGCAGTGAAGAGTAAGAAGAGTTACCCAATGATAATGGTCCAGTGTCAACAATCTCTCACACCTCTTCATTTTTGGCTGAGATGGGAAATCTGTTTCCAGCCCAATAGGAAATAAGTAGTACAAGAGACCCAAAGATAAACTTCAGATGAGTATCCCAACTTGTGGATCTTTATCGAAATCAAACATTCTAAAGTCCTTATTTTATCCAGACCTGTGTGTCCATCCCTACAGAGGATATAAATCAAGCAAACTGGCTGATAGAACTTGAGATGGTATTAGTTATAGTTGGCGCTACACAGTTATAGGCTTATTACAAACTAAATATTTTAGGGGAGATTTCTGATGTATTTTTTTGTAGATTTTTTAAAAATCTACTTACTAGCAGAGGCAAATTAAAATCACTCAGCAAAAGCCCTTAATTCAAATTAATAAAACCTTAATGGAAACACAAACAGGCAATGCCCACTTGGTAGTGTTTCATTTTGAAGGTGTACCCATGTGTTTCCATCTGCAGAAAAGAAGAGGGCCAGTGGGATTCACATCTTCACTTCATTTCTCTGGGCACCTAGGACTCAAAGTTCTCACTAGGCTGCACACCATCTCTTGTAAAAAAAACATATCACAGTATTCTTCCGCAATGGTCCCGAACATTTCAGCTCACAGTAACGTTACTATAGTGATCTGGACCATTACTCTAATACTGTAATATCTTTTTATAAAAAATGGGCATCTGAAACTGTATGGAATCCTCAAAAAATGAAAACAAAAAACAAAGCACCAACGAAGGAGTGGGGGGGTCGTACACAGAGACAGAGCCCAGATGCTCCTACTCTAAAAGGACTCCTGCCTTTAGGTGAGCAGTTCTGGGAGAGCAGTCCATTAACATACATTTTGATTCTTGTCCCCTGGTGCAACATTTTCGCCACTGTTCACGTTGGGTTTTTGACAGTAGCTACTGAAATCAATAACTACCTATTCTGTATGGCACCACAACATCTCTTCTGACTAGTCTTATGAGCTAGCAATGGTGCAGAGGCTGAAGTGGATCCTGAATCATTGTTAAAACATACCACTGATCCACCCCCTAGTAACTAAAATCTTTCAAAATCATGCACCTTAAGAGTTGATTTCTGTGCTTCTTGCAATGCAGCTGCATATGTCTCCTTCTAGTAGCAGAGTACTTTTTTATTGTAAGCTCTTTGGGGCAGTGACCTTGATTTCTTTTTGATGTGTATAGTGCCTAGCACACTATGGGTGCTCCTGTAAACAAACAAATAATAAAGGCAAAATTCATAGTTTTTGTTTGGTACCTGATATGTTTTGCTCAATTTTTTGGCTTCTGGCTCTGCATTTTCTCTGTACTTTTGCATTGTTCTTCATATTTTGAGGCAGAAAATATACTGTGGTCTTTTCTTATTTGCTTGCAAGTAAGTTAGTTGCATTTTAATCAGTTATTCTTACAGTGTACAGTTGCTAACATATTTGAAAGTCCAGTCAATTTCTTAAGCTATATTAGCTTAATGAGCCATATATAGGCCCCCATAGTCTTTGTATTTATATGGCAATTTCCTGATTAATCCTAATTAATGACACATCAGTGCACATTTGAAGTGAATGATGAAAATGATCAGTCAACCCTGCTAATGAATGCATTCACTCTAAAGCAATACCCAAGCCAGGAGTCAGAGAGGGAGAAGCTGGGTAAACATGTTTGTGTTTCTGTTTTCTGCTACAGCAAGTAGAAATCAAGCAATGTTTGTTTTTTAAGTTGCAGGCAGCCCCAACAGATTTGACTGATGGCTTCTGCTTTTCTGGTCTTTTTTTAAAGCTGCTTCCTAACTAATTTAAGAATGGAAGCTGGTAGTAAGTGAGGAGCTTGAGAAAAAGGGAAATGCAGACTGTCCTAGAAACCAACAGAGAAGAATGCGTTTAAGGGTCTGCCTATAGGCCAGATGAAAGGGGGCAATTTAAAGACCAGATCTTTCAAAAATCTTCAACAATGTCTTAAGAGATCACTCTTGCTATTATATTCTCAGACTGGTAGCAAATGAATGGGAAGAGTGGTTATGGTAACATTTGCCTAGTGTGGGAGCTTCTCAAAGGGAGAAGGTTGGGCTGAAGAATTCAGTGATATTTTATATACTAGAACTCTGACTTCCACTTATGCAATCTGCCATTCCTACTCTTCCACTGGGGGTATGAATAATGTGAGCACAACAATAAGAGCTTCTCTGACAATATTCTGCACTTCCCTAGCATCTTGTAGTTAAGAATCTCAAAGTACCTTACCAACACTTATTAATTCTTACAATATTCCTGGCAGGTAGGTATATATTACTAAAATGGCTCTTAGTGACAGAGCCAGGAAGACAACCTGCCTCCCAGCCACTTGTCGAATTGTCTGTATTCATTATGGTAGTCAGAACTGAATTTAGGTAACTGCCTATTCTTCTCCGGTTCTTCCATAAACAATCTGTGTAACAAAGTGGTTATATTTATTTTGATCCCCTCTTATATCTGGGTTACAGAGGATGTAAGCTACCACCGCTACCAGCCGCCACATTTCAGGACAACTGTGACCCTAACAATGTCAAAGTGCTCACTGTTCTGTAAATACAATTTTTTCAAGGCCTGACACTACACTGTTGTCATAAATTTTATCCAAAAAGTAACTTGTAGGGTATCAAATGAAAACTGGTGAGTTTCTGGTCATTAATATTATTGTGTGAATGATCTATGGTTAGTGTATAAAGAGTTGTGTATTTGTGCTGGAAATATGTGTCTAAAATCTGTTCAGACCAAACAATCTGAGTAGAGTGGATGAACAGGTTTGCCTTAGACAAGGAAATGTGGATTTATCAGTCTGCCTGAGTCAAGCTTTGTAAGCCAGAGACAATGAAAGAACATTTGCATCTAAGATGAAGCAATCAGACCAACGGAAAAAGCTAATTGACAAGAGGATGAAAAAGGGACATGGCTCCTGCACCCTGAGAAACAAGCAGGATGAAAGAAGAACTTTGTCTAGGCGGTTCCTTTTCCAAACACATTTCAAAGGTTTCTTGAACTATAAGAAGATGGGTAACAGACATTGAGGTTATCTATCACTTGGGGGACAAGCGGTCAGCACTTTTGGGATCTGTGAATGGTGGATCGCTGCAGCCATGTGGATTGAGGACTATGAAAACTGGCTGTAGCTGAGAAATTGCCTGAGGCCAGGATTGTAATCTGTTAAATTTTAGACACTAATAAGCATGTTTTATTTGTAGCCATTTTCTGTTTCTATTATTCTTGCTTACTCTCATGTAAATCCCTATTCTTTAATACATTTATTTTTTTATTTTACCATACAATCATGTCAGCGGTATATCTTAAAGTAAAGTGTGGTTCCTGAGCTAAACTAACAGGCTGGTGTGTGCGCTGTCTCTCTGGAGGCAGCGGATTTGGTAATTTCTGGGATTGCCCAGTGGTAGGGGCTGGGTACTGCAGAGGAACTCTTCTCCAGGGGGTTCGGAAATGGGGGTTCACTGACTGTTACCTATAAAGCAAGGTTAAGACTGGCAGCACCTCAAGGAGTTTGCTAGTGAGGTGACAGAATAGAGCAGCAGGGAGATAACACACAGTTTAAACTCCAACAAAGCTGTCTCTTGGTGAGGCAGAAGGGGAACAAAATGGCTTACAGTTTTGTATGCCCCAAGAAAGTGTCTCAGCAACTACACCAGTATTCCCTCTCTGTGGTCTGCCAAGGACACCCACTCTAGGCTTCCAGCTCCTCAGCCTTTCTTGGGCGGAGACCCATGTCTCTCTCCCTCTTGACCAGGGTTTTTCCAGGTTGCACTGAAGTTTCCTGCCTACACTGAATTCCCCAGCACGTCAGGCTGCTCTAAGTAGCCTGCTTTTCTTTCTCCTCAGAGGTTATAAAAAGGATCATTGCCACAGTTAAAAGTTACCACACAGCCCTTCCTAAGCAAGCACATTTATTCTTAAGGTGAAAGCATCACAGAAAAAACATATTAAAAACTATTAAAAAAATCCTGCATGCATGCTAATTACCAGAGATTAGCTCCAACACCAATGAGGGGTCTGGCAGGTGATCAGTCCTTCAAACCCCACTCAGGGGTTTTTCTGTGGTTATAAGATTCTGATAGCTGTTAGCTCAGAACAAGAACACCCATGAATCTGTGGTTCATTCCTTTATACAGTTGGGCTTTTTGATTTTGGAACCCAGGGACCAGGTAATCATCAATCACCCTTTCCTTAGGGCATAGTTTCAAAGGGAATAGTTTTTGCATAGCCAGCGGCAGGATGGGTGGGTGGGGGATTTGTATTCACCTCCCATTAGATAGTTCTCAGGAAATTCACTTCACTTGTATTGTCCAAAAAGTTCATTTTAGTGGGCCAAATTGTTCAATATAAACCTTTCATCATTCAGGCCCACAATAATACATATAATACAATGGATTTCAAAGACACTTAAACATAATTAAATGCAAACATAATTAAATAATATCTCCCAAAGAGATTATAGGAAATTGCCATATCTGTCAGAACAGCCAGTGGAGTTACCCCTTTAGCTCAAGTGAAAGGCCTGTACTTGTTGGCATGGAAAGTCACAGGTAGACCTGGGCAAAATTTTTCATCCAAAACTATTTTTCAGCAAAAAATGCAGATTTGGCAACTTCATTTCATGAATTCATTTGGATTTCATTGAGTAGAAGATCCTCTCCCAAACAAACAATCTGAAAAAGCCTAAATATTTTGTTTTGGCATTTTCAAGATGAAACATTTTGATTTTTGGATTCAAAATGACTTAGGAAATTCCCTTCAAATTTATTTTTAAAAATTAAAAAGTGTAAAAGAACATTCAAAATATAAACACATTTTATTTTAGTTGAACTCAATATTTTGTTGGACTCAAAATGGATTTCTTTTCACTTTTCCATTCACTGACAATTTTAAATAAATTCAATTTCAGTTCAATCCCAAACATTTTTTGTCCCATATTTTTCAGAATTGCCAATGAACAAAAAAAAATCCCTTATTCACACAGCTCTGATCACAGGTTTGCTCCTACTTGATGGCCAATGGTAGGGTGTCATTACAGCTTCATAGCAGTAAGGCATGAAGAATAGCTTCTCAGAAAGACAGCTGAAAGATTACAAAGCAGATACAATGAAAAAGGCTTTTCCATCAAGCTGACATCAAAGGTTAATTTTAAGCCTTTTGAAGATTTTTCTACACACCACATAATGAACTGCTTTTAATCTCTTCTTCTGAAGTGGGGCACAGTTGTACTTCCCACGCACTTTAAAGCTCTCCCCAAAGCAAGTCCTGTGCTGTTCTCTCTCGCACCAGGCAGATGACGTGTTCTTTCCTAGGATGAAGCACATAATCTTCTTCCCATTACTGTGTTATACCTGGCTGCACATCCTAATGGGAGAGCGACAGTACTTGGCCTTCTCAATCCTGTTCATGATACACCACTGCCTTTGTCTGAGGCAGCCATATATTTGGGTCTCGTGACAGTCCTGCTGCAATCCTAGGCCTTTCCCTGGCTAAAGAAATGAGCAACAGTGTTCTTAATATTATAATAGGTTATTTGAAGAGCTGGTAATGAAAAAAGTGTTTTCAGAAAAAGCATTAGAAAGAAGTGACAAATTTTCGTGCTTTCCCAAAACTTTGTGGAAATGTTCTGTTTTTTTTATGGCAAACCGAAAACTTAAAAAAAAAAAAATAATAAAAAATAAAAGGTTTTATTTTTCAGTTTTTCATTGAGAAAATAAAAAAAAAACTCATTTCCAAACAAAGGCCTTTTCACATTAAAAATCAAGTTTGATTGAAATGTTTTGATTCACTGTAATTATTTGTATTGCAGTAGCACTTAGAAACCCAAACAAAGATAAGGCCTAGACCATTGTTCTAGGCTCTGTACAAATACATGGTAAAAGACACTCCCTGCCCCAATGAGCTTACTGTCTATGGAAAAGTAACAATACTCTCCACTATGGAGCAATACCAACATTCTCAGAAGACCAGCCCAGGACATTCTGTATAGTTCCCTAAAACTCCAAACCACACATACAACGTGCATTAGTGAGCAGTCATGGCCACCACAGCTTCCTTCTATCTTTCTCTTGGGCCCTTAGTTTCACACATTAAAAAGTCAGCTTCCCAGAGTATTGTTCATCTAGTGAAGGAGACATATTCTCAGCTGCCATTGGGACAAAATGTAAAAGCAAAATCTCCTGGCCTGTCCCCCTGGGGCCTGTATCCTCAATATTGAAAATGAAAACACTGTGTTTGTAAGGCTCTATACAGTGTATTTATGTAATAGTATGGTAACTGCTGCCAATTCCCAGCGTACGTGTGCCGCTCTGCTCTAGTGTAGAGCAGGTGTGACTGACCCTGCTAATTTTCACTGTTGCAAGCGCCCTTTTGTCTACATTAGGGGTCTGCACCCAATTAGTTAAACTGGTGAAAATTTTCCTAATCTAGACAAGTCCTTAGTGTGATCTAATTTCAGCTTTTTAAAAAAAGTTACAGTTTATAAATAAAAGACTAAAGGGGCCTAAATTTCACCCTTGATATTTATATTCTTTCTATACTTACACCTAATTATTATATGACCCCAGTTGATGGAAAAACTCTCATTGATGCCAGTGGGGCCAGGACTTCACCCCAAGCAGGGAGCAGGATTATTGACTAGAAGTAAAGGGATGGGACTGGCGAAAGGAAAGACAAAAAATATAAAAAATTCCTAACATTAAGGTCTATTAGACTGTGAAATAGCCTCCCAAGGGAAAGAGTTGAAGTGTCTTTGCATGAGTCATTTAAAATTGGCTTGAAAAAAATTACTGACAATATACTGCAGGGTACTGGATGAACTAATAGGTCTTTTTCATCTCTAACTTTTACAGCTCTGTGATAATAAAAGACATAGAAATCAATTCTTTCAAATGATTCAAGGGATTGCTTTGCTTTAGGAAGCTAAAAATATGCCTATTCACTTGGTCATGTGCCTTTAAGGTGACATTCTAACAAACTGCATTCAATTATCCCTAATTTGAAAAACCGAACTACCCTTTTCCACATTCAAATGATTTCACACATTTTTGACAGAACTTCTCTCTTAGACAATTTGCATCTTAGCTGAAGGAGAGGTGGGGTGAGGGCTGCTTCTGTTGTAGTGTAACTGGGAAGAATAAACATTAAGCATAAATTTGTATATTTTTAAAAGAAATAATGTGATTACTGAGAAGGCAGTTTTGCATACATACTAATGATTTGTTCTAAAAAGCAAATACCGGTAATTGGATATTTCTACTACCTTCTACTACTGCTGAATAAAAAGGAAAGTTTTTTACAGCATTTATTTTTAAAAGTACATGTAGTAGCCACTTTAATTTATAAAGTACATCATACACTAGCCATGTTGGTTTTACTGAAAAGAATGGTCACTAATTTAATTAAGGGAGTAAATGTGAGAAGTCAAAAATTTAGTTTGGGTAATGAAGAAATTGACCATACTGAACCCTTTGGAGACTAGGGGCTAAATCCTGGTTCCAATGACAAAACTCCCATGCAATGGGGCCAGGATTTCACTAAGGGTGGGTAGGTAGGTAGATGGATTAGGGAGATTATCCTAAACATTAATTTGTATGGCAAAGTGGAACATCTAACAGATTTTTCAAGTTAAACCATTTATTTGATTTGTGCCAGTTCAAAATATATACAGAAGTTCAAAATACTTTGGCTTACCTTCACCCCTTTGGAGTCATATTGGTTTATTTCTTTTCTACAAAGAAATACTAGAACTAATGGACTAGTCTATAATTAAATTGCTAAACTGCTCCTTCTAGTGGTAAAGTAGTAGCCCTGCAGTGTTCTGAACTCTGAATAAAAGAAATAAATAAACAAAAAACAATATATAAAAAATGATGAATTGAAAATTAACTAATATACTTGGGTATCTTGGACACTTTTGTTACTTGAAAGGAAACAGATGTGGACTTGAAAGAACATAGATATTCTTCATAATTTTTATGTTTTATCCTTAATAACTATGCAGAAAGAGCAATTAGGCAAGCTCAGCATAATAATATAACCACTATATATTTTGTATATAATAGAGAAAATGTAGTGTTGGGCTGTAAAGAGAGAGCTAAACATATAAATACCAATTAAAGGCTTACATGGCAATGTACTACATAATTAGGTCCCATTTTAGCCAAGCATGTAAGCACATGTTTATATCCATTCATATTTAGGACATCACTTAAGCATGTCCCTATGTCCCATTGACCTCAAAAAGACCTAAACATATGCTTAAAGTTAAGCATGTGCTTAAATGCTGTGATGACTAGAGATGGATAGCTGAATTGGAGTCTTTCTCCACCTCTCTCCAGACTCCAAAAACAACTAACTCTTTTCTTTTCTTTGCTGAGCAGGATGTGGTAATGGATAAACATCTTAGAAGTCTTAAAGAGAGAAGTCGAGTGAGGTAGTATCTTTTATTGGACCAGCTTCTGAACTGCTCTGTGTAGCTCAAAACCTTGTCTCTTTCACCAACAGAAGTTGGTCCAATAAAAGATACTACCTCATCCACCTTGTCTCTCTAATACTACAACACTGGAAACAACAATTAAAAGTCTTAGTCTAGAGTCCCCCTTCAATAGTATGAGAGCAGATACCTTTACTGGCCTTGGTTTGAACCAGTGGTGGGCAACCTGCGGCCCACGGGCCGCATGTGGCCCATCAGGGTAATCCGCTGGCGAGCCACGAGACAGTTTGTTTACATTGACCATCTGCAGGCATGGCTGCCCGCAGCTCACAGTGGCCGCAGTTTGCTGTTCCTGGCCACTGGGAGCTGCGAGCAGCCATGCCTGCAGACAGTCAATGTAAACAAATTGTCTTGTGGCCCACCAACGGATTACCCTGATGGGCCACGTGCGGCCCGTGGGCCGCAGGTTGCTCACCACTGGTTTGAACCATTACAATATGCTAAATTTATTCCAAGGAGCATGCCTTAGGTACATTTTACTGTTATATTGACAATCTATTATAGAAAATAGTCACATTTTAAAAGGAACTGAACCTATGGTAGCAAGGCTACAAATAGTTAAAATAGCAAACTAGGGTTTAAGCAAACTATTTAATAAATCCTTTAACTATCCCTTTAACTTTTAGGATCACTCTCATATTCTGCACATTTGAAGTCAGACTACAACTACTGAACACACCTATCTATTATTTGAAGATGAACTTCACACGCACTGTACAGATATTATGGACCAGGAAACCTAATATGGCTGGGCCTCTGATGCTGTCTTCTGTGTCTCAAGCTCAATGTGGAAAGTCCATTACTGTTTCTTCAAAAGTAATTTCAAAATGCAAATACATTTGCTAACAGATTCTTGTCTCAGAAAGATTGTCAATTTCCTGGCCCCGTGCACATTTATTTTTCATAAAGAATGAAATATGGGGCAGAGATTTATTTGTTGACAGTTATCAGCAGTAACTCAGACTCAACACTGACCTAAATTCTTCTTGCTTAGAAGTGGTGAATTAGAAAATAATGAAGGCGATGTTATTTCTGAAATGCAAAACTTGAAATTGCTGGAATTTATTCAAGTTCCTTGAATGTCTGAGAGATCAGGGTCTCTGGGTTTACCATTCTATTTCTAATAGCGAATTCTGATGTAGACAAATTTGCTTCTTTTCTCTGTATCCTCATGCTGAACTGGATGCCCTAATAGTGTCTGTCTCTCTCCATTTTTTTGCAAAAACCTTTATTGAAAAAACGTTTTAACCATATTTATGAAAAAACAAAAGTTCACAATTCTGTGTCCAGTTGTAGGCTATTGAATTTGCACATGTGTGTTGAGTTCAGGGCTGGCTCCGCTGCATGGGGCAGGGGTCACTTGCTGGAGGATTCTCTGCGACTTGAAGTCTTTAAATCATGATTTGAGGACTTCAACAGCTGAGTCAAGGGAGAGAATTATTCCAGGAGTGGGTGGGTCAGCTTTTGTGGCCTGCATCATGCGGGAGGTCAGACTAGATGATCATAATGGTCCCTTCTGACCTTAAAGTCTAAGAGTCTATGAGTCTATGATTCTCCATGGATTTCGTGGTATTTATGCTGTCCAATATGCTGCTGTTTGAAAATCTGGAGAGGGCCAAAATAAAAGCTTGGGACTTAAATGGTTGGGCTTTGACTTAGAGGTGAATTTCACCATAGGTGAAAAAAAAAAAGCTGAGGTTCCTTTTGCTTCTGTCTCCGGGTTCTCCTTATTTACATATTTTTAAACCAGCCCCTCTGTCAGAGATGAATCAAAGTAGCTGGAAAAGATTGACTAATTCCAAACCAGCCTAACTTTGATACCTGGAAAGATACTGGAACAAGTGATTAAATAAATCAATTTATAAACACCTAGTCATAACAAACTAACTTCTTTCTTTGGCGGGGTTACTGGCCTAGTGGATGAGGGGAAGCTGTGGAGGTGATACAATCTAGATTTTAGTAAAGCTTTCGACACAGTCTGACATGACATCCTCTTAAGCAAACTAGGGCAATACAGTCTTGATGAAATTACTATGAGGTGGGTGCACAAGTTGTTGAAAGACTGTCCTCAGAATGGTTTGCTTCAAAGTGGGGGGCATGTCTATGGGGGTCCAATAGGCAGGACCAGCTCCAGAGTTTTTGCTGCCCCAAGCGGCGGGGGAAAAAAAAATAATAAAAAAAACCCCCGCGATCGCAATTGCGATTGGCGGCACTCCGGCGATAGCTCCACCGTGCCGCTTTCTTCTTTGGCGGGAATCGGCGGCAGGTGCTTCCCTCCGAGAGGGACCCGCCCCCGAATTGCCACCGAACAGCCCGACGTGCCATCCCTTCCCCTTGGCCGCCCCAAGCACCTGCTTGCTGGGCTGGTGCCTGGAGCTGGCCCTGCCAGTAGGGCTCTGTGCTGGGTCCAGTACGATTCAATATTGTCAATAAGGCTTGGATAATGGAGTGGAGAGTATGCTTATAAATTTTGAAAATAACACCAAGCTGAAAGAAGTTGCAAGAACTTCGGAGAACAGGATTGGAATTCAAAGCAACTTCGATGAATTGGAGATTTGGTCTGAATTCAACAAGATGAAATTCAACCAAAATAAGTATTTAGGAACAAAAAAAGCAAATGCACAATTACAAAATGGGGAATAACTGGTGAGGTGGTAGTACTGCTGAAAAGGATCTGGAGGTTATAGTGGATCAGAAATTGAATATGAGTCAACAATGTGATGCAATTGCAAAAAAGGCTAATACTATTCTGGGGTATATTAATAGGAGTGTTGCATTTAAGACACAGGAGGTAATTGTCCCATTTCTACTCAGAACTGGTGAGGCCTCAGTTGGAGTACTGTGTCCAACTCTGGGCAACACACTTTAGGAAAGATGTGGACAAACTGGAGAGAGTCAAGAGGACAGCAACAAAAATGATAAAAGGTTTAGCAAACTTGACCTATGTGGAAAGGTTTAGTCTTGAGAAAAGAAGACTGAGGAGGGACCTGATAAGAGTCTTCAAATATGTTAAGGGCTGTCAGTAAAGTGGACTGTGATCAATTGTTCTCTGTGTCCATTTGAGGTAGGTCAAGAAGTAATGGCTTAATCTGCAGCAAGGGAGATTTAGGTCAGATATTAGGAAAACTTACTAACTAGAAGGGTAGTTAAGCTCTGGAATAGTCTTCCACATGAGGGTGTAGAAACTCCATCATGGGAGGTTTATAAGAACAGGTTGGACAAACACACCTAACGCAGGTGTAGCCTAGGTTTACTTGGCCCTGCCTCAGCTCAGTAGGCTGGACTCGATGACTTCTCGCGGTCCCTTTCAGCCCTACATTTCTATGATTTTATGAAACACACAAGCTATTTCAATCCTTGAGTAACCATGAATTTCAGCTTCCTGAGTAGCCTTCAGATCAGTGACTGCAGCCTTCTTTGATAATGTTTTTATTTGGATGGCATAAATTACTGCAGCCAAAGGTAATTAAAGCTCTGTATGTAGCTTTGACATCTCAATAGGAAATACCACCTTGCAGCTCAGAATTTTTAGGGAGAGATATAGATATCAATATGGAAGTCTCCCAGGACCCATGGTACCCTCAGGTAAGTTGATACGCAGCCAGTTGTCTCATATACTGTGTCTGAATACCAACACTTCTCAGATGTCTTTCTTTTGCTGTTTCTCTTCTTTCTCTGCATTTACTATAGTTGGCTAACTGCTGACTTCAGTCTGACATTAGGGATTGTTTTTCCCCACAGGGGTTTGTCTACCTGTCAAAGGCTTCCTTTCAATCTCCAAGGGTGAATGGAACAGAAGACAATGACTGAAGAAAACAAATTGCTCAAGAGCATTTCCCACAGTGTTGAGTCTGATACAGAAATACAAATGAGGAGTGAGAATTAGCACAGAAACCAAAGAACACCATCACAATGCTATACAGAAACTTCTCACCATAGGAGTAGAAGAAAAGCTTAACTTCCTTGGCATCTACAAAAGCAAGGGGCAAATCATTCTCTTCAATAATATCTACAATATTATTACTGATTTAAACTGATGTGATTGGAATGTATACTGGATATCAGTCAGGAAAAGAAAAATACACAGGTAAAAGTGAGCCTTAGAAGTTATCTGCAGGAAAGCTGAATTATTTTCAAAAATTGATTTAAATTTTTGTAGAGAGGAAATTCAGCAAAGAGCATTTTGAAGAATTACAAATCAAATTAAAGGAGAACACTCAACTCTGTCTCTCTGCAATGTGTAACTCCACACAGGGAGAACCTAAATTGTCTTTATTTAGATGAAGACATTTGTTGCAAGAACTCATTTAATTCATATCTAAATCTGTTGTGGTTCTCTGGAGGCAAGGGAAGGGTGGAGAAGGAGGGTGCAGACAGGCATACGCTAGAGAGGTGAAATCTATTCTGATCACACAGGACCTAATGGTGTCTGGCCCCTGCTTTGGTGCGCATGTGAGGGATGGGAGAGACCTCTTGCAAAAGGGTGGCAAGGAAAGGTACATGTGGCCCTGCCTCCATAACACAGGGCTAATAGAGCTGGCCCAGCACTGAGGAAAGAAAATGGTGTACCTTTCTGAGGGCTTTACATCTTCACACCCCTTGTCTAGTGGAAGAGACAGCATGTGGCTGCACTGTCTAAGGAGAACTCCAGGGAATCTGCCTCCCAGGAATAGTATTCTGCTACTCCTAGCTGTGCTGGCTGATGCATTGGAGGAAGAAGCCAGCTGTGGACATGCAGGGAGGCTGTGTGTGGATATGATTTGTATGTGTCTTACTCCACATTACACCCCTGCGTGGCTGTTTAGGCAAGGCAATGATCTAGTCCAGTGGGATTACTTGTGGAATAAGATACTACTCAATGTAAAGGTGGCAAATCTAGCCCGTAGTGAACATTTATAATGTATGGTAATTCAGTGAGAATCTGAAGGGAATTTTAAAGAAAAAGAGCTGAAAATGGAGGTTAAGCATGGCCTAATATTCTATAATAAAGTATTTTGTTACATTAATACATACACACCTTTTAGCTTGAGATATATTGTAGTGCAGTGAAATCAGGGAAAAATAATAGAACATGGAAGTATCACGTACAGTAGGGGTTTCATATACTGTATGATATTCTGCTAATAGAAGATGTCATCTTACTAATGCAATTTTGTATTATTCATACTTGCATATTGAATTTTCACTTTTCATATTGTAATTTGTATTTGATCTCATTATTATACTTTCCTAGACGGCCATACTCCACTGGGGAATTGTTAGGCTGAGTATTTGGTCTAGTTTTATTTTCCTGCTCATGCCATTCCCCTCTGAGGTGTTGTTAAGCCGAGAGTTTGATGTTTTATATTTTTAATCATCTGTATACCTCAGAAGGCTTACTAGACCTTTGTATTTGAAAGAGTGGTATGTACATGTACACATATATATATATATAATGTGTGGGTATTGCTGTAAATAAGGAATATGGATAATAAATTAAAACATGGACACATAAAGTTGGGCACCTAAATACGTTGTTATGAACTAATTAATATTGAAGTAAAAAGTTGGTGCAGGAGCTGAGCTCCTATGAAAATCTGGCCACTTGTTCAGGTCTTAAATATGGATTAAGGTATTTAACTTTAGGTTCTTAAGTTTGAAAAATCTTGGCCTAAGTGTGCAAGTCTATGTGAGTGTATTTTAACCTCTGCATGCACATACACATATTTACACTGCATATTTGAAAAAGTCGGAGCTATGAAAAAAATGTAAGTTCTATAGTTTAAAAACTCACATGAATCAAGATCTGGAGTTGAGACATATTACTATTATTCTTTATATTGTGGTAGCGCTTAGAAGCCTGAACTAGCAGGGTTGTGCTGGGTACATTTTTTATTACACTGATAAAATACACCTATTAAAACAAATTAATACTAATTGCCTTTTTATTCCTGTTACTAATTATCTATCCCGGACTATCTTGTTTCCTGGAGTCTTCAATGCTTTCTTTTTAAATGGTTCCCTGTATCGCCTGCTTTCTGTTTTTAGTTCTTTTTGAAGTCTGTTATTATGTGTATATGTGAATGTGTGTGTGCTTGTATGCCTTATTTATATGGGCACCTCTCTTGTCTCGTCCTTCTTGGATGTCTCTGCTGACTATTTATTTTTATTTCTCTTCTCATCACTGTAACACATTGCCCCCAGACACAGGATAATTGCTAACAAAAGGTAGGACGATACTGGAATGAGACTGCAGTTCTGACAAGTCACAGAATTTATAAGGGGACATGCGCACCCCCACTGCAAGAGCAAGACTCCAAATAATGACAGACCTGTGAGACCAGTCGTTTGAATTAGCAGTGGTTATTATTACTCATGAAGTGTTGACCCCCTACCAGGATTGAACTGGAAATCAAGAGCAACCTTTGAGAGACGCAATCTAGTTTTATCAATCAGTTCCTCTCTGCAACTGTATCATTCCTTATTTGTATGCTGTGGCAGACAAGTGGCTCAGATTTCAACTTCCTTGCACAGAACCAGAAAGTGTGATGTGGCCCAGTATTCTAATTCTACCTCACATACATACTCTCTGATCAGAGAAGATAATTTCCAGGGCAAGTAGTGATTTATTGTTATATATTCATTGTGGGATTTAAAAAATTATATGTTGTTTCTTTAAAATGAATCTTATACACTATAGTTCCCTGATAAAATGGTAAAGCACTGGTGGGCAACACTCTTATGAAGACACAACCACCTCATTTATGTCTGTCATTAATAATCATCATCACCATATTACTGCTTTGCATCTATTTAAGTATAGCACCTTTCATTTGAGGGTCTTAAAATACTCTCCAATTACTAAGCCTCAAAATACTTTGGTGAGGGAGGGAAATATTATTATTCCCCTTTCACAGATGGGACAATAAAGGCACATTGATGTGCTAGCTGATTTCACTATGGTCATAAACTGAGTGTATCAGTCAGGGATAGACTCCCAGAAGTCATCTGCTCCAACTACAGGAGCCACTACCCTTCCTGCTGCCTGTTCGAAGGAAGGGGTGAACAGTTCAGCCCACCCAAAGTAAATTTTTTGAACTACAGACATCTCTTTCAATTGCATGTGCAGTTGCAGGAGTACCCCCTCAGAAGGGACATTTTCTACACTACATCGTGCACTGATAGTTGTTCAGTTTAGAAACAAAATTACATAGCAGGGAGCCAAAGCATAATCAATGACAGTTACATTATAAAGGAGACTTTTCCCCCATCACTGAAAATATACTCCTTCTGCAAAGGTGACTTCAGTGGAAGTCACGCATAATTATAGATTCATTCAGTGGACTTTGAGTTTAGGCAGCTTGCAATTTTATGGTGTCTCTGCTTGTTCTCAACTATAGAGACTTAATTCTGGTCATTTCTGTCAAGAAGGAAATATGCTTTTCTTGTCCTCAGTAGATATTTCAGGTACTGTTGGCATGATCTCTGCTTCAGCAGATTGTCTGTGGGCAGTTTGGCTTTTTATTAGCTTTTCCCTACAGTTCTGAATGGTTGCTTTTTATTTTAATTTTTCTATCTCCATACTGTATAGTGGACAATAACATCAGGAAATACGCTACATTTGGAGAGTGTTCGCAATCAGAACAGAATGACTGTTGCTCTTTGCGTGGGAATGTTAGCTCTGCAGCACATCTGATATATGAGTGTGTGTCTCTCAGCATTGCCAGATGGGTATGAATCCTGGCTGTCAGGATTTGGAGTGCTAAATTTATCACAAGAGCATTGTGAGAATATTGGTTGCTAGTTGCTGGTCTTGCTATTCACCAAGGTGGCTTCTGTTGATGCTCCCTGCTAAGGTCTCCAGAGTTTGCCATTTTTAATTAATTATTTTCACCTTTTGTTTTGCCTGGTGTTTGAAGCTTTGAGAACATGACTGTTTCACTTGCTTCAAGCTATCTGAAACGATGGCTAGGAAACAAAAAATTACCTGTTGAACTTAAACTCCACTCAGTGATTTAATCACCATTTTTGCTAATTAAATCAGTCTCCAGCTTTTCCAAGCGCTCTGAAGGATATATTTTTACAAGACTACAATCTGTTCAGAACAATCACATAAATGTTATTCCTGGGAAACTAGAGCCTAGGGGAGATTTAGCTGAAGCAGAAACTGTAAGCCTCCCGCAGAGTCAAGTAAATATTCTCCCATGAGTTGTTTATGCGTATACTCTATGCCAGGATATACAGTACTATCAATCACCTTATTGCCTCTTGTTCTTTGATTGTAGCCATAAACCCCAAAAGGACTCATTGGGCTTGTTTCATTTTTATTCCATAGTCCCTGCAATTGGAGGACTTTTAAAAATAAAGGTTTTTGCCTGGGTGAAAGTTTTCTGAAAACATTTTGAAGATCAAACCAATCATCTAATGTACCAGACAGTCTTCAGAGTCTTTCAGCAGGAACAGGATCTGGAAGCAAACTGTGATTTATTCCAGTATTTCCAAATTAAAGGAAAAATACAACGGCTAACAGACAAACAAATGGAGTGGTTTAATCAGTGGAACGTCATAGTTAACCAAATTGCATCATACAAGTTTATGCTCTCGAGCCTAGATGGAAGAATAATGAGAACTGAAACTCAAATCAGAACAGGTGATGGATAACCCTAAAATAACATTTAAGAAAACAGAAAAATTTACATATATAGCAAATATGCATTTATGTGCATTTATAGATATTGTAGGTGTGTGTGTATGTGTATATATATTTGTGTATGTGTGTATACACACACAAAAGTGTGGGGGCGGTATAAAGCTTTATTGGCATGACTTTAAGTGCATTACTCCTTTCCTCTCCTTTGGTATATAATACTGCTTTTTTTAGTCTTGTATTTCTGATTAAAGGTAGGATACACTGTGCCAGATCCTCAGGTCAATTGCTTTCAATGGAGCACTGCCAATTTACACTAGCTGAGGATTTGGCCCTTTGATTAGCAATGCATCAAAGTACTTGGGAGAATGGTGTCACAGAGTTCTGTATAACAAGTTGCCTTTCTGTGATCTATAAAAAATCAACCAAAGCTTCATCCAATGATATGTTCAGTAAATGTATGTGATCTAGACAGTACGTTGTTGATTTCCTCTGGAAGAAAGCAATTTGATTTATATAGAGTTCAAATAAATGTCTTGTTAACATTTACAGCCACCTACTGTAGACTTCTTCACTCCTTACATCATAGCAGACCAATGTCAGCAGGAGCTGGATTTAACAAAACTAAGAAGGAATTGGTGCTGGAAAGTTATAATGGTTAAGTTCTTAAGACTCAGTTCTGCAAGCTGCTCCACGTGGGTGGACCCTATTCCCATGCAATACTCCATTGACTTCAGTTAGGCTCTATGTGGATACATGGATCTGCCTGCCTGGAGCTTCTTACAAGATGAAGGCCCTGTATTGGAAAGGATCAGGAGTTGGATGCTCCCTCTGGAAGGATATTGAGATCCCTGAGGGAGCTGCAAAGATACATTTAAAACCCCCCACAACTATCATGAATCTGGCTCTGTGTGAGATAACATCAGAGCTGAAACCATGAGTTCAGCTTCCCTTTATATCATGGCTCCTCCTCCGAATTTTATAGTTACAGAGAAAAGTGGAATCTATCCAGCAATCTTCTATTTGGGCTGATCCAGGTGCAGCCTACTTTGTAGATACAGATCTTCACAAGGGTGAAGGAACACAATTGCTACTGAGTTTCCTGCAGACTTCATGTATAACAATGAGTACATTTACCTGTACTACACATTAAGTGTGAAATCCATTGACTTCAATAGGGCCAGGATTCACCCGAAGCACTTTTCTCCAGTTGAACACATGGTGAGCTGTTTACTGCTGCTGGTTGCTGTTAGAGCTGGTTGGAAATTCTCTGACATAATTGTTTTCTGTCAGAGTGCAGATTTATCACAATAGAAATGTTTCAAGGAGATGCTGAGAGGTTGACAAATTTGGACCCAGGTAGGGCTCTTATGGAACCTTGCTTGCCAGGTAGCTTTTGAACCCTGTCTGGTTTCTTGCTTTGTCTCCTGCCAGCTTGCTTGGCCATTTCTTTAGCAGACTGCCTGGTAGGCTGGTGGAGAGCTCAAGCTTCCAGGCTTCTTTGTCAGCCTGCCTGGAGAGCGTACGGGGAGATGAGACCATGAATGCCCTGGGAACACCAGTTCCCAAGCTCAGAGGCTCCTGGCTCAGCTGGTGCTCCTAGAGCTTCCAAACTCCAAGCCCCGTCTCAGCCTGCCAGGAGGAATTATCAACATGAACCATTTTGACATTTCACATCACTTTTTTGCTTGATTCTATTTGGTGGAGAAGGTCAAAAAATTTTGTTTTTCATCCAGCTTGGAACTAAACTAAATTTCAAAAATTTGAAATCCTCTGGGGAAAAAGAATTACCATTCTCTGCTCAGCTGTAGCTGATGTAAAATAGATTTGGTTGATTGTTGTTGAGGATTAAAATGACACATTCATCCATGAGTTTGTTATAAACTTTTCCACATTTAAGGTAAATTATTCCCCTACCCTGTCTACCAGATACTGCTACTTCCTCATGGAAGAGTATATTTAGGGATGACGCTATTTCCCATAGTGCGCCCCACCTTTTCAAATGATAAGTCAAGGGGGTTTCATGCTTCTAGGAGCATTGCCCTAGCCAAAATCAGCTCTAATTGAGCAAGAATTGGCTAGAGGAGGGTCGGAACCAAACCCTGGATCCAAATACTCCAAACTACGAGAAGGCTTTAATGAGAAATCTGAATTTAGATCCCAATCTGAATCCAGCAAATAATCCCTGTGTGACAGGTTGTCACCCCTGGGGTGCAGTCTGGGAGCCGTGGGAACCGTTGTACCTCTCTAACCACCCAGGTCGGCTGGCCCTGCTCACACTGCTTTGTGGGAGATTTCAAGCCAGCCTCACCAGGTCCTGTTATCACTCAACACGACAGAAGATGGCGCCACTCACCCAGACACCAGCCAATTTCCCAGCTCCCCAGGCACCCCTCCCCCGCTGGAGTATAAATCCAGAATTATACCATCTTGCACCTCCCATGGATCTGTACAATGTAAGCTCATAAATAGTTCACTCCCCCCTCAATGTGGGAAAGATATGCAACAAGCCTGTGTGAACCAAGCTGAGATTTTTCTTCAGACACCTCACTCAAAGGCACACTAGTTTAGATAAAGCAAAAAACAAATTTATTAACTACAGAAAGATAGATTTTAAGTGATTATAAGTGATAGCAAACAGATCAAAGCAGATTACCTAGCAAATAAATAAAAACACAGACTAAGCCTAAAATACTAGATAGATTGGATATGAATTAGCAATTTCTCACCATACACAGGCTAGAAATCCTTTTAGCCTGGGACCAGCACTTCCCTCAGTTCTGTTGGTGAAAGAGCCAATAGAAGCTCTGTCTGGCATGAAAACTTGTGTCTCTCACCAACAGAAGTTGGTCCAATAAAAGATATTACCTCACCCACCTTATCTCTCTGATATCCTGGGACCGACATGGCTATAACAACACTCCATATTGTCATGAAGATTATCTGTTTTGTGTATTGTAAAAGATGTGGGGAGCCTGTATATTGGGATAGGTGAAGGCCTGAACAAAATAAATAAATAAATAATAATGTTGTCTCATATGCCAGAATAAGGTAGGATATTGGTGGTTTCAGATATAGGAACTGTGAAAATGAGAGAGAAAGACAATACTGTTTACTGTAGTTTAAATATTGTTGCATTTTTTGGAACTCCATTCCAAATTTAACAGGTGGTTCTACTGTATTTCACTCTAAACTGTATGCAGGCTGCTATATAAAACATGAGCAAACATGGCTTGAATTTTGAATATGGCACATTAAAATTATGGTAAAGGAAAACTCCTATGTTAGTAATGGCCTAATATAACAAGATTATAAATAAATTGCTCACTGTTCTCATGTATTTTTAGTAAACAGATTTGGGAATAGCACAACTAATCCCCAATGCCCAATTAAAGTCTCTTAACTAATTTAACAAATGCATTGTAAATGGGTAGCTGGAGATACTTTAAATAAACATACATTTCACAGAGGAACTTTAATAGCCAAACAAATGGAAAATCAGTTGAGAGGCTTCTGCTTTCTCAATTGTCCTTAATAAATTAGTCATAAGAAAAACAAACACAATTAACAAGCACAAACATCATGTGTTTTTTGTTCTGAGAACAGTATTTTACAGTATTTCCATTTTAAGAACACCTTATTTTAAATGAGAAGCACTTTAGACCTGAAGAAGAGCTCTGTGTATCTCAAATGCTTGTCTCTTTCACTAGCAGAAGTTGGTCCAATGTAAGATATTACCTCACCCATCTTGCCTCTCTAAGGACTTTAGACAGTGTTTAAAGCTTCACTGGAATTCTTTTTTCCACCCCAGGTTTGCAATTATTTTGATGGGCTCTACTTTTTTTTGCTTTTGCATGTATTCCAAACCAACTAGTGAAGCTACTAGGCATTCAAAAGCTGAGGCTGACAACTTAGTGGTGAATTAAACTCAGAATGTGGTTTAAGAAAGAGGCACAAATCTCCCCTCCCCCTCCCCCTTGGTAAACCTCACCAGCAAACCAGTCAATGAAGGTAACATCTGGCTTTCCGGTGGGGATAGCCCTGGCATTTTGCCTGCCCATATTTTGTCCTTGTGGAGTCCCAGTAAAGTGCAAACTGTGCTTCAATTAAAGAAGGCTGAAGGGCATATACGGCAGATGAGCAGCATGTGTGCTGGGAGATAGTTTGATGTGTTTACATCAGACTGCAGGATCAAGTGCAAAGCAGACAACTGTGGAAAATCTACTCTGGAGCAAATATTTAATAAATCAGGAATTTAAAAAAACCACAACTATCAGATGCCTCTTGTTTGCCGGGAGTGTTTGAGATTCAGTAAGACCAGCATTTGGCAGAACTCTGTCAGGCAGACACCCAACCATCCCCTTTCCTTCCTTAACATGTATGACAAGTGTTTTGAGAGCAGTTGTTTGAACACAGATTTCCTACCACCCATATGATACCTTCCCATTCAAAGTTTGGCTGCAAGAGCTTTGGCTAAGGTCTCGGATTGTTTAGTTTAAGAGATACCCAGAGAGCACCTGTCACTTTTATTATTACAGAGACTCCTGTTTGTTTCTACTTAGTTTTAGCTGGCTTGGCTTTCATGTAACATTCCTGATAAGGCCAGTACAAAAATGGCAGGTTGGCAACTTGAAAATTCTTTACTAACAACTTTGAACATCCTTCTAGAAGCTCTATGACTGAATGGGACACACAAGGCTGTAGACATGTCTACACTGCCAAAAAAGGTGTGTTCTTAACTTGGGTTAGGTAACTCAGGTTAGACATGGATTCCCCTGTAGGCTTTAACTCGAGCTGTGAATCCAAGTTAAAAGCTGAGTTGTCGTGGCTTCACTGCTAGAGTTAGCTAACCCAAGTTAAGAACACACTTTTTTTTGGCAATGTAAACATACCCTAAAATATCCATGGGGGACTTGCACTTGGGGCAAACTTCTGAATTTTTTTTGCAATGTCTACAAAACACTTTGCTACCATGCAACTTCCTATTGCGATCAAATATGCCTCCTTTCCAAACAAAAACATTTAGATCAGTGGTGGCCAGCCCGTGTCACTTCCCACAGCTCCCATTGGCTGGGAACGGTGAACCACAGCCCCTTGGAGCTGCGGGTGGCCATGCCTGCGGACGGTCAGTGTAAACAAACTGTTTCATGGCCCACCAGCAGATTACCTTGATAGGCTGTGTGCGGCTCACAGGTTGTCCACCACTGATTTAGATGATTCTTATCCACTATATTGACACCCCAGTGTTTTTTATTGTGAATGAATAATTCAATCTCAGTATTTATAAATAACCAGGGTAATCCCATGACCCTGAAAACCAGGGATGTCCCTGCTTTCATAGCCTGTCTCTGTGTTCCTGCCAGTTTTATACCAAATGGTGTTTTTTTTTCCTGGTTGTTGTCAACTACAACAGATTGCTCACCTTGTAGGAACCACTAGCCAGCTTCTCCGGTGAATCTGATGTCTAACACTCTTAGGCGTGACATATACTAATATTGCTATCCTATCCTCCCTGGGGACAGTCAATGAAACAGAAGAGTGGTAAATGCAAAATAGACAAAAGGAAATATTTTTCAACACAACACACAATTAACCCATGGAATTTATTCCCACAAGATATAATTGAGGCCAACACCTTAACAGGATTCTCAAAGGATTAGACATCTGTCTGCATAGCTAGAATATCCAGAGTGTAATAGTAAATATTCAAATACATAAAATAAGAGCTTTGGAGAGCTATAAATCTTCATGCATAAGCTGAACTTTTAGGGGTGGGTGGAAACTGCATCTGGAGACAGGTTATACCATAACTAACGACTGCAGGGTTCTTGCGTCTTTCTCTGAAGCAGCTGATGAGCAGATACAGGACTAGCTGGACAACTAGTCTGAGCAGTTACTATGTTCCTTGTGTAAAACCAGTTCAGATCAGAAGAGAAACAGGCCCAATATATATCCCTTTTGTGGGTTCACCCAATTGGCTTGACTGAGAAGATATTTGACTGGCTGAATATTCCTAACCGCATCAGTGCGAACTGAACGTGCTTCACATAATGAGAAACGATTTTCCACGTGTTTTTTCCATTCTGTCTCTACTTTGTATAGGGATAAATAACTGGGAGAAAATGTAAAGTATGAAGGTAATCTACTCTTTTCTTATTAATGTACCGTACATGTATAGTGCAAAATGTTAACATAGAAAGAATTTCTTATTTCACATACTAGACAATCTTGTAGCATAATAAGAAATTAAATAAAATGTTGATAAATAAGTTTGAAAAACAGAACACATACATATATAATGTAACCAGGAAAAATCAGATATTGCAGTTAAGTGTCTTGTGAAGACCACTTTCTATTGTTTTTATGCTGCCAGTGCTACAACACCATACTTATAGTAACTCTACTTAATGAGACTATTGAACAGGAAACATTGAAATAGACCAGAATCAGTTCTTTGCCCAGACTCTAATTAGTGCTATATTTGTCTAATTATCTGCAAATAAATAGCAAAAGTTGAAATTTTATAGTGGTAGAGACATTTCAGCATTCAATAAAAACTCAAAAAGAGAGAAAAAAGAATGAATATCCTCCACATAATTGTGAAAGAAGGTTTTCATCAGTAAGCAAATTGCTTGTAAACCTTCACACCTCAACTCTACATCACACAAGTGTATTGATAAGTTCAATAAAATCACACCAAAGGAATCAACTAAGACAGAGGTGAGAAGCAAGCAGGTTTACAGGAATCATTGGATAAAGAGCTAATGGATATAATGAGTTAGGATTTGGAATCCTTAGGTGAGCATTTATTCACATGCCAATAGGTCTATTCACATAAGTAAAGGCTCACCAAGGCGAGTAAGGGTTGCATAGTCTAGTCCAAAACAGTTCTACTCTGCAGTCAAAAAATCCATCACCTCTTATCAGGGAGGACTGAGACTGACTGAACATGAACATTCTGGGAAAAAATGATCTCAAACAAATTTGGTGACAATAGGATTAGAGAATTTAGGTCACCCACTTTGCAGAACTACTGATCTGGTTATATCATTCTCACTATGACCCAGATAAAAGCCTTATGCTATTGTTTGACTTTAAACAGGTGAGCAGTCCCAATGAATTCAGTTAGACTACTCACATGCATTAAGCTAAACTCATGGATCAATCTGAAGGATTGGGACCTCATATCTGATCTAAATGATGCTTGAATATTCAAGTGCCAAAACAACCTTTGATGAGAATAATATAAAAATCACTATTTATGCGATGTAGCTGCTGAAATAAGTGTCATACATACCACAATTTTCATTTACTTATATAGCTTGTGTCCATCTATTGTGTTTAAAGATAATTTCTTAAGGAATACTTCGAAACTGAGTTTCCTAATCAGTTGTGAGAGACAAGCTTCTCTTAGAAGAAACTGCAGCAGCAGCAGTAACAAAATTTTATTTACTTTCAATACAACGTTGGACAAATATATGAAGAACAGAGAAAGGGACCAACTGGCAAGCTGGAACACATATGTAGGCAATAGGTCGCTGCTCTTAATCTAAAGTTGTTTTCAGATTGTTGTTCAAACTTTCCAAACATATTTTCTGGGAAAGTTCTAAATCATTGACAATAGCACTGAATGAAAATATCAACTCTGCCACGTCTGTAGTGTGAGTTGTAGAACACTACATTTCTTTGTAAAGCATTTTGTGAAATTTCATATGATGGATGCTAAATATAAATAGATTCTGTTGATATTCATTGTATATTATTGCAACTGTCTCTGTTGCAGATCTCTCTTGCAAATCCCTGTGTCAGTCTCTGAGGATCTGGCCCAATTCCAGATTGGACAGATCCTGGCCAATCTGTATTGGGCTGCTAGCATACGGTCTCCCCAGCTTCCCTTGGAATATGACATGGTTTTGCTGTGCACTGCTGTTCTGTGTTCCCAATGCCCTTCTTCTGATCCTGAGAGTGATGATATATAGATTCCTTCTATACAGAGCAGCTTCTCTGTTGGGTAAATTGTCTTTGACTGACATTTTGAGACGGTATCCACTCACCTATAAATACAGAAATATTTTCTTAAATTATAATATTTGATTTACAGCTATGTACAGTACAAGGAAGATATGCAGTTGGAGCTGTTTCCCTTCCACACTCCCAAATGGCTTTTGGATTAAATAGAAATTTTAATACTTTTTTTTCTTTTTTCAAGGAAAACAAAAAAAAATTAGAAGAATTTTTTAAATTAAAATGAAAATGAAAAGTTTTATTTATTTTCAGTTTTTGCATCTGGAATAATTAAATCATTTACCTACCATCTTTACTTTAATTACCTGAAAGACCCAGGTAATTATAAGCCTTTCTGCCTGACATTGATCCCAGTTAAGATAATGGAGTAGCAGGGCCGGCGCTTCCACTAGGCGACCCTAGGTGGTCGCCTAGGGCGGCAGGATTTGGGGGGTGGCATTTTGCTGTCCTCGGCGGAAATTCAGCAGTGGGGGGTCCTTCCGCTCCGGGTCTTCGGTGGAAATTCGGCGGCGGGTCCTTCACTCGCTCCGAGACCCGCTGCTGAAGTGCCCCGAAGACGTGGAGCGGAAGGACCCCCGCCGCCAAATGCTCAGAGGAGGAGCGCTGCCGCCTAGGGCGGCAAAAACCCTGGCACTGCTCCTGTGGAGTAGTAGAGATGGGACTTGATTAATAAAGACATAAAGGAGGGTAATGTAGTTAATGCAAATCAACCTGGGTTTATGGATAAAAGGTCCTGTCAAACTAACTTGATATACCTTTTTTATGAGATTACAAGTTTGGTTAATAAAGGTAATAGCGTGGATGCAATATATTTAGACTTTTGTAAGGTATTTAACTTGGTATTGCATGACATTTTAATTAAAAAATTAAAAATAATATAGAATTAACATAGCACATATTTAATGGATTAAAAACTGGCTAACTGATAGGTCTCAAAATGAAACTGTAAACAAGGAATTGTGATCAAGTAGATGTGTTTCCACTGGGGTCCCTGTGGGATCGTTTCTTGGCCCTATGCTATTTAACATTTTAATCAATGACCTGGAAGACAACATAAAATCATCACTGATAAAGGTTGCAGATGACACACAAATTGGGGAAGTGGTAAATAAAGAAAAGGGTAGATCACTGATTTAGAGTGATCTAGATTGCTTGATAAACTGGGTTCAAGGAAACAATAGGCATTTTAATATGGCTAAATGTAAGAAACAAAGAATGTAGGCCATACTTAAATGATGGGGGACTCTTTCTGGGAAGCAGTGACTGAAAAAGATTTGAAGGTTGTGGTGGATATCAGCTGAACACGAACTCCCATTGTGACCATGTGGACAAAAGAGCTAATGAGATCTGGGGATGCATAAACAAGGGAATCTTGAGTAGGAGCAGAAAGGTTATTTTACCTCTATCTTGGGCACTGCTGTAACTGCTGGTGGAATATTGTGTCTGCGTTCTGATACCAACAATTCAGGAAAGATGTTGACAAATTGGAAGGTGTTCAGAGAAGAGACACAAAAATGATTAAAATAATTAAGTGATGAAAGAACACAAGTTTCATTGAACATCAATGCGATTTGTGCTCCTAAATCACTTAGGACCAGATGTTCAAAGGTATTTAGGCACCTAAAGTTGCAGATAGGTGTCTTGTGGGATTTTCAAAAGTGCCTAAGTGTATAAGTTCCATTAAAATCGATTTGAGTTAGGCACCTCACTCTATTAGGTGCTTTTGAAAATCCCTTAAGGTGCCTATCAGCAACTCTAGGCACCTAAATTCGTTTGAACAATTGGCCCTTTGGCACTTTTGAAAATCCCACCCCACAACACTAAGATGTCTGGGATACTTTGGAGTAAGACGCTTTAGAAAGCATGAGGTGTAATGTCTTTTCTTTCCAGCGGCAATAGGGTCTGTCTGTATAGGTAAGACCTAAACAAAAATCCTCCTCCAAATGTTACAGAAGCTGAAGCTGGATATATGTCCCTGTAGTTGACAGCAAATCACAAATCAACTGAGATTTTCAGTTCTCATTTAAAACTAAAACTTAAAAATTGCAAAGGACAATCTTACGTCACAAGCTTGTGTTTATGCATTTGCATTTGGGGTGCGGCATAGTGATTAACCGAAGATGTAACAATAAAACAGCTGAGTACAGGTTAGAAAAGAACATGGTGAACCCACTGCATGACACACAGAAAAGAAATAATGAGACCACTTTAAAATAGAATCATAGAATCACAGAATATCAGGGTTGGAAGGGACCTCAAGAGGTCATCTAGTCCAACCCCCTGCTCAAAGCAGGACCAATTCCCAACTAAATCATCCCAGCCAGGGCTTTGTCAAGCCGGGCCTTAAAAACCTCCAAGGAAGGAGACTCCACCACCTCCCTAGGTAACGCATTCCAGTGCTTCACCACCCTCCTAGTGAAATAGTGCTTCCTAATATCCAACCTGGACCTCCCCCACTGCAACTTGAGACCATTGCTCCTTGTTCTGTCAGACCATTGCTCCTTGTTCTGTCAAAATATTTCACCTGCATTGCTTTGAAAATTTACCCTTTCTCTGACAGGATCTGGGAAGGTACATCTGCACATTTCTGAGTTGTCTGGTCTATAAAGTACTTCCAAAGCCTCAACCTCTGGGCCAGTTGTTAATTTGTTTTATATTCTCATTAATGTCTAATTAGGACAGCCACTAAAAGTCAATATTGTTAATGGGAAAATCTAACAATGTAATCAAATTCTTTCCATTAGATTAACATTTTTGACTTTTAATGGACATCTTAATAAGGCATACTTATTAAGTGGAGTTTTACACAAATTAAAACCAGGCAAGAAACAAGACCAGCCCCTTTCACAATGTAACCTTTTCCCCTTCCATTTTTCACACTCTTGTTTATACAGATTAAAGGGTAGCTGTTCTCTTACTCTTTTTAGCTAACCTCAGTGTTTGTCCACAACTAGAAGAAGGAATGTCTCATAGTTGTCAGGGTTGAAGCCTCATCTCTCGTATTCTCTCTTTCCAGTTTATTTTTCCACAACCTTCTTTTTTTAAAAAAAATTAATGTGAATTTACTTCCAGTTTACCTGGGTCTGAGAGAGATCAGAACCCAACATGTAGGTGGTGGATTTCCTTGTGGAATTTGCAAAGAATCTAGAAAGTTTAGCACATGGCTAATTTTCCTTTAGGTTGGTACATACAGGGTGTGTGAGAGAGATTGGAGAATAGCAAAGGGAAGATGGAAAAGGGGAGCAAAGAAAAAAAGGGGAGAAAGAAAAAAATAATTCAAGTGCACACAGATGCTTAGTCACTTAAAAATTAAACACTTCTTTATTGTCCTTTAATTTTATAATTTAATATTAGGTTGAAACATTCCTTTAAATTTAAGTAAGGATGCAGAACTGTTATACAGTCATACAACAGCTAGCCCCACCAATCTGATTAAAAATATTCACCTGATATATTTAGTGAATGAATTTTAATTACATAAAAATAATCTAATTCATAGTCCAGATACTCAGCCCCGATGTGTCTTCTTTGTGCTACTCCAGCAGTGTATACTAACCATAAAGATCTCCCATGGCAGCTCTTGGCTGGCATGGAGCTGGCATATTTGGGTCTACAGCCTACTAACCCATCCCCATATATGAGGTGTTCCTGGGAAGGTGGGCCTGTGGGGAGGGAGCATAGCCCGAGCACTGCCACTGGCATACAGGCCCCTTGGGGACTGTTATCAGTTAGAAGCAGTTAGAGCTGTGAGGCTGCCCCAACTTAAATGTAAACTTGGCAGCCCCAAGGATTGCGGGAGCACAAAAAGTGACCGACAACCATCTTTGCCCTGTCCCCCATCTTGCCAGGTTATGTGCCAGGTGTAATTTGGCCAAAGCCAAGGATTGGAGCTTATGTGTCTACATACACAGCAAACTGCAAATCTCCCATAGCTCCATGTGGAAATACAGCAACTGAACATCAAGTACACAAATACACTAAAAGCATGCCTAGTTTGTTCCAAGAGTTATGTTCTTTCAAAATTAATATCACTTAATAGATTAAGATCTGATACTTATTTCCCAGTCATTTTGGGTATCAAAGAGAAGGATAATGAATTATTTAGTTCAGATCAAGTTTTTGTTTGTTAAACACTTAGAATAATGCTCCAGAACATGACATCTTAGGCAGTTGTACTAGTCTAGCAGACTATTAACTTAGTTACTAGAGAGTCTATGGAACTGTATTTCACTAAAGCTGTAAAACCACCAGGGGTGAGTCTTACCACTGGAAAAACTGGGAAATTGAGAAGACTGTCAGTTCATGCTTGAGGAACAGTCAGATTGTAGGGAAAGTTGCTACCTTTGGAAAGGGGAAATCTATACCACTATATGTCCTTCCATGAAGATGTTAGCAGAGAAAGACCCTTTGCCCCTCGGGCTCATTTAAGTGAGAGACAGACATAATTATTCTTTCAAGCCCTTTCTTTCCTGTATGGTTGAGCAGCTTGGTTTGGAAGTATGGGAAAGAAATTAATTTTAACAGATGGGAAGTTCTATACAATTGGGACATTTATCTTTGCATTCCATAAGGTATTTCCTTGGCTTTTCTCCACAGGCTCCTGTAGGTAGCTACTCTCACTCAAATTCACAGCCCAGTGATGGATACCTATTTCTTCCTCTCAGGCACAGTTCTAAATCTGAAATATGTGTATTGTTGGGGTGGAATGGGCTCCACTTGTGTTTTGGAAAGGCCAATTTTTTAAAATTCATACTAGGAGGAACATGCAAGTCGTGATAAGAATGGATTGCTGGTTGGTACTGCGGGAGGAAAAAACTGGAACACAGAAGAGAAACTTTCCTACTAAGTCAGTTCAGCTGGTCTCAGCATTATTGCTGGGGCTGCTGATGCTACTAAATGCGTGGCAACATACTGTCCTATACAGGCTTTACAGAGCTTGCCTAAGTCATCAGTTCTGTGTGCTTGGATTTATTTTGTAGCAATATCAGAATATACCTCCCTTTAGCAAATGATCAAGGAAAGTTGGCATCCTTTTTGAATTATTGATGTAAAATGGTGGAAAGATCTCGGTGGGTGCTAATAAATAAAGATTAAACAGTCCCAACAATTTTGCAGGGTTGGAGCCAGATTTTAGTCCGATTTACACCCCATACCAACCCATTGGCTTTGGGGACAAATTTTGCACTAATTTAGACTTCATTAATTGCTACTCACCAGCAGAGTTGCAAGTGGTTCAATAAGTATGGATTTTGGCCCTTTATTTAAATAAGCAATCAGAGTTTGTATAGTTTACTGAGCCTTATGATATGGTTATCTGAAGCTTATTGGATGGTTTTCTGAATGTCTTTTATCTCTAAACTCAGGACAAATCTCTCATGAGAAAAAGCCTTTCTGTAGCATCAGTACTTCCCATTTCTGTTTAGGCTGAAAATACCAGAAGACCAGCCTTTTTTTCACAGAATTTTGTCACTTTTCACTTCTTGGTTGGAGGGAACAAGGAAATGCAGCAGAGCACAAGAATGAAAAATAATGAAAAAACATTTCCCAGCCTCAGACATTGTTCATTTCAAGCTCTGGGGAAAAGTTCATGTTGTTTCTTATTTTTTTCCTAACTTGATTTGCCAATCCCATTTCTGAAAAGGGGGCATTTCATGGCTAAAGCTATTTACCTTTATGCTCAGTTTCCCTCCCTTTATGGCATGGTCCTAAAGAGTTTAGAGGAAATTGATAACTTTCCTATAGGTTTTTTTGAACCACCCTATAGGATGTAATAGAGAATTCTAGCCCTGCAATAGAACTCTCATGGATTCAAAACACCTGTAGAAAGGAAATATCTTTCTAGCTATGCTATAAATTCTAAGGTAGTTTCAATAGAATCCTGTCAAATTTCCATATAATTCTATTGGTTTAATCCCTGTTTCATTCAGTGGGATTGTCCAAAAGGATTTTCTCTTTCCTCCCACCTTCCCCTTTCCTTTATTTACTTTCACTCCCTATAACTTATTGTCTCTCTTCTTTAATATTCATGTACATTTTACACTGGTCTCCTAAATTAACCTCTCCAGTCACAATACCTCCTCCACCGCCTCCTCTCTGGTAGTTTGTCCTGATGTGTGGTTTAACTAATCTCCTTTGGCAGATCATTGCTATAGAATGTCCCAATCATCGCATATGAGTCCCCTGCTGCTGTCCTTAACAATTTTTTAAAGAAAGTTGCATATACTTTCCCAAATGGTTGAGCTGACCTATTCCATTAGCCCTATATGAAAAGCTTTGTTCAAGAAGAATCAGAGTTTAAAACATGTTTCAGTGGACCCAACCTAACAGCCCACTAAAATTTGCAAAAATGTATGCAAAGGTCAAAATAACAATTTACCAGTAGATTATTGGGCTCAAAACGGTCGTGCTAAATGCTTAGTAGGCTTCGACTTTCATTGCTATGTAACACCCCTTACTTAATAGACAAAAGTGTATAAGGGCACTGTCCTCAATCTGTGCATACAACTCTTACTATGATATCTGGGCAGCTCCCAAAATGTACACTTAAAAAGATAGTTAAACCGTTCTCTTTCTCCTTTGTAGTCAGCAGGGACTGGCCTTTATTTGGCATGATTCTGTTTTGTTTCTCTTCCTTTGTTGTTGTTGTTTTTAGTGAGGGAGCATTGTGTGAAGGACATACCAAAGAAGCAGGTTGTGAGGTTTTATTCTGAAGCAGATGGGCTGTTGTGTCCTGAACTAACTGTAGCTCTTTTAAGGTCAGCAGCTTCATACCTTTGCCCAGAGAACTACAACAATCAGTAAACAGGTGAAGGCTTTGGAAATGGCGGAGCAGTCATTCATTGTCTCTCTCTGGATACAATTTGAGCGAAATGAGTGAAACCATGTCAGTGGGATCCTTCTATCCTCTGTCACATCTGTAAGGCAGGACAGCAAGATTCCATGGCTGATGATATCTAATGCTGGAGAGAGAGCTCCAGCTATATGCGTATGGGTGTCCATGGCTAAAAGGAGATCCTCCACCTGTGTCACCTGCACCACTTTTGTTCCAGTGAGATCCTGGCCCGAAACCTTATTGGGAAGGTTCCAGAACACTGGCAGCATCTGCATTATTAGTTCCCATTCTGTTGGGGTTGGCAATCTTTCCATGTGTGAATAATCTGCACATACTCCTCCCACATCCCTGCCTCTGGGAATCGTCATTCAATCTGCATTCTCTTGCTCTCCCTTGCCCCCATTTTCAGTCTCTGTTCTCTTTGTTCATTCTTGTCTCTTTATAATTATGTTTTTGCAATCTTCGATTCCATATCTGGTTCATTTTCTTTTACTCCACTAGCTTTTCCTCAGTTTTCTCCTCCTTTTCTCTGCCTCTCTCTTCTCCCTCTTCTTTGTCTCAGTGTGAAGCCACCATTTCTCTGCCCCTCTCTCAAAGTTCTCCCCCAAGTTCCTTCTCTCTCTGTCTCTGCCAACAGCTTCCCCACCTTTTCTCCCCCTTTGCTTTTTCCAGTCCCCTCCCAATTTTCACTGCCACCCTCTAATTTCTCTCTTCATTTTCTCCTTCTCTCTCCTCTTCTTCACTTCAAGCCTCCCCACTGCTCTTCCTGTCACTCCCCTGGTTGGGCCCAGGGCCGGCTCCAGGCACCAGCCCACCAAGCATGTGCTTGGGGCGGCACCTGGAGGGGGGTTGCGGGGCGCGGCGCTCCGGCCCAAGAGCGGGGCTGCGACTGGGCTCGCCGCCCTCCCCCCGGCGCTCTGGCTGCCGGGGAGACCAGAGCCGCGGCGGGCTCGCCGCCCTCCCCCCCGGCGCTCTGGCCGCCAGGGAGAGCGGAGCCCCGGCCGGGCTCTCCGCCCTCCTCCCGGCGGTCCGGCCAGTCGGGGAGAGCGGGGCCCCGGCCGGGCTCTCTGCCCTTCTCCCGGCGCTCCGGCCGCGAGCGGAGCCGCGGCGGGCTCGCCGCCCTCCCCTGCCGTGCTCCCCGCCGGGGGTGGGGGGAAGGCGGCGGGAGGCTTTTTTGCCTGGGGCGGCAAAAAAGCCAGAGCCGGCCCTGGTTGGGCCCTACCTTTTTCTCTGCCCCCTCCTCCTGGTTAGCTGGCCATATGACAAATGTTGCCAGGGACAATTCTTCTAATAAGCAGTGGGTCTGCTGGGGGATTCTTGGTGAAACCAAAGGTATATTCTTTTTAGAAGGTGAAAGAAAGAACAAAGAGAGAAACCACACATGGGAATTTGCTATAGGCAGAAACCATTATTATTAGTGGCAGGTGGACTCTGGAGAGAGGGGGTGGGAGTAGATGGTTGGATATATTCCAAAGAAAGGTGGATTGGAGATAATATACCAAGACCCCAGAGCTAGGTGTTACTACATGAGAGGGAGTCCTCACCCATAATGGGAGGAGACATGCTTTTGGAAGGATGGTATCAAGGGGGAACAATTCTGATTTTGGACATCGCTAGTACCTCCATAGGAGAACAAACTACAAACCCTTGACCTTTATTCCCTTGCCAGGTAGTAGCATAGTTTCCCATTGCATGTATATACATGAGGATAAGAGTTAATCCTTTAAATCTTATCTGTTTCTTTCTTAAATGAACCATTCATTATTTAAATGTGCTGTAATTGGGATTTGTCTGTTGATCTGGGGTGCACAGAGGCTGCATTTCCCTGTGAACAATGGACCTATAGGAGGAAAAGGAATCCAGTGGGATTAACTGGCTGTAGAGATCCAATCTTAGAAAAAAATGGGCTCACTAGGAGGCATTTTAAGACCTTCTCACAAAGTGCCACAGTGAGCAGAACTTAGGCAAGGCTGACCTAAAGTGAGCACTCCCAACTTGGAAGCAACCCATTGTAACAGACCTTTATGTTTTAATATATGAATATGCCACTGCTTTTTGAGCAGCTGTTGATTTTATTCACTGTGTGCAAGTGTAATCCTTGTAAAAATAATGCAAGCGCTGCTGGCAATGCTGTCATCAAATATTCATGAAGTGGCTGCTGTTTAGCCGTACGGCTCACTTGGTCTCTCAGCAGAAGCGAGACGAGGTGTGACACCAGGTCATTCGGAACATACAGCAAACCAGCAGTTCCACTCAGAACAATTCACTCTTCAAGACGCTGGCACTTAAAACAGTGCGAGATTAAATAGCTACTTTTAAAGTAAGGCAGAATAACAGTATTGTAAGTGCCTTTCACTGTTAATGTGGTCTACTACTGTATGGGGGACCGAGATCAGATTTAACAAACAGCCTGCAACTGTAAAAGAAACCAAATATGTTTGTTGTTATCATGTACCTTTCAAGGCTCATATATTATTCTAGAGTGTGAGTCAAACTATTGGCAAGTAACCGGTTTGGCACAGCAGCCTTCTTAACACTATTATGATTGATGGGAATGCTTCTGGGAATGCTACCAAAAGCAAAAGCGGTATAAGGGGAGCCAGAAGTTCATGGGAGTGGGGAGGAGCACGCGTACAAGTGATGGGATACATGTGAAAGGACACGGTCCCTGGTTATCAGAAACACAGAGGTTCGCTCTGATCTCATTGGTTTAAAGCCAGAATACTTCCACTGAAGTCCATACAGCAAGATCAGGAGCATGTCCATAATTGGTTGCTCTGGGAAGATACTGAATTTCCACTTCAGCAAAACTCCTTTAAATAAAATTAAAATCTAACTCCTCTTCCCCAAGGAAATTGGACCAATGTCCTTAAAGTGCGGATTGTATTGCTTACCCTGGTAGTGTGAATTCAGTGCTACTATCACAGACCAACTTTGGTACTGAGTGCTGCTGTCACAGAGAAGGAGTCACATACAGCAGATTCTATCCTGAGTGATAGAATCACTGGGGTCCTATGACTACAGTCACTCCCAGAGTATTATTTAGAAATGTGGGTATTAGGGATGAAAAATGAGAGAGGAACAGAGAGAGACTGTTATGGTTCTCGTCTAGCAATTGGAGGCAAACCGCACAAGCTTGAGAGATTCAGGGTCAGATCCTCAGCTGGTGTATATAAGCTTTGTTCCATTGACTTCAGAGGAGATCTGCCAGATACTAGCTAAGTATCTGGCTCTCAGTTTGGATAAGCAGGCAAATGTTTGAATTTTTATCTGATTCTTCACAGAACATTTTCAGAGCCTTGAGACATCCTCTTTCTCTGAAACAGCCCCCAGCTTGGTCAGCAGCTGACTAGGAATGCCTGGAGCAGGTCAGCTCCTTCCCTTCATTCCCACAAGAACCACTTTTCTCACAGGGACAGAAAGATCTGGTGAGTTCTATGATTTCCTGGAATTGTGCATTGCAATCTGGGGTGCAACTCAAGTGGAAGCCCTAGGCAGGTGACAAATTGGAAAAGATCGATAGGGAGACTGTTGGGCCCTGTTTCCTTATCCGAAAAGCTAGGGAGTCTTGAGGCAGTAGGATAGCAGGTGAAAAACGGACCTGTCTTCCCTGACAAAAGATTCAGGGAGGACAAAAACTTTTGGTCTGTTCTTATTTGCTTATCATAGTATTTATTTATTTACTTATCTATTTATTGGGCAGTGGCAACAACTGCACAAGTTTGGAGAAGCAAGAAAAATCAGATACAGAAATCCGCACTACATTCTCTTATCACCTCTTTTTTCCTTATCCCTTCCAAGCCAGATCTAATTATCACTGGCTAATTTGGGGATGCTATTACAAAATTCACTCTGCTATTCAGTTCAGCAAGAAAACATTATTTCACAGAAAGAAAGATGACATTTCTCCAATCAATCAATTCAATACTCTCTTAAGCATAACCACATCCACAGCTTTATCGGGGTACTTTGACCAAGCTATTTTAATGGCTTAGGATACTTTAATTATTAATACATTAAGCTTCTTCTTTTTTTACAAAAACTGCTCATTTAGCCTTTGGAATCTTGATAATGGACTTAATCTTCTAGAGCCAGATTGTGATACTCTTATTCATGATAAAAATACTTTACCCCTAGTATTTCTAAGATACTACTGAGCATGAACAAAGATATCACATTCTGGCCCTCAGTTTAAGAGCAAAGTATGATGCTATAAAACGAGGGACCCCTCCATAATGTTTCCTTCCAAATGTATTGCTAAATCTGTGGGCCCAAGATGAAATATTAGGTCCACTCAGGAACCATGGAAACATTCTTAAATTCTTAAATATTCTGTTTAGTGTCATATGCTCTGAATTCTAAGAATTCAAATTGGTAGAGTTTGTCATATTGAGAAGTGAGGTAGAAATTGCCATGGATACAAATGTTAATATTAATATTAAAGTATTTTCTGAAAATTCTTGAGAAACAGAATGAAAGAAGCCTATAGAGGTGGAGGGCAAGAAGGATGCAAACATCTGCATGAATTTAATGAGTGTTTCCATGGAAAAGACACCTTGAAAACTAGCCTGAGCAGAGTAAACAAAACCATTTGCCTTGCTTTCATTTTTGTTTATCTCTTTTTTCAGAATGGTACAAAAGAACCCTAACTAATAAGGTTTACACATGTATCCTTATTTGTAGACTCCAAGAATCTGCAATTATGGTGGAGCCTAAATGTGACATCATTTAGGATCTGGTTCTGATAAATACAATTTAGCTCTTATATAGCACTTTTTATGCATTGATCTCAAAGCATTTTACAAAAGAGATTAGTATCATTATCCCCATTTTACAGATGGGGAAACTGAGTCACACTTTGGTGACCTAACTTGACAAAGTCACCCAGAAGTTTAGTGGCAGATCTGGGAATAGAATTCAAGTCTCTGTCCAGTGCATGTTGAATAGTACCTAAGTTCCTGAATAGTCCTGCTGAAATCAACACCCCAGTAGCAAAGACTTCCAAAGTGATGTCTAGGTGAGGCTAAGTATGGAGTCTTTCTGAATAAAGTTAACGAATGAACTTTAGGAAATTGAAAGAATATTAGCATCCAAGAATTCTCCTGATATCGTAGCTTAATACACGGCTGTTTGTTGAAGCAATTTACCTGAAGTCAGAATCATGAGTATTAATATCTCACTAGCTAGAAGTGAATGCTTAAGGTAAAACTTTGAATTAATATATTTATTTACCCTTATTTAGTTTCCTATATCATCTCTTTTGAACATCTTTGAAGTGTTCTATGATTTATTATTTATGCTGGTGAAGAGAAGTGAGTGTGTAATTGTTAGTTTTGCAAGCCTAATGTTGTTGAGTCGATTTTTTCTGCATTGAACATCTATGGCTGATTTATTCTTGTTACTTTCTATGTAGCATTAAGTGATAGAATAAACTTGTGGAAGTTTACTAGAACAAGCGCACAGAGGGTCTGTCTTGGTATATATGCCTTTACTAGTTTTCCTTTTGGATAATTAATGTTATTGCAGTATTAATACCATCTTAAGTTAATTTATTGAAAAAGGCAATGGAGAAAATGTAATGGCACACATGGTATTCTTTCATATGTAGTAAATATGGCTATCATTAAGATTCCATTAAAACTTTAGCTAGCCAAAATATACTTTTTGGCCCCGATTTTCATGAATCATGCAGTTCTAACTGCCTGCTTTTGGAATATGCAGTGTTATATTGTAGCCATATTGGGCCCAGGATATTAGAGAGGCAAGATGGATGAGGTAGTGTCTCTTATTGGATCGACTACTCTTGGTGAAAGAGACAAACTTTTGAGTTTCACAGAACTCTTCTTCAGATCAGGTCAGAAGAAGAGCTCTGTGTAAACTTGAAAGCTCTTTCACCAACAGAAATTGGTCTAATAAAAGATATTACCTAACCCACCTTGTCACTCTTGGAATATCATTTCTGGCAGCATTGTTTTTTTAAAGACAATTGCCAAGATTCTCAGAAGTGACTAGTGATTTAGAGTTTCTCAGGTTTTGGGTGCCCAACCTGATATACCTCAAAGGGGCCTGATTTTCAGGGGGTGGACACATTTCTGAAAAACCCTTTTCTGTGTCTCAAGTTGAATGAGTCATTTTGAAAATCTTTATCCTTTATAAAAGCCAGTGCTTCCAGGAATGACAGTGAATTAGCACTGTGACTTGAAGAAAATCAATACCAGAGGAGTACAGTGTAGGGACAAAAATTTCTGGGACTGACATTGCGTTATTTCAGCAACCCCAACAAATTTAATACAGAATGGTCTCTCTTTCTCTAGCGCTGGTTTCAAGGGAGTTATTCTAACAAACTCCTCTCCTTAACTAGTGAGACTATAAATAACCATGATTCAAAGGGAAGTGAAACTCGGTACAGTAGGTAGGCACTGAATTTGGAAAAGATGATGACTGGACACATCCTCCTGCTATACTGGTACATAATTATGTGGTAAGCGTCGTGTTTATTTTCCTATTACAAAGTGACACTCACATCTGAATAATAAATAATAAATAAATAAATAATAAATAAATAAATAATAATTAATATACTCTTTGATAATTTGGTTGGAGCTGATTCCTCTGTTTCATTTAAATCAAATCACTAAACATCCCGAAAGTAACAGACGCATAACAATAAATAGCATAAATAATAAATCCCTGCTTGACAAACTTTATTGCTGTTTTGGATAGAATTGTAAAATTAGTGGCTGACAGAAATTCAAGACAAATCATGTATTTGTATTCTAGTTAAACCCCTGATACTGAATCTCAGGCAATCTTGTTTGAAAAACTAATTCACATTGGCTTGAATAGGAGCACTGCCATGTGGACTGAAAACTATCTACAGCACCATAATCAAAGGACAATGGTAAACGGCAATACACTGAAGTGAGGTTAGGTGTCTAGTGGGTCGCTGCCAGTTATTTGACATTTTCGTTAATGATATGGGAAGCAGGAGTAAGCAACATGGTAATAAAATATGTAGATAGTATTCGGCAGCAGTCAGACAGGAAAGCAACACAAAGGGAACCAGAGAAATTAGAAACAGAGGAAGAGAATAACAAAATGAGATTCAGCTTGGAAAATGCAAGTTAATATATCTGGAGAAAAATGCTCTGAAGCATATGTACTCAATGGGAAGGACAAACTGGAAATCATTAATTCTAAAACAGACCAGTAAATGAGGCACGTTAGCAATGTCATATGGCAACCAAAAGGGTCAATACATTTTCGGGATGGATACAAAGATACAAAGCAGATAGTTAATAGTTCCTCTCTATACAGTTTTAATGCAACCACTCTGAAAATACTGCATACTTTTTTGGCACCCCTTTATTACTAGAGGGATCGGAAGGAATTCAGACAACAGATGTTGGAGGAATTAATTCATAAGCAAAGGTTAAATGAGTGAAACATAGGCAGTTTGTTTAAAAGGCGACAAAACAGGGGATGCAATAACAGCCTAGAAATATTGCAAAACATAAATATCAAGGGTGATTTAGAGAGCTATCCGGTGTGGTACATGATGTAGGGGGAACTCTTTTTTCCTTTGTTCTCTCCTATTTTCTAGTACCTGAGGCTATGGCCCTGGGCCAAAACAAACCTGCAGAGTTAGGGCCCTAACTTTAGAGACCAAAGTTTGAAGATATTCACAATATTTAATGGCCCCCATACTCATTTTTTGATAAGTGGCCTAGAGATTTGAAAGGAGTTTGCAGTGAATAGTAGTCTGCTTATTTATTTATGCCATTGTTCTTAGTTTCTGCATTTATTTACCTTGGACATAGAAACTCAAGATGCATGGCTAACTTTGAGCCTGGGGCTTTCTCACAAAGCAGGTAAGTGCCCTGAAATGTTCGGCTGGCTGTATTCATCCTAGTTTTCAGGTGGCCGTATTATTTTTCTTAGTAGCTTTAAAAAAAACTAAGTAGGCAAAAAACCAAAAGCCTGAGCTAATGGGAAACTATTTTCCTGTTCCAGGAAAAGTTTTGAGATTTTGAAAAAAATCCCTTTCCTGATTTGGTACAAAAAGTTGAAATCTCAAAAATGTTCACAACCCAACAATCCAATCAAATATTTGGTTCAGGTCAACCAAATATTATAATTTTGACCTTTAAAAACTTTTTTTTACTTGTTTTGGCTTAAATTTTGAACTGAAAAATCATTTAAAACTGAAAAAATGGACTTCTAAAAAAAGAAAATATTGATTTTTTTTTGCAATTTCAATGCTTTTCCCCATAATATATTCTCTTCATTATATTCCTAATTTGCATTAGAATGAAAAATAAGTTCCATGGGGAACACATGACTTTCTTTGTGTCTTTGTATTTTTGTTATTCAAATTTCTTTCTCAATCTACAGCAGGGGTCGGCAACCTTTCAGAAGTGGTGTGCCGAATCTTCATTTATTCACTCTGATTTAAGGTTTCGCGTGCCAGTAATACATTTTAATGTTTTTAGAAGGTCTCTTTCTATAAGTCTATAATATATAACTCAACTATTGTTGTATGTAAAGTAAATAAGGTTTTTAAAATGTTTAAGAAGCTCCATTTAAAATTAAATTAAAATGCAGAGCCCCCCAGACCGGTGGCCAGGACCAGGGCAGTGTGAGTGCCACTGAAAATCAGCTCACATGCCGCTTTTGGCAGGTGTGCCATAGGTTGCCTACCCTGATCTACAGTAATGTTTTTCCTTTAATTGTTTTTTTTAAGCAAATATACTGCTTGGGAAAGGCGCTGAACTACAGCTGAGGAGACTGAAATCCTGCATTAATCCACAGAACAGGGCAGGGCTGCCTAGAGGATTCAGGGGGCCTGGGGCAAAGCAATTTTGGGGGCCCCTTCCATTAAAAAAAGTTGCAATATTATAGAATACTATATTTTCGTGGGGGCCCCGGGGCAAATTGCCCCATTTGCCCTCCCCCCCCCCGGGCAGCCCTGGAACAGGGATGGCACAGACAAGGGTAGCGGAGTTTTCCCACTAGCCTCACAAATGTGCATCAACCCTGGGGGAACAGCTTCTAGAGATTAGTGGGTAGTTCAGTCTCCATGTCCATTCTCTCTCCTTTGCTTGTATGAGGCTGAAGAACATTGCCCTGCTGACAGGAGTGGCGCCAGGGTTTTTGCCGCCCTAGGCGGCAGCACTCCTCCTCAGAGCATTCGGCGGCGGGGGTCCTTCCGCTCCGCATCTTCGTGGTGCTTTGGCGGCGGGTCCCGGGGCGAGTGAAGGACCCGTCGCAGAAGCACCCCAAAGATGCAGAGTGGAAGTACCCCCGCCTCTGAATTGCCACCGGGGACGGCAAAATGCCGCCCCCCCCCCAAATCCTGCCACCCTAGTCGACCACATAGCGTCGCCTAGTGGAAGCGCCGGCCCTGCCTGCTGTCAGTTGCATACCAAAAATACAACTTTTATAAATTATTGAACATCTTAAAATATAATAAATCCTGACTGCAAAAACAAGAACCGAAGGACATCTCACTTGATCTTTCTACTGTGAGAGACCCAGTTCTTAGAAGTGGAATTATACTGGGTCAGAGTAGGAATTTATAGAGATGCTTTAATAATAAACTATGAGGAGTTGCAATTTTTCCCAGTTAATATCTAAACTCACAAATTACCAAAATAATGGAAAATGTGGAGGGTAGAGCTTTGGTAGTAGTTATCAGTTTGATTGGATTAGACTTTGCTGTTGGTCCAGTTTATACTCCTAATGTTAACAAAGGTGAATTTTATTATATTTCACAAAATGTTACTGTACCGATCCCCACTTTACAGTATATATATTAGCAGGAGGGGTGAAAGGTGTGAAATGAAATATTAGATCCAATTTTAGATAGAACTAGACCACCATACAACAATTCTGGGATTAATGAATGTGTGACAAAGGATTAACAGAAGTCGGAAGAACTTTTCACCTAAAAATAGATAGATACACAATCTTTCCCAGAGTGATAAGATGTTTTTCCAAGCAATTTTTACATGACCTCAATCCAATGTAATTGCTGGGGTATTCTGGCTCCTGATTTTCAGTCCACTTCCCTGAATTGTTAGTTCTGTCTGTGGTGGCCAAGAATATAAATGACAAATCTCTTTACAATAAAAAAATAAAGGTTCATATTTTTAAAATGTAGGGCCAAATCCTCAGCTGGTGTTAATCAGCACAGTAGAGAATTTGGCCCTGAATGCTAATATTGTATGGCAAAGTGTAGAGCAGGAAATTTCAAAATATCAGAGAAAAATGTTGAAAAAGGGAGAAAGGAGGTCTGTGTGCAAAAAGGTACCCAGAAGGCATTCCCAACTGCATACACATCTGCCACAGTTGTGTGCACAAACTGGGTAACTGCAGGCCCAACTTATTATCAGTATTATTTATTTGTACTACCATTGCGCCTCGGAGCCATAGTCATACGGCTGCGACGGAGCCGTGGTGATGCAGTATTTGATATCTCACGACTAAAGCACCTGTAAAATTCAGAATCAAGTCTAAATTAGGCTCACAATTTTTAATGTATTTCAAATTAAGCAGTTAATCTGTGTGTGAGGTTTACAACTCTTTCATCCTAAAAGGATAAAAAGGGAAGAAATGTAAACAGGCAATAGAAAAATGATAGCTAGTTATTGGGTCACATGTGGTAGAATGCTGAGGTTTTATTTTCTTCTGGAACCACTACCTCTTATAAACCTCATCCATCATATGTAATGAGAGCTGTCAGGAATATTTAGCTGAGAAATAGCTACTTGATATGCTAATGGTGGTCCCTTAGTGAATTCATTTGGTTCTGCTGCATGACATAAATGGTTTTCATAATCTAATGAATGATGTGTGTAATAGAGGTAAGGCCACAGGGAATGACATTGTGAAGCTAGTGAAAGTACTATGCATATACATATATATATGTGTATATATATACTTATGTATGTATTTTATAAACACATACACACAATTGCTTTTGCAAGGTGGACAGAATAAACACAATGTAGTATACACAAAAATATATTTAGTAACACTTTTTATGTTAATAAATATTCTAAATTCTTTATTCCAAAATCAGTGCATACATCGAAGTACCTAGATAGATAACCAGACTTCTGCTCACTTTCGAGGCCTATCCTCATACTACCTATCATCTCTCATACACTACCAAGATGTCATCTCCTGCCTCCTTTCTGTCAGTGATTGCAGCCTTCTTTTCCCACTTGTTACATTTTCAAACAAGTACCTTTGTGCTTTCTCCTATGCTGCCCCTCACAGTTGGGAGAAGTTAACTTCCTCAAAGCTACCTCATTGTCCTCCTGCAAATCCCTCCTTAAAACTCTACTTTGGTGTGCTTCCTGCCTACAAAAAACTTAACACTGGTTAGGCAACTGGTATGCTGAACTTACTGCCTATCACGCCGACCACTATTGTTTCATTGTTTCCTTGGGTTCTCCTGTCTCTGCCTGTTGTATCTTGTCTTATATTTAGATTGTAAGGTTTTTTGGGCAGGAACTATTTTGTTGTTCTGTGTTTGTACAGCTCCTAGCACAATGGGGAACTGGTCCATGACTGGGGAGCTTAGACGCTACTGCAAATCAAACAATAAATAATGAGAGAGTGAGAAGTAGAGTGCAATGCTCACTTTATCCTTCTTGCTTTCAAAACTAATGGCTGCTGACTAGTGCTGGGCAAATAAATTATTTTTTAGTTCATTGGCGATTTCAAAAAGTAAAAAAATATTGATTTCAGTTTGAACTGAAACCTTACATTTTTGAAACTTTTGGTGTATTGAAAAGTCAAAAACATTTTATTTTGGGTTGAGTGAAATGAAAACATTTTGTTCTGATTTTGATCATTTTAATGTGTATAAATCTTTTTAAAAAAGCAAAAGAAAGGACAATTTGAAGCAAAAGGCATTTTACACCAAAAAATCAAAACATTGCTTTTGAAAATGTTGAAGTAAAACACTTGGATTATTTCAGATTTTTTTTTTATGAACAAAAGTGTTTCATGAAACCAACACAAATTTGCAAAACATTTTGGTGTTTTCAAATCTGTATTTTTCAGTGAAAAAAAAATTTTGATGGAAAAATTTTGTGCAGCTATTCTGGAGACCTCAATTTTTTGTTTTGTTCTTAAAGATAGACACAATGTCAAAAATTGTGAGGGAGGTTGAGACAATCGTATGAAAATCAAATCCAACTCATCCCTCCACATCTGAACACACGTACAAATATCTGAATACAAAATCTTTATTGGGGATGACTCAGACCTAGATGTCAAGAAGTCTGAGACTTACACTGTAGTTACAAATTCAACAGAAGTGAGGGATCAACTCAGGAGGTCACTAGGAATAGTAAGAATCAACTAGGCAGGATTAAAAAGTCAGCAAAACATCCCATTCGAATCTGTTCTGAGTAATTTTCTTTGGTTTGAGACTCATATGTTTAAAATGGACAACTATTATCCTTTAGGCTAAAAGTGATTTTTAATAAGTAGTAATGCTCCAAACACATCATTGCCTGGGCATTGCAAATACTATTGGTTGTATGAGCATTTCCCTTACTTTAATCACTTCATATATGAGTTTGCAAAATTGGGGCCAGGGTTTGACTAGGGTTGCCAACTTTCTACTCGCACATAACCGAACACCCTTGCCCTGTCCCCGCCCCTCCTCTGAGGCCCGGCCCCCACTCACTCCATCCCCCCTTCCTCTGTCGCTCGCTCTCCCCACCCTCACTCACTCCCTCATTTTCACTGGGCAGGGACATGGAGTTGAGGTGCGGGAGGGGGTGAGGGCTCCGGCTGGGGATGCAGGCTCTGCGGTGGGGCCAGAAATGAGGGGTTCAGTGTGTGGGAGGGGGCTGGGGCAGGTGGCTCAGGGGTGTGAGGGCTCTGGCTGGAGGTGAAGACTCTGGGGTGGGACTGGGTGTGACGTTGCACTCCATATGTGTGAATATAATGTAACTGGGATATGCTTTATGCAAAAGGTCTCTTGTAAGGTATCATTACAAAGCTTAGAATCTACTGAGTGTGTTCATCCTATTTGTATGAATGTATCATTCTTGTATCTGAAGATAGAAATATGAAGTATTACTCTGAAGCCCTATTGTAATTATGCAAAGTGTGGGCCATTAATGGTGGCTTGGAATCTTGATGGCTCCCATTGACTAGGACAATTGGTTGTGAATGGCTCTGTTTACTTGCAAACCTTCTGGGGTACATGCTGGCCAGCTCTGGAAGAATGGAGACTAGGGGTCTCACAGGACATGTGACCATGTTACATGATACTGAAATCCATCTTAAAGCTGGTGCTTTTCCATTTAGAAGGAGGGGTGGGGACCCAGAGAGACAAAAGATTCCTGCCTTGGACCAAAACTATAAAAGGGGGTGGAACAGAACAAAGGGGGCTGCCAGTCATGAGAAATCCCCTAGTTACCACCTGAGCTGGAATTAACAAGGACTGTACCAGGGGAAAGGATTGGGCCCAGACTAGGAAGGAATCTAGTCTGTGAAAGAAGCTTATTGGAACACCTCTGGGGGTGAGATTTACCTGTATTCAGTTTCTTAATGTATTAGGCTTAGACTTACGTGTTTTGTTTTATTTTGCTTGGTAACTTACTTTGTTCTGTCTGTTATTACTTGAAACCACTTAAATCCTACTTATTATTCTTAATAAAATCACTTTTGTTTATTAGTAAACCCAGAGTAAGTGATTAATACATGGGGGAGCAAACAGCTGTGCATATCTCTCTATATAGAGGGTGGACAATTCATGAGTTTACCCTGTATAAGCTTTATACAGAGTATAATGGATTTATTTGGGGTTTGGATCCCATTGGGAACTGGAAGTCTGGGTGCTGGAGATAGGTAACCTGCAGAGTGGTTTTCAGTTAAAGCCGGCAGCTTTGTGGGCGTGGTCCAGACCTGGGTCTGTGTTGCAGCAGGCTAGTGTATCTGGCTCAACAAGGCAGGGTTCTGGAGTCCCAAGCTGGCAGGGAAAACAAGCTCAAAGGTAATTTCAGCACATCAGGTGATAGTCCCAAGAGGGTCTCTGTGACCAAACCTGTCACACTGGGGATGAGGGGTTTGGGGTGCAGGAGAGGTCTCTGGGCTCAGAGGGCAGGAGAGGGATCAGGGCTGGGGCAGGGGGAAGGGGTTGGGGCATGTGGGGGTGCAGACTCTGGGGTGGGGCTGGGGCTGAGGGGTTTGGGTGCAGGAGGGTGCTCCAGTCTGGGGCTGAGGGATTCAGAGGGCAGAAGGGAGACCAGGGCTGGGGCAGGGGGTTGGGGCGCAGGAGGGGATCAGGGATGCAGACTCTGGATGGTGCTTATTTCAGGCAGCTCCTGGAAGCAGCGGCATGTCCCCACTCTGGTTCCTACGTGGATGCAGAGCTGGTGCTTGGGGCGGAAACAGAGTGTGGAGCCCCCTGGCTGCCCCTACATATAGAAGGGCAGGGAGCCTGTCTTAGCCCCACTGCACCACCGACCGGACTTTTAACGGCCCGGTCAGTGGTGCTGACTGGAGCTGCCAGGATCCCTTTTTGACTGGGTGTTCCAGTCAAAAACTGGACACCTGGCAACCCTAGGTTTGACAACAACCTGAACATTCTAGGAAAAATGTTTATACACTCACATATATTTTTCTGTAGCTGAAAGTTCTAGAGGCTTGTATCTAGTGGACACTACTGTTTTCTCGATCCTGCCAACTCTTAGTCAGAATATGTTAAGATGGGGATATAAAGAGCAACAGTGGAACAGCTTCCAGCTGCTGTTGCGGTAGCCTCACAGCTGTGGCATCCCCTCTTCCATACAAGCGGTTGTGGGATGTTTGGCTGATGGACTTGTGTAATGGCAGATCCATGAGGCACACACCTATCATAAACATAAAAATATAAGACTGGCCATACCGGGTTAGACCAAAGGTCTTTCTAGCCCAGTTTCCAGTCTTCAGACAGTGGCCAGCGCCAGATGCTTTAGAGGGAATGAACAGAACAGGGCAATTATTGAGTGATCCACCCATAGCCTCTTACCTCCTTTGTGCAGTTCAGCTCCACTGGTCCACTCCCTTTCAGGCTATGTGTGCTAAGATTGGTGCAGTTTGCTTGCCTTAGATAATAGCAGAATCATAAACAAGGAGCAGTATAGATTTATTAAGGCTAAATATTGCCAGATAAATTCAACTGGTGGTTTTATGATAGAATTACAAAATTATATGCTGATGGCAACATCACAGATATACTATATTTGGATTTTAATGAACGCTTGATGCACCAGACATTTTGCTCCCAGAACAAACTGGCTTGTAAATGAGCACCATGATAGGGACTGAAACCTGGCAGAAGGTCTGAAGCAACGATTAAGCTAAAATGATAATGTATCAGGTTGCAGGGAGGTAATTTATAGGCTACTATAAGGACTTGTGTTACACCACATCTTATGTAATATCTTCATTAATGATCTAGAAAAGCAGATAAACATCAAAGTAATTAAATTTGCAGATGATATTAATCTCAGAGGAGCTATAAATATCACTGGGGACAAAAACATAGTAGAAGGGACCTAAATAAGTTATAAGTATGGACAGAAAATAACAGGAGATTAAATCTTGGAAAATTAAAGATAAATGTATTTAGAGGAAATTAATCCAAACAGATTAAATGGGAGAGAGAGAGACCTAGGAAGCCATAATACTGCAAAGAGCTCACAGGTGATAACAAATCGGAAATTAGACATGAATTTGCAATATGGCAGCAAAAAATTGTGATCTGCGGATGCATACAGAGCCATCAAGTTACAGAACAGGAAAACAAGACTTTCTCCTGTGGCTTTGAGGTGATTGCACCTGGAATACTATATATAGATGAAGGCACTTCAATACTAAAAAGATCTTAACATGTTGGAGGAAGTTCAAAGAAGGCCCACAACAATCATCACTGGGCTGGATGTATTGATTTATGCAGAAAGATTAAAAGAATGAAATAGCCATGGTTTGGCTAAGAGTCAAGAGAAGATGTAACAGTCTACAAATATTTTATGGGTGTGACTAGTAAATAGAAGGGGTATAAGAAGAGAAACAGGATGAAATTAGGAAATGGAAAATTTAGACAGGAAAAAAACTTCCAGATACTGCGATGTATCAGCTATGGGCCATCCTCCCAGGGAAGTGGTGGAAACTCCATCACTTGGGATGCTTAAAACTGCATTTGATAAAGCACTATAAAATATTCTGTAAGGAACATTCCTGCTGGGGTGGGGACATCCAAAAGACCTAATTAGCCTCTCTCTCTCAATCTCATTCCTCACATTCTATGACTCTGTAGATTTTTTGTTTGTTTGTTTCCTTCCACTTCTCCATTTTCTGGACAGATTTTCTGGAAGCCTGATGTGGAATCACATTAGCCAGCTTTTATTCATTGCAGCATTATTTTTTCCATTGGCATTGTAGCATTGCTCTTTAAACACAATGGGGCCTGCTTTTCAAGGCACACAACTCCCACTGACTCTAAAAGAGATTTGTTTTGTGAGTGCTGAACATCTCAAAAAATTAGGTCTGGTGACTTTTAGGATCTACCAGCCTTCTGCGGCACTCTTGGTTTTAATATTTCCTCTCATTTCACCGTGCTCACAAAGTTTCTTAACTTCCTTAATTTACAGTGTTTTATAAATAGTCTTTAATATTTGAGTTACTTAGATACCTGTCATATATTACAGGTTAAGACTGTATTTTACATGTAAGTTAAATAATGACAATAGTATGCTCCTGTTTAAAAAAGTGTAATATCAGTGTAGTCTAATTTATTTAAAACATGTAACTACCCCTCAAAGGATTATTAATGATTTTATTACATTCCTGTTTCTTCTCCCACCTGGCAGATGGAGCAATGCAGATGGTTCTGCACCACATCATCAATATTTTTGTTAAATTCAAGTGAATGTTCTAATTTATACATCACATTTTGTCCTTATTGGATTTATACTCTCTGGCTTATTATTTAACAACCTGTATAGTTCAAAGGAGCTGCAATACTGAATGCTTCTTCTTTTTGTCTTTTTGCTATAGCTTGGATTGCAGTAAATTTGTTCATGCAGGGCCTGACTGAGAAGTGCTGAGTACCTGCAATTCCCAAGTCCAGCAACTCTTGAGATCTAGGGTCCGATCCTACACCACTTTCATGAATAGGAATTTGTTATTGACTTCTATGGGAGCAGGACTGAGACCCAAGTCTTTATTTTAGTTTTCTATAGGCTTTCATGTTTTACATTATTTTAAAAGCTATTTAGGAATGTGTAGTATGTAATACTGAAAGCAGACTCAATATCTCAGTGTATCTGCTCTGCAGATCCAACACCTGTAGGTCTGTCTAGGGGAACCTAATCAGAATGGGGATGGGGGGAGGAGATGGATGTTGTAACACTTCAGACATCAAGCACAAGGAAAAATTTTCAGCAGCAAGATGGGATAGTTTGAAACAATAACACATCAGTTATCAGCTAGTAAACAATTTGATTCTCCAGGTGAGAGGTTCCTTTTTCTTTATGAAAATACTTACATAATATTGGAGCTTTGTTAGTACACAATGGTATTGCACATTACAAAAATTGTAACCAATTCAAAATAGCCACTCTCTTAAAGTTAAACCACTCTTTTATAATTTCTTTTGGAACTGAACAATCACATTAACAGTGTGAGGGCTTCTCATGTGCTTAAAGATAAGCATGTGCTCAGGTAATTTGCTGGATCAGGGCCTTAATCCTCAATGCTTATGATGATTAGTTATTTTGTTTGACTAATACTCTACTATACAGTATATGGGTCAAATTTTATGCTGGCGTAACACCATTAACTTCATTAGTTATGCCAGCAGAGAATTGGGTCCTATATCTTACTGTTAGTGGGATACTGAAGCAGATGGAATTACTAAACTACTTGAAGATAAGCACATGCTCAAGTGCTTTGCTGGATTGGGACAATTCTGACAAGTGCTGAATGTAACACTGGAAGTTATTTGTTTTCTCTGTTTAAACTGGACACATGCAAGCTCTTCCTCCTGATAGCTTTCAGCATTTCTTTGCTGCTGTCTGCTGGCTTTTCAATTGATAGATGTAATCTAAGCTACATGGCCACCCAGTTCTATTTTCTATTCTAGGATGATGTTAGCTGGTCAAAGCCCTTCTTCCTGGAACATACATAAAGCAAACTCATTTATAAGGAAATTTAGGATAATCCAAACGAGATACAAGTAGTTCATGATCTAACATTTGTTAGCTGTTAAATGAGAAAAATATGGCACAATGCATTTCTATAATAAAGTAAGTCAAATTTAAAGTAAACACATACAAATTCATCACTGACAGGTTACACAGAGACAGTGCATAGGCAAACAGCTATTACCACATAAACATTACATTTACCTACACAAAACATCACAGTCAGAGACATACTCGCTGGGAGTACAGTGGACACTTCTGGCTTTCTTGAGAGGGAGAGTATAAAAAGGGGTCTCTCATACCTTTGTTGATCTCCATTTTCTCTTTAGTAATTCCTGAAGAGTAGAAGGAATAGAGTGGCAAGGAAATGAGAGGTGAAATATGCTGGTGTCAGCTCATTGACAAACCAGCATAAAACTGGAGGAATGCAGTGGTGAACCAGGCCCATATTTTCATACCCACTTTGTCCCTTTGTTTCTCGAGTTACATATGTAGGATGACTTGAAATTGAGATGCAATTTGCCATATACTATGAATGAAAGAACATCCTCACAGAAATACCCCCCAAACCTCAAATGCCTACCGTAAAATGAGAAGACTTGATACTCCTCTCTCCTTTAAATGCTGCTGCTCTGAGCTTTCTCCCCAGGGCCTCTTCATATCTACCACCTCCATCCCTCACCTTATCATTTTCCCCCTGCCTACTTATCTTGCCTCCTTGTCACTGTGAAGGTCCCTGGGTAGGCTGCCCCCACTGCCCTTTCTCAGAGTCTCACCAAGTTCACCTCCACAGATGTCAGGCCCTGTTCTGAGCGGAAATTCTGCAATTTGCCCACTCTCAGACCATGACCTGGGTTACAGCCTTCCCTTGGTACTAACCATGACTAATTCATCGAGTCCAACTGGGACTGGACCCTGCAAAGTTGTCTTTCAGGAGCCTATGGACAGTAGTCATATGCAGTGTCCCAGAAGCCATTTCTCCAAAACAAAATAGGATTTATTTTGCCCAGAAGGTTACACAGCACTTAGAGGAGTGGTTTTAAAAATAACAAAGAAACTTATATTCATACTGGCCCAAACAAGTATCTCCCTCTGGATGCTTGTGAACAGGAAATCCATTTTTGGTAAGTAAGTTTATTCAGTTTCCCCATGCATTCACCAGTCCATTGGCTGATAGGTGCTCCACAGTATGAATATTGTCTTAACTGCTAATATATCCCAGTGCTACCCTGGTGAATATTATCCCCCAAGCAATAGGTTATAATAGAGCTACAATCTCCACATGAGAGCAGAACGAGCTTTCTTATTCCTTGGCCATTCCAAATACATACAACATAAATATTCAGGGGATGGTTAATTCCCTTGAGATAGTGACAAAGAGATCTTCCCACCCATAATCAGGAGGGCCCACCACACTCAAGTGCTGACAGGATATATGAGCTCACATTCTCATGTGTTTTTATCATTATCCTTACACACTCAGGCACTCTGCTCATGAGTTACCCTATGTATAAGCATCACCCTGTTACGAGCAGCTCATCCATTTTTTATTTGGATAGGAGATTCATGACAGGTATCTGAGATCACTTCTGAAGACTGAATTCAGTGTACACTAGGATAGCATTTTTGCAACGAGTAGTAGAGATGCTACCGAGATGAGCCCTTCTGCATCCTGGTGCCTTGCTCGATCCCTTAATGACACACTATAACACACCCAGGCCTTCGTTGAATTTCTGACAACTCCACATGCAGCAGCAGACTGCAAAGGGAGGCTTAGATTTAATTTCTGATTTTCCCACGGTCTTAGGCATGATTGACAGCATCTGCTGATTGATTTTAATGTGGCAGAGAATGAGGAAGTGTGTGTTGTGAGGAAGATTTTCGACGAGCTGAGTCCTACAAAAAGTGGAAACTCGGTCAAACTACAAAGGATGAAAATAAACAAATAACAGAAGTATGTAGGGACAAAATTAGAAAAGCCAAGGCACAAGATGAGATCAAACTAGCTAGGGACAAAAGGAAATAAGAAAACATTCTACAAATACATTAGAAGCAGGACGAAGACCAAGGACAGAGTAGGCCCGTTACTCAATGAGAGGGGAAAGACAATAACAGAAAATGTGGAAATGGCAGAGGTGCTTAATGACTTCTTTGTTTCAGTTTTCACCAAGAAGGTTGGTGGTGATGGGACGTCTAAAATAGTGAATGTCAGTGAAAATGAGGTAGGATCAGAGTCTAAAATAGGGAAAGAACAAGTCAAAAATTACTTTCACAAGTTAGATGTCTTCAAATCACCAGGCCTGATGAAATGCATCCTAGAATATTCAAGGAGCTGACTGAGGAGATATCTGAGCTATTAGCAATTATATTTGAAAAGTCACGGAAGATTGAAAAAATTGGGTTTGTTTAGTCTGGAGAAGAGAAGACTGAGAGGGGACATGATACATAAAAGGTTGTTACAAGGAGGAGGGAGAAAAATTGTTGTTCTTAACCGCTGAGGATAGGACAAGAACCAATGGGCTTAAATTGCAGCAAGGGCGTTTTAGGTTGGACATTACGAAAAACTTCCTAACTGCCAGGGTGGTTAAGCACTGGAATAAATTGCCTAGGGAGGTGGTGGAATCTTCATCATTGGGGATTTTTAAGAGCAGGTTGGACAAACACCTGTCAGGGATGGTCTAGATAATACTTAGTCCTGCCTTTAGTGCAGGGGACTGGACTAGATGACCTCTTGAGGTCCCTTCCAGACCTATGGTTCTATGATTCTATGTAGATATCATGTGTTGTAAGAAATTGTGTTCTCAGTGTGCACAGTATGCTGTGCCTCCCATTTTCTCTAAAGGGAGTTGCATGCAGGACCAAGACCAGGAGGAGCTGTTCCTGAGAGATGCTGAACAGTTGAAAGTCCCATTAAATCATCATTTGGAATTGCTGAGGCTCTCTCTCTCTCTCAGGATCAGGCTCAGTGTTCTCGGCTATTTTGTGCACATTTATAACATGCAGAAAAATGACTTGCTTCACCTTACACCTTGAATAACAATAAGTCAAAAGGAGTTGTTATTCTGTGGTCATATTGTGCAGCATGCATTATAATGCATATTGTGCACCAACCTTCCTGATAGTCCATGTGGCTATCACATGTTATATAATAAATACAATGCACAGCTAACAAATCATGTAAATGTAGTTAGTCACTGTACATGTCTATGATTGTTGTACAGCACACACTTGCAGGCAAGTTTTCAGCATGATGTTTAGAGATAAAGCCAGGTGATGTTTATTGACGCTAATAGTCTCCTAGTTAAATTCCTGTGCGTTATGGTAAAAATATACCCCTTGATTGAAAGAACTAGTACCATTTTTAAATCATGACAGAACAATTCTAAATTTTAAGTGGATTGTATTATTCTGTTAGCTTTACAAATTGCTACTGAACAGTGTCATATTGGGTTGAATCTAACCCAGCAGAATCTGATTAATTTCCATTGGGCCAGATCCTTAGCTGATGTAAATCAGAATAGCTCCATTTGACCTCAGTGCAGCTATGCTGATTTGCATCATTTGAGCATCTGGCCTGATTGACTACAGTGGAGTTACTCCCATTTGCAGTAGGACTGAATCAGGTCCCATATATTTCCAAAGACTATTACGCTATCACCCACATCATAGCTGCATCAATGTCAGGGCCGGCTCTGGCTTTTTTGCCGCCCCAGGCAAAAAAGCCTCCGGCCGGAGCCGGGAGGGGGGGCAGCCGGAGCCCCGGCGGGGTCTCCGCTCTCCCCCCGGCAGCTGGGGGGAGAGCGCCGGAGGGGAGGGCGGCCGGAGCCCTGGGAGGAGGGCGGTGAGCCCCGGCGGGGGCTCGGCTCTCCCCCCCCCCCGGCGGCCAGAGCGCCGGGGGCAGGGCGGCGAGCCCCGGCTGTGGCCCCACTCTCCCCGGCGGCCGGAGCGCCGCGCCGCCCCCCTCCAGGTGCCGCCCCAAGCACCAGCTTGGGTGCCTGGTGCCTGGAGCCGGCCCTGATCAATGTGCATTGATTTCAGCTTGTCACAGTTCAGATGGCACATATCATCTCAGAATTTTGATCCACCTTTGTTGTTTCAAACCTTTCCAAAATAATTATGTTTGTATGAAAACGAGCACTTTAGAACCAAAACAGATTTAAGTGTGAACAAACACAATGAGTTTGACAAACACTTTTTGAAACGTTGAATGTTTCACTTCTTAAGCGATCTGCTGCTAGACACTTGTGTAATGTATCAGAAGCAGGATCCTGTTATGTACTACTGTTTGGAAGGAATAATCAATTGCACAAATACAAAATGGGAATGGACTGCCTAGGAAGGAGTACTGCAAAAAAGGATCTGGGGGTTATAGTGGCTAAATATGAGTCAACAATGTAATGCTATTGCTAAAAAAGTCAACAGCATTCTGGGATGTATTAGTAGGAGTGTTGTAAGCAAGACACAAGAAGTAATTCTTTCACTCTACTCAGCATTGCTATTTAGGTGCCTAAATAAAGAGTTAAGTACTTTACTATAAACATCCCAAGTTTGAACATTTGGCCTCAGTACTTACTCCTTGGTGCAAATGTTATCATCTGGAACTGTATTTAAGTTTAACTGTTTCCCCCTGACAATTGCTAGTGGTCCATTTATTTAACAGATTTAAAATTTTTATTAAGATGATGTTAAAAAAAAGTGAACAGAGTTTGAGCACAGAAGTTTCTGGTTATCAGGGAAAGACATACAGATTATCGAGGGTGCAAAGTTTGGTTTAAGATCAGGTGGCATAAGGAATACATAATCTGCAATATCCCCAAATGGGGGTAAAAGGTTGATGGGTCAAAGTACAGGCATTGAGATATGAGGGTATGAAGCCATAGAGTGGCTATGTTCAGGTGTGGAGTATAATGAGTGGATACGATGATGAGGATGGGATTGACCCTCATTTGGTGAGATTTAATGTTCAGGGAGTTTATGGTTCTAGTTCATCATGCTAAGAGCCTCACTTCCTTGAACTTTGCAAATCTTGCATCTAAATTCTGTATAACAGACCTGATCTCAAAGCATGGATAGAAAGAACCCCAATTTAAAAAGTTTTCATCTGGATTTCAATTTAGGCTAATTTGTAGTGTGTTGTAGAAACATTCTCTGTGAGGCTACAATGGCTTTGGAATTTGTCCACCCTGCTTCCACACCCCTTTCTACAACAATCAGTCTCTCAGGGCCTTCAGGGAACACAATAAGGCTCATCTCCGTCCCCCTCATTCCTCCCCCTGCCCCAGCATTTGAAAATGGGACTGTGGGAGAGGGGAATTTGGAAGGGGGGAATCTGTGGGAGAAAGAGAATTATATGATCTTTTTGATTTGCCCAGTTTGTTTGCAGTGGGCAATATTAGTTTGTACTGCAGCACTTTAGTTGAGGGTGGGCATTATGTTATTGTATTTAAAAATTATGTCAAGGGCCCCTACACAGAAAGAACTGGCACTCTATTTTTAGCATTTGTATAAATCTAAATTAATAGCTAATACAAATAAATGCTGGTGTTGATGGGTGTTTTGTAAGTGTCATGGCTGAAAGTGGACCTTTAGGAGAGATTTGAATGATAAGAGGGTAGTAAGCTGTATGCTAGCCACTCTTGGCAAAATTAGTAAGAAGATACACCAATGTCCAGCGGCTTTTCTCCAACATAAGCGGCATTCACTCTCCATCCGGAAATCAGAAATTCACAAACATGCTGGATATCTTCTCCTCCCCATATACAGAGGGTGCCATAAAAAACATTCACCTCTCATCAGCGACTGCAGAACTATGGTATTTCCTTTTCTAACTACCGGAAGACATGTTACTGCAGGTACTTGATGAGAAGAATGGGGTGTGGGAAGGCAGGGAGATCTTTTGGTTAGGATACTGTTTTGAGACTCAGAAGATCAGGATTAAATTTCCAGCACAGCCACCAACTTCCTGTGATCTTGGGAAAGTTATTTAATCCCTCTGTGTTCTCCATGTGTAACATGGGGATAAAACTACTTTTGTCTGAGGGCTTCATGGCAGTGACTGTCTCAGGCTATACGTTTGAACAGTGCCTAGTACAATGGGACCCTGATCTTGGCGGGAGCCTCTAGGGCACCTGTAATATAATAATACAAAATAGAACCAATATAGCGTGTTTAAACATGCTCACTGTACACGTACAATGATCTTTGACATTAAGAAGAGTGGTAATAATAGTTACAATTCTTAGGGCTTGTCTACATGGAGAGATAGTATGCTGCAAGCCAGAGTATGAATGTACAGTACACTTGCCTGCCATGCATAGCTGGCCATGTGGACCCTGCTATCACACTCTAAAAATTCCACATTGCATTTTGATGTACTGCTGTTTGAAGTGAGAGTATGTCAAAGTGTGTGGTAACTTTAGGTGCATGGGAACAACTTTTAGTGCATGGTAGCAGGGTTCACACTGTGGTGTTAAAAACTGTGTTCAGATTATAGGCTGTCACTTTTAAATTTCAGACTTTTTTCTCTGGCCCTGCTTGCAGGCTAGGGGACTCTGCAGAGAAACATGCAATCTGAGCATAGCAGCAGTCAGTGTGCAGCCAGCCAGCTGAGAGTAAGGTGGGGTGAGGTGTTCCTCTCTGTTTTAGGGAGCAGCCTATTTTGTCTCTTTCTGGTTTTGGGTCCTTGTATGTTATAGTTCTAAATCTGAAGAAATAAAGTAGTGTTACATTGCAACCTTCCAGCAAGAGTATTTTATGTTTTTATCTAATATCTTTGTGTGTATGCTGTACACATAACACACACAGTCAGTTAGTGTGTGGCAGGCTAGTGTGCTGTACATTCACACCCTGGCTTGCTGTGCACTAAGTCGCTGTGTAGACAAGCCCTTAGCTCTTATCTAGAGCTTTTTGTTTTCAAAGTATTTTTAAAAAATGTGGGCATATAGAGAGAACAAATGAAGCCTTAGGCAGACCAGAGAGCTAACTATTATAGTTAAACTCGGGGAAACAATGTATGGCTATGCTAGAAGACACAAGCAAAGATAAAAACCTTGCCAACAAAATGTTCAATGAAAGTAGCAAAATAGACCAAACACTCTTTCCGGTTGTGTTAATTCTAATAGTCTCTTAAAAACAAAACGAAAACAACCATTGAACACAAACTGGGAAAAGGCTAAGAGCATGATCAAGTATTCAAAGCCAGTGTGCGGAACAAATAGGTAAGTACTCTAAGGGATACATTTACCAAGCAATGAGTGGGAGGTACATACAGAAAAATCTCATCAACAAATAATGGGACTTGCACATGCACTCTTTGGAAATATAGCTAATAAGCTATAAGGGCCAGCTAACCATGTCCCTAGTTCTTTGCAATCAGTCAGCAATTTTTTAGCAATTCTTAGATCCATAATTAGTTTAGTTTAATGGTTTGCTTGATTCATGTTGAATTTCTGTTCTGAGTTTTACCATAATTAAATATTTCTCTCTAAGCAGGTCTGCAACATGAACAGAACATAGCACTTCTATATATGTCAAATATTGCATAATGCTCCCCAGAACTATAGACCTTCACTACACTTGCTACAACCCCCAACTCACTCAGCAGGCTAAAAAATTAAACTCCACGGGGGGATGAAAAATAAGAGCAATACTTGATAGTAATAAGAGATGAGAGCTAGTCCAGACATGAACAAATTCTGACACTTCTAGTGTGAAGAAAATATACTATTACAAAAGAAGTGTCATAGGTAGTTTCAGAAAGCAAGCAACAAAACAAAATTAACAGCACAGGATATGAATTTGTTATTGCAATCACGGTATTATTGTATGGCTTCCTAAACTCATTTGTTGTTACCTGATGATGAGAAAAAAAACTATCTCTAGCATGTCACCTTTCATTAAAACTGTGTTTGTCTGAGATTTTGTTATTTGCAGTTGCTCATCTGTTAAATTAGAAGTTTTAATTCTTCACAGTTTGTCACCTTTTTAATTCCAGTCTGTTGACACGTACTTTTCTATAATGTAGAAAAGGTTAAAAATGAAATTTAAAAGAAAATTAGCTGACATGAAGGCTCCCAAAGAAAGCTTTGGTCTTTTGCCACTAAAACTGTTTTTCAAGACTACATGTGAAGTGAGTTTGGGAGTCTCAGCTAATTGGAAACCAATGGACATTTCTACTATGATATCACAGATGTTTCTAAGAAACTGACAGGTTTGTGTTCAGGGAAACACCTCTAGGGAATAGAGCATATTTTAGGAACATTAAGAACTAGATTTTACCTTTAAGCCTCAGTCTGTTTGAAGGGGGTGTGTGAATCTGTACTACCCCAGGGAAGCATTGGGAAGTATTGTGACATTTGGGGGCGCAAGCATACTCCCACTGTGCATGTAGGGGCAGAGTCATGGTTCTGATGCCTCCTTGGGAAATTAGTCCAAGGGTGATAGGCAGCAACTTGGTGGAAGCCCTGGTGCTCCCTTTAGGTGGGCTGTGCAAGGTGGAGGGATGGACCTTATTACCTCCTCCCTCCCCACAGCTGATTGGCTGCATTGGGTGTGAGTTGGAGTCAAGATTTATCCATAAGAGTCACTTAGCTTTGGCATGCTGCACATGCTGTTGTCTAAAGATGCATGAAGGAAATATGTGTTCCTTCTGTGTTTGTACAGCACCTAGAATAAGGGGGTCTTGGGCCATGACTAGGGCTCCTAGGTGTTACGAATAACAGGTGTTAGGGAATACAAATAATAAATAATATGTGAATTACTGGACCTTGAAATCCCATGTATTTTGGGACCACTATGCTGACTGCACTCCAGTGAGGTGTACTCTGTGGTAGCATTTGAAACTTTAGAAGCTTCAGGTTAAAACACATCTTTCAATAGAGTTACTCTTCAAAGAGTCATTCAAAACTGAAAAGGAAGCTTTGACCATGACGGTTCCCTCCACAATACACTGAGTCCAAACTGGAGATCATAAATAGTTCCCTAGTGGCCACTTTCAAAGCTTTAGTTTTCTTAAAGAAAACTCCTTAGAGCAGAGGTGGGCAAACTACAGCCCGCAGGCCACATCCGGCCCACCGGGACCCTCCTGCCCGGCCCCTGAGTTCCTGCCCCGGGAGGCTAGCCCCCGGCCCCTCCCCTGCAGCCTCAGCTCGCTCTGCCACCAGCATAATGCTCTGGGTGGCGGGGTTGCGAGCTCCTGGAGCAGCGCAGCTGCAGAGCCCGGCCTGACCCAGAGCTCTGTGCTGCGCGGTGGCGACGGCGTGGCTGGCTCCAGCCGGGTGGCGTGGCTGCCTGTCTTGGTGTTCTGGGCGGCGCAGCTGTAGCGCTACCAGCCACTGGTGCTCCAGGCAGCGCAGTAAGGGGGCAGGGAGCGGGGGGGGAGGGGTTGGACAGAGGGCAGGGGAATTTGGGGTGGTGGTCAGGGGTGTGGATAGGGGTCAGGGCGGTCAGAGGGCAGGGGACAGGGGGGTTGAATGGGGGCAGGAGTTCCCAGGGGGCAGTCAGGGAGAAAGGGTGGTTGGATGGGGCAGGGAACCCTGGGGGACAGTAGGAATGAGAGGAGGGTTTGGATGGGGTGGCAGGGGGCAGTCAGGGGCAGGGGCTCTGGGGGCTATCAGGGGACAGGGGGGTTGGATGGGGCAGGAGTCCCAGGGGGCCGTCAGGGGGTGAGAAGCAGGAGGGGTCGGATAGTGCTATGCCTGGCTGTTTGGGGAGGCACAGCCTCCGCTAACCGGCCTTCCATACAATTTTGGAAACCTGATGCGGCCCTCAGGCCAAAAAGTTTGCCCGCCCCTGCCTTAGAGCATAAGCAAAACTAAATAACTTTTGACGAGGAAAAAAAGAAGCAAAACAACCAAAGCTTCCCATAGTCTCCAAAAGAAGCTGAATTGACTTGCTGCAGGCTGCTATTTTAGATTTCTTCTATCTGAGGAGGGAAATCAACATGACCATATCAGAAGCATAAGAGGCTTTGTTCTAAAGAGCCTTTGTTTATAGGCAATGTTTCAAACAGGGATTTAGAAGCTAAATTTAGTTTTTGAAAGCTTCAAATTGGCCCACAGAAATTCCGTCATTAGAAGAAAATAACCCAACATGGTGGTGTGAGTTTCAGGCCATTTTAAAATCTTGCTACTTTTCCTGCAGATTGGCCACATTTTCAAGTCATGGCTATTGTGTACATCTACATTTTCCAGGTCATGACACTGTCTATATCCATGGAACAATATGGTGTTATAGTTCATGTTCTCAGATGCATACAATGTTCAATGTTTTTCAATGTCCAAAATCTCAGATTCTTATCCAGACCTCCTGGGTCCACAAAAGAAGACTGAAATTCCGCAGCAATAAGCATTCTTTTAAAGTTTCTGATCTTTCCGGCTTCCCACTGGACTGGAAATGCTGCCAGAGCAGTTTGTCGCATGACATTTCATTGCTTAAACTTCCAGTCCTCGTTGGAAATAGAGAGCACAGTAAAATAGGGCACAAAACTATTTTCAAACCCATAAAAAGTTTGAATTAAATATTAAGAAGAGGGCCAGCTCAGTTGTTCAGTTTAAGCAAACTTGTTTGCACTTCATTGGTTACTACAAGATTTGATACAGGAATGGTGAAATTTCTGGGTATCACTGATATACCATATCTATATTGATTAAGAAATTATTGATGCTTGTGTGTGTGTGTGAGAGAGAGAGAGAGATGGCAGGGAAGCTTCAATCCCCCAACAATCCCCCTTCTCAATTCAGTCCCAAATCAATATTATAAATGGCTTTATCCCTGACAGTTGAAAGGCTTCAAAATTTAATGATCTGTAACATACAGGAAGTCAGAGCGGATGATTTACTTGTTTCTTCTGGTCTTAAACACTATTAATCTATGAATCCCGCAAAAGGATCTACTGCTTATAGGCTTCAATGGGAACTCCATGTAGGATTATATTTGAAGGATAATGGCCCTTGATATAAATTGGAAAAAAGGCTTCTTCAAGTAAAAACAAAGAGAAGACACAGGTTAAATAAGGTCAAGGAGAAGGGACACTCTTAAACCAGAGAGTTCTAGCAACTGTATAGGCAGTTTAGTAGAATTAATGGGTCAACAGGTCTGATCTGCTTTATGGCAAATCGTGTTTTCCCATGGCATTATAATGTGTGAGCACAGATGGGAGGGTTAACAGAAAAAATATCTAACCTATCAACTTTTATCTTGTCTTTTCAGATATGAAGTGGACAAAGAAATGTTCATTCAACTTAGGAAAGGAAGGGAACATTGTATAACACCTGGGACTGAAAGAAAGTTTAGCTTTATTGTTATATTACACCAGTTTGAATACAGTTGTGATGCTGTACCGATTTACACTGCTTCAACGTTGTATATTGACACTCTTACAATGATTAATCTTGTTTAACAGGGGCAGGTTAAATCCATAAAAAACAATTTTAATCTGATGTACCTAAAATTAAGTATATAAGTCATGATTGTGAAGGTGCTACTAGACACACACACACACACACAATACTGTGAAGGTACAGTAAAAAAACTTCTTACACTTAGTGAATACTGTGAATTCTTTCTTAGTCAATACTGTGATTTTTTCACTTTCATAATGAACGATCATTTTACCTAAGGACACCTATTTATCACAATTAGAGAATTAGTTCTGTGCCACTTTTTCCAGCTACATTATGAATTACCCACAGACAGCTGGACAGATTTGGCCCAGAAGTGTTTCAACATGTACAGAATTTGTGCCAGTAGTAGCCAGCCACCAGCCAGATATTTTCCACTCACACTGCTTTAAAAAAAATCATTGGCAGTAGTAAGAATAATAAACTTCTCCCATAACATGCTTGAAAAAATAGAAAAAATAGAAACTTATTTGTGATGGGTTTATTTTTATAGATAGGTAACAAATAATTTCTTTTTACAGTGCTTTAAAAGATGATGTACAGTAGTTTGAACGAAGAAGTAGTGAGAAAGCACACAAATAAAATAAGAAGGACATTCCCATATCTCAGAGAGTACCTAAGATCTGCTATAAAAACAGGGTACGGAATGTATATTAAAAAATCTCTTTTGTGATCATGGCAAAGTGATTATAGCATTTGCTTGTCTAGTGGCTTAAATTTCTCCCTAGTAGCTTACTAGACAAGTACTGGAACAATATAAAGTTAGTGGGAAAATTGGTTTGCCCCAATTTTGATATTGTCCTTTTCCTTTGCTTCTGAATTGAAATCAGAGTTTCCATATATTCTTATTTAAATATGCATAATACTGAAATGTATTTTTATTTTTAATAGTTCCTTGGCATAAAATAACGATTAACTGATGAGGTTAAACAAACAGTTTTCCATATGGCAGATTACTCCTATTTTTATTTTATTTATTTAATTAGATTTTAAAATAATAAAAATATGCCCATCCAAGGCTTTAGGCACCATAAAACATGATTACTAATACAATAAAATCCCATCAGTATTAAAGTAATCATTTCAACAGGACCTCAGCCAGCCAGTCAGCCACCGACAGAGTCTCCTTTCCACTCCTTCCCTGTTGTGGGAAGCATACTCTCAGTCATCTCCCAAAACTCCCTCAAACAGATATCTTTTGCAGCAGGTCCTGAAGTTCACCAAATTAGTGGTGTTTTAGATTGATAATTTCCATAGCGTTGGAGCTCCCATAGAGAATGCCTTGCTCGTCACCTTTTCTTGCATAACAAAGAGAATCCAGCTCAGGATCATAATTGTCCACTGTAGGATTCTTGTATCTTCCTGTGAGACAACATGTATTGGATACTGTCAAGACAAGACACTGGAGTAGACAGACCAGTGGTCTGATCTGGTATGACAGTTTCTGTGCTATATTTATGCCCTAATTTATATCGCTGACTCTGGCCAGGCTTGACATCTCAAGATGAGCTAGAAGAGTTGGCAGAGATTATGGCAGGGTACAGGGGAGTATGCTTGGAGATCCTCACTCAAATGCTCAGAGCTAGTTTGTTGGTTTGGGGGTTGAGAAGGTGTTTTCCATTGGCAATCCATAGACCTAGCACCATCTTCTGGAGCACCATAAAGGAGGAGAAGTTCATACCCTGTGTGGCTGGGGTGGGGGCGTGTTACAATTTGAGAGTGGTGAGTGTTTGGTCCAGGGATGCAGCATCTTTGTTTTGAAGCCTATTAGGCAGTTAGCAATAGGGATTTATTTGTCACAGGAATTTGTGCTTTAGGAGTATATACATAGGGCTCGGGGCTTATAATTCCAAAGTCTGAGATTAGGTTTTGGAGAACTATTAAGGCTAAGGCTGATAATGGTTTGAGCCCCTGGCAGTAGACCATACTGACATGCATAGGTATAATGCAACATCCACAGATAAACTGTTTGTGGCCATGTATGTGGGCAGTGAGTTGCCTATCAGGCTTCAAGGCTTAGAGCTGACTATGAAACAAAAAAGGATTAGGACCACTGGCTACTCCTAGGCTAAGTGTTTGCGGTATACTAAGGTTAATAATTTAGGGGTTGACCCATAGTCCATCAAAGTCAACAAGTGTCTTTCCACTGACTTCAGTGGCCCTTGGATCAAGTCCTTATTGAAGTCATGGCTGGAAGACTTACCACCATCATATGGTGTTGAAGGGTTTATTTTCACTGCCAGCCAGTGCCACTATAAGGGTTTATTATCACTGTCAGCAATGCCATTATAATCAGAAATGGGAAATGTCTATTAGAACACCTTATGCATCGCCTTGGCAATAACCTTTACACTGTGTTCTTGAGTGCTTTGTCCAGTCTCTTTTTAAATGATTCAAGGGAGGGAGTTTCCACCACTTCCCTTAGAGGACTAGTCCACAGTCAAAGATCCTTTCAGTTAGTAATAATACCTACAGACGATTTTATATTACATTAGATGTTAAATTTTTGCTTTTTGAACTACCACAAACTCTGCGACAGACCCTAATCCAGCAGTTCTTACTTAGGCAAACTTCTATGTAAAGCAGCGGGAGGTTTTCTTGTATTAGAATTGCGGAGTCAACCCTCAGTCATTATACAGATAAAAGAATTTCTGTTGTTTTTATGACAAATGTCTCCTCACATGTCTCATTTCTAAGATGTATTCAAGGATTTAATTCAGAAAGTCTATTCAAATGTACTATATTTATGCCCTCAGTAATTTACTGAGGGACAACTGATAAAATGAAAAGAAAAGTTATGTAAAAAACATCCCTTAGCACGGTGCATTCATTTTCCTGTATTATCTCTTAGAGTAATACCTCAGTTTTTGATATTTACTGTTGAAATAAATATAGACCCTTGAGACTGCAATTAGTTCTTCATGGGCCCTTGCTCACATGGAGTTTATTGAACTGGGACAATGGGGATTAAATGAAACATACTGTATGTCAAGTGAATTAGCTAAAGATATCATTTGAATTTAGCACCTTAAGTAAGTCAAAAGGAAAGTGTGAACCACACTGGTGATTGAATCTCACCAATTAGCTAGTTGCATGCAGCTTTATGGTCTTTTGGATACTCATTTAGGAGACAAGAAAACAAGAACAAACAACAACAAAAAGCCCAACTGACTCTGTCAAACTTTAATAGAATTCCCTGGGCAAATCTGTCCAACTCTTGGATAGCTTGTTTAAGTGCAGAGCAACACATCACTTAAATGAAAATACTTTCATTTAATTTAATGGTGTACCTATCCAATGGCTTTTCCCCATCATTAATGGTTCAACATGAAAGTTTGCTTATAGATGATCAGTCCATATATTTGTTGATTTCACATTTTTAAACTTTAATTATAACTTTATACAAAACTGCACAGCTATAATACAATGGATTGGTCACATTAGTTTGCTTCAATGACAAAACTCAACCTTTTAAAAATTTAAACATGCTTTTCTATTAGTTTCAATTAAATTACTTCAGTAGTCATTGTAACAAAGGCAATTATGTGATACAGTATGAAATAATTGATTGCAGTTTGATGTTTTAGTATACCAAATAAATAAGAGCTCATTAAAATAATACTTAGCATTTGTATAGTCATTTATATGACCAAAGCACTGTACAGACATTAATTAATCAATCCTCACAAGCTAGGTGTGCAACATATTTATCCCCATTTTACAGATACTTTAACTGAAACAGAGAGATGAAGGGACTTGCTGAAGGCCACTCATAAATCAGTGACAGAGCCCGGATTAAAACTAAGGATCTCCTGCTTTCCAGCCTGTATGCGTTTCTCCATATCACAGTGTCCTTATGTGCACAGTTAATGGTGTTAAAGCAACAGAAGGTCAAGGGCCTGATCCAGCTGCCACTTAGATAATGAGAATATTTCTATTGACTTCAGTGGGAGCTGCACTGGGCCCTAAACCAACAAGTGTTGATTACTTTCTTTTTAAATCACTTTGTGGACCTTATTCAGAAGGGATGGGGACCAATGGTAGTTTTTCAGGGTCAGGCTTGGCAAAAGGATCATTTGGAACCCCAGAAAAGAATGATTTTGTCAGATGCATTTCCCATTTGGTTTCATTGGCCATTTCCTTCCACCTCAACGCTGGAAGAAGTGGAGCAAGTGAAGGTGCTCACACTTCAATTTCCTGCTACTGCCAGCTTTTGTGCGACTATTTCTGATACCATCTTCTCTTAATGTGGTGAAACCAAAGGTGTTTTGTGAATAATAATCAGCACTAATTTCCCTTCCTGCTGGTTGCTGCCTGGTGGTTTTGCCGTCGTCATTCTATAGAAATGAAGTATCATCACAGCTGGTACAAAATGTGGCAAAGTTAAACAGTTGGGGACAAACACTCTTGCCAGTGAGAGCAGTATGACTGGAATTTCAGACTGCACAGTCCACACATGCCTCAGTCTGTATCCCAAGTGGAGTCTGACTAGATCGGTCGGGACGCAATTTGTCCCAATATCTGGTTATATTTTTGCTCTGCCGGCGGGACTGACTGGGTTTTGTTTTTTTTTTTTCTCCCCCCACCGGCCCCCCCCCCCCCCCCCGTGTCCCGATATTTTCTTTCCCTCATCTGGTCACCCTAGGATTAACTGAGAGGAGAATTTGGCCCATTTTGTCCAGATGGTCTTTTTTGCTGAGAAGTCTTTTAAATTGTCACATACTCTGTTAATTCTGATCAGATTGGCCTTTCTGTGGGGGTTATCATAGACTTTGTGCTGTAGTTTGCTCATTATAGCTGCCTTGCTAGCACTTCATTTATACTCTGTAAAACTCACTGTTAGAAACTAAAAACAACCCACATATGTTAACATAGACTGATGGGCAGCTGCATCATGAAATGAAGTCACTTATTTTCCACTCAGAGCAAAGAGGGTACAAGCAAGGAAATGGACCCTCCCTGCACCACAATTACTTCCCCAAGCTCCTCGTGAGGTTCCACATCCCCTTCTCTGGGCTCAGCCTAATGGATCAATTCAGTCTTTGGTGAGTAATTTCAGTTAACAGATGAATTCAAGGAAACCACAATCTGCTCATGGAAAACAGGTGAACAGAAAAAAAGGGAAAATAAATTAAAGAAATGCCTGTTATAAATTCACCAAGCTCTGACGGCAATCCTGGTATTAATTATCCCATTTCCAATGATTTCCCAGGGTATTTAGTTCTTGAAGGAGCTCTATTTCTCATTCATGGGGGTAGTAATGTTTAAAGGGAGAAATTGCTATACAGTATTTTTATCAGAGTCAGCACGGCTGAGAAGTATTTCAAGTGAATTTCAAGAGCTGGCTCATCATGGCAGCTGTGGGAATAATATGCCAGGGGACTCCATTTCTTCAGCAATATAACTTGGTAAGTTCTGAGCAGAGAGAACTCACTTTTAATGGTAGCGTGGATGCCTCCTGGGCCATTTTATGAAGCCATCGCACTCAATCTATGCTTAGAAAAATATTGCACTGCTGAAAAGCAAATAAAACCAGGAAAAAACATACAGTCAGACAATAGATCATTTCCCCACAATCTGCTATGCAGATCAATACAAACAGTTCAAGTTGATTGAACGGTGTAATTCTTTGCCCAGCCCGAGTCAAAAGTGTAAAACCTAATATACTGAGACAGTCGCCCAATCTTACTGTAAATATCAATGTTTTCTTTTTTTAATGCATTAATCACACATGCAGTTTGGTGGATGAGACCCATCTTTTACATTTCCACTTTCAAAATGTGAGACAGTTTGTTGGATAAATACGTGTCTGGTGAATTTTTTCAAAGTGTGGTTTTGATGGCAGCAGAGATGTGATAGTCTGTCCTGTAAACCCATTTTAGCTCAAGGATTGTTGACCTGATAGAAAATAATGTGTCTTGTAGAAATGTTAGAGTCTGTGCTATTGAACAGGCAGCTGTGTATGAGCTAGAGCATCCGGTGAGAAAAAATCTTTGCCCTGAAAGTATCACTGAAATTAGAGCATGCTGAGAGCCATGTTGCTTAAATAAAACCTCAGTTATTTGAAAGATGTAAATACCCAGGCCCAGACACTGCTGATGGACTTGGTGGTGCCTGCATCATGCCATGAGAGAGGGGGGGCAGACTGAAAAATACAAGTTAATAAAATAAAATGGGTTTCAATGCATCCTGGATGACTGAAAAATGGTGTAAAACATCAATACAAATTTTCTGATCTTTAGAGGAAAACTCACACTTAGGCTGAATGTTTAATCTGCCAAATGTCACCCTGCACTTGTGTAGTAGGGAGAAGCGAGAAAAAGGATTGCGAGGGGCTACTGAGCCACTAGGGAAAGTGTTGCTTGACTCTTAGCAGAGCAAAGGTATAGCTGGCCACCTGCTGCCGCAGGTCCAAAGCCCCTCAAATTCAGTCAGAGTCTTTCCAATGAGTTCAGTGGACTTTGGATCAGGCCTATGGTTCTTGGACAGACTTTCAAAACATTGGACCATTTCATCCAAAACAGGACGGTTGGCCACTTTTCTGAACGGCCCTGGGGTCAGGTTTCAAGTTTTGCCTGTCTCTCTCTTTCCTTGACCTCTAAAAGAAAACCCTTCTTGCACTCCCCTATCTTTCTCTTTCCTCCCACCTAGCCCTCTCCTCCCAAACCCATCATTGTCTGGCTCCCCTAAATGTATATAGCTTTCCTATCAGGGCCTAGTAGATGCGGAGACATCCTTCTCCTTATTGCATTGCATGAGCTGGATCTTGCATGATTCTGTATCTTCCTTTGCAGATACACAGGATGCTCAAGGATGTGGCTGATGGAAAAGGACCCAGAAGCATGTGAGATCTGAGTGCATTAGCTATTCAGGCCCAGCAAAGAGGAGGAAGAAATCTGCCACATCTTATTATAGAACCTTCTACTGGGGGAGGGGAGGCTTCTATTGCTCACGAAGGAGAGAGCATAGGAGCATAGACCCCATCGGCTGTTACAAGGAAGGAGCAATGGATGGTCCTGAATAATTTCTCTGACATTCAGGTTCTCAGCATCTCTAAAAGTCAGCCCCTTCTTCTTTGAATGGTCCAACCCCACTATCTTGCTGAGGGAGAGCTATGTGACTAGCACACAATGAACTGCCCCACTTCTGTAAAAAAGATCCAATTAAAAACCTTAGTTAAAAGTCTCAATTAAAAGCTCTCAGGAACAAGTGTGCCTTGCACGGCACCCTGGAGCATGATGAAACACCCACCAGAGCTATTTGCAGCTCAGAGACTGCAGAGGCACCGCAGCTGAACTTAATTGTCAGAATGGCAAGCCCTTATCCTTTTCCTGGTGAACATTTTATGGCCAATGAACCCCAGGAAATAACTGCAGCTGATTATAATGGAAATGCTGAAACCTCTTAAGTTATGGCATCAGGCAGGAGCAGCACTTTTATAATTACTATGCTAATGACCAAGTAATATTGAAGTACTCCTGAGTCATTTTCCAGTATTTTTTAGTACCCATCTTTTATGCCCTGCAGAGGGCTTAAGAGCTGTTGCCACCCTCCTGCTGGGTTCCCATGCAGTTAGTTGGAGATCCCTCGCTATTCCCCTCCGTGGCCACACTGCAGGGGCCAGGACACCTGCTGCCTTTCTCATCTTTGGTTCCCATGCACGGAATTGCTTATCATCCCCTCCTTGGTGCCACTGCAGGGGGCTAAAGTGGAACCAACCTTGCTACTAAAGCCTTTGTAGGAGGCTGAAGAGCTGCTGTTGTTCCCCCCACTATAATGAAGGCAGGGCAGGGAAACAGGGCAGCAGAAGAAAGAGGAGTCAATACAAAGAAATCATGGAAAAGATACAAATCCAAATATAGGAATAATTTCCTTGATATCTGCAATTTCTGATAAATGTCAGTGACAAACAAGCAGTCCCTACTAATAAATAAGGTATTATTAATGAAGAATATCAATAGGTCTCTGTACATTTTGAGGGAAAAAAGAAAATCCAATTCTGGTTTGGGTCTGACAGCTCAACTCCCCACACAGCACTTCCTTAACACCAATTGTCCTTCACCTAGCTGACAACTTAGAGCCGGAGGCTAAGAGTCATTTACTGGGAAAGCAATAATAATAATAATGTTGCTGGAAACTTGAACTTTATTTTTCTTCTGAACAGTGTTTCTGAGAGTGGGAGGTTGCAGTACTGTTTTTAAAAAGAGCTCTCCTTAAGAAGAGTCTGTTGTTAAAAATAAATACAGAGACATGTTTCTAATTCCAGAGAGTGAATTTACAATGAAAGTGAATTCAAATTAAAAGGAACTGCAGATCTTCTTTAAAGTAATGCTCTCTCAGAAGTCTTGAGATTTGTTTCTTCATTTTTATTGTATTGTATTTAGTGTTTGTGAATAGTGTCAGGATACAGCACTGGAAAAGAAAACCCTATATGCAACCACAGTACAAATATTTTATGGGCAGTGGTAGGGCAAGATTTCTCTCATACACGTTAATATGCCCAAGGCTTGGCCTGGCAGGATCACCGCAAGGAGTGAGAGACTATAACATTTTTCATGCCCATTGAATCCTTGGCCATTTTGCTGAGGCTGTCAAATAGCTATTTACTGCCCGTTGCTTCTGATGGGTTCAGTGGTGCAAGACATCTAAATGATGCCATATGGGCCATCCAGTATCCGTCAGGTGGTTATGAATTTTGCTGTGACTGACCTGCACCATATTTACATTAGCGACAAACAATTGAAAAGATCTACCTTCCAATATGTGCTCATTTGCTTGAAATAGGCAGCCCTGAAAAATACTATTATGAGCCCCAATTCTTTATGTTTTGATTGTGGCTATTCAGTTTGGAATGGATCTACTAGCCAATAACTTTGTCTAAGAGGAGCTCAGAGGCAGCATTTTGCAGTAACTTCAGAGCTTCAGAGCAGTAGAGATATGTGAGTGACTGTGAGCCAATGGTTTGGGGAAAGATTCCATTCCCTGCATCCTTTGTATGTGTGCAAGGCCCATTTACTCGAGACTTTTGAAATGGTCCAGAATTTGGTTCTTTGTGATTTAAAGGTTACAGAAATTGTTGTCCTGAATCCAGAAAGAGAGAGGTGAAATGATGAATGCTAAGACTTTCCTGACAAGCAACCAAACCAAGTCATCATCATCCCTAGGCTGGGAAGGAGATAGGTAAGGCCTGTGTGAGACCATGGAAATACTTTTGCAGGGTGCCCCAAAGCCTCTCTGCCCTAATTCCCCTGTTTTTGTTCCTTGTAGCCCTTCTGTCCCAGATTGACAGAAAAATAATATTAACAGAAATAGGATTATAGAGGCACCACTTCGTCAGGACACTCAAACCAAATGTGTAAAAAAAGCAAGCAGAGACCCCCTCCTGTGAAGTAAGGAGCAGAAGGGAAAGGGAGAAAATGAAGTGACAGAATTACCATTTGAGTCAGAAAGATCAATAGCATTAGCCCCTCAAAAAAAATATTTAGGCTTGAAGTTTAAGGGCTTGTCTGCATATATAGTGCTGCAGCTGAGCCGCTGTAGCACTTCCTGAAGATGCTACCTATGCTGACAGGCAGGGTGACCAGAGAGCAAGTATGAAAAATCGGGACAGGGGGTGGGGGGTAATAGGAGACTATATAAGAAAAAGACCCAAAAATCGGGACGGTCCCTATAAAATCGGGACATCTGGTCACCCTACTGATAGGAGAGCTTCTCCATCTCCCTGAGAGGCGGTAGCTATGTCAATGGAGGAAGCTCTCCTGTCGACATAGCGCAGTCTACACTGGGAGTTCGGTCAGTATAACTACATCGCTCAGGGGTGTGGATTTTCCACATGCCTCTACGACGTAGTTCTACGGACATAAGTTTATAGTGTAAACCAAGCCTAAGAAGGGAGGCAAATTAACAGAGGCAGGTTAGTTAGGGGTTTAGTGAAAAAAGAACCTAAGGGGTTTTCCCAATGTCCTATGAAAGTCTGAAACATAGTATTTTAATAGTTCAGCAGAAGATGGTTATTATGAGTCTAACCCATAGGGGAAGAAACTGTCCCAAAGATTTGTTCAAGTTCAGATTTGTTTGTTCCTACGCTAGTTTAACAAAATAAGCAGCTCCACTCCATCATACTTTTCTGTACCATAAAATTCCTAGAAAAACACATAATTTTTGTCCTAAAAATGCTTGCATATCACGTTGGTTCTAGTTTCTGCCTGTGTTACTGCAAAATCCCCATGTATCTTTGGCAGGAGTTTTACTAGAAATTTGATGTCTACTGGGTTTAGATAAAGTGTCAGTTTACCTGTCAGAGATAACATTTCTGATTGTTCTTTTTATGAATGTTAAGTGTAAAGATCTCATATTGCATTCCTTAGGAGCAGTATTCATTGCTTTATCTTTCTTTCACAGATGCTTTGAACTGTGGAAGAGGACATGATGAAAAAAAGCAGGGATAACATATGAAGTTGGCCATACAAATAGAAATGGAAACAAGATGTTATTTATACACATTTTATCTCTGCCAAGTAAAAAGATTTCTTAAGTGAATATTTGAAGGTGGGAAATGATAAATGAAACTTGTCTTGCTCTACGTGGTAAAGTGAATTGCAGGTCTTTTCTCTAACCAATGGATAGGAGATCTACATGGGCAACTCCCATTAGTGCTAATAGATGTCACACACATAAATCCCCATGCATCAATAGGAGAAGCCTATAAGACTTTAACTGCATGCCAATATTTTAAGCTGAACAGAGATAAATGTGTTCTGTGCACACTCAGGGATATGCACCTTTTGACTCTGACTTACCGAAAACAGTGTAATACTTTACATTACACTTTAACATAAGGATCAAAGAACACTTATGGCATGTGCCAGTTTGAAAAACAGATTTTTGAATTTTGACAGCACTACTGCAGACCCATATGGATATTTCAAAAGTTATTTTAATAATTGGAGCTTAAATAGCTTTAAATAAGTAATCTAATTAGATGTGTTTCTTTGGACCTATCAGTGTAATAATTGCATATTAATGCAAAGAAAACAGCTTTTCATTAAAAACTAATCAGTTGAGGTTAATACATTTAATAACTAGCTGGAATTTAATAAACATACAATAACAATGCAATTACATCTAAATTAATGCTTAGGGCCAAAATGCTGCAGTTTGCACTCAGCCTGCAATGAGGTAAAATTTCCATTGACTCAGTGGGAGTTTTAATTGAATATGGATGGTAGGACTTGTCCGTATATAGTTTAATTTGGACAAAGACTCCTAATTTTAGTGTAATTGTCAAATTATTCTAAAAAATATGCACTTAGAACGTCACAGAACAACTAACTTGGGTTGATTACATAGACATTTTATCATGGGCCTCAACTATTATTTTCCACTCAAGGGCAAATATTTCTGTCTGTTCTCATTTTAATTCACACAAAACCCTTCAGGTTTAATACAACCTAAGGAATTTGGGACCAGATTTTCAAAGGTCTGTAGGCATCTAAAGATGCAGACAGGTGCCTAGTGTGATTTTCAAAAGTGCCTTAAAAGGTTTTGGGCCATCAATTTCAATGGGAGCTGGGTGCCTAAATACCTTTAAAAATCGGACTCCTCAGTCTCATTTATACTGTTATGAGTTGGAAGAAACTTTGTTGTGTGTTGAGTGAAAACCCTATTGAGGTTGATAGTTGTGACCTCACCTTTCAGTTGCCATAACTGTAAACATCAGCCCCCTATAAGACAAAAGGTGTATGTGAACCTGCCCAGGAGCTTTGAGGTTGAGTATTGTTTTGGGTGGTGAGTGTGAGAGAACACACAGATACTGAGGTTACAAGCAAGATCAGAGAGAGAGAGAGAGAGAAAGTCAGAGGAAAAGAGACAAGAAAAAGCCAACCAGGCTACATCCTGGTGGAATATTACAGTCTGCGATCATTGATGTCTTGATTGCCTCTTGCCCTCATCACTTGTCATTCTCACATCTTCCCTCATGGGGTGGAAACTATAGCAGAGCCCAGTGGCAAACTCTCCATTCATTGGTCGACCAGTGGTGGCAGAGAGAATATTTAAAATTTGATGTGGCTGTTGTGGAGGCAGAGAAGTTTTCCTGCTTCTCTCTGATAGCATCCTCAGAGTCTCAGTAAAACGGAGTGATAACAGCTTGGGAATATGTACAGTCATCACCTCTCCCGCACAAACTCAACACCTGGAGGAACGTAAGAAGGACAAAGACTTTCAATGGGGGAAGGTGGTTCTGGGCTGGAAGGCAGTTCCAGCCTGTGTATTGAGAAATTATGACCTGTTTGTACCATCTGTCAGGGTGAGACGCTGCTTGACACTGTTTAGTTTGTAGAACTCAGACTGCGAATTTATTTTTATTTCTTAGGTAACCAACTTTGATCTCTATGCTTGCTACTTATAATCACTTAAAATCCAACTTTCTGTAGTTAATAAATCTGTTTTATATTTCACCTAAAACAGTGTGTTTTGGTTGAAGTGGTTGGGAAATCTCAGCTCAGTTTACAAAGGCTAGTGTGTGTCCTCACCACATCGAGAGAGGGGTGGACTGGGTTATGAACTTACATTGGGCAGGCTTCTGACCAGTGCAAGACGATACACTTCTGGGGTACACGGCTGGGGAGTTGGAGGGGCAGGAATTGGCTGGAGCCTCCCTATGGATGGTTCCTGAATGGCTGGGAGATCATTCATGTAACACAGTTGGGTGTGTTCCAGCCTGTGGATGTCTGTGTAAGTGCTGTACCTGCCAGAAGTTTGTGGCTAGACACAGCATGTCAGTGTGAGAGGGATACCTCAGGTTGGCAGGACAGAGGGTTCAGCAGTCCCACAGTCCAGGTTGCACCTCAGGGACCACGTCACAGTCAGTGAATAGAACCTAGGTCTCCTGAGTCTCAGTGCAGTGTGCTAACTACTAGCCTGCACTGCCTCCACTAGCTGCTTAAAGTCAGGTGTTATTGGATCCATTGCTGGCAGAAGTCATTATAGCTTCTTTAAGGAGGACATAATGATGGTGTCCCTCAAACAAGTGGTTGTTAAATCAAAAGACAGGACAGATTATAGTACACGAGTCAGCATGCTCTAGTGGACTAAGCAAAGGGATGAAAGGATGGGACTAATCCCAAACCCAACGTTGGTATTGATTGTCTCTGTACCCACGGTCAAGTTACATAGGACAACTTTTTTCAAACTTGGGTGCTTAAAGTTAGGGACTTAAATTCAGGGGTCCTCTGAAAAATCAGGAACTTTTATTTAGTTGCTTAAATATGGATCTATGTGCCTAACTTTATACAATGAAGCTTGAAATGTTTAGGCTTAACTGCTCTGTTGCTTAATTACCATAGCTGTAAAATGGGGATAATTATAGGGGTGTTGTGACAATTAACTAGTTAATATTTGTGAAGCCCCTTATAGTTCCTTAAACTCACCAAAAATGTTCATGGAACCCTCCACATGGTTGGGACTTAGAGCCTGGAAGATGCACAGAATTCCAGCTTGTCCTTTGCAAATCTTTTCTATGTTGGCAAATATGCACAGATTTCAGCTGTGCTTCACTTCTCATTGCACCAGGAGGCTATGAAGAAGAGGACTTAAAGAGGGTTCCCCCTCCAAGGCACATATTGTACATAAAAGGTATCAGTAAAGTTTTGGGAAAATGCCAAATAATCATCTCTTTAACTCTCATGAAAATTATCAGGCTGGCCTTGTACATCATCATGTGATCGTGGTGGACAGCAGTACTTTACAGTTTCACAGATTAGAAGTCCTGAAGGGATCATTGTGATCATCTAGCCTGACTTGCTGCTTAGCCCAGGCCATGAGACTTCCCTGACTTAGCCCCTATTTGAACTAGTGCAGATCTTTTTGGAAAAAACATCTAATTTTGATTTAAAAATTGCCAGTGACGGAGAATCTACCCCCCAAACTTTGGTAAGTTGTTAATTGTTCCAATGAAGGGAGGGTACAGTCAGAAAGGTTCTGTAGCCTCATACAGAGAGGCTGATACTGGTTTTGCATAAGGAAGCACATTACATCAGTGTTCCACTGACAACCTAGTGCTTTGAGGTGTAATTTAAGGTGGTTGGAGTCCTAGCTACGTGAGAAATTGCCTCTTTCCCAATATGGCATTTGAGGTCATCTGGTGATCTTGAGCTATATGTCCTCAGACCTGAATGTCTGAGGACTGCTACTACAGGGAATTCTCAGTGGAGGGCCCACATCTCTGGAATTTACATCTACTATTTGTTTAACAGAGTCTAAATTTGCTACCTTTCAGGGCACAGTGTGTAGCTTATTTGTTTACTAACACTTTTGGCTGAAGGGTGACATCAGGCATGCTTGTAATCTGCTAGCTGAAAAAAATCTATTTTGTTCATTTATTGTTTATTTTGTATTGTTTTACATTTTGTAAAATTTAGGGCTGTCAAGCGATTAAAAAATTAATTGTGATTAATCACTCTGTTAAACAATAATTAAATACTATTTATATAAATATTTTTGGATGTTTTCCACATTTTCAAATATATGGATTTCAATTACAACACAGAATACAAAGTGTACAGTGCTCACTTTATATTTATTTTATTATAAATATTTGCACTTTAAAAATAAAAGAAATAGTATTTTTCAATTCACGTAATACAAGTACTGTATTGCAATCTCTTTATCATGAAAGTTGAACTTACAAATGTAGAATTATGTACAAAAAATAACTGCATTCAAAAATAAAACAATATAAAACTTTAGAGCCTACACGTCCACTCAGTCCTACTTCTTGTTCAGCCAATCGCTCAGACAAACAAGTTTGTTTACATTTGCAGGAGATAATGCTGCCCGCTTCTTGTTTACAATGTCACCTGAAAGCGAGAACAGGTGTTTGCATAGCACTGTTGTAGCCAGAGTTGCAAGATATTTACGTGCCAGATGCACTAAAGATTCATATGTCCCTTCATGCTTCAACCACAATTCCAGAGGACATGCGTCCATGCTGATGACGGGTTCTGCTCAATGATCCAAAGCAGTGCAGACCAATACATATTCATTTTGATCATCTGAGTCAGATGACACCAGCAGAAGGTTGATTTTCTTTTTTGGTGGTTCGGGTTCTGTAGTTTCCACATCGGAGTGTTGCTCTTTTAAGACTTCTGAAAGCATGCTCCACACCTCATCCCTCTCAGATTTTGGACGGCACTTCAGATTCTTAAACCTTGGGTTGAGTGCTGTAGCTATCTTTAGAAATCTCACATTGGTACCTTTGCATTTTGTCAGAGCTGCAGTGAAAGGGTTCTTAAAACAAACAACATGCTGGGTCATCATCCAAGACTGCTATAACATGAAATATATGGCAGAATGCAGGTAAAATACAGAGCAGGAGACATACAATTCTCTCTTTTAATGAGCGTCATCAGCATGGAAGCATGTCCTCTGGAATGGTGGCCAAAGCATGAAGGGGCATATGAATGTTTAGCATATCTGGCACGTGAATACCTTGTAATGCCAGCTACAAAAGTGCCAGGTGAACGTCTGTTCTCACTTTCAGGTGACACTGTAAATAAGAAGTGGTCAGCATTATCCCCCACAAATGTAAACAAACTTGTTTCTCTTATTGATTGGCTGAACAAGAAGTAGGATTGTAGGCTCCAAAGTTTTACTTTTTTGTTTTGTTTTTGAATGCAGTTATGTAACAAAAAATAAGTCTACATTTGTCAGATGCGCTTTCACGATAAAGAGATTGCACTACAGTACTCGTGTGTGTTGAATTGAAAAATACTATTTCTTTTGTTTATCATTTTTACAGTGCAAATATTTGTAATAAAAATAATATAAAGTGAGCACTGTACACTACACTTGGTATTCTGTGTTGTAATTGAAATCAATATATTTGAAAATGTAGAAAAACATCCAAAATATTTAATATATTTCAATTGGTATTCTGTTGTTTAACAGTGTGATTAATCACGATTAATTTTTTTGAGTTAATCGCATAGGTTAACTGCGATTAATCGACAGCCCTAGTAAAATAACATTGTTACAATGTACCAAACATTTTTTCATATTAAGAGGAAAACAAAGTTCCTTCCCCAAAAAGCATACAGTTTAAAAACTAAACTTTGCCTGCACTTAGTGAAATAATACACCTAAAGATATAGTGGTGAGTATATTTTTCACAACAGAGAAGTAAATAAATCATGCAAATCTTGAGCTGTAGTTTTATATATATTATTTTGTAAAGTTTAAAAAGATCTCACTGTAAATGTTCTCAAAACTGGGTTAGAATACAGGCTGCCCTGCCCTTCAGCTACAGATTGGCTATTTCTGACCAGAGCTCAGGTCATTGGGAGTCGCAAAGTGGGAGAGACTGGATTTCATTTATATATCTGTCTTGCAGATAGAGAACTTTGGGATTCCAGATGAGTAGTGCTTCAGATTTACACATAAATTGTCTCTGAGGATTAGTGTGATACTGACAGCAAAGAATTACAGAGCAAGGGAAAAAGTTAAAACTTTTCACACAAGGGAAAGGTTCTGAACAGTCAAATTCAAAGGTATTTAATAAACTTCTGAGTCTGACAAATATTTTCCCTCTGTATGTAGATTTGTTTGATAGTGTGTGGAAAAGTTGTGGGAATAAATGAGTCACTAATTGCTGTAAAGTTTTAGGTTAATCAAAACACCGTGGAAAAGCAGATCAATTTAAATGTTTTTCCCTCCCAACATGTGAGGTCTGAATATAGGCAATCTATAGTTCTAATGATCTCTGTGGGATCTATGCATAGATGTAACCTCCATTAGATTTAGGTGGCACGTAGTGAACTAAATTCAGGTCAGGTAACTGGCTGCATCTCTATTAGCACAATGGAATTGCACCCTGTAGTAGATCTAGTCTGGGTAGCTGTAGAGAAAGTTCACAGGAAGCCCAGGTTAAGCTAAACACATTCTTCCTAGGGGATTCAGTGTATTTACAGGCTTTATATTTCTGCAGAGTAACACAAAGCAGTATAGTCTCTAACCACATTCCCTACATGCAGTATGAAGGTCTACAGGCTCCAGTCACTCCCCCGCTGAACTTAAGCACTTATGGCTAACAAACCCCTATCTCCTCCTACAACAAGAGCAGCCAGACTCAGGCTTGCCCCCCACCCTTTTAAGTTTCTGAGCCTAATTAGCCTCAGCTGCACCCAATTGCCTCAGCTGAGGGAGACACTCTGCACTAGGGATGTGAAATCTCAGCTGGGATTTAATACCTATAGTTGAATACCCCTCTCCAGCTCAACATGTCTTCCTCCTAGGAGCAAAACTGGAGTGGAACACAGCAAGCCTGTGGCACCCCCTGAGGCAGCTTAGAACAACCTTTATACCCAGTTATTCACACCTGTTTACACCAGTCTAAATTTGGTGCAAATATATTACAGCCGGAGGAAAGATTTAGGTGGAAAATCAGAGCTCACCTAAAACAATTACTGTATATTTGTACCTATCAGACTCCTCTATGTGTGATTCAAAACCAGGGAGCTTTATGAGGTATTATGGTTAGTACGAGGTTAGTATTATGAGGTTGCCACAAGGAAAAGGTTCAGAAAAGCCCCCCACTTATGGATGTTCATTTGAATCAAAGCCTGGGAAGTTCCCCACATTTTTCCTGGTAAATTGTAAGTTGTTATAATAATATCAATGCATCTAATTGATATTAGGGAATTAATCAAGGTCTGTTATTGATCAAGTTTGTGTTGTGCAATCACTTGAGTAGAAATAATATTTTGCAAGGGAATTGCCAGGTACATAATGCCAATGATTTCTAATATTTACTGCTCCCTAAGGGACACATGTATTCATATTACTGGAATTTGCAGCATAATGATTCACAAGCAAGGCAGTCCATGGTCCCAAATGAATTCACATCCATTTGGTTAAAATCAAGGGTATATTTGACTATATTTAAAAGTATGTTCAAAGGACTATGCTACTCCCTACTTCTTAGTAAGAAGAGTGTGAGCTCTTTAACAGAAATTGCCTAAATTTCTGTTCTCTCCCCTTTATGTCCTAGGAAGTCTTATTAATTCAGCAAGTTTAGGGGGAACTTCTAAACAGTAAATGGTACACATTACAACACTAAGGAATATAGAATTCTTACATCAAGCATTAAGGGCCATATTGTGCTCCTAGTTAAAGTGGTATTAATCTGGAGTAATTTAATTGAAGTTAATGGGGTTATTCAAGATTTGCACCAGTGTAACTGAGAACAGAAGTTAGCTCTAATAACTGATATTAGCCATAGCCAGAACGGCACAGGCTCAGCTGCAGTAGTAAAGTAGCTGGGAATCACCACTTCAAATCAAATTAGAGGCTAAAATGTGAGTGAGTGAAGCTGGAGCGTTAAGAATGGAGAACTAGAAAACAATAATACCTGCAATAATTTACTTTCACTAATACACTCAAATAGTCCCGTGGTTAATGTACAAGACTAAGACTCGGGATACGCTGGATCTATTTCTATCTCGGCTAAAATGTTTTCTGGGACCCTTGGCAATTTGGTTGATATCTCAGTTTCCATTTATGTAAAATGGGGATATTGTCATGTACCCATAGAATATGTGAGACTCAATTAATTAATGTGGTTCTTAAAAATACCCCAGTTGCCTCATGATCATTGTGAAGAGGGCTCATTCCGTGGTACTGGGGACTGTGCCTTCAAGGACTGAGCTTCTCAGAGGGAGAATCTGGGCAGGGCACTGCGAAGTGCTTGTTGTTCTGCTCAGCCAATTGGAACCAGACACAGAGTAAACCAGATCTCTTGCAAGCATCTTCAGCACTAAGGCCCAGATCATCAAAGATATTTAGGTGCCTAACTCTCAGAAGGGGGTTTTATGCTAGCTCCAAGCACCTGTCTTCTTTCCCATATGAAGGCCCTTAGGCGAGGACTCTGTGCAGATGGAGCTCTGTGGGAGGTTGATGCTGGGGTGCATTGGTATGTTGCAGAAATCTTGGCAAGACATAATACAGCTGAGCTGCCAGAGAAGGCTCAGCCAATAGCAGTGCCAGTCCTAGCAGAGCTGTGCTCTGTGGGGGTGAATGGAAAAGGAGCTCTCCCTACAGAATGCCTCCTGGCTCTGTATGGAAGCCCCTTTGTGGCACATACCCAATATTCACATGGTTTGGAAGCAATGCAGCTTCCAAAATCCTTCCTTGTCTTCCCATAGCCATCCTTGTCTTCCCATGCTTGTAGGTCCTCAAATGAAGAAGCATGAAAGAGAAAAGCAGATCAGTCATAGGGATATGCCAATAAACTTAACAGTTAAATTGATTGTGCATGCATCAATAATGCTGATAAACAGGCCTTATCCACCATAAAGCAACTATGTTAAAGTTAATGATCCAGCTACTGCATGGCAGCACTACTGTATTTTGATTTGGGCACTTTTAATGAGTCAATTAAAAGTATTTAATTGTAAATACTTTAATAAAGGCAAAGATCTAATGCTTAAGTGATTCATACAGTAGTTCTTACTTAGAAAATAATATGGTTTTCATTTCTGAATCTATTAATGGAAAGAAATTAATATGAATGTGACAAGCATCAGTATATTTTCTAGCAAAAGGAAAGAATAAAATGTGAACTACAAATAATTAATGTTAATAATAATGATGATAATTTGCTTACTCTCAAGGAATATTGTTTAAAATATATTAGTCTTGGTATCCTGACTATTTTGAGTGTGTTTGTGGCTGACATAAAGACAAATTCATTAACTTAACCACAATTACAGCCAAATAATGGCAACCAAACCCTAAGTTATCTAATCTACCTCCATTATTTATAGTATGTTTAATCACCTCTTGCTGTTGTATCTAGACAGCAATATTCTCCAGAGTTCATGCTTTGGCAAGCAGAGAATACACTGTAATTTCCCCAGTAAAAAAGCTAAAATATATGAAAACTTTTAGTTTAGCTGCAAAATACAGCCATTTCCCATAGTGTAAGCAAGACCACAGATGACAATTCCTTCTAGGTCTCACAATTAAAGGACTGAATGAACAGGACATTAGAATGCATAATTTCAATTCTATGTTGCACACTTCTTTGGCATAATTGTTTTCATTGCCCTTCTCACAAAGCTTTGAGATGAATGGCAAACACAAACTCTGATGCTAGATTATGCCATTTTAGCACAGGGAAGGTGGGGAATGACAATCTCTCTCAGGGAGCACTGGGAAGCATTCCCCTTTCCAGATATCCCAAATGCACAGAAGTCATGCGCTTGTGAATCCCTTTGGGGGGGTGCAGCTTCCTATCCCCATGCAGCTGGCCAGCTCTGCCAGCCCATGTGTATGGTGTTACAAGAGATGTCTGTATATAGTTAAACAGTTAATAGACAGACATCAGTGGATTGGGCTATAGAATCTGTAGCATAGTTCCTAGGTTTTGTAGGACCAATTACATTTCTTGTTGTTTGTACATGCAAATAGATTCCTCTGTGTAGTTCTTGACATCATCTCTTAACATATGGGAAGAAAAAGTTTGGTCTCATTTTGGGGAACTGTGTGCACCCAGGAGGAATAGGGAGAGGAGAGTCCCTTATGCTTTCCCTCATGCATGGATCACCACAAAAAGGCTAGAAAAAGTCTGCCTATGAATAAGGCATGAGTCACAGAGACTTAAATTGAAAAAAAATTCTTCTGGTAGTATGTATTATAATATCTTTCTTTTTCTCATGACTGTCATTGGGAGAAATTCATTTCCTTTACATATACAGTGCATCTGAGTTTTTAAACAGGTTAATTTTCAGAGCAGGGTTATGTGGGGGCAGGGAGGGAATAAAGACCTTACAGAAAGTCTGGGGTTAAATCTCCCTTTGAAAATGTTCGGAGAGAACATGCCATCCAGTGCATTCCAAAGATAAATGTCTGCTCTTCAGAAGTATTTTTATGATAAGGGTAAGTCAATCCTGGCAAAAAGAACAGGAGTACTTGTGGCACCTTAGAGACTAACAAATTTATTTGAGCATAAGCTTTCGTGGGCTACAGCCCACAGGGATTTATGGTCACAGATTCTGGGGGGAGGAAGGGGAAGGGTTGAACTCCATATTAGACAGGAAAATTGCCCAAATCTTCTTTTCAAACTATCATAGAAATTAGAGATGGGAAAGAATTATTCTGTGATCCCAAAACATGATTGTTCTGGGCAGTACATCGTTAGAATTCTACCTAGTCTAGTTTTATAAGTCCCAGTCCCAGATGGGGCTTCCTATCTTCCTTGGAAGACTGCTCTACAACCTAAATCACAGGCTGTATTTCAGGATAGCCAGCCTAAATTTTCTCTCTCTTAAGCACACCCCATTATTTTTAGCTAATATTTTACCTACATGTATCCCACTAAATAAGTCCTCTCCTTCCGTAGTTCCACCCAAATATTTATTGTCATTATAATCCTTTTACCAAACGATACATAGTTAGATATTTTCACTTTTCCTCATAAATCAGTCACTCTAGCCCTCTTATCATTTTTATTGCTCTTCTCTGAACTTTCCCCAATTTGTCAATATCTATGTGGTAATTTCCCCCTCCCTGAGTTCAGAAACAGATTGGCCAAAAATACGAGCAAGAAAATAATAGCGAAGTTATCTCTATGGAAAAATTTGGTCCTATGTTTAATTGCCCCCGTAGGAAACAAAAGTAGCTGTAACTGAAGCCATGGTACTTTCTGTGCAGCTAAGACTGGCTGAAAACTGTAAGACTGTAGGATGCTGAGTGAACAGCTGCTGTGTTATTGTGAACTGGGTAATACCGTTATGATAAAATTATTAAAAAACAAAAAGTACCCAGACACGGCTGCCTGTATGTCATTTGATTCATCTTCCCACATCATAAGGACACTGCTTCAGATATCTATCCCTGATTTTTAATGGGAACTTAAGCATGTGCTTAAAGTTAAAACACATGCTGTGATCCAGGGACCTCTGTCAACTGGCAGAGGGTACAGGGGTACATAAAGGTTACAGGGATCCTCTGGGTCTGGTGTCTACCTACCAGTCCACCAAAAACTGTCATGTAAGTTTGTGTCACGCTGGACATCATAATCATTTTGAGATGTATGTATGGAAAGTATGTGAGGAGTTATGTATATATAGTAAAAATTATGTTCTCTGGATCTATGAGTTAAGGCAGGTCACCAAAAGGTGATCCACATACTCCTGCCAGGCAGAGGGGAAGAGATGCTTATCTCTCTCTGGCTGGTCATGTGCAAATTGAGTATTATATGGTTCATTAAATGGATGCCCATTTACAATCAATAGATTGTGGATGCTGCAGGAAAAAACCTAAAAATAGCAAGGGTGTCCTGTTTATGAGTAAGGACAATCAACTTCTGAAACTATATTTCGGGTACAGAAGGACTCCCAGATACCATTCTCGAGGGAAGTAAAATGTTAGTGGGTTTGCTTCATGAAAATGGGATCTCAACCAGGCTTGCCTGAAAATGCTGGGAAGAACTTTGAATGAGATAAATTTCTTCAGACAAGAGGGTAACTTTTTAGTTACGTTTAGGCCATAGAAAACATTCTTCTCCACTGTCAATGAAATGGGCCCTAATCAACACTTGGAGCCTTAAGGCTCACAAAGCTACTATTCTGGGAGATTAGTGTTGAACATTACTGAGCTAGAAGAGGAGTGTACTGTTAGGGACATTCACACATATACATTTGGGAAATTTTCAGAAATACTTAAGGACTTAAGGGACACAAGTGCTAATGACGTTCAATGGGGCTTGTGCTCCTAAATCCTTGAGGCACTTTTAAATATTTGCCCCATAAATCACAACCTAAACTAAAACAAGTTTTTAAATTACGGACTAGGTAAAAGTGGAACAAATGGTAGAAAGCAGGTCTTATGTTTATTCTATTAGACTTCAAAAATTGTGATATAACAGTGGCAAAATTTCCTACAGAGGAGCTTTATGCTACTCATAAACCTTTGACACAGGCAGTATGTGGAGGAACAATTATGGACTATTCATAAGTATTACTTGACATTTTTAGAGCTGGATGCAAGAAGGGTTTGTCTTCTTCTCAGGTTTAATTATGACTTTTTCAAGTAGAGTGATCCTACTGCATGGGTGTCACTGCACTTACCATAGTAAGGAGAGAGAATTTAAACTTTGTGTGTAGGGTGGAGCGGGAGAGAGAAATTTGCACAAGAATTGTTATCTGTTTTTACAACTATCACCTTCATTCAATGTTTAACTTTAGTAACAAGATATTAAGGTATTTGCAACCCACATACATCAAATTGCATGGATTATACAAGAGAGCATTCTACCCTAAAGAAAAAAAAAGAATGAAGCCAGAAGATAGTGTTTTTATTAAATATCTAAAATATTTACATGCTAAGCACTGTAAATCAAGTTAACTGGTGGCTATAGCTCAAAGCTCAGTTGTAAGCTTAATATGTTTTTTTACATATTTTTTTATACTGCAATGGGTAGCTGTCATGGCTGCAGTCAAGCACTCCCTCATGGCCACTCATCAGATTGCTGAGAGGAGCTCCAGCTGCTGAATCCTCCCGGGTTTTAAGTCACTGAAGTCTGAACAGAGTCTAGGCACTGCCCCTGCATTGGGGTCACTAGGCACACTGCCAGGGTGCGGATCCTCTGCCTAGCATCCCCTCCTGAGAATTGTGACCCTGCAGCCCACTGCCCAGACTTCTGTAACCAGTGCTGACTCACCAAACTCACGCATAGTTTGCCCACCACATGGGTGGTCTGGGCCCACAGTTTGCCTCTTCAAGGGGCACATGCTGCACATATAACACACAGACAGACTTTGCACAAGAGTTTAAAAACCATTGTTTCGTTTCTTAATCTCATGAGAAATAAACAGATCTATTCAAAAATAATAAACCCTACACACATGTCTCTGTCTCAGTTTCCCCATTACTTCATGGTATTTTTGGGGGTGGGGTCAGATTCATCTAGGGCATCCAGGGAGCCTCTGTTGCGATGCATGCCTTGTATCCTGAAACACTGAGCCTTCCCCGCTACCTCACCTTGTCTGACCTTGGCTGGTCCATCCCCTTCCTCTTTGCTCTGCCCAAGCTTCCTGTGTGGTTCTCTCAGTCTACCCCATGTCCTTTTTAGTGGTTGCATTACCACCTTGCTGTCATTGTTTTGCTGCTGGTAAGTCTCCATTCTCCAAACCCGTGTTTAGGGAAGCTGGGGAGAATTGGTTTCCCCACTCAGGCAACCACTTTGTATATTTATTGTCCTGTCATTAAATCCTAATGACTCACCATTACCCCTGATCTGGCAGGGAAAGCACTGTCAGCCCATGGTAGATTCAACATATACATGCAGGCAGCCAGGGGATACAACAATTTTCATAGTAAGAGCGTCATAATATCAACCAGAATTTATAAGTTGTACATGCAGATTTCCCAAACTGTCACAGTAGCATCTGAACAAAACTAATTTTTCCGACATTTGATATGGAGACTTATATAGTTTTCTGTGATTTTGCTTAGATGACCTAAAAAAGGAAACAGTACAAACAAAACAAGAAGTTTCGTTCATTCTGAAAACCACAGGTGGATATTCAAAAGGGCTCGGCATTGGCCTCATTCTGGTCTCAGTGAAGTCAGTGAGAGTTTTACCATTAAATAGGCTCTCAGGTACAATAATAATGAGTATCATAGAAGTATCTAAGACAGAGAGACAGACTTTGCGGGCTGCAAAGTTAGGTAAATGCGGAACCCTTTTGAAAATTCTAAACTACAGTCTCACAATACAAAGTGACTTAAAGTATAACTAAAGATTAGAAAACCAGACTGGATAAAATAAATGTAACTCCCTTTCCTGGCCACCTCAAATGGCATCCAAACGGACATCACTTTGAATATGTTTGGTTAACTCTTTCATCATATTTTTAAAAGCATATACGTTTGCACAGGTCCCAGACAATCTCTGGAGCAGAAATACCAAAATATTACAAATGCTGTTTTTTCTTGTTTATGAAAATATCAGAATCAGGATGTAACAGAAATCTTTGGCCCACTCAGTTTTGCAAGCCCAAGAAAATCAGATAGTTCAGCTTTGTTTTGACATATTAATTGTTTTTGGGTGTTTGCCCAACTGGAACCAAAATACCAAATCCCTTCTAAAGTCCAACCATACATTGATTGTAAGGCAGGGACCTGCTCTAGAAGCAATCTTTTATTGCACTTTCAACGCTCAGCATGGTTTGACTTAGTGAAAAAAAAAATCTGTGGAGATGTATAAATAATAGAACTGATTGAAAAATGTCCTGGAAACATCAGAAGTTGATGCCATTTCTGCCCCGTCCGCCCACTGCACATTGTCCCATCAGAAATAGGGCTAGTTGAAAATTCACTCCAAAAACTAGAGTGACACATTCACAAAAATTCTGACATTTTTTTTGTTGCAGCTCTAATAAATAATTATAAATACAATATAATAAATAAATAAATAAATAGTAAATCCTTCTATTGATCAGTTCACACAGCTGGTACTTAGCACTAGGATACCTGTGTGCAAGAGGAATAACTATAACCGAGGCTAATTCAAAACTGATTAGATCACAAAGCAAAGGGCTAAAAGAAATTAGAAAAAACACCAATAGAGGCCTGATGCATTATCTAAAATGTATTCAACAGACTTAGCCTGACAAGGCCTAAGACTGGAAGTAGTATAAAGGTAATTTTTGTAGGTAAAAATTTTTGTTTTACACCAACAGAAGCTGCTCTCACTTGAAATATCTTTTGCTGCTGCATTGACATCATACGGATGCTACCGCAGCTGCAGAATTGGTCTCTCTCTCTCTCTCTCTCTCTCAATACACCCATAAACTGTTTCCATGGCTACAGAGGCCATGAAAAACTTGGCAGCCTGCTGGAACCCCACAGCCACAACACCTCCTATATATTCTGAAGGCATAACATCATCTCTGAGGTGGCTGAATAATTCTTAAGTGGTCACTAGGTTGGTTCCACTATGCTGGGGGGTGCTGGAGGTGAGAGATGAGTACAGAAGGCTTGCACCATGGACAAATCCACAGAGGCTCCCTGTGCACAATCGTGGGTGGGTGGGTGGGAAGTAGGAATAAGGGAGAAGGTGGGAGAGGGCTGACAGATCCACCATCCAACCCTCTGGGATAGGGGATATGGGAACTGTGGATGCCATTGCAGTCTAAAGGCTGAAGGGTAGCATTCTGTCCCTCATGATCTTGCAGGATCTCCTTACAGGTGATATGACATTAGGCCTGCATTATATAATAAAAAAAAACCCTGGACCATATACACATTGACTGAATTTGGCACATAGGCCTGTTGATACAAACAAGTCAATCCAATGAAATTGTTTCTTCAGCCTCATTTGACCAAATAATTGCACCAATTATTTTAACTCCATTTCCTCTAGTCTTTAGTTTTAAATGCATTATTAATTAGCCAGTTTGATTGTAACTTTGTTCACCTGATTAATTCTCATGAAGATGGGAAATTGAAAGCATTTGCATTTGTTTTTATTAACGTTGAAATAATTCTACCTCAAAATTGTTAGCAAAGCAAGCAAGCACACTTAACTGGTAGCCAGGGTATCATGATTGGAATATCTACTTATTTTTTATAACTTATTTTCTATTAAATGAATTTGCTTTCACTGTATCCTGGCTCCTTGTCTGCTCACTTCCTTCCAGTATTCTAGTGAATGAATTTGCAGGAAGATTAATCAAGACAGCAATTTGTAAGAAAATATTGTAGAATATTCACAGAATTTAAAACCACAAGTCTTTGACCTGGAAATCTAATTCTAATTCCAATCAAGGAATAGAAACATACTGTGCGTGACCTACGCAAATAAGAAAAACACCCTCAATTTCAAATTGCTAATACTGAACATTCAAAGCAATACTTGTCATGAACAGTTAGTTGCAATCTATAGACTGAAACATTGAATAAAACAACCACGAAATACATTTGATAATGGACAAATTTCTAGAAACCATGTTCTGTTTGTAGGCAATTGGCGAACAGAAAAAAAGGCTACGTGTCACAAAATTCACTGCAAATAGTTCACTTCTTAGCTCATGCCTGTGGTCTCATGCCAAGATTTTGTGTGTAATGTTAATCAGTGTAGTTAACTATAGAGCAGCTACTGTGGTGATCCTGCAGGTGGACTCCAGCCTCTGTGCAGAGCTCAACAGCCTTCTGCTTGCTTGCAACAAATTTCAGCAGTGTGGTCTAAGAATGTTCAAACAATTAAATTGTTTTGTTGTGTGAGTGTTGTAATACTTTATTTAGAATATCTTAGAGGAGAGGTTCCCAAATTTTGGTTTGTGGAGAACTGGCAGTACAAGGAGATTTGGCTAATGTCATTTCCAACAGTAAATTGCTTTAAAAGATGGCTAAACATACATTAAATGCTGCCATAATCTCACTGTGTCCATGTACTGTAGTTGGGACAGGTATATGATACAGTCATGAATGGGAACAGAGGTGGTCTTCACAATTTTAAATGGGAGAGGAAGTGGATGGTTCAGGAGAAAAATCAGTTTAAACTGCAAAAATATGAGAATCCCTGAATCAATGTGATAACATGATCACAGAAAGTTCTGTTGTTACGCTTGGAGAAGAGGACTGTTATTTATATCAGGTGCCAGATAGCAACTTCTGTAATTAAGGTTAAAAGTAGTTAGTATTGTATGTCCCTGTTTTCAGTCACTAATACATTTCTGAAACATTTCCCTTTCATGCTGACATTTCCATTCTGGGTCTATGCCAAAGCTGATTTTTGTAAAGGATGAATAAAAATAACTCAGCTATATTTTGATTGAGAGGAGAATGAAAACAGATACTTTTTCCTATTATAAAATAGGCTTGTAACCATTTTTGAACAGCTCTGCAACCAAAATGGCTGTGTTTTAAAACTTACAATTTAACATAGAAGTAGTCCTTACCCAGCTGTAATGTATGGCTTTATTCTGGAGGAAATTGGTTTTGATTAGACCAATAATACATAATGAATAACATATCGTCAACAAATCCAGTATATTTTTTGCTTGACTCATTAAGTATGCACCTAAGGAATGATGCACCATGCATACATTCATAGCTGAGTACACACTTAATGCTTTAGTCCTCAGAATGACACCCAACTTGCCATGACACATTTAGCAAATATTGTGGGAGACTTGGGAATGTATCTGATAAAAGTGATTTTTCTTGCTGCTGCATTCCCCACCAAAATGGCTTAGGGGAGACTAGTGAGCTACCGCTAGAAGGTTCTAAATAACATTCCCAGATTTTTCCTTTACTGGCCTTAATGCCTGTTTCCACATCATCAGTCTTATTTACCAAAGCCTTACTTCAGAATTTTTGAAGTAAGAAGGAAAAGCAAGGAAATTTTCCACATCAGGAAAATGCATGTTTCCATTCATCTTTCAATGCAGTCAAAAGTCAGGATGAAAAAAAGAAAAAGCCAGATTTTAAGTGTGACTGCTATGTTATTAAATATTTAAGGAGTGTAGAATATGCGGTCTTAACAAATACATTTATAACTGCAGGCATGTCAATATTTTTAAAGGTCAAGTATGGTTCTTCACAGTCTTTGTAATTACAGTCTTCATTTGAGAGGGATCATGACTTTTGGTGATTTCATTTAATAACCTTAAAATTGAAGTTCGGCTCTTTGTGGAATACTCAAGGACAACTTCTCCGAGAGATATTTTACTATAAGATTTCAGCTGATCAGCGATTTAATGTAAGCCACAATTAAGGACTAAATACATTGTTTCATATGCAAATAATTTCTAATTTTTTTACAACACTCTTTATTTTTAAACTGTTTAAACATGGGCCCATGTCCTCTCTTTTCCTTTTGGAAACCCACTGAAGGGAACATCTCTAGCCTTTGGTCCCTCAGTATTTTGGGCTGTCTTCCCCTTCTGGAGACAAGATAAGTTTTAATGCAGAACAGCCAGGGGCACAGGAACCAGTTCTGTTGGAAGACTGAGATCTGAAAGAACGAAAGAGACATTTTCTTGGCATGTTGGGTCACCCATTCTTTTTGCAGTGACCCTTGTAACACCATCGGTATGGTAATTTTCCTTGCTGTGCAGCCATTGGCTGGCCCCCATGCCAGCTATGCAGGTCGGCTCTCTTTTTGAAATTGGCCTACATTAAATGTAAACTGAGTACCTTTTAGATCACACCAGCAGGAACTACATGGGGCAGTTAGAGCATAGCGCTTTACTGAGCTTTACAAATCACAACACTCCAGTGTGCTTTGCCACACCATGTAGAGAGGCTCTAAGTTTCATTTTCAAAAGTGACTTAGGTACTTAGGAGTGTCATTTTCAAAAGTACTTAGGCAAGTAACGATGCAGATGGGTGCTTAGTGGGATTTTAAAAAACACATAAGCAGGTTAGATGCCTAGCTGCAATTGAAATCTATGGGAGTTTAGCATTTAACCTGCTTAGGCATTTTTTGAAAATCCCACTAGGCACCCCTTTGTGTCTTTAGGCACCTGAATACCTTAGAACATCTGCCCTTTATGTCACTTTGGCACTTTTGAAAACTTTACCTGACTGCTCCATTTTTTATAAATAAGAATGATACCAACAATTCATGAATTTTAACCTTCCCTCGACTATCATCTTGTGCTACTTTCTACATTTACAATATATAAAACAAAGCAATAGAAATCATACAAGTCATTCAGCAATGTAACCTGTTAAGTTTTGAAGTTTATATAATCCATACAGGGCTCATTACATTATGAGAACAACAAGACAGTAAGATCATCAAGTGAAGTCCCATGCTATATCATTTTCTCCCTTTCCTGACTCAGGATCATCCATGTTGCTTACAGAGCTTTGAAAGTTTCCCTCTGCTTTAATTCCTCAAGTATTCTGTAATGATCTGACCATCTTAAGTCAAAGAAAACTGGATGGGATTCCTTTCTGAGTCCATATTAGAGTTCCTGAATAGGCCAGATGAACTGCTGTTGAATGAAGCAAGAACACTCTCTCAGCCTGATTGTTTCCTGTGAAGAGCCCTTGTCATACCATAAAAAAGAATGGGGAACTGGACAAAACTCTTCCCAACTGCACACTGCAGTGAAACACTGCACGGCAAAGAATTTTGGGTTGCATTAACAGAGGCATAGCATGCAAATCATGGGAGATGATTGTACTGCTCCACTTGCTGCTGGTTAGGCCTTAGCTGGAGCACTGAGTTCAGTTTTGGTCAGCACTGTATAAAAAGGATGTAGAGAAACTGGAAAGGATCCAGAGGCAAGCAACAAAGATGACCAAAGGAATGAAAACCATATGAGCAAAGGCTGAAGGAACTGGGTACGTTTAGTTTGGAAAAAAGGAGATTAAGGGGGGACATGATAGTGGTCTTCAAATAAATACTTGAAAGGCTACCAAAAAAAGATGGAGAAAAATTGTTCTCTTTTGCAACAGAGGGCAGGACAAGAGGCAATGGGTAAAAACTACAGCATAGCAGATTTAGATTAAATCTCATGAAAAATTTTCCTAACTGTCAGAACTGTAGAGTAGTCGTGGAATCTCCTTCACTGGAAGTTTTCAAAAAGAGGCTGGACAGCCATCTGTCTTGGATGCTTTGGACCCTACAAATCCTGCACCTTGGCAGGGGGTTAGAGTAGGTGACCCTTGCGGCCCCTTCTAACCCTATGATTCTATGATAAGGCCACTTAGTCACCTCCCTGCCATCAATTTCTAAGAGGAAAAATACTTTTTACCTCTCTTGAAAACTTTTAAAGTTAGAATCCAGAGCTTCAGTAATCTAGTATTTCTCACATACTGTACAGCATATCCCTAATGATAGGAAATATGAATCTGTGGAATTAAATGACAATGCAAGGAAAGATTACATGTCAGCTGTTTCAGATTGATTTTAGCCAGAGGTGAAGCCAAAGGCTAAACTCATCTCTAGTGAGCTTAGAACCAGGTACATAAGGCTCACATCTGAGGTATCTAATTACTGTGGTTAGACCACATATTATGCCAGTTTCTTTATGCATAAAATCTCTCTGACAGAGAAAGTGAGAAAGAGAGAGTGCCCGTTTTAAATTTATTTTAAAATTATTTCTTTTCAAGATCCTTTTATTGTTATGGATCAGTGTGACACCATTATAATAATCTTTGTACAAAATATGCCTTATGAGGTATCATTTGAAAACTAATAACTCAGTGTTCATTAATATTCTTGTGTGATGTATGCACATGGTGGTACTAACCGTTATGTATATATGCTACAATTATGACTAACGTGTGTTTAAACCAAGCATGTTGGGGGAGCTGGTAAACAGGTCTGCCTTACACAAAGGAATGTGCATTTGATTCTTTGACCGGCCCGATCTTCTGGCAATGACAATGAAAGTCCATTTTTACATATTAGGTAAACAATGTATTGAGCTAATAAATGGGGAAAGAAAGAGCATGGAGTTTCCTTCATCACCAGACTCCATTTCACCATCCACATCGCTTGAATAAATTTTACTTTGAGGGATAGCCCTCAGAAGAACCCATTTCAAAGGTCTATTGATCTATAAAGACAGGGGCTGAAGCTCAAGTGATAAGCAATTGCATCAACTGATTGCATACAATATTATTGTATCATAAAAAGTGTATAAAGTAATTTCTTCTCTGAAAGTTAATGACACACTGATGATTAATATAATTGTGAAATGTATGTATTAACACTATATGAGGAAATGTGGCTACTTAATGACATTATATTCTAAAGTCTGTGGCCAAACAGGGAGAAATAGATTCCCTCCCACACAGAAGAGAAGGCAGCTATTTATCTGTCTTCTATGTAAGTTAAGCATAGTGGAATAAAAAAAAAGGAAGTTCTGTTTATATAGAAATCAGCGGTGGGATGGGAAGTCCAGAGGAATGGACAAACAGCATGAGGTCATCTTGCCTTTTGAAACAAGCTAATTGAACTTAAGAAGATATAAGCAAGGACAGAAGCTATCTTTGGTATCCATCACTAGACAGACACAAGGGGACAGAGCTCTTGCAAGCTGAGAAGGATGAGTCCTTCAACCAAGTGTGGGTTGAAATCTCTGGGAATTGAATATAGGTGAGAAAAAACATCTTGAACAAAGCCCATACCTTGCTAGATTAAGTTTTAGACTTTTATAAGCATGTTTTCACTCTTATTTGCTTGTAACCCTTTCTAACTTTATTTTTTTTACTTGGCATCACTTAACATGTGTCCTGTCATTAATAAATTTGTTTTGTTTTTACTATGAACCAAGTCAGTGCTGTGTTTAAATGGAAAGGTGTATTTACTCAAGTTGAGTTAATAAGCTGTGATGACTTTATAGGAACAAACAAATCCCCAATAAGGTTAGTTTGAAGTGGTACTGAGGACTTAGTTTGCCACCCTCAATAAGGTAGGTGTATGCGGTACTGGGGACTATAGTTTGGCCGCCCCCAATAAGGTTAATGCATAAGGGAAATGCATTAGGAACTTGGAGTGTGTTAGGGTCACTCCAGAAGTAGTAACCAAGGCTGGTTGAAGCCAGAATGGGGCCATGGGTCTGTAGACAGGCTGCTGGGTCAGAGCTGCTGAACAAGACACACAGGCTGTCTAGTACACAGACACACAGGGTGTGACCTGCATGCTTGTATGCTGGTTGTGAGTGTTCCAGGTTGTAAGTTACAGCAGCAAAGCACTGTGAGGCACCCAGAGTTGCAGGGCAAGAGGTGACCCAACCCTACAACGGTTGGATTTCCTCCCACCTCAAACACCAACACAATCAGTAATGTACATTGTAATCCAAGTGTCTTTTCAGTGTCCAAATACCCAAGAGAGCACATGAGCAAATGGTAAAGCACATAAGAGGGAATTTTTGTGGGTAAGCATTATACACACAACAGGCTAGATTATGATACTATTACTCAATTTGGATGCATTTTATTCCATTAGCCATCCTACTGAAGTCAGTGGGACTCTAAGCAGAGTCAGGTGCTACTCAACTGAGTCAGATTCTCACAACCTGGGCCTATATTTGTAATCATGTTGGTATCTTTTAGTTTAGTCTCTGATATTCAAACCAAATGGAGGGTGTGTACAGTACTGCGTATATTTGTAAATGTTGTGGCTATTTTGTGATGGGGACATTATAATTATTGGATCCGCAATTTAATTCCTATGTGATTATTCTGGCCAAGTGGCCTTTTGTATTTTTTCTTGATACAGTTTGTATGAGGCACCCAGTTGAGCTCAAAATGTTTCAGTGTATTTCTTCATTGGAATGAAAACATGTATGTTCATCATCCATTTTTAAGCAGGAGGGTGCTTTCTACTAGAAAGTAAAATAGCATTTAGCTGAGCATAAGGCCATTTGTAAATATACTTTTTGTATTTATTTAACCATTATTCCTTCAGTTAGGTGTACAAGACAGCAGGCTAGATTCAGATCTTAACTATTGTCTTATCAGGCCCCCCATCACTGTGCTATCTGAGTGCCTCCAAAGAAGAGGTTGGTATTCCCCTGGACAAAAGTCAGTTTCCAGGCCTCACAGCTCTGGCTGAGATAAGCCTTTCTGTATACAACCAATCCCGTATAAACACATTGTTTTTTTTTGCAAAGCATGTTGATGCCACCTGTCAGAAAAACAAAATTTAACATTCTAATAATAGCCTGTTATAAAACTGTACTTTAATAGGCAGCAAAGTCGCCCATATGCAGTTTCATGTTCACTGGAGGCTATTTCTTGAAAGGTATAGTCTGATGGCTTCCAGTTGTTCAAAAGTACATCTCCTACCATCATTGTGCATGGCTTATTAGGTTTTATAAAGATGATTTGCAAGAGATTTGTGAGGGAGATATATTTTATAGCTTGCACTTCAAGTGTAGCAAAAAAAAAAAATCATTTATCTCACATACAGTGTTTTCTAAAAGTCAAGAACTAAAAATATAACTAGAAGTTGCTTTGGCATGTCTAATGCTACAGATTCTGCTGCATGAAAGTATGAAATAAAATTAGAAGTTTTTTTCATGGCCAATGTAGCTCTTCTTTACATAACGTTCTCTGTGATTGAGATAAGCAGACTTGTCCAGACTGATCTGAAAAGGAGAGCATAAAAACACTTGTGTGATTGCAGTATATATAAGAATGCATTCAAATAATGATAGCAGTCTGACATAGACCCACAAAATCTAAGACTTTCAGAGCTGAGGATGAAAGGCCATTTTTAACCAGCTCAGACACTAGTACTCATATGGAAAATGAAATGACAAGTTATCCTGAGAACCTTAACAGAGAATCACTTAGATACATGGTGGTGGGTGAAGGATGATACAGGACCTTAATTGTGTGTGGGGTTTTTTTTTTGGTTATATAAATATGTCAGATTTCTAGCAGCATTTTAACAAATTTTCCTGGCTTAATTCAGTAGCTCCTTCATTACTTTTTAAAAAAGAGTAGAGATATGTAATAAAATATAGGTTCAGTTCTAGAGACCCTTCTCGGTTTTCACTCAGAAAAAACTAATGGGAGTTCTGTTTGTGGAATGCCATGAGGACTGGGTCCTAAAATAGCACTGAACCATGTTCAGTGCCTTAGACCTTTGCAAAAATCAGTATATGCCTTGAAAAGTGGGGCTGTTGAATGTTTGTTCACATCACTAAACAACTGTTTTTGATCTAGAGTAACAGGGGATGATGTAGCTATATTGGCAGACGTGCAGGGAAGCCTGCACAACTACTTTCTGCTCTATAGCTAGCTTTATCCATGGCTGTTTGTCTAGCAAATTCTTGTGTTTGAAAACTCAGGAATCTGTATTTTCTATTACTTGGTAACTAAAAAAAAAATGATATACTGACTTTTAATAATTGAAGAAATAAAAATGTGTATGGTAAAACCAACTGTCCCAGGTACAGCTCAATTCAGTCAGTGGAGTTTAACTAACTGACTGACATCTGCTGAGGATTTGTTCCAGTTGTATATAGGCTGACAAATGCATAAGTGTGCTAAATTTCAGCTTGATGTGATTTGAAATGGCTCAGATATTACACTTCCCAAGATGGGGTTTGTAGCAAAAATGGCTCAACAGTAGCAACACTTTAATATACGTAGTGCTTCTAGTGTACAGTTTTCAAATAGAAATGATTCTATAATTACTCTTTGCAGTGTTGTTGTAGCCGTGTTGGTCCTAGGATACGAGGAAGACAAGATAGGTTAGGTAATATCTTCTGTTGGACCAACTTCTCTTGGTGTAAGGGATAAGCTTTCGATCTTCAGAGAGCTCTTTCTCATGTCTGGAGAAGGTAACCAGAACATCCAAGCTAAATACAAGGTGGGACAGGTTGTTAAGCATATGGGGTTCACACAAGCTGTAGGAGACCACTTAGAATGAAGTGGGCAATTAAGGGTTAAGCAGGGAGTGTTACAAAATGTGGTAATGAGCCATAAAACCAGTCTCTCTCTTAAGTCCATGGGTTTTAGTGTCCAGCAGAGTAATGAATTTACGTTCCCAGGCTTGTCTTTTGAAGACATTGGGCAGGTTTCCTTTGAGGACAAGGACTGAGAGGACTATCCCATTTAATATTTAGCTTGGACACTCTGGTTACCTTTTCCATACTGGAGGAAGAACTCTGTGAAGCTTGAAAGCTTGTTTCTTCCAACAGCAGAAGTTGGTCCCATAAAAGATATTACCGTACCTACCCTTTCTTTCTGTTTAATTACTCCATTTAAATACAAGAGCAATTCAAACTTTATAATGGTCTGCATGCCAGTGACTTTATTTAAAATACTGTAGATTCTCCTTCCAAAGACAATTGTGGAGGCTATGAAACCTTTTGTAATTTTAACACTCACAGCAGGAATATGTATTTGGTACTCAGCACAGGCACTCTTACTCTTTGATGAACTAAGGAGTTCTATCTGTCACAGCAACCGTGAGGGATAAGGTGAAGGTCTAATAAATACAGCAGATGAATTGAAAGATATGAGTATTAAACATCAAGGACAAATCTAAGCATTTACATTTTTCTCTAATGCATTTTTTATGTTTGTAACCTATTGCATTGTATTATATTTACTCTCTGAACTAAGAACTTCTGCATGTCAGATCAAATGTGAGGGGCAAGGTGAAAGTCTAATAAATAAAGCAGATGAACTGAAAGATATGAGTATTAAATATCAAGGACAAAACCAAGCATTTACATTTTTCACTAAAGCCTTTTTATATTCATAACTCAAAGTATCATCGACTTTCTCTGCCTAACTTTTTGTGGACTACACATTCGGGTTCTGTACTACCCGACTGGTCAATTGACCATGGATGCTTAAATATTACCACAGTGGTAAGAAAAGAAAAGTACTACATATTTCTGAAAAGAGACAGAAATTTTAAAAACAAGATTTCCTCTAGACTCTCCAGAAGAGAGATTTTCTGATGTAAATAACAATGGATTTGAGCTTTTGGGTCTGGATATAAAACTTTTCAGAGTTTAGAGATTTCAGATTTGAAAATCCAGCTTTGACCTTCAGTCTACACTCTAGAGCTAATATATTAAATACATGTATTTAAAAGAGAACCAAAAGAGGGGCTAATTAAATGTGCACCTAATATTAAGCACATTGCATAGTGTTTCATTAAGACCTTCACTGTCATACTTGCATTCCTATCTCTCTTTTCTTTGGCACTGTATTAATAATAAATAAACAAAGAAATAATAAAATGTCAATAATAAATAAAATAATAATGAGACATGGCATAAGAAATGCTAAGTCCATGACATTTACCCATGTAATAAATGACAATATTAATAATAATAATTAATAAGTAGTGTATTCTAATTATAATCACTGTATGACTTATGTCTATGGGAGCAAGAGAAGATGAAGCCTATTGAATAGCATTATGGGTTGTCACTGAGGATGGAACCTGGAACCTCTAGTGCTAAAATAATAGACTCTTGGACTGAAAGAGTAATCTTGTAGGTGGTAGTTATACAGTACATTTATTTCTGTGACCCGGCCCCTAGAATGTATGCCTGGGGAGGAGACACCAAACACAATGAATGATGGTTTACACAAAATAATGGGCTGAACAGTGATACCCTTGATTAGATTCAGAGGGGCCTTACACTAGGAATAGTCCCACTGAAGTCAATGGGACCACTTGTGGAGGAAGGTACTACATAGTATAGAGTATGGCAATCTGTCCCCAAATGATTAATTTGAATTTTAAATAGTTTGCTTAATGCCCTCTATCTGCAAATTGATTTTGTATTTTCCTGACCAAGAAACTGTGCTGGTAGATATACTCAATTTCCTCTGGATTGGTGCTGCACAAATGCAGTGTAAACTATAAAGGACCACAGCTTACAAATTATTGCTGGTGAAGAAAGTTTTTTGGGAAATTTGCCAGACTTCTAAAGGAAAAGATACTGTAGCAGAATAAAAATAGATAAATAATAAATTGCAACTTCGTCTAGAGCTGTGGACTGTGCTAGTCTTCCCTGTTTTGAAAGATTTTACAGTGAAAATGTTTTATTTTTTATGTTTTGAAATATACAGCAACATAAAAATGTAATGGTTGGCTTAACCTATAAAGAGTTTTCTAATCAGTTAGTTCCTGACAGAAGGTGGAATTTGTATCTCAGTGGAAGATTTACTTATTTATTTTTTCCTTTCCTTTTAATTTTTGAAGTCCAGGATGGCTTGAAGTTGCTTGACATAATGGGATAAATTTTCAAAGCTCCTTGCAGGAGAGATGCCAGTGCAAAAAAACCATCAAGCAAACACTGAGTTATGTGTGCGCATCTCCTGTGCTGTGTTTTGATAATTCATCCCATATATCTGAAAGACGATAGGATTTGCAAATAGAGTGAAATTATGGATTGGTCTGGTTACTTTCCTTCTTTTGCATTACATGGAAATTAATAAAGTCAGTAAGTATTACATTTACTGTGCATTGAATTACTTGGTTGTTTGGTAATTATTAGTGTGGTTACAACCTGACATAAACAACTGTGTAACTCAAATGTGCAATTATGTTTGGTATATGCTGAGCTGACTCTTATTGCACGTATTTTGCTGATTTTGCAAGCAATTAATAAATACTCTTACAATGTGGCTTGTACAAAGAGCCTATAAATAATGTATCAGAGTCCATTTTTTGTTCAGCCTACACTTGTGCATGCACTGAGCACACTGTTACAGCTCATTAGTAAAGCCAAACAGAGACAATTTAACTAAATCACCGTGAAAAGTAATTTAAAAGGAAGGTAAAGGCAATTTTGCTCAATCCTGGATTTTCATCCTGCTATTATTTTCCTTGTGGCGTATTTGTCAATAATGTCAGAGCTGCAGTATTGATAAAATGTTAATTTTTGGCTTACTGAAGATTTTTAAGAAGTGTAGAATTTTGGCATATTATCCCTATTTCATCCTATTTCATCACTGCAATCTGGTGACATAAAAAATATGTGCTCTTGCATGGAGACTCCACTCTAGTCTTTCTTGGTTAGTTGTTGTCTTGCTATTAAATAAAGCCAATTGTGGCAGAGGAAAACTCATATTTCTTTAAAAGATGATTGTGAAAAGTCAGCAATGTTTTTTTCAAAAATAAATAAAGGCTAAGACTTACAATCTGTTTAAATAATTTGTATCCCTGAAATCAAGAGTACTGCGGTGTTCTGTAACGAAGAAATTCAAGAACTGTTGAACAAGCTGGTAGTTCTTGTCGTATAAGGAATGAATACTAATAGTTCCACTGTCTGTATAAAACTGTGAGCATTAAAAATATCTCAACTTTGCGTGGTTACCTTAGAGGTCCTAGCAAAAAGTTGGCTATTGTTTGGTTTGGTGCTGGGTATGCACATTAAATAACTACATATATTACAGCAGGATGAAAGCCTGTGCTCATTTACACTCGTGTACAGCTCAACCATCCTGATTTTGGGCCATTTGTAACATCAACTTTGCACTCTGCACACGTGGAAAAGACTATATACAATGTAGTAGAGAATCTGGCCCTTTAAGGACATCTATCATTCATTCAGGGAGCTGGACCTACAGTGTTATTCTCAATAGCATGAAAACAGTAGTGAGAGAGGAGACAAAGAGAACAGCATAGAAACAGAGCAGTATTTTGTTTGTGTACTATGGACATTATCTTCCTAAAAACTTTAGAACCTCTGGGTATCAACTGACCTTGAAAAAAATCTTCCACAAGCGCAACAGCAAAGCGAGTTTTTCTGCTTCACGCCATGCTGATGACTTAAGTGTTGTGCTCTGCATTGGCTCAGTTGGGCCCATAAATCTTGCACATTTTGCTGCTAGTGCAGGTGTTACTGCAGCTTTTGGTATCACTATGCATATTATTGTTTCTTCAATCCCTTTGGCACTCTAAGTTATTTCCTCAGGAACTTGTGAAGATTGATTTATGGGAGTGCTTGACTTTTGCAGAGAAATAGAGGAGGAGGAGGAAGAAAGAGAGAAGGAAGGAATATTGTGTGGCTCAGATAATATTGTATATGAAAATGTTAAGTGTCCTGCCTACCCAATCCCTAGAAAATTATCATTATTAATATTACTATATGTATTATCATAGCACATAGGAGCCCCAGTCATGGACACCATTGTGTTAGGTGCTGTGCAAACACAGAACTCCTACTGCATATATATACACACACAGCTTTCTGTTACAACTGTGTCTTCATTATCATTCTGTTGGTTTAGGTGACACTAATTGGAATTATCTTCACATTGCAACTGGATCAAGGTTAAGCATGAGGCTAACCAGTTAAGATGAGTTAATAACTGACCTATGATGTTGGTCTGGCTCTATTACTTGGTACAATAAACCCAAAGCAAAACTATGCCTTGAACAGTTCCTGTAATTGTTGCAACTTCATAGCTGAGTAGGTTTAACAGACTAAGCCAGCAGTTTCTACTGAGGCACAAAACAGTAATTAAGGCATCTGGATCACCTGTATCGATCGGTCTTCAGCTGTTGTTAAGACTGCGCCGATCACAACACATCCATCATTCTTCTCGCATTCTTGCCTTTCTTCTCCACGCTCATCCAAAACATTTAACAATGTCATCTTCCCATCTACTTGGAGGCCGACCAGGTGGTCTTTTCTGTTCTTGCGGGTACCACTCAGTAATGATTGCAGTCCACCTATTGTCCGTGAGCTGTGCTATGTGGCCTGCCCATCGTATCTTATTATATCTGCTTTCCATGACAATAACTTTCACACCGCTGCGTTCTCTAGTCATTTAATTTGGGATACGATCCAGAAGGGAAATCCCCAACATAGTTCGTTCCATTGCCCTTTCAGCTACCGACAGCTGCTGTTCTTCTCTCTTAGTCAGTGCCCACGTTTCACTGCCATACAGCATGGCTGGCAGCACTGTTGAATTGAAGATATTTGTACTTGTGGTTTTGTCGATTTTTCCTTTGAGAACGTCCTTGATGGAATTAAACGCACACCATCCTGCCCGAATCCTTCGCGAGAGTTCTCCGTTCATGTCTTGGTTCATATTAACTTCTTGGCCCAAATATATGTACTGTTCCTCTTCTTCAATTTCTTCTCCTGTTACTGTTATTCGGGCTTTTCGTAAGACATCTGATCACATGTATTTCGTTTTACAGTGGTTCATTTTCAGACCAACCTGATGGCTTTTCTTGTCGAGTCTTCATCTTTAGTTAACGGCTAAAACAACACGACTAATTAAGGCACTTTGCCAAAATTAATCCAACAGGGAGTGCTGCATGAATCCCAGGAACCAGCTTCTCCAGATATGAAAATACAATATTCAACCTGGCACGCTGCAGATTTGTGTAAGAAATATTACTTTTCCGCTAGTGAACTGATACCCAAGTAACAAATGGCAAGGTTGGCAGAAAAAGAGTTAAGCTGAAAGGCCTCTACCTCCTTTTGTGCTGGTGGAGATGGGTCAGACCACACTAATTAGACAACCTATCGATTCCAAAGACATGCTGTGGAACAAGTGAGTATATAACTTGTGATAACAATTGAGAGGCACATTTGTGAGTCATCTGTGTATACAGAATAGCTAATGCCATCTGAGTGGCTGAGGTAATTTACATGAAACATGTAGCGGGGAGAGGAGGAGTGGGCGAAAAATGGAGCCTTATAGGTTATCCATAGAAAGGGAGAAAGTTGATAAGGAGAATCCACTGAAAGAGATTTGGATGGAACAAGCAGAGAGTTAGGAGGAGCACAAAATCCAAGGGTACACAAGGTTTTCAAGAAGTAGGGAATGGTCAATCACGTCAAAAGCAGCTGGGTAGTTGAGGATGGAGAAGAGGTGCTGAAATTTGGCCATGAAGAGGTCATTAGGGAACTTGGTGAGAGCAGTTTCAGCATTGTGAAGAGGGCAGCTACTAGACTGAATGCAGGCCAGAGTTGGATAACAGGAACTTGAGATAACAATTGTAGAGATTCAACATAATAATGAATTATTAGAACACCTAGGCTTACTTTTGGCAAGAGCCTTCTCCTCTGCTGCTCTCACCAATTCTTGGTGCAATAAACCCAAAGCAAAACTATGCCCTGAACAGTTCCTGTAATTGCTGCATCTGTAATCTGTCTCATTTCAGATCTCCACTGACAATGTCTTTTCTCTTTTGCCTACCCTTCTTAACCCTGTGAAATGTCATGGGCTACAGTTAATATGAAAGATGCTATGCAATCTAATCATAGAATCATAGAAGATTAGGGTTAGAAGAGACCTCAGAAGGTCATCTAGTCCAACCCCCTGCTCAAAGCAGGACCAACACAACTAAATCATCCCAGCCAGGGCTTTGTCAAGACGGGCCTTAAAAACCTCCAAGGATGGAGATTCCGCCACCTCCCTAGGTAACCCATTCCAGTGCTTCACCACCCTCCTAGTGAAATAGTGTTTCCTAATATCCAACATAGACCTTCCCCATTGCAACTTGAGACCATTGCTCCTTGTTCAGTCATCTGCAACCACTGAGAACAGCCGAGCTCCATCCTCTTTGGAACTCTTCAGGTAGTTGAAGGCTACTATCAAATCCTCCCTCACTCTTCTCTTCCGCAGACTAAATAACCCCAGTTCCCTCAGCCTTTCATTATAAGTCATATGCCCCAGCCCCCTAATCATTTTGTTGTCCTCCGCTGGACTCTTTCCAATTTGTCCACATCCCTTCTGTAATGGGGGGACCAAAACTGGACACAGTATTCCAGATGTGGCCTCACCAGTGCCGAATAGAGGGGAATAATCACTTCCCTCAATCTGCTGGCAATGCTCCTACTAATACAGCCCAATATGCCATTGGCCTTCTTGGCAACAAGGGCACGCTGCTGACTCATATACAGCTTCTCGTCCACTGTAATTCTCAGGTCCTTTTCTGCAGAACTGCTGCTTAGCCAGTCAGTCCTCAGCCTGTAGCGGTACATGGGATTCTTCCTTTCTAAGTGCAGGATTCTGTTATGAAATACTTACCCTCTCTTAAGTCTGTGGTAGTTCCTGTTGGTTTGTGAAGTGCTATGAACACTCAGTTAATTGCCATGAGCCAGGGTTTTGGATGATCAGTCTAGAAGAAGAAAAGGCTTACCTCACAATACTGAGGTGTGGAAGAAGCAAACTTCTCTTGTGTAAAAGATTTCAATCAACTCATGAAGTTTCATAATTATAGTTTTCTTATTTGTAAAATGCTTAGAAGAGCAAAAACACATTCATTTTTTGTTCTTTTTCATCCAGCCTTGGCACCTTTTATTCTCTCAAAACTATGGTGTGATGTTTCTTGTCTCACAGCCAGAAACAGGGATGAAATGAATTCAGATAGAGCTGTTTCTCAAACAAAGGGACACCATGTTCAACCCTTCAAAGCATTTCTACTCAGATTTCTCTTTATGTACCACACAGTTCTTTCCTTGCTTATAGGTAACATCATGTGAGGGCTCTTTTCACATCTTGGCATCAAATCTTTGACCATTATTCTAGAGCTCACCTAGCATCTTCAGCTATTGTTTTTTCTTCACCTGACATCTCTGGCCACATTGAGGAATTAGTCCCCTCCCTAATTCATCTGCTTCTTTGATGATAACCTGCTGGCTCTTCAGTGAAATGCCAGTAATGGGAGACTTCACAGACAGTTTGGGAACTGAGACCATCTTTGGACAATAGCTCCTACCTCATGGTCTCTGGTTTCCAAATCAGAAACCAGTAGGGAACGTAACCCATTAGGACATTACTATCAATACCCTATATGGTCCTGTACTATTTACATGACAGTAGAAATTAAGGATGGAAAGTCTTGTAGTTAAGTCACTGTAGTGTGATTCAGAAAAGCTGAGTTTAGTTCTCAGTAGAGGTGGTCAGAAAATGTGGAAAATTTCAATGAAAATGAAAAAAAAAATTGGTTTCAATTGTCTGGATTTTTTTTAACTTTTCTGCAAAAATTTGAAAAACCAAACATTTTTGGCTGAAAACTTGCATTTTAAAACTGAAAATTTCCATTGGGACATCCCATTGCATTGCCCCTTGGGAGCTATATTCCAGCCAAGAAGCCTAGACCAAATTACCTCTCTCATAATGCACAATAGTTTCTCTTCTTGCCAAGCCACCTCAGTACCCTGTGGGAGTGCCTGGGCCAGGTGCACCATGGAATAAATAGAGAGATAGACATGCTGTTCTCTCCTTCCTCCGAGGGAGGACATTTTTAGCTGGGTATTAAGGCTTGCATTCTCTGACTGGGAAGGTTCTTAAATAATATATTTCAATAGCTCTAATATTTTCCCTCTACCCTTATTGGCTGTCTCTCCCATTGCCTTAGGCAATATTACCTGAGCCTGCCAATAACAAATGTGAGGTGGCAACTCCCCCAAAGAACCCTGAAGCTCTCAGCCATTCAAACGAAGATGTCCCCTTCATGCTTTATGTTATCTCGCTGTTAATTCTTTGTTAGTAAAGCCAAACTCCAGATAGAAGATGAGTGCTAACTCTACACATTATGTACGCTTGTTATGAAGCATGTTGAGAAAGTCACTGCTTACATTAGTTCATATTTATTCATTATTCAAATAGCCAGGAGCTGTTCACGAAAACTTTTGCCAGTCTCTAAAAGTTTAATGAACTCTAGTACAATTGATTTTTCAAAAAAAAAAAAAAAAAAAATTGTACCAGAAGTACCTTATTTATTATTAGTGTTTATTTGTTCATTTAAAAAGCTTCAGTCATCCAATCACAGAACAGAAAACACACTGTGTTACTTAGGTGATCAGTCACAAAACATAAATAATGGGACAGGTCATGGGAAATAAACAAAAATTCACAGAAGCCCATGACCTGTCCCTGACTTTTACTAAAAATAACTGACAAAACGGGGAGGGCTGCTGTGGCTCCAAGGCCCCCCAGGTGCCCACAGTGGCTCAGAGATCTGGGATACCCCTCACCACCTGGGGCCCCCACCGGCTGATAGCTCCAGTCCCGCGGCTGAAGCAGAAAATGTCATGGAGGCCTCTGGAAGTCACGGATTCTGTGACCTCTGTGACATAATCTTTAGCCTGTAATCTGGACAAGTTGAAATTGGTTTGCATAAACTGTCCAGAAAGTATTTATGTGTCATGAATTTGTAGAAATCAGAATTGGTTTGTGATTTGCAAACAGAAAATAAGAGTTAAATTCACCACAAATATTATTTGTAATGAAAAATTCAAGCAACTTGCAGTGGTGCCAGGACCCAACTAGCCAATGAACAAGTAACACCTCATCAAAGCAGAGGGCTTGATTCTGTCTTACATCTTATGTCAGAATAGTAGGATTTTACACTCACTTTTCAGAGGTGTAAATTACTATTCAAGGTTAAAGACAGTGAAGAACATGAAGAAATCTAAAGGCAATGACATGGCAAGTGCAAAAATCAAGAAATAAGATTTTAAAGAGAAAAGGGAGTAGGGGGATATTGTCAGGACCGAATGTCTACAATTGGTGAACTGATCGATCTGTTTGTGGATTGTCAGGTTTCAGTACATTTTTGAAAATAGGTAAAATAGTGCTGAGTATAACCACCTCCTCCCCCTGCTGGGGTTACTCAGAGTACAATGATTCTTCAAGGTGCTAAGCACCGTCAGTTCCCATTAATTTCTGTGGGAACTGAGTACACACAGCACAATGCAGGACTGTCCATTGAAGTCCGAAGTGTTTCCTTTGACTTCAGTGGGTTTTGGATCAGGCCCAGAAGTATAAGAGCAATGAATTTACAATGGCATCCAAGCCCTGCAGAGTATGCATGATTCAACTCTCAGGTACTGAGCAATCAAACTAAAAAGAAGAGACAGCTTCTTTCTCAACAGGTAAACCAAATCCCCAAAGTAAAAATTTTTTCCCAAGGAAGCAAAAGGTTAATTTCAAATGCTCAAGGTCTCCCATGAATCAAATGAAGTAATCCCATGTCTGAGTTTTAAAAGCATCCTTAAATTAGCCTGGTGCATTGCGTGGATCAAAGAGAGGGTTATCAAAGATTAATAAAGAGAGAGAGAGGAGAGAGATTCTGTTAGAAACTCCCTCATCACTGCAAGTGAATTGAAGAGTGCAATCCACTTATAATAGACACAGTTAGCATACCACTCAGTCTTCTGACAGAAATCAGGGCAACACGCCTAACAATCATAAGGAAGGGACAAAAATCAGAGACCTTTTTAGAAAATGGATAATAAAGGCTTTGAAAAAATACATGCAAGTGATTTTAGGAAAGAATAATGTAATTGAATAGAAAAAAAACCAGAGGTTTATTCCAGATCTAACTGTGGTTATTTTTCAGTGCCAGCCGTCTCTGAAGTGCAAGCTTCACGAGGAAAGGAAGTTTCAGTGAACAATCAGAGAGTCTTGAGAAAAGCTGCTGGTTAGATGAACAAAAAATGATTTCCCAAAGAAAACGTTATACAAATGATGAACCTCTTGCTTGCTGAATGAGGAGTCAGGAGCATCTGTTGCTAATACTTTTTACATGTGCAAATTCCTAGCATCTGATTACGTTCAAATATAGGGCTGCCCCATTTATCCAAGTGGTTTGGATGTTATTTAAAACCTTTGGTTGCATGGAGAACAATGGATGGTGTATATCAGGGGTCGGCAATGTTTGGCACGTGGCTCGCCAGGGTAAGCACCCTGGTGGGCCGGGCCAGTTTTATTTACCTGCTGACGCGGCAGGTTCGGCCAATCGCGGCCCCCACTGGCCGCGGTTCGCCGTCCCGGGCCAATGGGGGCGGCGAGAAGCCGCGGCCAGCACATCGCTTGCCCGCGCCGCTTCTCGCTGCCCCCATTGGCCCGGGACGGCGAACCGCGGCCAGTGGGGGCCGCGATTGGCCGAACCTGCCGCGTCAGCAGGTAAATAAAACTGGCCCGGCCCGCCAGGGTGCTTACCCTGGCGAGCCGCGTGCCGAACGTTGCCGACCCCTGGTGTATATTGATGTTGCGGGTGTGACAGCACTTTAACAAACTGGGAGATTCTTTTAATCAGAGATTACTATGGATCTGATCCAAAGCCCAAAGATGTCAGAGACTCCCAATGACTTCAGTTTAGATCAGGATCTAGAACAGGCTTATGTTTTCCCTTTGGTTATTGTGATGTCCTGTAGACAGCCAGGACCAATTTTCAAAAGTGGATTCTAGTTATCTAACCTTGCAAACAACGGAATGTATATAACTTGATCCATCTGTGTGTCCCTTTTACTCTGTATTTGTAAAGTGCCCATCACAGCGGGGCCCTGATCATGATTGAGGCCTCTTGGTGCTACTGTAAACAAATAACACTAATAATGATATTATTAATTATAATACAGTATTATTAATGTTCTTGCTATCCAATGGGTAAATTAATACTGAACTTACCTACAAATACCCTGAACTTTTTTGGTAGCTGCTATTTCAGAGAGCACCACCTCAGATGTATAGTCCTGCATATTGCTAGATGGCATTTAAAAGTGGATGGAAGATTGGAGTTAGTTGGCAAACTTGAAGACTGAACAGGAATAAAAAATGGTCCCAAAATACCACTGAAATGAATCAGAAAAGCAAGAGGAGAGAAAGTTATATTAATTCATGGTTGATTCATGGATAACTACTGTGGCAAATTGCTGGCACTACTGTGATGGGTCCCACGCTTTCTCTTCTTGTGAGGGTGTTCAGGGCACCATTTCTCGCCCCTGATCTGGGTATTAACTGTCCCACTAGTATTCCAGAGAAGGGGAGTGGAGAGGGAGGGACCCGGTCCCACTCTCTACTCCGGGTCCCAGTCCAGGGGCCCTAGGGATAGCGGCAAACCACTTGAACTAGCGATTCCTTCCCCTGGGCTACTTCCCTCTCCGGCCCTTCAGCTTGTGGGGCTTCCTGCCCTCTCTCTGCTTGGGAAAGGTTTCTCCCAACCCTTTGTGTCTGTGGAGTCCCTCTGCTCTGTACAAGCCGGGTTTCCCTTTACCTAGGGTCTTGGTCTTCTGGCCCGCCACAGCACTTTTCCAAACTCTCCTCTGCTTCCCTCCAAACTGCTCTCCTTCAAACTACTCTCTGCTCCAACACCAAACCACTCTGCTTCAACTCCTCGAACTGTCTGATTGAAGCAAGGGGTTTTTATCAGGTGACTGGCTTCAGGTGCTCTAATTGGCTTAATTGGCTTCAGGTGCTCTAATTAAACTGTAGCAGCCTCTCTTCCCTCTACAGGAATAAGGGTCTCATCATCCTGGGGCTTACATATCTCCCATCTATCACTCTCCTGCTGCCCTCTGGCCATGCTGTATCACACCACTTATTAAAAAACGGGGGGGGGGGGGAAAGCTGTTGCCGTTTTAGAAAGAACAAACAGATCAAACTTGCACATCACACTGTCTATGAAAGGGATGACCTGCCAAGATTCCGACTGCATCAGTGTCACAGACGAATTGGGGGGGGGGTGTCAGTGGCACTTAGCATTCAGCTGCTATACATATCACCCTTGCCGAGATGAAGCAGCCATCCATTGAACATTGCATTCTTTGTATCTCACAACACTACATATGGAAACACAACTGTTTCATGAGACTGGGAATGAGTGGCAGCGGGGCGACAAAATAAGATGAAAATCTCTGTATTTTTAATGAGTTATATTTTCAATTTTAGTCCCATTTCCTAATGGACCATCATATTTTTTCACTGTGACTTGACTTTAGCATCATTGAATATATGCTTTAAAAAGTGCATCACTTTAATTAACAACCAAATGCAGGCCCTGATCCTGCAATGAGCACCTGGCAGGAGGACCCATTGCTCTAGAGGGCTAGGGTTTTTTTGCTGACAAATACCAGCAACAAATTATTAACTTCCCACCCCTTCTCTTCCACTGTGCTGACTCAAGTCAGCTTTTCTGGTTGGCACCTTGGGGGCAGACCCCAAGGTTCCATGCATTCCCCTCCCTCCCCCCACACCTGATCTGGGAAAGTAGGTACAGGTGTGTATGGGGGATGGTGTAACTTCCCCTTATGTCCCTGCACATGTGCATAGTTCAGGCGACAGTCTAGTTCTTAGTTTTTAATCAGTCATGTGATAAGTTTCCTTGAGTCTGATAGGGGTGAGCAGAGATTGAAATGGACTTGTCCAAGTTGCAGAAACTCTTGCCCCATGGCTGGGCTTCATTATCTTTGTATCTTGCACTTAAGCACAAATGAAAAGTAAACTAGGAGCCTTGTTGTCCACAACAGTAGTTTTGTTGTCCACCTCTAGTTAGGCTCAGAATACAAAAGAAGGCTCCCCGTGTCCAAATAACTAGGGACATGATCCCATTATACTCAATTGAAAGGCTCCCATTGACTTTGGCAAGCATTGGCTTGAGCTCTAATTTCATCTCAGATTGAAATCTCTCTCTGGGTATTTTACAAATTCCCCTGGCCAAGGATGCCTAGAAACTGCTGGAAATTTTGCAATTTACAGTACAATAATAATGTCTACTGAGATTGAGATCATCATGGTAAATAGTCCTTTGATTAGTGAAGATACACAGATTGTTTTCCACTTAATCTGTTAAGAACATAAGAACGGCCCTACTGGGTCAGACCAAAGGTCCATCCAGCCCAGTATCCTGTCTACCGACAGTGGCCAATGCCAGGTGCCCCAGAGGGAGTGAACCTAACAGGTAATGATCAAGTGATCTCTCTCCTGCCATCCATCTCCACCTTCTGACAAACAGAGGCTAGGGACACCATTCCTTACCCATCCTGGCTAATAGCCATTAATGGACTTAACCTCCATGAATTTATCTAGTTCTCTTTTAAACCCTGTTATAGTCCTAGCCTTCACAACCTCCTCAGGCAAGGAGTTCCACAGGTTGACTGTGTGCGGTGTGAAGAACTTCCTTTTATTTGTTTTAAACCTGCTGCCCATTAATTTCATTTGGTGGCCCCTAGTTCTTATATTATGGGAACAAGTAAATAACTTTTCCTTATTCAGTGGGATGTTGGTGGAATATCATGTTTGATTATCGAATGTGATGGAGGAAACCATTAAAAATCATAATTTGAATAAGGGTCCCAGAAGTGCAATTAGAAAATCTTACCAGTTGCTGGGGAAAATATAAATAGAATGCAATACAATGGAAGTAACTGTACATTAAATGAAAAAAAAATGTTTTAGTGTGTCATTGCAACTGTTCACAGCATTAATATTGGTTTCTAATTGCAAATGACAAATCTAACCAATAACACCTAATTATTATGATTGTGTTGGATTAGATTAAAATATAAAAATACTCTATCCTCAGCATGGTTTTTATGAAAGCTTTGAACACTGCAATATTTGAATATTCCTATTCATGAATCAGACAATCATCTCATATTCCCTTGGCTCATATATAGGAAATATGTGTGGAAATCCATTTTAGTTAAGAGGGCAACTGATAACTGAACTATAAAACAGAATCAACTATTCTTTCCAAAGACGTCAGAGTTTGGAAGTTCCATTTCCACACTAGTTACCATTCTTACTCTAGATAGCAAAAATCCATTGGGGCCAGGACTTGACCTCAGGTGTTTTAAATTTGCAGCCATATCACCTTGTGTTGTGAGCCAGTAAAATAAAAGAGGACGGAGCAGTAAGTGGTGCTGGTGTTTCCCTCTGAGTCTATACTGAATCAAGCCCTAGCATGGTGTTAGAGGCCATTATGCAGTGTGATGTGCTGCATTTTGGATGAGATTAAATACCAAAATCCTGACTAGAGCTAGGGGAGAGAATTATTTGTTAATACATCAACATTTCCACTTATTCTCAACTGATTTTTGATTTTGCCTTGCTCATAACCCTTTATTGCTTTTCCTCAGCAGGTGTGCAATTGTTTTTCATTTGTGTACATGTTGGGGAATGCCCATCATTCATGCGTATATCAATATTCACATGTGAATACGAGGATTTGCTATTCATGCTGGAAGTGCTTCGCCACCCACATATAAAATTTCAGTCATCCAGACAGGGACCAGAAACTATACCATCTGACCTAGGTGACCAGTTAAACAAAACAATCAATTAATAGTTAAAGCAAATAGGTTCTGAACAAGCTGTAGGCTGCAATATGTATGAAGTATTCATTGAACACTTATGAATAATGAATACATTCATAAACATCAGTAGTTCTTTGTGGGTAATTCTCAAACAGAAAAAAGGGTGAAATTCCTTAGCTACCCTGTTCACTATTAATAGCTCATTCAGCTCTTGCCCCAAACACTTTGATCATTAAAAATTCCACGCAACATTTTGCAAGTTTAAGAGTGTTAATCCCAGTGTCCTTGCCAGATTCTAGCATGGAAATCTGGTTAAAATTTTCAAAAGTATCCAAGTCACTAAGAAGCCTAAATTCCACTGGGATTCAGTGGGACTTAGGCTCCTAATACATTTACACCTTTTGAAATTTTTACTCATAGATTCTTAAATGCTTAAGTCACTTTTGAAAACAGGACATATGCTCCTAAATCACTTACGTGCTTTTGAAATTTGTACCTCAACTGATCAATGTATCTAGTTTACATATCAATTGGTTACTTTTGTAAAGAGTTTGGGGATGCTTTGTGGAGGGTATATATATTTTTTCCGAGCAGAAGTGGTAATTGAATCCAAACTGAACATGTCAAATCCAGCGTAAAGAAAATATGCCTTGATTTGACAAGATCAGGTAGTTTCAATTTGTATGAATATATTCAGCACATCACCACGCCTCCCAGTATAGACTAGAAGAACTAAGCACTGGTAGTAATAGCTCAAAAAGATGATGATGATGCATAAAGTGCATTGCCAGTAAGACATCTCTGGTCTGATTATAATTGTCACAGGCTGTATATGCAAAGTGAAGGTTGTGTGTCTTCCTGTGTGTGTACACCTTGTGAAAAGCCCAACCTCTCATCAGTGGCCTGTTTAAGGAGCAAAGAGCTTCACCTTTACAGATTAATAATTAGAAAAGGGTTAAAAAGTTCAGAAAAAAATGTTTACACCTCTAAACTGGAAGATTGGTGATTCAGTATCGTGGATTAGGGGCCAGAGCCTGCCCTACTGGACAGCCTCTTAGCATTCCCATTTTCTACCTTCTCACAGCTCCTCTTTAGCATATGGGGAATGATCTCACAGCTACTCTGTGCTTGGAATGCCTATTGGTTTAAAGAGGAGTTCTGTGCATGCCTAGTAGCAGAATTGTTCACAAAGTTGTTTAGCAATAGATACTCCCCTATATAAATATTCATAAAACTCATACCAACTATATCTAAGCATATACACTAATGTTGTTGGGGATGAATGCATTATTGATAAAGAAACATCTCTATACTTCTAAATACATATTACATAATAAATACATATTATATACACTTATGCAGTGTGCATCTCTATCTTGCTGGTTACACATTTGATTGCAAAATGGGAGGTGTCTAGATTGACAAATATACTTTTGTTTTACAGCCAAGAGGGCTGTGTTGTTCCCCTACCTGTTGTATGAATGCTATCATAATTATTTCATGAGTACATACTGTATAGTCAGAGCTAGTTAGTGGAAACCAGTTTATAAACTTCATTTTTGTTTGGACTAAACACGTTTTAGATTAACCAGACAATAATATATGCATACTCTATAATAAAACCAATTACCATTAAGACTTTTCAGATTTCCAGACATCTGGAGAAACCAAACATGGATTAAAATGTCATTTATATTCAGAAAAGTGAATCTAAAATAACCTTGTGGGTGTTATTTACTCTCAGTGATTTTCACATTGAATTTGCTAAATTCACAAGTTTAATGATGATTTTTCTAATTGCCATCCATGTAAAAGCCCATCCCAAAACTAAGCTCTTACATTACTGCCAGCAATATGAATTCTGCATTCAGAATTTAGCTGCTAATTTTGTTGTTAATGTGGTATACTAGAGTCCAGGTTGTTCTTCCATATCTCTAATAGCATTGTTGTTTTGATGGTACTAAATAGAGCTGTGCAGAGAATGGAAATTCTGTTTCATAAAGGATTTTGAGATTTCAAAATCTGGCTTTGTTCCAAGTTGGAAGGAAACCCAAACATTTAGAAATTCCCCACAAAGGAAATTTTTTGTAAAAAAAATTCAGATTGATTGAAATGTTTCAGTTTGACTAAATCATTTCATTTTGATTTTGACTTTTTACTTTATATTATAATATGTTCTATAGTACAAAATAAAAACATTGCAACAAAAAGTCATTGCAAAATGAAAAATGTTAACATTTCATACCAAAAATGTTGAAACAGGATTTTTTGACCTTATTGAACCCTAACCCTAATGAAATTCCAGAAAAATTGACATGATTTTGTGAGCACCTCAGTTTTGATAGAATTGCATTCTCTGCTGGAAAATGGTTCCCTTGAAGTTTTTCTGACCAGCTCTAGTAGTAAACACTAGGCTTCATTAGTATATGATCAGATTTTGCATCCTCAATCACAATGAGTTGCATCTTACTCTGTGAAGACTCTTATCTGGCCCATAATAAGCAGGTATAACTTGAAGGTACTGTGTCCCAGGACTGTGAGTCACCTTGTTACCCACTGCCTCTAGCTAGGGGGAGTTTTGCCTGTGGTGTCTGGTTGTCAGCTACCAGATTCCACCAGCCTTTCAGCCACTCAAGAACTATCCTCTGGGCTATGCCAGCCCTGTGTTTGCCTTGCAGGTTAAAAATAGGTGCACCCCAGCCCCTGAGCTCCTTTGAAGCGTTCCCCTGTGATATCTAGCCCCTGACAATGGCTACTTACAGAAATTCCAGATCTTCTGCTCCTTTACCAGTTTTACCTTAAACTACCACTCCTGGAAAACACAGAGCACTTGTGAGGACTTATACTGAAACACATGAAGGTTTATTTGAGCAAGAATAGAGATTCCACTATAAACAAGAGAGAGTGATAGAAACAAATGGTTGCAACACAAAACAAAATAATAAAATGCAAAGTAGGGCCTACATGTATTAATAGTTACCTTTCCTATTTAATAAGGTAGGTGTCTCCCTGCCCCTATTCCCCCAAGTTCAGTCTGCTGCAGCACTAACTGGTTCCCCGGGACTAGAATTCAATCTTTCATGAAACTCCTTCACTCAACAAGAAGTTTCCTTAGTGAATGGGTGCAGAGTATGTTTTTCCACCCTGTGATATACTGGATCAGTCTTTTGTGGGGGGCTTTTCCCACAGACAAGGCAATCCCGTGTCTGTTATAATGTTCCTTTTTTACCTTCAAGTGGTTCTGATTGTTAAAAGTTGTCTCTGATGGTTTTCTGTTGACTGTTCTGTGATGGGACAATGATAGACAATTTAACCTTGCATTACATCACTAGCTAACCAGGGAGGGGTGATATCTTCCTCCTACTTGAATGGGCCATCACCAAGACATGATTCCCTGGTGACTAACTTTTATTTCAAGAGCATCAGGCATAATTTTCAATATAGTTACTTTTTTAAAAAAATATTATCCATATACGCATCTCACAATCGTTTTGAGTATTGATAAATTTCAAGCTTTCAGTAGTGACCACACACACTATCCTTTATGGATAAATGTCATGGAAGTGCTGTATTATGGATACTGGGTTTGTCAGGTCTTAGGCAGAAGTTGCTTTTAAAGAACAGTGAACCCTTTTCCAGTTGGCACCAATGGGCTTCTGTGTCACAGATACATAGAGCCAGAATACATATACACCTCTCTACTGATGTTGAGTAGTACCTTATGCTGTGGTTAGCTCCACTGAACTCAATAGTGGTACTTGTGGAATAAGCTGCCAATCAATCTGTTAAAGGTATTAGACTATAGCTTACTGTAGGCACATAGTTTGAGTAAAAAGATGAAATTTTAAATTGGTTACTTTAGCAAATAGCCATTTTTTTAGCTTCATCCCAAACTTTTGGAGTCATGGAACATGTCCCTGATAAGCAACCTAACATTGGGTGCTTACCCAGGTTCAGTATTTAAAGTTCACTGAAAACCATTACTAATTTTTGTATCCTCTGCAACAACCAGGAAATATACATTTTTACTCCAATTTAGCACTAACTATAATAAATATAGCAATTAATCTTGTGACTAAGTTCATAGATTTGACAGTACTTCAGAAATTGGCCCAGTAGTCTTGGAAATGCCAAAGAACCTGTTTTGTAAATGATCTAGGAGGCACCATTCATCCTGAGTTACACTGTAGCTAAACTGTTGTGTCTTGCTACAGTAACCATAAATCCAGAAAGGGCTCTTTTGTTCTTGTTTGTGCATATTGCGGAAATAATTTGTTACATATTAAGTTATAGTAAATTGCTGTGCCAGCTTTGCTACGTGATAAGTTCTCTGATTACATGAACAGGTAGATTTAGAGCAGTTTGCAAAGATTAATGTAGTTTATTGTTTGTGCACCAGGAAGCAGAGATTGTTATGTATGATTGTTTTATAATGATTATCACAGATAGTTTAAGGGCACGTACTGAAGATTTGTGTTTTTTAATTCAGGGTTAGCAACAAAGAGAAGCCAAGTTTTGATGTATTTTATGTTGCCACAAGAAAATCTGTTTAAAATCTTTTATGATTTGGTTGAAACCTTTTTATAACTAGCTCATTAGAGAAATGAGTGTTTTATGTTTTATTTTATTTTCAAATACCCAGTTTCACTTGTATTTGTATCCTCTTCCAGGGAGGGCAACCTTGGACAGAGATGCTCCAGAGGCATTGCTGGTTAGTAAAGTGCAATACACGTAGAAGAGAAAACCCACATCACCTACTGGCTCTGCCAAAAATCTTCAGGTCTGTATTATCTTTCCTGAAGAACTCCCTCCGCAGCTGGGATCTTCCTTTAAGAAGATTCTTGGGCAGCCATGGTTAGAGGGTTACCTAATAGTTCCACTGGAAATCTAGGTCAGGATTTCAGTCTTAATTTAGTTGTCCAAGGCCATCACTAGTCAAAATGCCTTCTTGTGAGAATTCCACCTGGATTATGTTTGTGTTTCAAAAGAAAAAACCTTTCAGTTGACTCAGGATCAGGCCGAATGTTTTGGCTACTATGACTGTGAAATAAGAGCTTGTGTTCTCCTTCCAGTTCCGGGTGGCAAACTAGTTGTCCACATTATACATGGTTTTAATTTGCACTGTGTTGGAAGCCACAACTGAGAAGTCAAAGACGGAGCATCAGTTGAGTAGGGCCATGCAAGAATAGAGCGTAGTGAGCAGCAGAAGCAGATGCTGAACAGAATATAGTGTTCATACCAATCCAGGACTCCTATCCTGTTGATATTGCTCCACATCCTGGACTCAACCCCTGCTCCTGGGTTGGATCAGGATTAGGAAATTACAAAAAATATGGCTGCTGAACATCTCATTAGTATCCACTAAATCATACTTAAGGGAGTGTTACTTGGTTGTGCCCTTGTCCTGTGCTTGGCCATGCCCAGTTTCCCATTGTGATGGTACCGCAGCATGCATGCAGGTTCTAGACAGTGTGGCTGTTGATGGAATTACTCTCTGTGGAAACCTTGCCTCACAGGAACACTGTTGGGAGGGCATAATGAGCATACTCCACTCTATACACTCTGCTGCTCCACGGACTACTGCATCCAGCCCTTATGGATCTAGCCCTAATGGAAAAGCTCTGTAAAATGTTGTAGGATCAGACTAATAGGGCTATATAGACATTTAACAGCTTAAATAATTTCATAATTTTAATTTAAATGTAACTCTAAAAACCTATGCATAATAGAGAACGGTATCTTTCATATACATTTTTGAGCCATGTTTTAGAATTGTATGGAAGGGCTAGAATTCTAAATCACCTACATATTAAATTCTATATGACTAGTCCATAGGGGACAGGTGGTCCTTACAGCTCAGGCTGGGGAACATAGTTGAGGCAGCTTGCCCTGTTGTATCTGTTCTATAGGTTGAGGGTTCTGGGACTTGCAATCAGAAACCTTTTTGATGAGTTGTAAATTCAGTCCTTCGTAAATGAATTAATGAAACTTCAGGAATTATGAGGAATGCTCCTGAATGATTTATAAATGTCCATCATGGTTTGTCATTCTGTTAATTGAGGAGAGTCACATGTTTTATGAAGCCTGCTTTGGCTTTTGCAGGTTCATTACCCACTGTGTGTGAACAATAAATGTCCCATTTCACGTTGGAAAAATTGCTCAATAAAAATAAAAGAAAATGCCATAAGAAACATTCATAAACAACATCTAACTGTGTTAAGTTGGCTGGCTGCTTTTGAGAGAAAAGAGAAACTGCCATGCTGGAACAGCAAATAGTTCATTCAGACAAAAACTTGAGGGGAAAGTAGTAGTATAATACAAAACCATAGCAACTTCCCCTAATATATTGGGTTAGCTGTACAATATTAAAGGCTGGAAAATTTTGTATCTGACCTTAGCCAATTTATGGCTTGATCCTTAGTCCCTGGTCATGCATTATTAAAATCATTGGCGCTTTCCAATCCTCTGAACCTACTATTAAGCACATAGAACTTGACTTCAGAGGGACTACTCACGCCCGTAAAGTTAAGCACATGCTTAAGTGCTGTGGAGGACTACGGCCAGAGTGCTCAGCACCTTGCTGGATTGAACCCTTCAACCCTGAATTATAAAACTGCTAGCCCTTATAATATTTAATCTAGCTAAATACTTTTATCCACAGAAAGTTCCATTCATCTGTAACTCTTTGCAGTGCTGTTGTTTGCCGGTGCTGTTGTTTCTTCTTTTCTTTGCTTGATTTGGTACTGTGGAAGCTCAGTCTCCCTGTGAGTTACAATGCAGAGCTACACTAATTTGCTCTGTGTCTCCTCCCACCAATCTAAAAATGTGTTTCCAAATGGTTGTCTCCTCGACAATATTTCTAAACAATATGTCTCTAAGGTCAAGGACCATAAATACCTATGTGTTTGTACAGTGCATAGTGTAAGGGGACTTTAAGGCTGATTGAGGCCACTACCACAAAAGAACAACAATAATAGTACGGTAAATAAAAATACCAATTTCTTGTTTCTTGCCTTTAACAGCTGGTCAGAGTATGGGGCACAGATTCCAAGTTTACATGAAGACAGAAAGCTATCCCAGAAATATTTGTACAGATTTGACTCCCGACAGCAAATTCTTGGGGACTTTTAGAAACATAATTTTCATTTGACCTTATAAAAATCTTTTGGAATTTTCTTTTAAACCTTTTAATCTAAGGTCTCATAAAGTCAAGGCTGGCCTATGCTCATTTTTAATCAAATAAGCAAAGCAGTCCTGCACTTGGAACTCTCTTCAGAATCTACTGCCTTTGGGGAATTGGAACAAAACTTTTTTATTTGCTGTTTGTTTAAAGAGGAATCTGGAGGGTTTCAGTGAATTCTGTGTTCAAAATACAGACACTCAAAATGTCATTCTCTGGGAAGAAATATTTACTAGAGTGAAACAGGATAAAAATGGCCAATATCTTCCTACTGATGTATCTTTGCTTGTTGTAGTCATGTTGCATTTGATACCCACATGGCCAAATCACACACCAATTGTTATTTGTGCCTGGTAAACCAGTTTTGTTATATTGAATTTCATTCTTTGTGTCCCAATTATGCAATTTACCTGTAATATATTTTCCATTGGTATATACTTGTAAACAATGCCTTATAAGTGTCCAGTGACTGAATCTGTATAATTATACACCCGTTTCCTTTTCTATCTGTGATTCTTAAAATATATTTATTTAAGTTTAATCCTTCTTTCTTTGAAGATTGATACCCTAATGAATATGTCCTATTTTCTAGAATATGGGTCTCCATATTAGGATTCTTTGGAATCAGTAAATGGATATTCAGGAAAGCACACTTTTATTAAAAACATATGAGATAGCAATTTACTATGAGAAGGATGAAATAGGATAAAAAACCTCTAATAACTGACTTTTCTCTGGCCAGACGCTATTGCTCCATCACCTGGTTTTGCTCCAAACTCCAAAGTGTGTATTGGGCTCTAAGTCAATGAGGCTTAGATGGGATTTTTTTAGATGAAAAAGACATCTTTAATTTCAGCTGTAGTGCTTGTTGATCCACAGAACAAATATTAACTTCTTTGGAGATGCCAGCCATATCAGCATGAAAGCCCTTCTAAATTATATTATGTACTCACATAGTGCTTAATAAGGTGATATGAAAAAATAGATCTAAATAGTGACAGAGGTTCAACAAGTCTAGTTTACATAGGTGATTTTTGTTTGAATTTAGAAGGTCTTTGTGGCAAGTATTGTGTGGAATTTACCTCCCATGAAATTGAAGGACTCAGAGCACTGGTGGGCAGGAGTAGCTGTATTTTTTAGGGAGTGTATTATGAGGTTATCCTTGGTGGCCCTACCACACATTCAAAAGTCTCCTTATCTTCCCAGGCAATAGAAAATCCCATGTGTAATTCTGGACTGCTCTAAAAATGGGAAGCCCTAAATCAAGGACCCCTCATCCCTTCATAGGTCATAAAACAAGCTCTGTTGGCATGTTCCAGGTATAGTGTGGGCATATGCTGAGCAAACTTCCCCCACGGCTCTTTCAAGGTGTCTAAATCATAATTTCATTGAATTGTTGATTTCACTGGGGCTTCTTGAAGGCAGAAGTGCTACTCATTATGAGAACAGGTATCTGAGAATCTGCTCATTACTGATTTTTGCAAGTACAAAAGCCTTTGTTCATTGCATTTATTTATCTACATTTATTTTTCTACACATTTTAGAAAGTTATTTTCCATTTAAGGTCTATTCTGTTTCCTGCCTTCTGTCAAGTCCACTAATACACCTTTATGGTATGGTCACTGCTACCTGGGTTCGCAGCGCTCTGATCAAAATGCTCCATGTTGTGCAGAATGGTGCTGAAATATACTAGAACAGTGGTTTTCAACTTGCAGTTTGCAGACTATTTGTTAGACTATGTCTAAGATTTCCAAAGGGGCCCACACGTCCATTCGAAATATTTTAGGGGTCTGCAAATGAAAAAAGGTTGGAAACCACTGTACTAGAACTTCACCAACAGGATTTGCAAGCCCAGCCTGCTTGGTACTTCCTTTTCACCATTCTGTTTTCTTTGTACTGCACCTTTAAATGTAAAAGCGTCTTCGTGATTGCTATAAAGGCCACTGTGAAGTGCCTACCATTTTGAATGTCTTTTCAAATAGAGAATGTTACAGAAGAAGAAGTTGCCATGTTTTCTCTCCCCCTCACGGATTTGTTTGTTTTCTGTAATCTCAAGTAAACGTTGTCTGGACTCCGTGATACAGATTTTGTTCTTTGTGACTGGCAAAGCATAACCAAGGTCACCCTTGATTTAAAAGCACAGAGGCAAGCAACTCGGCTTAATAACGGAGACTGTAAACAGAGGCGTAGTAGGCTGTATTGTGCTGTTTTAAGCTTTGTGGGTAGATTTCACTTAGTGAGATTTCTCATGCGGAAGGAATATTGAATCCCTATTATTCTTTGACAAACTACAACAAAATGCTTAATTCATAAATACTAATGTTTTCTGTTTTGTTTATTTATTTTTAAACCAAGGGGTGGGGGCTGAGTATTCCTAGATCCCTTTAAACGCTGGTGGGTGAAATCCTGACCCCTCTGAAGTCCAGGGGAGTTTTTTAATTGATTTCACTGGGGCCAGGGTTTCACTTTCTTTCATTATTTTCTCCCCCATTTTAACTATGATCACCAATCAGTCTGTTCCATGTGTGATCCCAAATGGCATTTTGACCCAGATCCTCAAAGCTATCGAGGCACCAAACTCCTGTTGATTTCAATGGGCATCTAAATGCCGTTGAGGATCTAGAGTGCCTGAGGCTAGTCAACTAGTTTGCACTGTTGTTTATAGGCTGATGAGTCAAAATGATGTCCAGATCCTCAGCTGGTGTAAATCAGTATAGTTTCATTGAAGCTAGGGGAGCTATGCTGATTTGCCCAGTTGAGGATCTGGCCTAGTATCACAAGTTCAATGCCAGGCTTTCAAATAAAGCAAAGTTTCTGTCCGTTCTGAATGAGAGAAAAACATGAAGCACGGCTACAAACAGATTTTAAAAAAATCACATTCAAATCGTATGGGTCTGCTAGTTTATACAGGCTGCATTTCTCTTTTATATGCTGATGTACTGGATAAAGACAAACCAGCATTGTTCAAGCCATGAATTTTTGTATATAGCTGTTGAGGGAGGAGAGGAGATGGGGAAGCTCAGGCTATAGCTGGCAGCTGCTTCTGACAGAGAAGCAAGAAAATGCATGATGCTACCTTTTGGGGAGACAGTTTCCGCATACAATGACATGTTCCATTGTAAGCACAGACTGCTCATTTACATTTTTTCTCCTTTTCACATATGCCTTTGCAAGCTTCGCCTACTGCAGATGGGTCCATAGAGTTGGTGATGAGTCAAATCCATCACTTCCAGTGCACAGCAGTGATCCTAAAGGAGAAATAAGTGTATTAGTGCATTAGTGATACTTGCTGCCACAAGGGGGCAATTTGACCTCAGACATTCTGCTTTCCCCATTTTCCCATCCAGGAAGCCTCATCAGTGTCAGCCTTGAAATGTTGGCAGGGGAAAACAAATCTTGAAACTGCAACCTCGGATGCCTGCCTGACATAGTCAGGAGCCTCTGAATATGCTTGTATATTAGGCAGGCTTGATGCGACTGATAGACAGGGGAGACATGTAGCAAGTGAAGGGTGAGGGTGGAAGAGAAAGAACCTGTCTGACAGAAAAATGCAAGGGGGTGGTGGTGATGGGGGCTTCCGGGCAAACAGTAAGGTTCCTGTAGAAGCTACACTTTGCTTTGATTCTTGCTCTTTTAGCTGCAGCTCTCTTGGGAAGCCCTCGGGGGATTATTATGACAACTGTGTTTTTCTATTATTCATGCTTACGCTAGATGATCTAACACTTTCTTTCTTAAACTGTTTCTGAACGATAGCAAAACCTCGGTTTTGGGGTTTAAAAGAATAAACAGCTTTAAGATTTAAACCTGTTTTATTATGTGCCTCAAGATGCTTAATAACACATGCAGCGTATTAGGCTCACATCTGTATTTGCCTGGCATTTAGTAACAGCAGGCATGGCTAGTTTATTATGTTTTGAGGATCCTGCTTCTCAAGTCCCTTGTTTGTCATACTGAAGACTTGAAAAGTAAACTTACGCTCACACTCTATTATCAGTCTCATTGTGGGCTCAAAATCCCTTATTTCCTAGTGACAGGCCTCAGGATAGAAGTCCTGTAAAACTCTTATCAGAGGTCTAACCTGGCAGTTGTTTCATCCACACACAGACATACACATCTACACAAAAGTATAGAAAGGGGAAAAGTAGCATGTATATTACTGATAAGCTATGGGAGCTTACACTCTGGGACGACTGAGAAGTCAAACTGGTACATATATACCTTGTTCTTTGGAGGTGTAACTCATTGCAGTAAAGAAAGCTCTCGTATCATTGCTGATGCTTTTCTTGGTTAGCTGTGCTTTAAGTTCTCAGCAAAGCGTATCGAAGCTGTGATCATTCACAGTGACAACAAGGGCCATTTCTGGTTCTCATTTATGCTAAAGGGAACTGATTATTAGCTGTTGTATAATTTTCATAACAGGGCCAGTTTTATGTGGTTCTTTGGTGAAAGCTCTTTGGCCAAAGCTGTGCCACCTTTTTATCTGGTGAGGTTACTTCTTCCTCTGTACTAGCTGAGCAGCTACCCTATGGATTGGGGGCAATGGAATCAAAGCTCTGAGCACTCCCCACTCTGGCCTGCCCACTCTCAGTCTCCCTCCTGTGCATGTGTACAAACAGCCTTGTGGATGGTGACTGGTAAAACAGATAGCCTGTGCAGGACTGTAGGGGCCCCTTATGTCCCTGTGCAGCTGTGGGCCTAAATGCACTCATTCATTGCAAACGTAAATGTCCCAGTACAAACTTGGGATATGGACCATCTCTAAACATGGGAATGAACCCTGGATTGTGCGAAGAAATATAAAATCCCATTTATGTGAATAACAAAAGTATATTATCTGTGGGACCAATCCTGCAATCTTTATACAGTTGTCTTCCATGAGTCTTTTACATGTGTAAGGATTGAATTAGGAATTGGCTCTATTTTATAAAATTCTAGTGCTCCTATACCAAATATACACTAGAAAGGAAACAATAATTATGAGCAAGAGACTTATGAGCAGCTGGAAGTAAACTGAGTTGGTTTTAGTTCTTGTTGAACTGAAGTTTGAATAAATAGTTTTTGGAAATGCCAGTTGTCTTGACTAAGGCACCGTTCCTGCAAGTTGTTCCAGGTAAGCAGACCTGTGTGCTCATATGAATTCCCAGTGAAGTCTATGGGCTCTGTATGCATGCAGGGATCTGTTCACCAGGAACAACTTGCAGGATCAGGCCCTAGCTGTAAAACATTGGCTTGATCCTATTTTTTTTTTTTTGCCATTGCATGATTGGGCCCATTATCTTTCTCAATTTTACCTTTGGCATGTCTGCTGCAGACTGAGTTATTTTTTGAACAAATATTATTTAAAGAGCGTCGTTTTCAATAAGTTCCACTAAACACAAATGACAGTACTGTACACAGAAAAGCTTTGTGTTTTAACAGATTGGGGTTTCTTCACATTTTAAGAGTGAAATCCTAGCCCTATTGAAGTCAATGGGATTTCATTCTAAATATGTGTTCAATGTGTAGAGTACAGGAAGGCTGAACAGGGCAGAGGAGACCCTAAGATTTTTGGCAGGAGAGCAGTTCTTTAAAACTTGCAGACAAGTGCAACATGACAGTTCAGAAATTGGGTGTGTGTGTGTCTGAATAGTGTTCTTGAACTTTTAAAATAAATGCTGAGACTTGCAAGACTTTTATAGACTCTCCAGTTTGCATCTATTCTCACACTGTCAGGATGTACTGCAGAAATCTCCATCAATGTCAGCTACAATGTTCCTTTTTTTATGCCTCAGTGCTCCAGTCTATAAGAATGGGCCTTTTGCATCTCACCCAAAGTCAAACCAAAATGCAATTGTCATGGAACTCTGGAAATGAAATGGAATGAAAAAAGCATTTCCTGGAATATCTTTCTTTAGACTCGAGTGTTAGAGTGATGAAAATGTTGGTTTCCCAGGCAAGGGGTTTTATATAAATTGCACAAGCTGTTTCTTTAAACACTGAATAAGACATTTGCACTTAGTACTTCTTACTAATACCTGTCAACTCAGATAAGATAAATCTTAGTTAATATTATATTATATGTATATACCACCTTTCACTCCAAAGAAGCTCAGATTCATGTTAACATACATATAACCACTTTAACCACTACTGAAATGCATCTACATCTGCAGGTGAATGTGATATCTGTTTAACAGTATATAACACTAAAGAACACTATGGTATAGGAAGTGAGGAATACCCTGTAAAAGTAAAACTAAATGGAGAATTTAGGTAGAATCAGGGCTGGCTCCAGCATTTTTTCCGCCCCAAGTGGCGAAGAGAAAAATAAATAAATAAATAAAGCCGCAATTCAGCGGCTGCTCTACTGCGCCGCTTCAATCTTCAGCGGCAATTCGGCGGCCCGTCCTTCCCTCCGAGAGGGACTGAGGGACCCGCCGCCGATTTGCCGCTGAAGACCCGGATGTACCGCCCCTCTCCATTGGCTGCCCCAAGCACCTGCTTCCTGCGCCGGTGCCTGGAGCCGGCCCTGGGTAGAATGTAATTACCCAAACTGAAATCTGGGTAGTACCTAGGAATTAACACCCCTAACTCTTGTGAAAAGTGCGATGAGATCTTTAATAACGACAATTGGTCAGAGTCTCCATATCACATCCAATGACGACATGTACACCCGTCTCATGAAAACAGAAACTCTCTGATTACTGACAGTTTGACAGATATCCTTGTACTTCTGACCAAGTCGCAAGGCTGGTATTTTATAGAACTGGGCAAATTTATTAAATCTACCTAGAAGTCAGTTGAGTATTTTAGTGGTACACAGTGTCTGCATTTGTCCGGCTACACTGAAAGAAGGACAAGAGACGTTTGACATGGTTTTAATCAGGCTGCAACTTTATTATTAGATGTCTGGGACTACCTGGCAGATAAAAGTGTACAGTGCAGTCAACTCCCTGATCATTCAAATAACTACCTGGGGCTTCCACCAGCCCCCTTCATTTTCTATCCAGCTCCTCCGGCCAACCCAGGGCTTGGACCTTACCAACCCCCCACCCCTCGTAGGAGGGTTAAGGTGGGCTATAAGAAAGGGGAGTTGGCTTCTTGCTGTACCAATCATAGAAGCCCTGCACTCCTCCTCCTCATTCCATTCCTTTAACCAGCACCTCCTTTTAAGTCCTTTACCACATCATTTATCTGGTCACTGGATGCCTTCCCTACGGAGTACCTGAAGTGGACATCCGCCCCACTTACAACATGAGTTCCGACATACAACCTACCATCTTTTTCCTCACCAGAAAAGATCCATCCTGACACCTGCTGTGGGGAAGGCGAAAAAATCTCACTCCACCAAAGCCAATATGGGGGTGTGGGAAAAATTCCTTCCCAGCCCCTCTAAAAAGGAGCGACTAGCACAATGACCATAGCAGGTCCTAACCCAACCTAATGTTTGCCACCTCAAGGAGAGGGAAGGAGAGGAGGTGCTGCCTTGCTTGCTGCATGGAGATTGGGCTTCCAATGCCAGGGGCTTGCACCTTTAAAGCCTTCCACCCTCACATTCCCGGGGGGGAGGGTGAGTCAGCGCCACAAAGCTGATCATCACTCACACTGCTTCCTTCCTTCGGCAAGCCTGGACAACGTTCCCATCGCTTCAGGTGCGGTGCGGTCAATCTCTAATCAGCAGTGGCACATATTGAACTATCCAGGCCCAAAGGACACTTGTTAGATTTTCGGCTTGCTAGATGACTAGATTTTTTTATTGGATTGTTCAATTTTGGTGGAAAGAGAGAGAAATGAATTGATGTTAATTAACACTGACTTTAAAAATAATCCTTTATCATAATATGATCCACGAATGAGCTAGAGCTGCTACTTACACTTTATACCCAGTCTTCATTACATTCTCTACCTGCCCCACTACTCCCAATGAATACATTATTTTGAATAAATTATTTTGGAAAGGCTTTGACAGGCACAGACAGGTATTTGTAATGGAAAAATCTTCATTTCTTGTTAGCTCTAAGTTTTGGAGGCTCCTCAGAACCAAACCTCTGAACGTTTTGAGGTTCACCTATTACTAATACTACCTATATATAGATCTCTGCATAGAAATAGTAGTTCAAGTAATTCCTGAACATTTTCAGCTGAGCTCTCTTCTTTGGGAAGAAGAGATGGAAGAATTGGCTGCTGAATAATCTAAACTTCCATAGTTATAGGTCTGACATCTAGTTTTATTCTCCATCTAAGAACTAATTAAACAAAGAATGCTGGGCATTTCTCACTGTTTATGGGAAATACACAGATAGATGCTAATGGTAATGATTTTCTTACAGAAAAATGAGACGACAAAGTGCTGCAAGGTTTCATTACATAGGATGAAGAAAGAACATCTGTAGATTTTATTGGGCATATGGCTTGAAATCTTAAAGCTCCAGTTTATTTCTTTCCTGGGTGCTAGAATGGGAATTCTAGTAGTGTTGCTGAGGAGTCTAGTATTAAATTTGGTATTCCTCAGGAGAGGAGTTATACAATTAAAAGTGTCCCAGCCATATATGTGCGAATTCTGGGAAGCAATGGAATTAAAACCATATTTGTTGATTGCTCTTCTGGTGGGCTGAGTCTGTTCAGCCTGTTCACCTGTTCACCAGGTTCACCGGAGTCTTTTTAAGAAAATGATTGTGAAAACTTCTGAATTCCTGCAAATGCCTGTAACTTGCCACTACTTTTCTTTGGACAGCACTTCACCCATGTCAGTACAAGATCTGATGGAAAATTTGGTCTTCCATCATCTTTGGCTTCAATCGCAGGCTGACATTCTCTCTTTGCTAGACCTTCCCTGCTTGACTTTAAGCGCTGAAGTCAATGGTACTACTCACTTTCATTGGTATGAAGTCAAACATGTATGTAAATTGTTGAATCAGAGCCTGGATTAGGATGACCTAACAGCAGATTCTCATGCCAGTTATTCAACAAAAGCATAAAACCCAGCTTATTGTGAAGGAAATGGGGCATGCAGTCCAGAAAAGCTGGAGTGGTGCTGTGATGGGACCAATAAAATGACTTTAAATTGTTTTTTTTTTTCAATAAAAATTCAGATTGCAAAGGATAACAGAGTGGAAGGATGATTTATAAAAAAAATAAAGAGGTTATAGGCAAACTATGAATGGAGATTTAGCAACAGAGCTGGATAATCTGGTCACAGGTCGTCCATGAGAAGATCACAATTTCCTTGAATGAATTTGCCAAATCATTTCTTCAAATAAATCCTGTTCAGTAGGTCATTTGCAAGCAGTACACTGTGAGCATTCAGTATTCAAAATTCAAGCTGTTTTGACTAGAAATGTAGGTCACACAGTATATTTCTGTTCCCTGACTGGGTGACCGTCATTCTTAAAATCTGGTGAAAACACTCATTATTATGAATAGTAAATTCAATTAATATTTGCTGTTTCCACCTGTAAAATTGCTCACTGGAATATTTTTGGAGAGCAAATCCAATAGTCAAGCTTACTGTGAGGAGAGTGGAAAGAAGTTCATTAAAATAATGAGAAAGAATATTCATGGAATGCTGTGACAGTATTCACTCAGCTGTAGTCATCCATAAAAAAGCTGATAGAAATGAGAAGCAATAGGAGAGGAATTAAGGAAGTTAGAAGAAAGATAAAATAAAAGGGACAGAGACAGATAAGGAAATGGAAGGGAAAAGAAATGGGGGTTATGGGCTTCCTTCCTTCCTGTAGCTTCCTTCACTAAGTCTTCTCTTTCTCCCTTTACTGTTCCCCCCCTTTTCTGCTTTTTGCCACATGTATAACAGACAATGGTTGGCTAGTGTCCTCTACAATTCAAAACATCATGGTAGCAACATAATCTAGTGAACAAGAAAGAAGGATGGATCAATACACTGGGTGAAGACTGGTCTGCTACAGGGGATAAAGAAGAATAACAGTATTTTAAAGTAATATGAATCATAAGGGTTTATACAGTGACAGATACTGCAAATGCATGCAATGTGTTTGGGGACCATATTATACTGAGATTATGCATCACTGTGGGCCACGGATTATATGCAACTCCAGGTAGGAAGGTTATCACAGTTCCTCTAGGAACTAAAAACATGGGGAGGTGATGAAGGCAAATCACTTGGGTTGTGAACACCTCCAGAGAGATAACACCCCCTACATGAAATTAGGTTTTTCAGAGACCAACAGGCAAAGAAAGGGCTTTTGATATAAAAAGACTGCATTTAAACTGACTCGTGGCCTTTTCTCTGATCCAGCAAATGGACAGGACTATCTATTCCGAGGGGGCTCCCAACCCTTGTAGAAGTGGGAAAGGATTTAGCCCACTAGGACCCCATAAGACTAATAGGTAACCTCTGGTAAGCTTCCAGCGTGCATATAGGAACTATTCTTTTTTGGTATGCTTTTCCTGTAATTCTTTTACCTTAAAAATAAATGTGCTCACTTAGAAGAGCCACGTGGTAACTTGTAACTGCTGACAATACTGTGTTTGTAGCCCTCAGACAGAAAGCAATACATAGGCGCTGGCTATTAGGCAGAGTGGCTTGCAGGGGATATCGTAGTGTAAAGCAGGAGCTGTGTAGCCTTAAAACCCTCAGTCAGAAGGGAGAGAGACACAGATCTCTGCCCAAGAAAGGTGACAGCTGGGAGCCTGAAGGTCGGGTCAAAGGTACAGTTAACCCTGAAACTATGACATATACAATAGACAAAATCAACCACTTTAGGTTATCTCAGAGGATTTCCTTCCCTTTAGAGGACCGCCTTCAGCAGGAAAGCTATTTTTGCTGATCCTTTGCATGACACTTCTCTAGTAAACATTACATTAAAATAGAAGTTTGTATTATGACTTAATGTGATCGAAGCAATTAAATTCTGAGTCCAAGTTTCCACTCTGTCTCATGTGCATCATCTTCTACACCGTCACCATAACAAGGCACTACAGAGAGAGCAGTGGATAATTCTCTTAGGAGTCTGATTTAAACCAACACACCAGACTTTAGCTTTTCAGAAGAAGATAACACTATTTACCTAAGATCAGCTATGCAGATCTATTGGCTGATGTGACCAGAATCATTGCAGCCTTTTTGGTAGGTAAAACACTATTACTTCCCCTGTTGATACACTTGTCAAGGTATTATGCAATATATACACTACTCATTCAGAATACTGGGTTAAGTGGAACCAATATAATCCTTCCACTCATGCCAGCCCTGTGTCAGGGAATATGTAAATGAGAATATCATGCAGTGATATGCATTTGTGGTGGTTTCATTATAAGACTGCTTGAATGTGAATGGCCAAATTCCAATCACAGTTATACATGTGAAACTTCACTGAGTTCATGAATCATAGTCTACCCTTCCGTTCACAACAGCTTTGGGCCCTATCAACATTCATGCACTTTCAACTACAATTTTTTAAAAGTTTGGGCATCATGACACAAATTGAAGAAGATAAGGCAATGGTTTTTGGGGCAGAGACTTTTTCTCTGTTATATACAATGCCTAGCACAATGGGGCCCTAGCTCTAGGAACTCCTGTAATACAAATAATATTTAAATAATGTATTTATTTATCATCGTTATTATTATTAAGTTCTTGAACTATTATTGTGCCTTGGTACCACACGGGGTCTCAGAATTATATAACCCTATGCATTATATTACCTGCACTCAATAGGTCACTTTAAAATAAAAAAAAGGCGCATTTGCCTTTAGTTTCTTAATTTTTTAAGATAAAAAACAGTAATCATTAAAGATAATTAGTAGCAAACAGAATTAGAGAACTCCGTCTCATAAAATTGATGCCCTGCTGCTTGGTAATGAATATTTTGCCAAGTGTTTATTTTGAATTAAAGCATCTCAGGCTTCAAATTAAATCTCAGATAGACTCTGGCATTTGAGAGATGAAATATGTGAATTTCTCTAGAGGGAAACTGTCCATTTAATTCAATTCCTGCGTCACTAGCAGTGACCTAGCTAGGTGAAGGAAAACTCCTTGGCAGATAGCCATGCTACAGAACTACGCTTTGTAGCAGTTGGAAAATGGAAAGTTGTTGATCTTAGGAAATGGTTTCAGTCTACTGTTAAAAAATGATAAGAACCGGCAGTATGGCTCAGAGCTTTGCTTTACTAGTACTCTGACCCTCCATTATCTCCTGACCATCAGAATGGACTATAGAAATGTGAAGATCAGATGTATTCCAAATAATCTACCCTTTTGCAAGAGTTCTGTCCTGTACGAAATAATGGGAAACAAATCTACTATATGCATTCCACAGCTGCCAATGTTTTCTCCCTAAGAACATGTCTTTAACAATGGCACCAGGAGTAATATGTGACAAGGAAAATGACAGTGAACACACTGCAAACAGTGAACCAAACAGTAGTTATGGAATCTGATGGTTGATGGTGGAAGGAGTTATGCATCTTGAATAGCCAGGGCCCATAATCTGTACTGAGAATAGTGTTAGTGGAATAATAATGTATTTGATGAAAAGTGGCAAAATTCGATGGATACTTTATACATGGAATAACATTTGACAAGCTCTATTTGTGAACAATTATTGAGCAATTGATCCTGTCAAAAATTGAGCTGTTGCTGCTCCAGAACATTCTTTTTAATGTAAAAATATTATTTCAGTATACAACAATGGGCACAAATGCATGAAAAACTGTATTGAATCAAAAAATGATTGCAACAGATCAACAAAGCTTCTAACATACTCTATAGTCAGTGGCAAGTGGACGCATCAGTAAAAACACCTATAACAACATGACACTACAGGATATTCTTTATCTTCTCCCAAATGTCACAAGCAGGGTCTGGACCAGAATAAAGAGTTGTGCATTGTAGAAACAAGACTAAAGCTATTAAATACATGTGTTGCTATAATATACGTTACAGATGGGAGGCTAATGCCCCCTGGGGAGTTTAATCCCTTACAGCATAATTTGGCTATTCTCTTGTAAGCAATATCCCCCTCCACAAAAGCTCCGGTAAAAAGCTAAGCATTGCAGCATGCCTTGTGGATCTCCAAACTCGTTCATTATGACACTGTCTCCCTGACAGCGACTTTACTGTTACAAACCTAGAGGTTTGTTTGAAGGCAAGGAAATAAAAGGTGAATGGAAGACTAAGTTGTTGATAGGGGCATAACCAACATTAGGCTGCAGTCAGTGTAGGTAGGACAAGCTGGAACACCCTGGTACTAGAGACAATGGATAAAAACAAAATAAATCTGGAATGTTGAGATCAGCTTATACATGGACAGAACATGCAGTACAGGGATTGGTTCCTGAAAAGTAACCAAGCCAGTCATGAAGCCCATGATGCAATGTATAGTTAGGAATGCAGGTGTTAGTAAAGCTGAATATCAGGAACAGTTTTGCTGTGTATCTTTGGGTTTGTGATGTACCCTTCACCTACCCCTTGTGTTTGAGCCTGACCATCTTGCTGTATGCCAAATAAAGATACCTGAGTGACAAATTCTGGAATCAAACTAAATTTTGGGGGATCGAGTGAAGAGGGTCTTGGGGGATCCCAACATTTCCTACTCAGTGGCAGATGTATTCATTCTGTTTAGTCAGAATACCTCAGATACAGCAGCATCCTCCCTGAGCTGTTCTAACATATCACTCAAGTGGCAGATTGCATGTAAGGGATTAAGATCGTGAAGTGTGGACCTTTATTAGACCTGGGTTCTATAAGTTAATGTGAAGGAGAAATGTTGTGCTTACTTTGGGGGAAATACCGTAAAAAAGCAGAAGAGACACAGATAGGCAGTGCTTTACAGTTACACTCCTTTTCTCCTTTTGCGTGTGATTTATAAGCACTTTAACTGCTAGAGGTCAGTTTTTACTCCCCCTTTAATTCTTTTGCAGGTAAGAGCATAGTTTTAGGCTAGCAGTTTTCTCCTTTGACTTGTTTTATCAGAGCTGGTCCGTTAATTAGATCCATGGTTTGGCTTCCTTTACTGTGAAATATAATTCTGTTATCAGTGAAACCACATTCTGCCCTAGGTGATTTCTGCTTTGGCTTTAATCCTTTTTTTTAAATCCCATGAAATAAAGAGTATTTCCTTACCAGGGTAAGCTGGATAGCCCTTTGGTCTAAATAGAGTTCTTTTACTTTGAGATTTCTGATATGCTAAACCTCTGTGAAAGTTTGATAAAAGGTAACTTTGAGGCTTTTAATTAATTATGTACAAAAAGTTGACAGAACTCTACTGGGAGGTATTCTTAATAATCCATGCATGTAATATAGTGGGAACATTGTTTATAAATATAAATGAACTGAAAGGTTTGTAACCCTGGAACAAAAGAAAATGAAAAATCAAAGCATGGTTGGCAACCCCAAGATTAAATGACTGCTCAAGAGCCACAATTTTATCTTTGTTTTCCAATAAATTCCTGAATGCTGGAGGGGAAAAAAAACCCTTGAAACAGCCCCTTAAAGCTCTTACTGGAAGTGAGGCATGGAAACATTGCTTTAAATATCTCTCACAAATGAAAAGATGCACTCTTACATTACAGAATATCTGAGCACTCACTTGAGAGAGAGAGAGGTGTTAATAAATCAGATGCAAAGCAGCAACAAATGGAAATGAAAAATCATGGATAAGTGAAAGAAAAAAGGATTGAGAAAATGAAAAAAAAAATAAAAAGGAAGGCTTAGTAAAAAGGGATCAGAATATTAACAAAGCAAAACTTTTGTCAAAGAAATAGAGGAAGGTCCAATACGCTGATCTAAATCATTCTCATCGTAGCATTTGGTTGGGTTAGGAATCTTAACACCATATACCAGCATGGGATTTAAAAATCATTTCATCATCAGTACTTCACCTAGCTTTCAGATTTCTCTTGCTAAACAGCAGGAAATATTTGCCTTCTGGGAAGGGCAATGCACATCAGAAGTGTGGGCTCAGGTCATTCATAGCCAACTAGTTTGGGGCAATGAGCCTTCCCCATTATAATCTGTGTCCAGCATTAAAGGGAACCTCAGCAATTTAAAAAATCATGCTTCTGTCTGAAGACTGCATTCCCATTATAATTACAAGTGGACACCTCAGATTTCTATAATTGAAAGGAATTAACAAAGGAATATTTTTAGCTCCTTTATTACTTTGTGCATTTGATAGCCATTTGCGTATAGTCAGTTTAATTGTTCTCATGAAGACTCGGGGCTAGATTGTGTCACAAGGACACAGCCAAGAGTAGGGGGAGACAGATTGCTGTACTGCTCCAGGCACGATCCCAGGAAGGCATTGTGTCTCAAACAGCTACCCTTGCTGCAGAGGAGTAATAATTTACTGTTGGCCTATATCAGCAGCAAAGCATTACACTCCCCTGGGCTAGCCCAGGTAGCCAGTGAGATGGGAGGGCAGAACCAAGGTTCACCCATTCCAGAGCATAATCTAGTCCTTCACTAGTTTCCCTGTTGCTTTACACATCAAGAGGAGAAAAGAAAACACTTATAATATTTAAAGTTTTTTTTTAATAGGGTCAGTTAGAAAAACAAATCAAGATGACACTCTCCCTCTTTAACCCTTTCTTTGCTTTTTAGTGGTGCTATTTAAACCTTACTAACTCGGTGGCATCTTTTATATGCTAATATTCTCAGTACAGCTGGAGAATGTGTCTGATATCTATGTTTTGGATGTAGAGAACAGGCAAAAAGTGAAAATTCTACTTCTTTCCCCATTGCCATTAAATTCTCTTATACAGTATATCCTATGTGATTGTCTCTCTGGAAAAGTTTCCAAAAGCATAAGAAACAGTGTTGCAATATGTACAAATTATAACAAAAGGAGAAATTGTTGGTGCCACCTATCAGAGGAAACGGAAAAATCCTTGCTACTTTGCATAATACCAAAATAAGGGGAGGAAAATAACCCCTGGCTAATGCTTTACTGTATGTTTTGGTTATTTCAGACTGAGATGCTTGCATAGTAAACATATGATTTTTAGGTTTATGTTTTTTTATGGTAGGTTTGGGATAAATGAGTTCACTTTCAAATTAGTCATGAAAACATGTAGGGAGCTGAAACTGACAAGCACTGAGTTAATCTCCAACATGGAGCAATTCCTTCTGCTGTCTTGCCTGTTGTTCCTAAGAGATTTTAGCATTTTAATGGAGTGGACATTAGGCTTAAAACTTTAGGGATACTGAAAAGCATCTAGGGAAGTTGGGATCTGGGGCTTTCTATGTTTGTTTACCAGTTGACTGGTTATTTTTATTTGAATTAGTTTTTATTTAATACAAACTTTTGAAGAAAAGAGTCTTGCCTGAGTACTACTTTGGAATCCCAGGAAGGAATCACAGAGGCTGTTTCATTACAACATTTTTAACCATCACATAGTAGAACTGAGAGGCAAATTTGCACTTCAAACTGTAGTTGGAATCAACACCACCCACAGATAGAGCTAATAAAACATCAAAAGAATTATGAAACACACTGGCACATGTATACATATTTTAAAACTGCACAAAATGAAGAAATCAGGGACACACACCTCAAGTTCTTTTCTAGCTGTTTGCTTATAAAGTGATTGCTCCTGATTCAAAGTGCAGAATTTTTGTAACATTCTTTCCAGGTTCAACTGATGTAACATGGTAAAAATGGACATTTTTTATACTTCAAAAAGTCCTGATTATGGAAATTCCTTTTTCACAGGAGTCCGGGTTTTACAAGATCCAAATACCACCCAACCTCATTAACTGTACTTGTCCTGATGTTTGCAGTCAGAGTTCTGTGGCATGCACCGAGATAACAGAGTGAAGGTTTCAGGAATACAAAACCAAAAGATCAGTTCCATGTAACTCAGAATCCTGCCAGTCTTGAATCAGTAGAATCACCAGAGACATCTGTGACTCTGGGAGCCCCTCAGAGCCAACTGGCAAAGGGCCCACCATTCTGTAAGTCATATTAGGCCTGACACACTCATTGCCCCAACACACTGTTGTCTTAATAGGTATCTCGTAGGTGTTATGTTAGATATCATATGTAAACTGGTGACAAACTGGTCCCGAAAATCTTTGTGTGAAGTATGTGCAGGTGTGTACAAGGAGTGACAGATGTATGATGGAAAAATGTTCTTAACATGTGTTTGAGAGGCAGCGCTTAAACCCAGCTTGCCCTAGACAAAAGAATGTGTATTTACCTGTCTGACCAGCTTGTTTACGCGCAGAGGACAATGAAAGTACCTTTACATGTAAGATAAATAAAGCAATCAAGCAGGGGGAAAAGACCATTTAACAATCACTCTGGGGGACAGCATCTGCAACCCTTCCTGGCTCCTGACTTTGGGTAATATAAGGGAAACCAAAAGACCGTTAGGCTAATGAAGTGGGTCAGGCCCTTTGGGGGCAATGTACTCCCCTGGGGGCACAACAGCGAAAGGGACTGCAAGGGATTGCGACTGGCCTCCCTGGTTCTTGTGCAGAATGCCTTGTGCCCTCCACTGTGCACTGAGAAGTACCATCCCAAATGAAGGAGTAATATCAGAGTACTCTTTCTGACCTAAGGTAGCTAGGAAGTACATTGCAGACAACAGTAGCTTATGGCCTGTGTGTCTTTCTTATAACAGTCCATTTGACTGTGGTGAGCAGGAGCCTATAATATCAGAGTAAAGGTGGGAATATTGGCAAAATCCCATGTAGTGAGCTGTGCCTCAGCTTCTGAGGTAGATCTATGTGATGGTATGTGAAGCTGGAAATAACAGCCTTCAACTGACCAAGTTTTCTTTGGTTTAAGAACAAAGGTGCTGAACGTCTCTAGCTGGACCATATTCATTGCTATTTTTATATCAAGGGCAGCTTCTCCATGTGGCAAATGATAAAAGCATTTAATCTCTCTCCTATGACTCTCTCCAGGGTGTTTATTGTTTTCTCTCACACATCTTTGTTACATTTGTTCCTCGATGTAAGGAATGAGGAGATCCAGCTCCATTAGTCCTTTTAGTCTAGGCAATTCACCTCAGAACTCCCACAAAAGAAGGGCACGTGCCTTCTTCTCAATCTGATTGCATTGCTTCCCTTTCCTGCTTGGTTCTCTTCTCCAGTGTGTGCTCACAGAATTTGTACACGGTGACCTGCAATGAAAATAAGCATTTGACAAAATGATGAAATAAGCGGTTGCAAACTTACACATGACGAGTTGACACAGACACCTCTGTTATATGTGTATGTTTATTGACTACATGCCTAGTTTTTAATGCCTTCTTTACTGTCAATTTTTTTTGAATGCTGGTTTGCATTTCATTGTCTGTCAAGTCAGATGATCTGAGCTCTGATTCTCTGACTCCAGCAGCTCAACTGACATCCATAGTTTGTAGCAGGTTTTATTCTGTCTCACTAAAAAGACCAGTTCTCACACTTATTTTCTAACTATGCCACCAATGATTATATCTTGATCTAAAAATTGAGATCCCAAAATCACAAGGAATTCAGTTGGGTAGAAAGTGCAAAATGTGGATTTGGATATAGATTTTAAATACCACAAAGGTCAGGATATCAGCCTCTTATGAAGATGAAAGTCATCAGCAAAATATGGCTTCAGATCCACTTTCTGATTTGTAATATCCAGAAAGTTCAGAGTTGGATTTTGACTTTGGGCCCAGCTCTACTAAGAAAACAGTTCATCGCTGAGCTGTTTCAAGCACCAATTGACGGAATAATTTTTTTTCAAGTTTCTGATCAAACAAATGGCTTTAGAGATCAGTTTTATCACTGGGATTGGTGATGATTTTGCTAATGCTTTGTCAGATTGTAACATAGTTCCTTCCTGGTCCCACAGGAAAAAAAATAATAAAGAATTGTAATTGCATTTCCTGTAATGTACAGCAGTGGCTAGACTCTAAATTTAATAGAACAGGGGAAAATATTAAAATGAGTTAACTCTGTGGTTAAGTGCTGAATGCTCTAAGAGCAGCAGATAAGGTCAGGCAGTATATACTGCAAATAAGGATTTGCTTACACGGTCCCTATTGTTGATGTGTTGCACAGGTAGAAAAAGTGGCTTGTAGTAGTATGGTTTACCCTGACTTGAAACTGGACAATGCTGCATGAGGACACAGGGGTTTGCACCAATGTAGCTACATCAGTGTACTGCAAGAGTGAAAGCCAGGCCGCACAGTGGCAAAAGTGGTAATGACTTTAGCAAGGTCAGGATTGCACTGAGAGAATATTGTTGGTAAGGTCAGGTACAAGGAGTCTCTGCCCAGGTGCAGCGTAGTCTCACAGACTTATCTTATCTTAAATCTAATGTGGGAGACCTTGAGGGAAGGTCTTGCCACAATAATTTGAGAATTAAAAAAGAGTACCTAAAGGAGCAGAGAAAGGCAACCTCATAGAATTTGTTCCCTGGTTCCTTTCTGAAGTACTCAGCCTGCCGGATGATTTTTAATTTGATTTAGAGAGCAAGCATAGATCCTTAGCTCCTAAGCCAGCCTCAAATGCCAAATCTCGTGCACTGATGGTCAAATTTCTCAGATTTACTGTAAAAGAAAAAAAATAGTGCAGCTAGCTTGTGGAAACAAAGAACTGTTTTGGGGGATGCCACAAAATAAGATCATGATGTTTCAAGATTTTGCAAATATGTGATTGAGCAGAGAGCCTTTAGACGAGCACAGGGACTAGCCAAGCAGCCAGGGCACAAATATTTTATAAAGTTTCCAACTCAAGGCTGGTGAGGAAGTGCATCCAGTCCATAAGCCACAAGAAGCAGAGCATTCTTTAAATAGCCTGCAGTGAATTGAGTACCTGTTCTGTGTTATAGCAAGTTTATTTCCCAGTTGTTAGATCTATCCTACCCGCTCTTAGGAGCTTATCCAAAGTTATTGTGACTAACTTTCTTATTTGGGTTCACTCTTCTGCTCTAAGCTTTTTTAACTTTTGGGGTTTGTCCATCAATTCTCATCAAATGACTGGATGTGAAGAGCCCCTGCAGGGGTGTTAAGGAAACAGCTCATTTCAAATTGATCTCCTGGGTGTGAACGGACTGTGGAAAGGATTTATTTAAATTGTGTATTAGCAATATTGAGTGCCTTTGCTCCAGTATTTGTTCTGGGGAATTAATGAAACATTTGACAGCATCCCTAACTGGACAGATCAATATGCACCTGTGCTTGTAATTGAACAAGCCTGCATGAGCTTGGCACTGAAGTACATCAAACAGATCACCGGGGGCAGTGCAGCTGTTGCTCTGTAGAAGTGTGAAGGCTTCAACCAGCATCTACTGTACTACATTTTAAAGGTGGCAGATACTGCTGTGTCACCAGGCCTTACTCCTGGGGGTCCTCAAAGCCTGGCAGCTTGACATCCCCTGTGCTGCAAGTGTGAGAGATGGCTCCTCTCCCTGCAAGGCGGCATGGAAAGCTGCACAGGAGCTGAGCAACGTAGTTGCCCTTCCTACGGACCAATGCAGTAGAGGAGAAGACCAATGAAACTTTGCTGAGCTACATGGATAGTGATTTCTGCACTCCCTATCACCTCCTACTTCCTCTTCTCACCCTGCCTCTGCTCTTGCCCCGGCTTGTCCTGTTCCCCACATTCCCTGCCTTCCTCTCCTTCCACCCACTTCCACCACCCCACCTAGACCCCCAATCTCTCTACCCTTATTGCCCCCTTGCCTTTACCACCTTTTCCGCCCATAACTTCTTCAGCTACTTCCTGCATCCTAACACCTTCTATAAGCTCAGCTGCCCCCTCTGGAATATACAATTGGTTTAGTTTTGTTGACAGTGTTAAGTGTTTGATAATTGTTGTCTTTTCATTGGGATCTCCTGTGCTTGATAATAAGTTAACATATAGGGTAACCAGACAGCAAGTGTGAAAAATCGGGATGGGGTTTGGGGGTACTAGGAGCCTATATAAGAAAAAGACCCAAAAATTGGAACATCTGGTCACCCTATTAACATATAACACCTTATGTGTTTTTATATCTTTCCTTTAACTTGTCTTTTTTTGTGCTCTTCCCTCCCCCTCTCTGGAGCCCTCTCCTCCCTACTCTTGGAAATTTGGCAAGCGGCAAGCATCTGGCAAGGCAACTTAAAATCTGTGGAATAAGTGCTTGAGACATTTCATTCATAGACTCCCCTCCTCATGGGCGTCTGTGTGGGGAGTAGAATGGGCTATAACAGAGCAATCGACACAAACATTCCATCACCTTTGTTTGTAAGACTACACATACAAAAATACTTCTTAACACAGCCAAATGGTTCTGAATCTTAATTTTATTTCCTGGAACGTAAAGGGACTCAACAATCTAATTAAAAGGAAAAAGTGTACTCATTATTAAAGAAGGCAAATGCAGACATAGTGCTTTTGCAGGACACACACTTGGCTGCAGATGAGGTTGTTAAATTAGAATGTGACTGGGTAGGAAAAGCCGTGTTTTGCTGCTTCTCATCCAAATCTAGAGGAGTAGCATACTTTTCCATCAAGCACGGGCAGTCACAGTTTCTGAGTCAATTTCAGATGATCAGGGCAGATTTTTAAGCCGTAAAGTCACTGTAAATGGATCTGAACTAATCATTGCTAATATGTATGGGCCTTACCTGGATGATCCTGAAATCTTTCATAGGATTTTATTAAATTATATGGAGAGCCCTATAGCCCTACTGTGATTGCTGGGGATTTTAATGAGGTACTTGATCCTTTTATGGATAAATCTCGGCCTCGGGATCATAAGCCAACCAAAGGTAGAATGGCTCAGGAGTTACACATTAAGGATCTGAGACTGACATCTGGAGGCTTATACATGCACTGGGTAGGGACTCTTCATACTTTTTCTCCAGTACATGGCTCCTATTCCCATATAGAATTCTTTTTGATCGCCAGAGACTTGGTTAATTCTGTAATTGACTCCTCCATTAATACAATTGCTGTCTCTGATCATGCCCCTACAGCTCATCAAATAGCAAGAGGCCCTGGTGAGAAACAGCCATGTAGATGGAGATTTAATTCTTCACTGTTAAAAAATTTGAAAAAGAAACTGGCTTGCTCCTGGAGGCAGACAAACCCACAGTGAGCTATTGCAGGAGACCATTTGAGGGGTCTCATATTTGCAAAGAAGAGGAAACGTGGAGAAAACATGATCTAATATTTTTTGAACCCAGTTATACTTTTGGCCTATACAACATCCCCTGGCAATGAGTTCCACAGGTTGACTGTGTGTTGTGTGATGAAGTACTTCCTTATGTTTGTTTTAAACCTGCTACCTAAATTTCATTGAGTGACTCCCCTGTGTCATGTGGGGAGGTAAATAAAACTTCCTTATCCACTTTCTCCACACCATTCATGATTTTATAGACCTCTATCATGCCTTAGTTGTCTATTTTATAAGATGAACAGTCTCTGTCTTTTTCATTTCGCCTCATATGGAAGTTGCTCCATACCCCTAATCATTTGTATTGCTTTCTCTGTACTTTTTCCAGTTCTAATATATCTTTTTTGAGATAGGGGACTAGAACTGTATTCAAGGTGTGGGTGTACCATGGATTTATGAAGTGGCAGGATGATATTTTCAGTCTTATTATCTCTCCCTTTCCTACAGGTTCCTAACATGCTGTTAGCTTTTTTGACTACCGCTGCACATTGAGTAAATATTTTCAAAGAACTATCGAGAATGATTCCATCAGTTCTTTCTTGAGTGGTAACAGCTAATTTAGACCTCACCATTTTGTATGTATTATTGAGATTATGTTTTCCAATGTGCATTACTTTCCATTTATCAACACTGAATTTCATGAGCCATTTTGTTTCTCAGTCACCCAGTTTTGTGAGATCCTTTGGTAACTCTTTGCCGTTGGCATTGGACTTAACTATCATGAGTAATTTTGTATCATTTGCAAACTTTGCCACATCACTGTTTACCCCCTTTCCCAGATCATTTATGAATATGTTGAACAGCATTAGTCCTAGTACAGCTCCTTGGGGAACCCCACTATTTACCTCTCTCCACTGTGAAAATTGACCATTTATTCCTACCCTTTTAACCAGTCACTTATTCTTTTATCCTATGACTGCCTACTTTGCTTAAGAAGCTTTAGTTAGGGACCTTTCTGAAAATCCAAGTACACTATATCCCTGAGTCATCCTTTGTCCACATACATGTTGACACCCTCAAAGAATTCTAATAGAATGGTGAGGCATGATTTTCCTTTACAAAAGCCGTGTTCATGCTTCCTCAATGTATTGCGTTCATCTATAGGTCTCATAATTCTGTTTTTCACTATAGTTTCTACATATTTTCCTGGTACTGAAGTTATGCTTACTAGCCTGTAACTGCCAGGATAATCTCTGGAGCCTTTTTAAAAAAAATTGGTGTTATATTAGCTGTCCTCCAGTCATCTGGTACAGAGGCTGATTTAAGCAATAGATTACATACCATAGTTATTAGTTCTGCAATTTCATATTTGAGTTCCTTCAGAACTCTTGGGTGGATATTATCTGGTCTTGGTGACTTATTACTCTTTCATTTATCAATTTGTTCCAAAACTTCCTTTATTGACATCTCAATCTGGGACAGTTCTTTAAAGAATACCTAAAAAGAATGGCACAGATGTGGGAATCTCCCTCTCATCCTCTAAACTGAAGATGAGGTCATTGAGGCAATTAAAAATATGAAAGTGGGGAATGCCCCTGGTCAGATAGCTTCCCTGCCAAATTCTACAGACACTTCTTTGACCTCCAATCTGACGAGATGCTTAAAATGTTTAATGAGTCACTCCTAGAGAGCGCCCTTCCCCCTATGGGGAGGGAGGTCCTAATGTCATTATTCCTAAACCAGGAAGAGATGCCACACTATGTTCCAATTGTAGGGCAATTTCACATATTAACAATGATGTCAAAATATTGGCAAAAGTTCTGGTAATTATACTGGAGAAGGTTTGGGGGTTTGGTTTTGGTATTAATGCATCCAATTCCCCCTGCAGGTCTGCTCAGTTCCTCTTTTTGTCCAATCGGGAAAAATAAGGTACCTAAAGCAGTGGCTGTGAGGTTATCTGGGCTATCCGAGTTAAGAGGTATGAATTTCATTCTCACTGTCATGCAAAAGCACCTATCAGGGCAATCCAGACATGCAAACTGGGAAAAAAACCTATAATTTGGAAGAACTGGCTGAGCAAGGGCATCCTGTGGATTTCCCAATTAGTCAAGGATGAGGTCTTCTAACATTAAAGCAACTCAGCAGAGTGGTAGTAGTTACAACTAAAACACATGTTAATGTTTCAGTTTGGTCCAAGTGCCCTAGGACTGCCAGAGGCCCTTGGAAATGCTTCATAAATTCTCCAGGCCCATGTCCTCTCTATATGTTTGACTAATGAAGAGGAACTCCATTAGTATGGAGGTATTTGTGAAAATGTGGGAAAGGGAGTAATCAAAGCCCATAAAAGAACCCCCATGGCAGAGCATGGAAGGTTAAAAATGTTTTTGTAGATCTCAAACAACAGAAGAGTCTATTAAAATATATTGAATACCACAGAGATTGTGCAAGGTGGGGGCCTTTTCCTTTGATGCTTCTTGTTACTGTAATAAAGAAAAAGGAAACTTGATGCATGTGCTATCGGACTGTCCAACCGTCAGGCAGCTGTGGAAAGAGGTGGACACGAGTGAAAATAGACCTTGGATTCTGCAACTAAATTTCTGCTGAAAATTATATCCTAGGTTATATAGCTACTATGCTGGGTTTAACTCCACTACAAAGACTTTGGTGCTTGAAGGCTGCAATGATTATGGAGCCCACAATTTTACAAAAATGGAGGAGTAGGCGTATGGCCAGAATAAAGCAGTGGCATTTAGACCTGTCCGAGTTATCGGCAAAAGAAAGAATAGCTTGTCGATATAGAGAACAATTATATGAATTTGAAGAAATGTGAACCCTGTTTCTTGATACATTTGGATAAAGAATGCTGCGATAGCTCAAACAATGCCAGACTTCCATTCCTCCTGACCTCTCTGCTTTCCTCCTCCCAAGCTGGTCCCCTCATCCCCACCATCCTTTTTTGCCTATTTGCCTATTTTTTTATTCTTATTGTTAACCCCCCACTCTAACATGGTATATCTGTGTAATGTTGTCTTATCTTGTAATGTCTGATCTTGCAGCTTTGAAAGGTTGTCAAGATGTGTAAATGCATAATTTCATTGGCTATCCTGTGAAATGTGTGGCATTTGGTAACATATACAAGGAGAAAGTTATTCACCTTTGAGTATTTTATATTATTTGTTTATTTATTAAAATGAATCACAACCCCTCCCCCAAAATACCTTCCTATATTTGTGTCAATGCCATTAGCAGACTTAGTTTTTACGTCAGCTTCCTGACCATTTCATGTTCTGTCCCCTTTTGTATTTTCTGCTAAAGTTCTTGCTAAGACATTGTCTCCTCTATTGCCAACTCTTTACAATAGCTGCCAGCGTCCTATGCTGAATTGTGGCTGATATAGCTCAATCCACAAGCTATATTCCATCTCACTTCATTTGCTCTCAGTTTTTTGTTAAACAACAAGTCAGTATCCACTGTTCCTGGAAGTATTTCCTTTTTTAAGTAAGCTAAAAGAATACTTTGGGCCAGGAGCTTCCTTCCACAGGAGAGGGCAGTTAAAGTCGGTGGAAAAGGGGCGGGGCCAGCATCTTTGTGGAACACTTTCCTCTCACTCTCAACGCCTGCAGAGTGATGTTGAGGGTAGGTGCTCTGAGGCTCAGGAATGGGACAGGTTGGCTGCATGGTGGGGTGGAGTCAGAAGAACAGTCACTTTATTCATAGTGAGTCCCCTGTTATGCTGGCAGGTATCCAAACAGCAATCCACTTGGGAGTTAATGCTACTCCAATCAGTCTTACCGTCCCCTTCTGAGGGGAAGAACAGTGCAGGTGTTGGGGAGAAGCCTGGTTTCTTCACAGGGAGAGGGGGATCCAGGAAGCCTCAAACAGGAACTGGAACTGACTGTTGCAAAGCCAAGATTCACAACACTTCAGCCTGGTTTCCCAGTAGAGGCTCCAGTGGACATTTTTCCTCCCCTGGCTTTTTCCTGAGGGAAAGGATCATCAGTTCCTTTGTTCCCTAAGGTTTAAATGTCTATAAATATAACTGCAGGTTTCCTTTTCATGTGCAACTCCCAATTTTGTGCATTAAGATGGAGAAAATTTGGTATAACACAATTTCCCCAATCTGCTTGCTAGTCTTATACAATTTACCTACATTCATCCCTTCATTTCTAAACATTATCTGCATAGACTGCATTCCCCCATTACACTTTGAGTGGTTGCTTTATTGAAGATGCATAAGCATAAGATTTTATTCAAATCCTTCTGTGATTATTCATCTACAGTGCTTTTAAGGAGGTTACTGCTGCCTTTATAATGTATCATAAAATGACATTTACATTAAAATAGAATTTTAAATTTTGTTTTAAACACTTTTAAATATGGCAAGTTTTGAAAGGAAAACCTACCATTTGAACGCAGCACACCATGAAGTTCATCTATGCAACTCTGCTGGGGCATATAAGGATGGCGGGAGATGTTCTTACACTGGGAAGCAGCAACTTACTCAAAGTCAACGGGACTACTTGTGTGAATAACTGATGTTCAGTGTGATAAAGGATGGCCACAGGACACAGTCAAAGCATGAAGGGCTTGTTGTATCCCTTCCAGCTCAGAACTGGTGGATTCACCCCTCAGGGAGTGAGATGCTGGCAAACCAGATACCAATTTTTGTCAAGGCTTTAGGCGCCAGGCGAGCATTGGAAAATTCGTTGCTTGACACCAATCTGCTTCCCCCGTGTGTCTGGGTGGCTAAGATCAGTATTGAACTTATAACAATGTGTTTACTGTTTAGATTTTATGAAATACTTGTAAGTTGCTGCATACATTAATATCACTTGTGGTATCTTTATCACATGCTATAAGGCAATATTAAAGTTTTTGTTTTATGATTGTAAAAAATGTTTGCTCTGAACCAAGTTAGGAGGGGTCATCTCCTAACCTTCATCAATGCTATCAAAACTAAATGTGCCACTGTGGGACATCACAATACAAAGAACATGTTAATTGCCCTTTCACATACATGAAGAAGCTATGTGCACAAGGGCTTGTCCCATCAGCTTGAATTCTGGAAGAAGGAAATAAAGATAGGGGACAAGAATATTTTTCATCTCTTTTGCTGTTTGGACTCTCACAGGTCTGGAGCTATGAAACATAAGCAGAGATCCCCAGGGTCAACCTGGGTTAGCCCTAAAAGACATTCAGTGCTGATAGACTGCTGCACCTCTGTCAGCTTTTGGACAGTCAACTTTCATAGACTGTAACTCATTTGTGTATATACGTTTGCCTGCTTTAGCCTGTAAATAACTCTTTAATTTCTTTTTCCTAGTTAATAAATCTTTAGTTAGTTTGCTATAGAATTGGCTACAAGCATTGTCTTTGGTGTGAGATCTGAGGTACAAATTGCCCTGGGGTATGTAACTGAGCTCTTGGGACGGGAAGCAGCCTAAATCTTTTGTGATCTTTGGGGAGTAGCAACCATCACTTAGTCCAGCTCACCTGGCTGGCAAGATAGTCGCCTTGGGCATTCCAATCTATCTGTGGCTCTATGGTAAGACTGTTACAGTGATCCAGAAGTTCACATTTGTTACTGGGTTGGTGAAATCTAATTATTGAACATACAACCAGTTTGGGGTGTCTGCCCTGCTTTTTGACAGTCTGCCCTGAGGTTGGCACTCATGGTCATGAACTACTCCAGACAGCGTGACAGGGAGATCAGGCAGTGTTTACATTGCTTCCCACCCTCAAGAGTGGTGTCAGAGAGGCAGGGCCAGTGCAACCTATTAGGCGACCTAGGTGGTTGCCTAGGGCGCTACCATTTGGGGGGTGGCATTTTCTTTGGTGGCGACCGCGATGGCTGGGTCTTCGGCCGCCCTGGTCGTCGTTGGCATTTAGGCGGAGGGAGCTGGGGCAGGGGGGCGTGGGGAGAGCCGCCTGCAGCAAGTAAGGGGGGGGCGGCATGCAGGGGAACTCCCCGCCCCAGCTCACCTCTGCTCTGCCTCCTCCCCTGAGCCCGCTGCCCCGCTCTGCTTCTCTCCCTCCCAGGCTTGTGGCGCCAAACAGCTGTTTGGCGCCACAAGCCTGGGAGGCGGGAGAAGTGGAGCAGCGACGGCGTGCTCAGGAAGGAGGCAGAGCAGAGGTGAGCTGGGGTGGGAAGCTGCCGCATGGCTCCCCGGGCGGGGGGGGGGGGGGGGGGCGGTGGGGGGGGGGGGGGAGGGGGGAGGACGCAAGGTGGAAGTTTCGCCTAGGGCGCGAAACATCCTTGCACCGGCCCTGCAGAGAGGGCAAATTTAAATTGCAATGGGGCTCAGTAGGAACCATGATGGCAGAGTGCTGGGAGCTTGGGGTGGAGGTGGTATATGTGTTTAACTGACACCTCCTCTGCCTGTTCTGGGGACTGGGTGGGTCAGTTAGAAGCCTCCATCAGTGTTAGGGCTTCTCTTCACTACTGGGGTAAGTCGACGTAGCTTAGGTCGACTTACCCCAGTATCTTTGTTGCGCTGCGTTGACGGGAGACGCTCTCTGGTCGAATTCCCTTACTCTTCTTGGGGAGCTGGAGTACCAGGGTCGACTGGATAGTGCTCTGCCATCGATTTAGTGGATCTTCACTAGACCTGCTAAATTGACCCCCGCTGCATCAATTGCAACAGCGTCTATCTCCCCGTAGTGGAGAGAAGCCCTCAGTCTTGCAGAAGCCTTATACTGCTTTAACCCACCTCTGGTGAGCTTTCCTTTGCAGGTGATAAGGTGAGCCCAGGCTGTACACAAACAAACCGACCATACATCATGGTATTAGTCCAAAATATTACAGCCAACAACACTTTTATTACAGAGTTGTAAACAATCTTTTTCCCCCAGATAGGTTGGCATAATATGGAAGCACCACAGTGTATAGAAGCATTATAGGTGGAACTGAAAGGAGTTTGAAAATAACTAAGCCTAGACAAATGCAAATACTTGGGCCATAACCTATGTTAGGCATGGATAGAGGATCTAGGAATGTCTTGAGATAAATATCACTCTGTTTCCTTTGAGTGCTCCCCTAATATTAAAGAAACATGAGGATGGCTTTGCAGAAGAGGGGTATGTTAGTGTGTGCAGTTTGGGGGTGAGGATTGGTCCTAGGCCAGTTATCTGTAAATAAATCTTGTGCCAATCCCATGCATGCAATTCCCAAGCAGACTGATGGTGCAAAATTGTCTTTGCTGGATTTGTGGTGCTCCTCCTTTCTGCAGCATGATCCCTTGCTACCCTTGGATCCCTTTCTGCAGCTGCACACAGTAATCTCCTCTGTGAAAGTTAATACTGGTTGGATTGGTACCAATGTCTGTAACAAGTTACTACAGACTTTAGAGTCCTTTCTAAGTAGAGCATACTGGTTGAGTAGTTATTTCCCAGATCCAACTCTCTTGTCTGGCTAGCCTTGCCCCTAGTAGTCACAGAGCACGTACCATGTGGTGTTTGCAGAAAGTGGTTCCTGTAAGCTTGGGAGGAAAGGAAAGCATGCCACAGAGCCTCTAATACTTTTCAAATGACTCCCAAGTCTCATGTCCAGGAATAATAGTTTCCCTCTCTGTATAAAGGAAAGGGGATATTCCAGTCTTGGAGGGGGTAAGTATTGGACATAGGATTAGAACAAAGAAACTTTGGGCTCCTAGTACTGTGCTCAGGTCACTAGGCTATGTCTCCCTCATATAACCAGTGTCATCAGTGAGTAATGCAGTAGGCCAGTGGTTCTCAAACTTTTGCACTGGTGACCCCTTTCACATAGCAAGCCTCTAAATGTGACCCCATTATAAATTAAAAGCATTTAAAAATATATTTAATACCATTATAAATGCTGGAGGCAAAGCAGGGTTTGGGGTGGAGGCGACCCCCCATGTAATAACCTCGTGACCCCCGAAGGGTCCCGATCCCCAGTTTGAGAACCCCTGCAGTAGGCACTATTTCCCACGATTATCACTGATGTTCTTTTCTTCAATGCAAGTCGTCTATTTCCCTTCTTGCATCCATGTAAGTCTCATTGACATTGATGGGTTGTAACATATGAGGACAATGAATAAGCCTGATATTGTCAGCTTAGATATTAAGTGTAAAAAGCTAGACAGACAGCAGTGAGATCGGGAGGTTCATGCATCATACTGTCTGTGTGGTCAGGAGGAGGGTCATTTTTTAACTGGCACCCAATATAAATGTCTAACTCTGCACATGAATATAAATGTCTAAGTGGATAAAAATCTCTCTTTGGCCAGCTGCAGCCTCACTATTTCTTAGGCTATCTTTCGCTTGTTGCAGCTTGCCTCTTTAGCACTTCAGTGTAGACACTCACTACAGTGATGGAAGGGGTTCTCCTATTGCTGTAGTTAATCCACGTCCCCGAGAGGCAGTAGCTAAGTTGACAGAAGAATTCTTCCATTGATCTAGTGTGGTCTATACTGGGGGTTAGGTCGGCTTAATCACATTGCTCAGGGATGTGCATTTTTCACACCCCGCAGCGATGTAGCTGGGTCAACCTATCTTTTTAGTGTTGACCTGACCTTAGAAAATTTCCTTGAGTTGTAATCTCTCTTCTCCCCCCACGTAACTGAATCAGAAGTGCAATCCCACTGATATGAATGAGATGAACAAAGTCAATTTCAAGTAAAGAAAGAAAAATAAGTGAATGAGTCTGTTTATGAGGGTAGAGAAAATCCCTGGCAATTTTGCTACAACATTTTCCCCCTATTGACGTGCATTTTAAATCATCACTGGAAGTAATTCTTTCTTGGGCTGCACATAAATGATGATTTATAACTCATTGCTTCAAGTCAATTCATGTGATATATAGATTTATATGTATCAATATTTGCGCAGCTATATCCACTATAGATGACACATGGGTTATTTATTAAAAGCAGACCCTTATTTTAACCATCTTTTAAAAACTGCCATGCTGCTTCATTCATCTCCTGTTGCTTCATCCAATTTTTTTCCATTTAACAAGTTATTTTGTTTAAGGAGAACGTGTTTTGCAAACATTCCATAGATTTTTGTTAAATGATTAATAGACAGTAATAGATTAATGTATTTTTATATCACATCAATGTCAATATCAGGAATGCAATTCAGTAAGTTATGCATAGTTTAAAGTGAGAAACAAATTTGTCAGGGGATTTTAACTTGGAAATGACTTACACAAATAAATCAGCCCCGTGAGAAATAGTTATATTGTCGTCTGGACTATACCATATATCCTGTATTTAGGATTATCCAAAATCTGCACACCAGCCTCCCCTGCAATGCCTCATGGCAAACTCTGGAAGAGAGGAATGAGTAGATTCCCCCTCTAAGCTCTCAACCTTTCCAGACTACGGTACCTGAGTCTGATTTGTCTTGTGTACCCCCAAGTGTCACCTCACTTAAAAACTACTTGCTTACAAAATCAGACATAAAAATACAAAACTGTCACAGCGCTCTATTACTGAAAAAATTGTTTACTTTCTCATTTTTACCATATAATTATAAAATAAATCAATTGGAATATAAACATTGTACTTGTCTGGATGAAATTTTAGTTTCTACTGACTTCGCTAATGCTTTTTATGTAGCCTGTTGTAAAACTAGGCAAATATCTGGATGAGTTGATGTACCCCCTGGAAGACTGCTACATACCCCCAGGGGTAGACATACGGTTGAGAACCACTGCTCTAGACCACCGCATCGAAGGTAGGAGACGGCACTAGAAGGGTACCTGTCAGCTGGTTCGGTCATCTCTATTGTGGCAGGTAGAGCCTATTGTCAGAAAAACTTGGCCTAAACCAATTTCCACTGGAAAATAAAATTCTGTCAAAATCAAAATGCTTTGGGAAATCATGTTGATTTCATAAAAAAATTGTTTTGGAGAAAAGCCAAAGAACCAGTTGTGGCCATGTTGAAACATTCTCTTTAGACATTTTTGGAAAGAAACATTTTGATTTCATATCTTCAAATGATTTTTCATTTGTAATGTTTTAAATTTGTATTATATATAAAGAATAATATAAAACAATCAAATATCAAAATAGCATATTTTGATTTTGTCGCAATGAAATGTTTCAGTCGATCCCAAATTATTTTTTGCCCCCAGAATTTTCCTCCACAGAGAATTTCAGTATCTTCATGTTTTGCTCCAATTCAAAATGAAACCAGATTTTAAAATCCCTAGATCCTTAGTGAAACATCTGCTGCACAGCAATTCATGAATTTGTGTGTTATCCTTGTGCAGGGGTGTAGAAGAGCGGACTCACCCCTGCGGCGCCTCCTGCTGGTGACTTCTGGGAATTAGCTCTTCCAGCATCCTGGAGCGCCCTCTGCAGGCCAGTGGTCCGCCTTTCCTCTGACCCCTGTATCCCTCCCGGACCCCAGTGCCCTTTTATCTGGGGTGCTGTCCCCTGGTAGTACACCCCTCAATACTAGGGTCTCCCCTTTCCAGGGAACCCCCACCCACTATCCCTACCTCACCTCAGAATAAAGCCACTGCCAGTCACCATCTAGCCCCATTCCCTGGGGCAGACTGCAGTATAGGCCACTCATCATTGGCAAGGTTAGGTTTGGACCTGCTGCCTTGGTCTAGCTCTGGGCTGCCCTCTGCAACCCCCAGTACCCCTTGGCCTCCTACTAGGCTGCAGCCTGGGGCTATCCAGACTGGAGCTCCCCAGCTCCTCAGCCCTGCTCTACCCAGGTACTCTGTCTTAGCTCCCTACAGCCAGGCCCTTCTCTCTCTAAAGGCAGCTGAAGCCTGATTGGGGCATGGCCCAGCTGCAGCCACTTCCCCCCATCAGGTAGGAATTTTAGAGCTGCAGCTCTCTGCCAGGGCTGTGTTAAGCCCTTCCTGGCAGGAGTTGGGTAGCCACCCCACCAAAAGGGGCCATACTAATCTTCTCTGTATTGTACCAGTTTTAGAATATGTGCTGCTGCAGGTATGAAAGTTTATGTTTGGGGGAACATATAGTTGTGAGAACTGCACATTCTTGCTCATTTCTATTAAGCACTTGTGAGGCACAAAGAAACTAGGGCAGTAGGGGTCAAATAAGTAATTTTGATATTCAGATGTAGTAGTTTCTTTCTATTGTAAGTATAGGGAATGTTGTTAATGCTTCAATTCAGTAAATGTCCTTGTTTTAATGGCACTCTTCATACTGGGGCCGTACTGGGCAGTCTGCTGAGTAATGAGTTAAGGCTATTTGAGATGGTTAAAGGCAGTAAAAGTTTCAGCTGTCTCTTAAACCAAGTGCTGAAGCTTTATTTTACAGCCTCACAGTGCAGTGTTAATGCCGTTAGCCATATATAAGGATAAGATTTAGTCATAGAGGTCACGGATTCCCTGACTTTAATGAACCTCCGTGACTTCTTTGGCTTCAACTGGTGTGGCTGCGGTGGAAGCAGGAGCTGTCAGCCCCCGTGGCAGGGGTGGGGGACGGAGCTGTCTGCTGCCATGGATGTGGCAGGGGCTGAAGCCCCCCTAGCAGTGAGGCTCGGACGGTCAGTCCCATCCCCCTGAGCCTCCACCAGTGCCTAACAAACACCCACACAGCTATTTTTAGCACACTAGTGTAAGCAGAGTCAGGATAAGCTCTACCCTTACATCTGGTGGTGAATTATGGTGAGGGTGGAAAAGAACTTCAGAGGCTGATCTTGTTTGCATACCCACCCGCCTAGCCTGGGACAACAACAACCCAAAGTGGTTACTTTGGCTGGTGTGGGATCCCCAGTTTCTCTGTTATTGGGGCAGGAAGAATAAAGTGTTGTTACCCTGATTCTGTGAATCAAGGCCAATGGAACTGTTGAGATTCACCAGTAACTAAGAAGCACTCGCTAGACAAGGGGCATGGGTTACAAAACCCAGTGAATTGAGAGAGGTTGGGGACAGGTATGTGTACGTGATGGTATGGGCCCCCTTTTGAGGGCCTGGAACACCAATTGCACTACCCCCTCTCTCCACTGTTGAATAGCAGAGCTAAGTTTGCTTCTGTTAGGAGTCTAGCTGGAAGTTGCTAAACTGAATTCACTTTGGGCCAATGGTGCACCAGCCCTGGGGCTCCCCTACTACAAGCTGAACTCACTAAGAGCTGAAATCACTAAAAGAGCTAAAATTGCTGAGCTGAGATCACTGAGTGCTGTGTTAACCAGTGGGGAGCCTGAAGATATATTGCTAAGCAGCTGGCAGAGCTGAGCAGTTTGTGGGATGGTTGGAACAGCGAGCAGCGCAGAGCAGAGCTGAGCCATTTGCGGGGGCAGCTGGAGTGGTTCATGAGACGGCTGGTGGAGTGGAGCGGCTGGCAGAGCTGAGCAGTTTGTGGGACGGTTGGAGCGGCCCACGGAACGGGGAGCAGAACGGAGCAGTTTGCGGGGATGGCTGGAGGAGTGGCGCAGCGCGGCTGGTAAAGCGGAGCCATTCGTGGTAAAGGCTGCAGCAGAACTCCATGGAGAGGTGGGGCAGTCGGCCTCGGACCACATAAGGTGCCCCTTAACATCCCGTGTGCCCCCCCCCCATTTCCACCCAGGCTGGGGGAGTAAAACTCTGCAGATAAACTTTTGAACTTGGGGGAGGCACTGACCAGGGACAGAGACTTTGGGTTTGTTGGACTTTGGGGTGATTGGACTTAAGACCCTGAGGGGAAAAGGACACTGCCAAGCTTACTTGGAGTCTTTTGCTCATGGTTTGTGTTATGAATCCTGTTTGTGGTGTTTCCCCAATATAATGCCGCATTGTTTCCCTTCTTTATTAAAAGGCTTTTGCTACACTCAGACTCCGTGCTTGCGAGAGGGGAAGTATTGCCTCCTAGAGGCGCCCGGGGGGGGGTGGTATATAATTGTCCCAGGTCACTGGGTGGGGGCTCGAGCCGGTTTTTGCATTGCGTTATTGAAACGGAACCCCTAGATACTGAACCCGGCCCTTGTTGCTGCCAACTCAGAGGGGCAGAAGGGTTACACTAGCATGGGCCCCGCTAACAGGCTTGCACCCAGCTGCAGTATAGTCGTACCCTAAATTGCTTATTCATGCTCCACCGTGCTGTGGGAACTCTAGTATGCAGAGTAACCCTTTGTGGACCACATGGCAAGTAACCAAAGAATGAAGGCTTTGCACAGGGGTTTTTTAAAGACAATAACTTTTACCTTCAAAGCTCACAAGAGTTATAGCTCTTTAGGAAAAACAAAGCCTAGACATGGGAGAGAGCATATCTGTGTTTCTCTCTTCTTGTGATTCCTAAGCCAGTCAGTGTGTCAGGCAGGTAGGCCTCTCCTGTCCTCTGCCTCCTGCAATCCGATGCTTGTCTCTCAATGGTCAGCCAGTGAGAAAAATGGAGCTTAGAGCAGATCTGACCTTTAAATAAGATTTCTACCCCTTCTGTTGGGTGACCAACTGATCAGCTGCAAAACACAAGTCAGCTGGTTACCTGGGAAGTTCCAGCTGCATGGAGTACAAACTTGGAACACCAGTTCCCTACAGCCTGGCTTCTCTTTGGTCGGTCCCAGTGATTGGAAAACAATCAAAGTTGATGACTCTTCTGTTGGCCTTTCAGGAAGGTGTCAGGCACTACAATAAACTGCTCTGGGTCTGTCCTTAACAGCTCAATCCATCCCAGAGATTAATTGTTCTTGCTACAGATACTTGTGTTTGTAATTGATAATGATCGTTTGGAAAATATTCAGAATATACAGTGGCAGCATTTGTTAATGGGTTAGGAAAGCTTTCAAGTCTAAATGACCAGTTTGAATTCAGTCAAGGTAATTAGTGATTGAATATTGTTACCATATTATGGCAGTTTATCAGCCTGTAGGAAATGAGTTTATTGGCCTCAGTATCACAAAACCCCTTCCGACAAATGCATAAAGCAGTCTCAGCCGACGGACTAAGGATGCAGTTTGCGTGGGGAATGAACAACTCTCTCAACTCTAGCCAGAGCCCCTCCAGGTTTATGGTTTATTGGTAGGGCAGTGTGGGGAAGCTTGCACAGTCACTATCCATACTGTCTGTATTCTGTGGAGAAACTTTAACAAAACGTAATCGAACCTAAAAGAGGATTTGGTGCAGGTTCAGTTTGAGGTTTAGGGGAAGGAACAGATAGAGCTAGTTCTTGTTTTCTTTTATCCATCATATATTGCGGGGAATGTGAATTGAAGTAGTTATTAAATTAATTTTAATAAGGAACAGTTCATTTCTGTGCTATTGTAATCCATGGTAGCAACATGTGGGAATTTGTCCCCCTCTAGTGGCTGGACCACATAAGCGAATAAGAAGCTACTAGAGCTGTCAGTTTAAGGAGTTCCTTCTTTAATACCATTTATATCATACCCTTGAAAAGAGGAGGTGGTGGCCTCCAGAGGGAATTATTTGCAGACACTCTAAGGCCCCTGAGTTATTAATTTAAATAATTTACCTCTTTGATCTTACTAACAAACTTGACTAAATGAAGCAGGTGGTCACTAGGTTGATCCATCCACAATAAACTTTGAACCACCTTTCACTGGCTTTTACTACAAAACAAAATCACAGAACCCTATAGCGAGCAGATGCTTTATTGCTCTGACTTGTATGATTGCCATAACTGTCTGCTGTTTTTTCTTCCCAACAACTACTTGTTAGTTTCACCAGCTGCTCAACAAGCCCCACGAGTCTGTCTCCGCTCCCTACAGCTCTGCACTTCCACATTTTGAAGAATCTTCCTTGTAAACAGAGCCAATTTTATCTTTGGTGTAAGTATGTACAAATCCATAACTTCATTGCTGTCAATAGTGTTGCACCTGCTTACAGATGGGGTGAATTTGGCTGTTGGAATTGCAGGAGTCAGCTACATAGACGTCGGTTGCTGTTAAAAATGTGGTATGTGAGATTACCATAATACTTCCCCTACACACAGGCTTGGAGATGCCTGTAGGTAACTGTGTGATAGCAGGTGGCCTGATTACTACTCTAGGTCATTCATAAAGGGCCTGCATACAAAAACCTGAAGTTTATAGAGATGGCCTGCTGCTAGAACACAGACCTGCTCATCCCCAATAAAGACAAATATGTTGTAGTTATATCACAAGAGCTGCTGTAGCAAATAACATGGTAGTTTTAGAAACCAACCAGAAGGCTAGAAATCATGAAATAACAGGAACAAAACAGTTTGGCACTTCTCCCCCACATGCCCACCACAACTGTAAAGTAAACAGCAACAACAACATGCTGGCAGGCAGTCACCAGCCCCTCCTAGGACAAAACTTCATTTTTCATAGATTCATAGTTCAGTCCAGAAGGGAGAGTTAGATTATCTAGTCTGACCCTCTGTATATTACAGGCCATTACATTTCACACATTTACCCTTGTGTTGAACCCAATAACTTGTGTTTGGCTAAAACATGACTTCCAGAAAGGCATTCAGTCTTGATCTGAAGACATCAAAAGGTCCAAATCCAACACTACCCTTGGTAGTTTCCTCCAGAGGTTTGTCTCCCTCACTGTTAAAATTTTACTTAAACTTCCAGTTCCAGACATTAGTTCTTACTATGTCTTTCTCCACTAGATGAAAGATCCCTTTAGTACCCATTAATTTCTGCCCGCATAGGTACATATACACTTATCAAGTCACATCTCAGGTTACATCTATACTGCGAGCTAGGTGTGCAATTCCCAGCTTGCATACAGATCCTCACATCAGCTTCATCAAGCTAGCGTGAGTATGTGTATGCGAACTGGGAATCACTATCTTAGCTTGTAGATGTAGCCTCACTCTTCTGTATGAAACCTTTAAGTCTCTCACTAAAAGGCATTTTCTTCACCCTCTCTAATTTTTAAAATGTGGACCCAGAACTGGACGCAGCATTCCAGCATTGGTTTCTCCAAATCTGAAGACAGAAGTGAAATCACTTCCCTTACTATTGCTCTTACTCAGTACTCCCCTCTGTATACATCCAAGGGTCGCAGTAGCCGTTTTTGCCATAGTATCCATCTGGATATAACTTTGCATTTGGCTGTACTAAAACATAGTTTGTTTGGAAGCGCCCAGGCTACCAAGCAATCCAAATGGCTCTGTATGACTATCCTGTCCTCATCATTATTTACTATTCCACCACTCTGCAAATTTTATCAACAGTAATTTTGTATTTAGTTCCAGATCATTGATGAGAATGTTGAACAGTTTTGGGACTAGTATCGATCCCTGGGGAACTCTACTGGAAATATCCCCATTCAATGATGATTCCCCATTGACCACTGCTTTCTGAGATCTGTCATGTTCTCTGTTGATATTGTATAATGCTAATTTTTGAATCAGAACATTGCATGGTATTAAGTCAAATGACTTACAAAAACCTCACTATATTACATCTGTGCAGTTACCTTTTATCAACCAAATTTGTAATCTTATCAAACAATACAACCAGGCTTATTTGACAAGACTTATTTTCCATAAGATGGTGTTGATTGGCATTAATTATATTGCTAAACTTTAATTCTTTATCAACTGAATCGCGTATCAGATGTTCCATTTTTTTTTCGGGATTGATTTCAGGCAACCAGCCTATAGTAACTTGGGTCATCCTGTTTTCCCTTTTTGAATATTGACACATTAGCACTCTTCCAGTCTTCTGGAATTTCCCTGGTATTACAAAATTTATTAAAAATTAACATAAACAGGCCAGAGATCTACTCAGCCAACTCTTTTAGGACTCTTGGGTGCAAGTTATCTGGGACTGGTGATTTAAAAATATTTTGCTCTAATAGATGTTGTATCACCTCCTCCTTGATTACTAATGGACTGGAAAGTACTTCATAATCCTCATACAATATGAAGTACATCATCCTACTTTTTTTCCAAATACTGAACAGAAATATTTATTGAACACTTCTGCCTTTTCTGCGTCATTACAGTTTTACCATATCTAACTAGTAAGGGGCATATACTGTTACTAGGGTTTCTTTTGTTGCTAATATACTTACAAATTCCTTCTTATTTTCCTTACCCCGGCCAACCATGGATTTCATCCTGATGTCTTTAGCACCCACAAATTTTGTGGATTTCTTAACTTTTAATTTATATCAATTGCTATCCATTTCCCCGTTTGTTATATATTGCCTTTTTATTTCTAATTGCTGCCTTCACTTTGCCATTAAGCCAGGATGGGCGTTTAGCCAAACTTGTCCTTTCTTTCTCAGTTGTTGACTTTCTTTTTTAATTGTCTCATAATTTATTTTTTTAATCATAAGTTTCACTAAGTGAAGCAGTAAGAGTGTAAAATCAAAAGAAATGCCAATATGCCTGGAGCAATGAACAAGTTTTTTCTACTTCCCTTTCTCCATTGTTGCCTCAAAAGGATTCTCAGAGCACACCATCCATCATAATTTCTACTTTATGCATGAGATAAAAATAGATATGACACGATAATTGCCTCCCACTTCATAATCCCTGTTGTTTCTCTTTGGCTTTGTCCCTTTTTTGTGCCCTGTTTTTTGCATTATTTGGCACAGGTGCTGATTTAGGGAGGTTAGTGCTGGAGTAACAGATCTCTGGCTAAATTACATTAGGAAAGATTTGATTGCAAATGAACACTGGAAGGAAATGCTGCTCTTGTCATTTCCCCCCCTGCGTCTCACTCTTTGATTTTTCAGAGGAAATGGTCTTAGTAGGTCAAATTTACGTGTTCTCCACAAGAATCAATCAATATGGCTTCATGAAGGACTTATCAAAGATTTGGGACTGAAAAAATTCCCAGAACTGAAAATGGAAATGTGGTACCCATGTGAAGAAAGAAAAAGAATGTTTCTTGCAGTTACTGTCTGGCACATTTAACTATGATTTCCAGGGAAAGAAGGGAAGATGTATTAAGAGAAAAACCTTTTCAATTGATTCCAAATATGCTAAAACTCACCACTTTGATCTAGTATTCAGTAACTCCACTAAGATATAAAACACCATGACGTCCCTGCAGATTGTGGGAAGGAGAGAAAAAAGATAGACATCTTGTGTTAATTTTAATGAATTTGCTAGGAGCAAAGATATCCTAGCGAAGGGTGTGGTACAAGAACCTAGATATATAGACTAGATAGAACACCTTACAAGGTTGGATTCTATGTGAACATGATGCAACCAGACCTGGAATATTGTGTTTAACTCTGAGTGGTGTATGTACCTCATTATCAACAACACTGGCAAACTGGAGGGTGCTTAGCAACAAAAAAGAATAGGGTTTTGGAGGGACTCACTTACTTTTTCAGTATCTCCTCATTGCAGGAGACAACTATGCTGATCAGGAGGCAAGATTCAGACCACAAGAGGTCACATGCTGGTTTGATCACTGGCTTTTAACTGCCCTTCACTTTCATTGTACTATCAAACTTTCAGTTTGCCACTATGGCAAAAGCAAACTGGGAAATCTAATGACACAAATATCTTACTTTCTTTGTTTCCAAAGAACAAATACCTATTTTTTAAAAAAATTATTGAACAAGATCCAAATCCCTCTGTCATTGTGGTTGCCTTCTGCTGCGCCTTAACAATTCTTGGGTATAATTTTTATACTTAATGTAGAAATTGCACAAAGAGTCTGTACATGTCCATTGACTTTGATTCCCCAGAGAACAGGCAGTAACGCTATTGTGAAACAGTGATGGAATGTTGTTGTAGCCATGTTGGTCCCAGGGTATTAGAGGGCAGGTGGGTGAGGTAGTATCTTTTATTGGACCAACTTCTTTTTTTATTATTCTTTTTTATCAGAGGCTTATAGATGGTGAGTCCTCTGGGGATGATGTTTTGTTTCTTGCATTTGCTCAGGAAATAGATGTCACTGTTAAATTTTGCTTCTTTTTTCTTCATGTTGTGGAGTTTCCATTTCCGATGGCAAAATGTGGTATCTTCCATTGTTATTTGCAGTGTTGTTGTAGCCGTATTGGTCCCAGAATATTAGAGGGACATGGTGGGTGATAAAAGATATTACCTCATCCACTTTGTCTCTCTTGAGAGACGGAATATCATTCTAGGTATTGGCATGGAAATCAGCACACCAAGCATTCATGTCACTTGCAGTTGGGTGAGAGTCATGAAACAATCAATAAAGCACTTCCTAAGTGAGTGGAAGCTACCACTCACTACAAGTGGGAAAAAAAAAAGTAGGTAACTTGTGTATTTCCTGCAACACAGTTAAACATGCTGCAGAGTAGTCTGATACAAATGGTATAGCTGATATTTGTGGCTAGAGTTGTAGCTTTGAGTCTCAGTCTCTTGAATGACTGTCATTATACAAATAAATACAAAGACAAATTGCATATTGATGTGACTAACATGATATTATAGCACTGCTACTAAAACATGAATCTTGTTCAGAATAATTAGCTGGGGCCTCTTCTTGATTTAATTAGTAGGAAGGTAGGGAAACATAGACTTAAAGGCTGGAAGGGACCATCATGATCATCTAGTCTGACCTCCTGCATGTTGCAGGCCACAGAACCTTGCCCACTCACTCCTGTAATAGACACGCAACCTCTGGCTGAGTTACCGAAGTCCTCAAATCATGATTTAAAGACTTCAAGTTACACCACCATTTACATTAGTTTAACCTGCAAGTGACCCAGGAAGACAAAAAAACCCCAGGGTCTTTGCCAATCTTCCAATGATGCTCATACAACACTGAACGATGCTTATATAATGCAGATGATATCATGTTTATTTCTGATCACTACTGCTATGATTGTACTGCAAGAACGGCCTCAATACTTAGCCACTGCAAATCCACCATTATTCCTCTGCCTCTGTAAGAGACATATGCTACCTCCTTTATGTGTAGTAGTATCTAACTTCACAAGAAACTCACAGAAATCAATGGTTTCAGAGTGGCAGCCATGTTAGTCTGTATCTGCAAAAAGAACAGGAGTACTTGTGGCACCTTAGAGACTAACAAATTTATTAGAGTATAAGCTTTCGTGGGCTACAGCCCACTTCTTCGGATGCATATAGAATGGAACATATATTGAGGAGATATATACACACATACAGAGAGCATGAACAGGTGGGAGTTGTCTTATCAACTCTGAGAGGCCAATTAAGTAAGAGGAAAAAAAACTTTTGAAGTGATAATCAAGATACAATCAATTTAGGATTGAATAAGGACTGGGAATGGCTGAGCCATTACAAACATTGAATCTATCTCCCCTTGTAAGTATTCTCACACTTCTTATCAAACTGTCTGTACTGGGCTATCTTGATTATCACTTCAAAAGTTTTTTTTCTCTTACTTAATTGGCCTCTCAGAGTTGGTAAGACAACTCCCACCTGTTCATGCTCTCTGTATGTGTGTATATATATCTCCTCAATATATGTTCCATTCTATATGCATCCGAAGAAGTGGGCGGTAGCCCACGAAAGCTTATGCTCTAATAAATTTGTTAGTCTCTAAGGTGCCACAAGTACTCCTGCTCTTTTTACAGAAATCAATGGGACAACTCATGGAATGAGGTGCCACACAGTGTGTGTAAGGGTAGTAGAATCTGTTACTGAATATGAAAGAAACATAGTTGCCTTGACCCATCTTTTACTTTTGCTTCTATTTTGCTTTGTCAGATTTGGAATCACATTCCTTTATCTCTACCACTGTCTCTGTTTATTCTTTAGAATGAAAGAAAATGAGAAAACATTTACATATTTTGAAGTCCCAGCTAAAAGTCCTTCAGTCCCCTAATTTTAGTCAACTAGGGATAACATTTTACTTTTATTTCTAGAGCTGGTTGAAATTTTCTACTGAAAAGATTTTTTTCATTGAGCAGTGCCTTTAAAAAAAACCAAAAAACTTTTTTGTGCAAAAATTGGACAAAATTGAATAGTTTTTTTAAAAAAAAAAATTTCCATGAAAAATGCAGTGGAATACTTAACTGAAATTTTTATCAACATTTTTATAAAAAAGTTTGAAATGGTTATAGGAAATTTTCACTTACTAAAAACCAAGTTTTTGGTTTGGCACTGAACAAACCCGGAGTAGCAGACATTCCCTGCCCTGAAGAGCTTACCATTTAAATAGACGAGTCAGACACAGGGTAGGGGAAGGGGTGTAACACAGAAGCAGAGTGACCAATGTGATGGCAGCAAATGTCACATTAGTTTCACAATTTTAGTTTTTAGGTAGGTGTACTTAGGAGGGGATAAGCTCAATGAAAAGGAAGGGGCTGAGGGTAGCAGGGCAGTGGAGAAGAGGGTAAGAGAGGCGGATGTGAAGTGAACTTGAGGTGAGGGAGCGGAAGGTGTAGGGTTGGAGCAAACAGCCAGTCAACAAAGGGCGGAGAAAGTCCAGTCAAACTGTAGAAGGTGCTCTGAATATCCAGAGGTCCCTGCTTTGGCTGCTTCTGCTCCTACCAGTTGGACTCCATGTCTGGTTCCTCTCTCTGAAGCTTTCCCCCCAAGACCACTTGGCAAGAGGGTGGAGGGAGTAAAGGGGGATGAGGTACCACTTGGTTCCTAATGCCCTCAGAAAGGGGAAGGAGTCTCCCCTGCACAGTTCTGGGTCATGTGGGGTACTGAGGGGAGCAGTGGCCTTGGCTAGGCCCCATTTTACCCCACTCTCCCTCCAATGTAACAGTTCCTACTTTGGCTGATTCTGCTACTACCGGATGGAGTATCTGGCTAAGATCCAAGAATACAATTGATTAGGCTATGGGCTAGACTGGGACAATAAAGTAAGGAACAAAATCATACTCAGAAGAGTGGATTTCAGTTTGACTGAAGAGGTTCTTAAAAGGCAAGGGCTGAGAATTATTCCCCTCCCACAAGTTCCAAATGGCTTTATCATCATCAAAATTTTAAAAACCTCAGATGTTGACTCATCTATTTGTATGATATTTTAGCTATTCCTTACTTCAGGGCAATCTACTGACTAGCTTTTAGCAGATGTGTTTTCAGGCTCGTAGATGTTTTTTTTTGTTTGTTTGGTTGGTTTTTTGAGAATGAAATGGATAGTTTAACCTTTAGAACACTGACATTTTATAGACTGACAGCCAAAGGAGTTTCTAAAAGCCGAGGTTTCAAACCACTACTACACATAGTGTGCTGTTATTCGGGTTTCTCCTTAACTTAACCCTCACCTCACTAAAGATGTGTCTATTCATCCTGAGTGTTCTGCACTGAAGTCTTGAAAATAATACTACTGAGGTATCAAAAACTCTTCAGCACTTACTCTCCTCATTGTTCTTGCCAGCTGGAATCCCATTCCCTATCAATTCCTACTCCTTCCATACAGCAACCAAGACATTTCCACCTGCCTATCCCTTCCATACTATCCCATCCTGCATTACAAATTACCCCCAGAATTGTTCCTGTCCAATGGGTCTCCAGACTTAAGCTGCCTGATTTTCTGGCCCAGCCATCAATGTCTCCTCTCCATTCTCCATCATTGCTGGCTGGCTCCATTTCAGTTCCTCTCCGTCCCCAACCAAGCCAACCTGCCTCCCTACTGCAGGTTTCCTTCCAAGGAGAGAGCACCAATGGGCACCAAGAATGGGTGCTTCATGTTGAAACTGCAGGCTGAGGAAAAGGAGAAAGTTCCTGGCAGAAAGGAGGCAGTGCAGGGTCGGACTTGCTTTTCTTAAGACTGGTGACCTTCCCTTTCTCTCTGTCACCAGAAAACCTCCTTTCTTCCTGGCACCCAACTTGTCCTGCCCTTCCTAAATAGCAACCACAAAACCCTGGAAATCAGCCATTTCTCATATAACATCCATCTAATTTGCAGAGGCTTAATGAGGACTATCAAGTTGCACTATCATGGTCCTCCTCTCATTTCTTTGTGCATGGTCAAGCCTGCAATGGAATCTGAGCTCCCCAAAGTCAACCTGGCTCCGCTGCAGATTAGAGGTGCAAGTGCTGACTAGTACAAATAATGATTTTGATTCACCAGCTCAGGGCAAAGGTGGTGGTGAAATTTGCCCCATTCTGCACCTAGATCAGGTGCACCAATGGCGACGGAAATCCCTGGCAAAGGGCAGGCTCTGGTACCAATGCTGCCTTAATTCTCCAGGGTGTTCTCACAATTGGGGTCTTGCGGGCCTACCTCTATTCTGAGCTCAATTGTTGGAAAGTGGGTGAAAGTTCATAAAATGTTACAATAACCTGTAACAGAGAATGTTGATAGAAAAAACACAAAATAGACACAGACTGTGTTGGTACAAACAAAAATGGCTGCTGGTATAACCAAATGACTGAGCTGAAGCTGTAACTTTTAAACAACAGGAAAATGGAACCGGGAAATAATGGGACAAAAGTGGGGGCAAATTAGGCCTAATTTGACAGAATAATGAGGGGATGGCCTATTCTGTAAATCATCTGATTTTGTGGTCCTTAACACACATTTTATTCAAAGAATAAAATGGCAGAACGGACTCCTGGGGGATTCCCTCGGGAAAAGCCCACAGACTTCTGCTTCACTCCAGAGACTTGTTGTTCCACCGGTGAGCCTTGAGGATCACTGTAACACTCAGCCCACAGGCTGCCAGTGAGGATCACCAGACTAGACAGAATCCTGGGTTAATACATGTGAGATCCTGCTCTTTCTTCCCTTCTCTTGTGTTTCCCCTTTCTGTTTCCCACTATATTCCTCCTAGTCTCTCTCTTTCTCTCAGCTTTCGACCTGATCCTGAGACCAACTGCATTGCATGGCACCAGCACAGTGAGATGAAATGGCCCATTGGTTCTGCCCAGCCTAAGAAGGACCAGTGAAAAAGAAATATCTGCCCAGACCAGGGAAGTAAGCCAGGATCTAGAGCAACTGCAGTCATAGCCAGCCTGCCAGCTTAGAGCATTGATCTGTGACTAACCAGCTGCCTTGATATCTGAGAATTTCAGGAAAAAGCCATATTTCCCCCACCTCTATTCTTCTTTCTCCTCTCCCTCATTGTGTCTTGTCAAAGGCAGGAAAAGTGACCAGAAAACTTGCAGATGGATTAAAATTCAACAGAACTAGCTTTTCTTCCGCACTAAGCAGGATTGCTTGACAGAATCAGAGATTCTAACCAAAATCCTCTTTCTGAAAAAGGGATGTTGATAAGTTTAGGCTCTGGTCCCACTAGCAGAGTAAGGGTTGTAGGCAGCTTGTGATACTGCATCCCAGCAGTGTTGGGAGCCAGCAGCCCGGGCTCCTCAGTCAGAACCCAGAGAATGTATCAGGCCAAATGTCTGAGCCAGGTAAGTTGGCACAGTGATCCAAAGAGGCTGGGAAGCACTGCTTAAGGGGATGAGAGGATTTGGTCATCAAAGGGTTAAGAACAGTTAATTTGATGGTCTGATTTCCAGTTCTCTGTACCTCTGAAAGTTGGGCCATGAACCTTTATCTTTTTCCTTTTTTCTTTCTTTCTTTTTTTTTTTTTAATGAGTATCAGAACAGGAGCTAAAATATAGTGTAGCAGATATAAAGAATGATTCTCTAAGTGCTGATACGATCTGTATTGTCATTATGCATGGAATGGAATGCACTGTACTAGAATTCATTTTTCTTACAAAATGAGCCTTCAGTGATGAACAAACACACAGGCCTTAAAAAAATTACATCTGCTTCAGTAGAGCTAGATGTAACAGTACTACAAATATCATACACTGCAGGCTGTTGAAGAGATTTTTCATTGAAACTGGCAGTCATATTGGGAACCAGCTGTTGGCTGTAGGTAGATCATTTTAAAGTAGTTTAAAAAATTCTAAAGGATAATTCTAAGTTTCTATAACACAGGCCAGGAGAATTCTCTGAGTATTTTAACCAAGAAAATTGCACAATTTCTTGACATGGTATTTACCAGATGTGATGCAGTTTTTCTGTGATCCATTTTGTTATAGAATGAAAGGAAATGCTATGAATTCTGAGCTTGGTTACTGCAATCTATTCAGTCTGTGGAAAGGAAAATACTGTTTTAGGCTATTCCATGCTTGGTTACAGTCTCTGGAAGTAGTAGAATCTCTCTAGTTTATGTCTGTCTAAGAAGGTATCCTATTCCAGCTGGCCATACTTATGGTAACGTATGTTCTGTGTGACCTTGGGCAAGTCCTCTCTGTGTCTTTAGCAAACCTCCCTGTGCCTCCATTTCATCTAAAATGGATGTAATTGTATTTATCTACTCAACAGGGCTGTTGTGACGGTCAGAAAGTGCTTTGAGCTCACCACATGAAAGGCATTATTGATTAAGTCCAAAATATTGCTATGTAGTAGTGGGCTGTGATGGGAAAGACTTAACTTTTCATGTTCTTGAGTAGTATTAGGTAAATAACCCAGGTGAATGATGTAGTCTCTGGGGTGATGCATGTGGCCCTGTTAAATGTTATAGTATATGAACTAAAGACTTTAAGGCTTGGTCCAGCAAGGTGCTGAGTGCCCTAAACTCCCATTGACTTAAATGGGAGCTGAGGCTGCTCGCCACTTTTGAGGACGAGGCCAATGGGCAGAGTACAGAGTACTTCATACCCAACCAGAAAGAAATAAGGTGTCAGTAGACCTGTACCTGATGTCTATTCTGCTGAATGGCTGAAACTAAATTAGATGCTGAATATTGGGGTAGAGCAATAAACAGTGCAGCTACATATATTATATTTGGTCATTTATTAAAATCGGATGTCAGCAGTCTTGCTAAACTAGTATTATTTGGTTTTTAATTAGGATTTTATTATAATATAATATAATTAAATATTATTATTTATCACACTAAGCACCTAGGTTGTGTGGGGTTGAGGTGCTTTAAGAACTAAAAATATTTTTAATATTGTTAATAAAACTTAGTAACAATCACTAGCCAGCCTCAGTCCCTCACAAAAGAAAACATACCATTCAGATGTTTTCCTTATTATGTGTCAGAGTCTGATACCTTACTCATACTGAGTACCATGTTCTTCCACCTTGTGTGCTATAATCAGCAGTGGACTAGTTAGCACGGTTGCCATTTATATTGTCATCATGAAACTTCAGAGTAAACACCAAATTGATCTGAATACAGACAGTTTATACCCCTCAAAGCTATTTTTCAGGCAGTCGGCAGACTTTGGTAGACATCACTTCATCAGTTTATACTCAGTTCACATTCTGAAGATTTACCTTTGCTATTATTTTGTTAAACAAAAGCTTAAATTCTGGAGCACAAGAAAAATACCCACTTCAGTTCTGTTTTCTGTGACTTGCCATCACTGCTACATTCATAAGGCACTCTGGGAAGCAGTATCTTATGGAAGTAAATTAAGTACAAAACCACAAATACACACAGATACAGGGTAAATCTAAAATGGTGAAGTTGCAGCAGTCTGCTCTCTACTCTAATAGGTCCATCACTGGGCTAACTTCCATCAGTCTAGGATTCTGAGGCTACGTCTTCACTACGGGGGGGAGAGGGGGGGTCGATTTTAAGATCCGCAAATTTGCGTAGCTGAATTCGACATATCACAGCCGACTTACCCCGCTGTAGGGACGGTGGCAAAATCGACCTCTGCGGCTTCCCGTCGACGGCGCTTACTCCCACCTTCGCTGGTGGAGTGAGAGCGTCGATTCGGGGATCGATTGTCGTGTCCCGATGGGACGTGATAAATCGATCCCCGAGAGGTCGACTTCTACCCGCCGATTCAGGCGGGTAGTGTAGATCTAGCCTCAGGCTACAACAGTCTGGGAGCCTTAAAGGACAGATAATTACACTGTTGCTGCTAGAGCCCAGCGTGAGGGCTTTTTAGCTCTTAGGCCCTTGGCTATGGAATGTCCTCCTACCAGAATCAGGACGACTCTAGATCTCTCATAACCTTGCGAGGAAAATATCAGGGCCATCTCACAAAAGTCTTTGGACATTGACTACACCTAAAGAATACTTTAGCAACACTTTAATAAAGATAAATGCCAGAAACAATCTAACACACACGTACACACACACACACACACACAATTCTAAAGTAGGGGAGGAGAATGCAGTCCTTCAGATTGAAAGGAACTTTACCTGATTTTGTTGACACTCGAATACCGCAGTGTTAAAAATACCATGATGGGTCTTTTTACATGACACTTAAATTTGCCCTTCCAAGTCTGTAAAGCAAAGCAGTGACCTTTTTAGCCTGTGTCTTCCAGAATCAATTCCAATGCATTGTCCTTGATGCTCAGAAAGATAGGCATCCTTTTACAATACTTAAATGGCTTTCAAGGAATGAGGAAAAATGAGCTATACATTTTTTTATTAAAGTGCCAGGAGTCAAAGAGCTTTTTTATTTCAGAAGGAGATAGTCTTAAATAATCATTAAAAAATGCCAGTATCGCTGTGGGGGCTGAGTTTACCGCCTGTTCTGATTTAATGGAAGACAGATAAGTCAAGGCATGTCATAGAGATTTTAAGGTTGGGACTTTTTTTTATGTGGATCATTTCCTTGACTACTGGGCTTGTTTCCTCCATGGCCCCAACACATCTCTGCACTTGCTGTCATAGTTCAGGGCAGCTGCAGTATTTCTCCTTAGTGGTCCAGCCAGGGCACCCAGGTTCAGGCTTCCAGCCCCCCAGCTGTTGCCTTTCTTGGGTGCAGACCTGCCTCTTACTCCCTTCCCACTGGGGTATTCTCAGACTGCACAGTTCTCTGCCTTCACCATGTTATTCCCAGCAGAGACAGGCTGCCCAAGCACACCTGCTTATTTCTGTTTAGAGTCTGACAACGGATTGTCAACAGGTATAAGTTACCACACAGTTCTCTTCATACAAGCCTATTTTATTTTTTGGATAAAAAGCACTGCAAAGAAAACATATCAAAAACAATAAAAGAACCTACACACATGTAATTAGTAAACATTCAGTTTTCTTCCCATGGGCCTAGCTTCAAAAAGATGGATTCCAAGTATCATTTGCATTCCCTTATCCCCAGGTACTTCCTAGGAAATTTACTTCCCCACAAATAGTTCCAAGAGTCCTTTGCAATTCCTAATATCTTCCAGAGATTGCATTAGTCAGTGTCCTAATGAAGGCACATATATGCAATTCCACAATAACACACACACAATTGCATTTCTGATACAATAGACCCCAAAGGTTTTGAAACTAATCCAATAAGGTTTAACTTAAAGCAATAAAATTCATTCAGGATATTGTCAGTCTGTCACACTTGCAAATAATGCTCATGGTACAATTCAGTTTCTTAACTTAAGCTTTATTACATAGTTTTATTTTTCTCAGCAAGTAATTGATTGGGTTCATTCCTCACTACCACACTAAGCTGATACTTTGGGAACTAACAGCTACCTTTGGTTACTTATTGGCAGGAGCAGCTGCTTCAGAAAGTACTAATTTACTCTTATTCAGCAGCCAATGAACTCTCAGCATTGGGCTAGGAAGCACCAATTGCTTTTTGCCTCTCTGGTGGTCCTGAGGCCTCGATAAAGGCTTTTGAATTCCATTCAGAGGGTCCTGCACAAATCCACATGGACAAGCAACATTACTCCTTCACTATCCTCACTACAAGACTCTGTGCTTGAAATCTGCTAGTTCTGTCTAAAACTGGCATGTCAGAACTATTTCACCTGAAATTAGCAGCCACAAATGTGTATCTTGCAGCATAGGAAATGGAAGCATGAGAGGATGGCTGGCTGCAAGTTGTCAAAATAGGCCTACTGAATGGTATGTAGAATAGTCACAACTTAATCATCTTTCCCTTTAATTTCTCTTATCGGACAGAAGAAAATAGGTAACATCCCCTATTTAGGTCAGGGTTAGACCCACAAAATTGTCAATTGAAAATTAATTTGTCCAGGTTCTCAGTTTCTGATGTGACCTACCTCTGAAACAGAACCAAACATGGCAAGCTACCCAAACTTGAGACTAAATATGTTTCACTCTTTATCTGTGACTAGGTCATTTCATTACATTGTTCACCCAAGAAGATTCTTTCATTGCTGGACTATCACAGAACTCTACCTCCTACCTGACCTGGAGGAGCATCTCTCCATTCCTGGCCGCTGGGACAATAATTTGGGGAAAAGAAAATTCCCTTACTCTAGGAAAAACAACCATAACAGAAGAAACTCCCTTGTTCCTTCTATACTTTAAGTTAAGAAGGCTATGTATCTAAGGGCTTTGTAGAATTCATACCAGTCACAGAATGAATGATGCTCTGGCCTGTTTGATATGCCATCTCTGGAATTGTACTGTACATAGATGATATTTCAGTTGGTCCACCTCCTACTCTCATGTTGCACAACCTGCAAAGTGTGTTGGAGATTGATACAAAGGAAGACAGACTGTTGGGTAGTCTTTGAGGATGGAGAGTGTTGGCATATAAGGAGATAAGTGACCATGGCAGCATTTTTGTTTTTGAATTGTCTTTTTTGTGATTGTTGTTGTTCTGCATTTTATGTTCTGTCAGATTGGCCTAAAAGTATGGTGTCTAAACTTTTTTTAATTCCATTGATAGTCCTGTTGTAGGTCTGAGATCAAGAGCTTTCTATACTGTGCTACATTTTTTTAAATTGGTAGCCAAAAGTGATGTGTTTCATGCACAAGAGAAAATTGAGAAATAAGTATCTTCTATCTCTGTTTACTGTGAGGTGTAGGTAGCTATGTAAAAGTAGGGGTGATGCTAAGATTTTGTTTTCTGTTGCTGATTCCTTAAATGCAAGCAGTATCCCTGATATGCTTTTGTGTTCTCTCTCATGGAGGCTTATATTTGTGTTTTTTTTATATATATTATTTATCTTAATTTGAAATAAAAGACTTCTAGACTAAACATACATGTATGGAAAACAAAACAGTTACTGAGTTGAGCGTGGAGCAGTAAATGTTAAAATACATCATTCATGTTACAGTCTTGCATTCTCCTGGTAATTGCTATCTCAGTGTAACTATCCTGTCTTTAGAAAACCAATAAAAAATGTTTTAAAATAAAATGTGGAATGAAGAGTCCCTGCCCATCCAGATCTAAGTTTCTGTTGCAATTTCCTGCAATAACCAATATTATTCAGTTGAGATTCACAGTCAGGAGCCATTTCACCAAACCCAGAAAAATCAGACATTACAAGTAAATGAACTTAAAGCATTTTAACATTATATTTCACTATTTCAGTCCCCCCCCCCCTTTATTAGTTCTTTACCCACAGTTCTATGCCATCCTGACAACTAGGATCATTAGGACAGAGGTTGTGTTATGGTACCCTTCTATCCTTACACATTTGATTAATGCCTTACTCCTCAGGAAGTCAGGCTGATTTCAACACAGTCACCTGAGAAGTACAGTGCTACTCAATGTGTCTAAGGATGGCAGAATCTGGCTCGTAGAGATGCTTTCCTTATCCCCACCTTAGCCTTCCCTCCACCTGTCCATTCAAAATAGAGTAGCAACCTGTTTTGAGAACCTGCTTTGCAAACTTTTAGAACAGTAGTTTGGAGGGGATTCAGAGGAGTTGAATTTTTTCTCCATCCTACAGATTCAAGAGTCCAGTCAGATATAAAATGGAAAGGTTGTCACCGTGCCAGTTAGTTAGGGGATACTGTATGTGACACCAGCGGTACAGTAGCTTCTGAGCCGATACTATGTCTTTAAATAATCCTTTGTGTGTAGAGTTCCTCCAGGATCAGCTACTTGACTGGCACAATACTTATTTCAGCTTGTGTACAGGAGTCAAAATACCTAGTCTGCCAGCTAGTAGACAGTCAGCCATGCTCAGAACTAGGAGATCTTTCAATAGATTTAACTAAAGGCCAAATCCTGCAGACTTTACTAAGTCCTGACTCCAGAAAATTTCCCCTTGACTTCAAGGGAAGTTTTGTCTGAATCTGAATTGAAAAAGGACTCCAAGATTTGCTACCAGTTAGAATCATGCGCAAAGGCATTTTAGGACTTACTTCTTTTAAAAATAGTTGAAGCAAACATGTCCTTTAGTAGTATTTTAGTTCTAATGAAATACAATAGCCCTATAGTTTGAATATGCCTAAAACACAGTATTCTAGATACTTACTATAAAGATGGATTCTTGTTGTGAAGGAATAAATTAGGAACTACAGTATTGTGTAATAAAAGTAGTCTTCATTTGCATGTACTAATTAATTTCTACATTATACTATCACCATTTGGGACTGTTGGCCTTATTAGCTAAAATGAATTTGCTCATAATCTGAAACTAAAGACTGAACAAACTCAGTGAAGGTTACAAATTTTTCTTTAAGTTATCAAGGTTAATTATAAAATTAATTAGGCCCATTTGTAACTTTGATTAGGAGAATATACCTTCTTTCAGGTTTGACATAGAAACTGGATATGCAATTGAAGGGATTTTTCTTCTCCAGTGTACTCAATAGTTTTATAAAGTTCTTATTAAAACTATTTCAGGTTATTCCAAACCTTAAATGACATAACATTATTTAACCTAAAGAATAATAATGCATATATAACTTTATGTATTTTTTTTCCTGTTGTTACTATACACTTTTGGTTGTCCTAATTTAATCATGAAATTGGATTTTCTAGGAATTGTTTTTCATGTTAAACCTGAAATTAAAATAAAAGTTTTGGATGTCTCATGTTCTTTTCATGTACTGTCAGTGGATGAATTATAATACAGAATATCTAATATACAGTAGATCCTTATACATATTTTTGTATTGTTTTGTGATCTTGTTAGAATATTACTTTTATTTCCTAACACCAGAGATACCAAAGCTTTTTCACAATTGCCATAAGTTAACTAAGGAGGAAATGGAGACTTTTATTTTGCTTTCATTTTCAGCTACTGCTCAGCAGGTCCTAGGAAATGTTACTGTTAATATTCTGGTTGTACTGGGAGGCCCCACGTGACATCAGCGCCCCACCATGCTAGAGGCTATATAGAGTAAGACGTAGTGTCTTACTATTAAGTCAGCTATTAAGTTATTTGCCCAAGGTCACAGAGGAAGTCCATGGCTGGGCCAGGAATCAAGCTCACGTTTTCTGAGTCTTAGTTTAGTGCAGGGGTCGGCAATGTTTGGCACGCGGCTCGCCAGGGTAAGCACCCTGGTGGGCCGGGCCAGTTTTATTTACCTGCGGCAGGTTTGGCTGATCGCGGCCCCCACTGGCCATGGTTCGCCGTCCCGGTCCAATGGGGGCGGCGGGAAGCGGCGCGGGCGAGCGATGTGACCATCCCTTATTTCAGCACTAATCTGACACTTTACAGTTTGAAAGCACTGCAGAAGCATTAAGTCATTAACTCTCATAACATTGTTTCTCTGAGCATTAAACAATAAGGGCCCATTCTGCAAGGTGCTGAGCTCTTGCTGGGAGGCAACGAGCACTCTCAACTCCAATTGACAGGACAGGAATTGAGAGAATTCCACTTATTGCAACATGGGACCCCTCTTTAAGGATTATATCTGTTCTCTAGATGCAGAAACTTAAGCAAAGAGATTAAATAACTTGTGCAAGGTCCCACAGACAATGGCTAGGCAGTTAGTGTGCTCTGACTGCTGTTTACTATGTCATTTATAATCAGCTCACTGTAACCTTTTGCTTCTACATCTCTGTGTTGTATGAGCCTCTTGTCTCTGATCTTATACTTAGATTGTAATTTCTTTGGGGTAGGGAGTGTCATTTCATTATGTGTAAGTGCAGTGCCTACTACCTGATTCCCAGCTAGGGATTCTAGGCATTACCCTAATACAAATAATAAATAATGATAATAAAGTCAGTGGCAGAGCTGCCCTAGGGTCCTGAATCCCAGTTCCATGCTTTTTCCTTTAATTGCTGCTGTCTCTGTATACAACTTGTCGCTTCTTGGCCTGAGCAGTTAGCCAGTATTCAGGGACTTGCTGGGGTGTTTCTACTAGGAGGAGAAATTGATGACGGAGTACACAAAGTCCTGTTTTCCTGAACACAGTGGGAACAAGCAACAGTTTCCTTGCTCACAGTTTCCAAGCCTGCCTTTCCAGATAGCACTCTGCCCAAAAAAGCACTCTTTCCTTTAGTTTCCTGCTAGGGTTATGCTACCAGTGCGTCTCTCTCTGTCTGCTCACTTTCTGGTTCCTTTCACTTTTGATTCACCCCGACACATAAAACTCCACCAATCAGTGCCCCACCCCTGTGTTTTCAGGTGGTCCCAGGGAAACCCTTGAGGCTACATGGTTCAGTTTCTACTCAGGCCTTGCCATACTGGTCCATGCCTTGTACAGTGGCTTCTCTTAGGGTTTCAGCTATCTTACACCATAAATGAGCTTAATTGCTTCTTCCATTTAGCCTGAGTGAAGGGCGGCTAGCATGCCATCAGCCTCAACAAGGTCTGTGATTGTCTATAGTTCAAAGCCCCCTTTGATGGCAGCCATTAACCTTTCCAGCACAACTAACCCACAATAATATTTACAATTTTGTGTTACAGCTAGGGAAACCAGTCTGGCTGGTATCAGCAGTCTCTTCAGGGCCATATGAAGAATTAAAAATAGACCCAAGTTAATCCATTAGTTACTTTCTCTACCTGCGGTGGGGGGAGGGAAGCTAGAACAAATCCTATTTACAGCTATTCTACAACAGCTAACATAAGGTGCCTCCCTTATCACTTCTATGCCTCATAAAGCTTCATTTCTTCTTCTGTTAAACCATTGGGCTTGTTTTAGGGTCTTCTTTTCCTGTCCTTACTAAAAGAATTCTATATTATTCATTGCTATTACTTAACATCTATGAATAACGCCACTGAGGTGCAGCATGCTTTGCAGAGTGAACAAAAGCACTGGTCCCGAAGAGTTCACCTATCAGTACAATCAATACCGTACATTCCGTGCAATCAGTACAGAGAGGTGAACAAGTGTCTTCTTTTAGAAGAGTCAACTTGCTTGTTTCTAAATTTTGCTAGTTCTCATTTGAGAACTAGACCCAAACCACACAAAGGATGCCCATTGGTAAGGTAGCTTCTTGAGCCCAAAACTGCAACCGCTCCATTGTGACCAATGCAAGCTCCATGTGTGTGTGGCAAACTAGCAGGATTGAGCCTCACATGGTAAGAAATGAATTATTTGGGGGGATACAACATTTCATTGAGGGTAAGGCTAAAAAGGTGAAAAGTTTAAATGGGTTTTGATAATTTATAGAAAAGGGCCACACTGATTCAGAAATATGTCCATAACTTGGGAAGTTGGACCTATTTTGTAAACCTAATATCTGCCAAACTTCCAGGGAAATGAATAACTTTATTTTTTTTAATGCAAGGGGGAAGAGACTTGCTTAACCTTCAATGAGGGTTTTAATGGATTTATATGTATGTGTTTTACAATGCTCACTTGATCTTCTCACAGCATTTTGCCAGTGAGAGGAGTGTTGTATAAGGTTTTGGGTACTCATGAATGGAGGGACAGCTTCTGATGTCTGTTACGTTAGTGTAAAGCTGAATTAAATCTATAACTCCCTTTGAGTGAATGGACTTACCCCAGATCCATACCATTGGAAGGGAGACTGGAATCTGCTCCTGTAAGAGCTGAGAGTCGTAATAAAGGTTACTAAGGTGTGCTCGCTCTCTTAGCTAGGTCTCATGGGTTTCAGTGATAATTTAGTAAGAATTAACTCCTTTTACCTTGATTCTGCTCTCACACTGTATTACACAAATGTAATTCCATTTGCTTCAGTGGCATTTCTCTTGATTTATACCATTGTGACTATAGAATCAGTCCCTTTACCAGCACTTTTCAGGTACAAAGTAAGTCAAACAAATCACTGGTATAGGTGCTAGTTATTTCAGTCTGAGCCATTTCAGTTGGTGGTACAGAGTGAATGAGGATTGCAAATGCTTATTACAAACTACTCTCTGAGATCTCCTGCTGAAAAGTCAGGAACTGTTCTTTATTCTTTAAAAGCAAAGCTGAGGACTCATTTGTTTTCTCCTTTGCTTACCTTTCTTTTGTAAAGTGCCTTCAGATGTCACAGGTGCTATTTGAGTGAAAGTTTTTTTTAATTAAAAAATGTGCTTTATATAAACCTAAAACAAAAAAAATGTTTAAAACAGAACTCTTGAACTTTCCTTTTCCCCCTTTCTTTCCTCACGTACTTTTGTGACATATAGAGCCTTTTTGTAATTAAAGTCTTGTCAAAGTCATTCTTCCCCATTTGTTGTATTAAGGTATCTTTGCTAGTTCTTAGCAATTTAATGATCTGTTTTTCTCCATCTGGTGGCATTCTCCATCTCATTATTTACTGCTTTCATGTCACAACCTCTATAGGTTCACTTATTTGCTCTTTCCTGTGGTTTTCTCAGCCAAATGTCATCCTTTCAGTATATTAAAATCCAGACATATCCTCAATTTCTTTTATTAGAATGATAAAGAAATGCACAAAATAACAAATTGTTTTTTTAAACAGTTAATATTAGAAATGGGGTGGAATTAAGATGTCTATCTCTAGTGCAGATACTCCTGTGATAGGGACCATATAGATACATGTTTCATTACCAGCGATTTAGGGTAGGAAGAGGCTGATAAAGGAGGCTGCTTTCCTTTTTTTTTTTTTATTTGCAATGACCAAATTGACATGAGCAACCTTTCCTGGGCCAGAACAACAAACTAAAGTAACACGTATCCACCCTGAATTTTGTAGTGAATTACCAGGCCAACTAAATTCTCAGCAGTACCTTTCTTTATATTTTTGGTTCAACTGGTATTCCAATATATGTACCTAAAACTCAAATAATCTGCAGATGTCTACTGAGGAACTTGAACTATAAATATTGCTTACCCTTTTGGTCCTAAATGTTCTATTTCCTTTGAGTTTAGGATTCAGCGGGATGTGATCAAAGGGGTCTGTCTGTGCAGCACAAGTTGCAGGATTAGGGTTAGGTTTCTCTTCCTTTCAGTAAGTTAGAATTGTTTCAACATGCACGCTCATAGCCTGCCTGCTTCCTGCGGCTGTAACGAGGCTCTTTTATCTTGCACTGTTATCAGATGTGTCCTGAAGGTCACTAGTTACATGCAGGGCAATATTCTAAGTTTTGCATGGCAGAAGGGGAGTCATATGGCTCAATTGCTGTGCAGCTCTTAAAATACCCTGAGGTGTACAACTAATAATAATGTCAATAGTTGCCTCATCGCCACCAGACAATTAGTGATGATTTGGACATTTAGAAGTCCTCCTGTCTTGCTGGAATACTCCCTCCTCTCTTGTTGATCTCAAAATATTAGTAAATGAAGAATGCAAACTGGCTAAGGAAGCATTCCAAAAAAGAAAAGAAATGGCCTGTTTACTGCTGTTTGTATTCATGGAATGTCCCATAAGCCTATGGGGCAAATTCTACTTCCCCCATCTTCAGCTGTGGAAAGCCATGAATGCAGTGAAATTACTATGCGTCTGCTACATGGGCATTGGCAGAAGAGCTTCTCGTGGCCTAACGCAGGAGGGTTGTTTGGGGTGTGTGACTGGGCCATAGTGGGGTCAGCCGATCTGTAGTTACGCACATCCATCTATCACTCAATGAGTCGGGATTTAGCCCTATAGCATTGGTCACTATGGAACTGATGCAAATCCCATTAAAGTCAATGAGGATCTTTAAAGTTATGTTCAATTAATACATACACCAACAATGTGAATTTATAATGTAAGTGTATAAGCCCTCCACAACCAGCTGGAATTCATTTATATAATGAATTAATAATTATCTATTAATGAACAGCAATTATAAATGTCTGAGTATACTCAAATATGAATGTCATCTTCTTATTGGTTGACATATCAACTACTTCACCTTTATTTTATGGTTCACCAGCCTGTAGTGCTCAAGAAAAGATGGGTGTATATTAAGTGGCACATGCCATAGCTCTGAAAGCGTTACTACTTTGCAGAAGAAATGTTTCTTTTTATAGACAATCAAGGTAGCTTCCCCTGCAGACCAGAAATTGCCCTGCAGATCAGTCACATTTTTAGGCAACATGGTCAGAGTTAGCTTTCTTGCTCATTTATGATAAATTATAGGATGTTATGACATGTCATGCAAGAATACCACTGACTCTGGCATGTACCATGGTATGTGTGCCTGGGGTAAATTAGAGCAGCATTCAATTTACACCAGCTGTCAATGGCCTCAAAGAGCAGCCCACAATACTCTCTTTTCCCTGGTTATATGTCTGTGCCAGGAGAGAAGTAGCATAGGAACTGTCACTGGTGGTTCCAGGTCACCCAAGGAATCCTCTATGCTGGTTAAACCAGCTTCTGGGCAGCTTTGTGCTGTTTGTCAGAGAGAGATGGAACCCAGAACTGCTAAAGTTTCAGCTAACATATCATTCTCACACAATGTAAGAGCCATTTCATGTAATCACCTTTACACAGAGATGCCCATTGATTTCAGTGAGGAGTATCATTCATGGGTTGATGACAGAATATGGCAAAACTATCCTTCCACAAAGTCTTGCGTGCTGTACAGTGAATATTTGCCCATTTCTCTCTCACCTTGCACACACTTTTTAAAGTTACTAGGAAATTTAAAAAAATGTAGACAAAACAATTTAACATATATTAAAACCTGCTAATAATCCACTTTCCATATTCAGCATATTGTGCTAACTATTGATATTTGCATATATGTCTTATTTCCTTTCTTCCCTTGGCTGATTGCCTGCAGAAACCAGCTTTGCTTTTAATTATTACTAGCTGAGGGTTAGACCTTTCATCACTTCAGCCCCAATTTAAAACTTCTTGTTCTTGGCTCACAGTAATTGTGTCAAAATCACATTTCATCTATTTGTACCTTGAACTTGAGCATCAGTTTTGCATTTTGTCTACTTTAGCTTTGCTTTTCACTAAAGGCAGGGGGTGGAAACAAAATGAAGTTAAGTATAACAAACTCCAGAGTCATAGAGTTTAAGGCCAGAAGGGACCACCAGATCATCTAGTCTGACCTCTTGCATATCACGGGCCACCAACACCATCCAGCACCTCACACTAAGCTCAACAACCAAAATTAGACCAAAGTATTACAGTTCACAGGGGACTAGACTATTATGTGCTACAGGCACATCACCTGTGGCTTTGTAAATGAGGCTTAAGGAAGCTGCACATAGTGAATAAACTGACTTTCCTTATAATACAATTATTATTTATTTGTATTATGATTACCTCAAGAGGCCCCAACCAAGATCAAGGTCCCATTGCACTAGGGTTGTACATATATATAGTAAAAGACAGTGCTGCTTTAAAGAGATAGCATTCTAAATTGAAAAGACAGACAAAAGGTGGGAGAAAGGAGTCTTCAATGGTTCCATTTTACAGATGGGGAATTGAGGCACAGAGAAATTCATAGACTCATAGACTTTAAGGTCAGAAGGGACCATCATGGTCATCTAGTCTGACCTCCCGCATGATGCAGGCCACATAAGCTGACCCACCCACTTTCCCTTAACTCAGCTGTTGAAGTCTCCAGATCGTGATTTAAAGACTTCAAGTCGCAGAGAATCCTCCAGCTTGCGACCCCTGCCCTATGCTGCGGAGGAAGGCGAAAAACCTCCAGGGCCTCTGCCAATCTACCCTGGAGGAAAATTCCTTCCCGACCCCAAATATGGCGATCAGTAGAACCCACAGCATATAGGCAAGATTCTCCAGCCGGATCCTCATTTTACCAGCGATGGCACGTTATTGCCTAATTGACTAAAATCACGTTATCCCCTCAAACCATTCCCTCCATAAACTTATCTAGCCTAATCTTGAAGCCAGACTTACCCAACGTATTGATGAGAGTCTATGGCTGATCCAGGAACTGAACCCAGAGTCCTAGTCTAGCTACTTTGGTCATACCAGTTGGACATCTGTTGACCAATCTTAAAAACATTTTTACTCCTGACATCTTTACTACAGACCATGAGCTTTCAGTTGGTGAGTATGACAACCAGAACCATTTGACAGTAAAAAAGATGGACAACCCAAGACATAAGAATTATAAGGATATCCAGCCAGCCCATGTATGTAGCAAAGAATCTATAATCTGAAACAGAATGTGGAACATTTTGTGATACTTATAAGGAAAATGCCATAAAAAACCAAATTGAACAATTTGTAATTGTGTGCGCTTCCTTTATGTGCAGCTGAGAGATATCTTAAAGTACTGTGACAGCTTGCTAATGTACCACTGTATTTGAATACATACCAGAAGAAAATAAGTTTATGAAACCTGTATAAATTGCCAGGTGGGTAAGGGACTATTATGAAAGTGCAGAAACTTTTTCACTTTTTTCTTTATACAAGCTGTTCTCAACATGATTTATAGGTGACATAGGTATGGAGAGTTAAGCCAGACCTGTAGTTTCAAGGAAAAGGTTGCAGTCACATTTCATATAATGGATTCACTTGTGTGCCATCGGAATATTGGACCAAATACCCACAAGTAAATATACTTTACTTACAGTCCAATTTATAGTAACTATCACTGAGCTACTGAAATCACAGTGTTCTTTATGAGGTCATTTGGAGGTTACGTGGTTGGATTCTAAGCATAATTTGGGTTCTGCTGCTCAGTGTGAACACCAGCTAATGACAGACAGTAAGCTCCAGTCTTACATAGTTACATATTTAAACAATATCTCAGCTCACTACAGGAATATTATTTTTTTTAATTAAAACAGCACAATAAAAGCCAGTGCTAATTATTATAGTAGGCTGAGACCAGCTATAAATCATGTTGAGAACAGCTTGTATAAAGAACAAAGTGAAAAAGTTTCTGCACTTTCATAATAGTCCCTTACCCACCTGGCAATTTATATAGGTTTCATAAACTTATTTTCTTCTGGTATGTATTCAAATACAGTGGCACAGTAGCAGAATGTGCCAGCATGGCAGGAATAGGGCTGCTGTGGTGCCTTGCTTTCCACCCCATCCCATCAAATTGGCTGTGAATTAGGCAAAGAGACTTCATCCATTCTCTATTTCTCTCTCACTCTGGCCAAGAAATCAGTACGTCTCACCTCAGATTTCTCAAGAGCCGGTAACTGTCTACAATTTTCCTTTAAAAAGGTCTCATTACATTTTTAAACCATCGCCTATGCTTTTTCCCCTCTTGCGGTAGCTTACAAAAGAAGGGTGTTTTAAACTTGTGTGCCAGGAGTTAGGCATCTAAATCTAGGTCTAGTGGCACAATGAGCTGGCTCTATCAATGCTGCCTTGTGGATTGACTGATAGGAGGTAATGCAGTGCTGTTTTTTCCCCTCGCGCCTCTAGAACGAATGTGTCACCTTCACAGTCCCTATCAGCAGAAATGTCAAAGCCCTGGCATTCTAAACCTGGGACATCAATGCAATATGAGGCAGAATAGTTTTTTTCTTTCCCCGAGGCTGTTTTCTTTCCCATTTCTAAGCAGCCGTTCATACCCCTTCTATTTCTACATCATTTTGGACTCAAAGCACTTTATTCGTCAGCATTTGTATATCATAAGTGATAGTGGCACTATTGACATTCTCAATAGAGTAGGGGCCTATACATATGATATCTGGGAAACAGCTGGAAAATGTATCATATGTTTCTTCAAGTAAAAGTGCAATGTAGTGTTCCTGCAAAGTCCTATTTAGACACTTTCACTTTTCACATCATGAAGCCCATAGCAGAGCTATTCATTAGAAGCTGGAATAAATTCCTCTGTTGAGCTGAATAGTCTAATGCTGAGAATTTAAAGTCATGTAGCTCCCGAAAGGTGAAATGTGTAGTGTGAAAATCACTGCAGCAGATTTTCTGCTACTGTCAATAATATTCAGCTGTTAAAAAAGTCCAGCATTTTGCAATTTAACACCTGCTTTCCACCCCTGCTATATATGTTACACTAAAATGTCCCTACATTTTCAGTTTCAGCAAAAAAATCTGCCTCTCAGGCCCAGAGCTCAGCTTACCCTGCGTAGTGGCTCATTTGTGTGCAGGTGTTAAAATTAGTGATTGGCAAACCTCAAAAGATTCTGATAAACATCTAAAAGTTCAGATGCTAAGCCAAAGATTATCCCAACTCATCTTAACTTCCTCAGGCAAAAAATGATCACATTGATGACGAAGATTTAAATTCTTCCTGGTTTCAGGTGGGCTGGAAAACCAGCAGGGTTGATGCTCCTGTCGTTTTCCTTAAGAGGCTTTCTATGCCAACTAATTATTCTCACTCATATTGGCACTTAAATTTTTTGTAGGAAATTTCTTTGTTATGTGGATGGGATATTTAGTCTTTCTTTAGAGTCATGGAGCCAAAATCTAGACAGAGTTATGTAAACATGTCCCCCAGCATGGGTCATCAGCAGGGGTAAGACCCATGATCTTTTAGCACCAACCCCTACCACTTGAGCTATAGGAATAATTCTTTTAGCTGAGACTAAATATTGGGTTGTTATCCTCTCTATGGGGCACATATATACAGACTTTGGGTCAGTTTCTGTAGTGCATTTCAGCTCCTTTTGTGCCACTCTGGTAGGGCAGAGGGGCCAGAAAGAAGCAACATCTGGCCGCTGAGAATTTCCTGGATATTGAGTTGCTCAGAGCCAGGATACTTAACTCATTGTGCTATTGCTATTCTTAACTGGCATGCAGCCCCAAAGACCTCTCACATCTATGCCAAGACCACGGCTAATGTAGACCCAACCTGAAAATCAGGGGGTCATAATAGGATCACTAATACCCATCCTCGGGCCATTTAGCCAGCATGTTACACGTACAGCCCATGACCTCTCATTAGAAGCAAGGATGTCAGTCAGTGAAGCATTTGACTATTACCTTTAAATACATGAACACTCCTTCCGTTTCTCTTGTCCCTCAGGTCTGGAATTCTATTATATCACTATCAGAGTGCTCATAGAAAGTTTAACCTGCAGAACTATGCACTGTAAACGACAACCATTTTCCTCTTGTGGTAAAGAAATATTTTAGAGAGAGTGGCCCAGTTTCCATGGCAACCCAATGAAATTTATATGCCATGGGGAAATGTCATCTTCCAAAGAGACATAACTTCATGGACAAGTGGTACAGCACACCGGAAGAGGGAACTGCAATTTTAAAATGAAACTCTCCTTTGCATTTATGAGTTTTGAGTTTCATTTTCTAGTTGCAACATCCAATTGTGCACAATTTAGCAGAGAAAAGTATATTCAACATTTCTGATGAATAATATAGATCAAGATCAAATTTGGTTAGCAGAAGATCATTTTGACAAATTCGGGATCAGGATATGCAGTGGTGGCCAGATTTTGGTTTAGTTACACAGATGTAAAATGAAGTATAACTCCATTGGCAACAGTGGAGCTAGTTCACATTTACACCCATATCACAGAAGCTGAGAGAGCAGAATTTGTCTCTAAATGTTGAGATTCATGACACGGCTTGCAAATTCAGCATGTAAAGTTTTACCTTACAGATTCCATGTTACCTTTCATACCATCAATCACCATCCACTGTAATCCACATTGCATAGGAGAGCATTTTATGATGAGCATTATCGTTGTAGTATAGCAAAGAGCATTGTTAATGAAGCATGGAAAAGGAATAAATTCAGCTAATGGGTATATGTGTCAAATTTCAATTAGGGATATGTTGGAAAGTGAAAAAGAGAGATGAGCATACAAATTAAACCTTTGACCTTCAGATGAAAGAAAAAAAAAAAAACCTGACAGGATTTCCTAACTCAGTGCTGCTATTGAGACAGGATTTTCTAACTAAATGCTGCAATGTCCATGCAGGAACTGTGGTGTGTTTTTTTTTGTTTGTTTTTTAATTATCACTACATTCATGCATTGACTCAAAAACAATATCCACTCCAACCTGGTTACTGATGGAAATATTACTGTTATTACTATTTATTTACTGCATTGGAGATGTGCAAAGACAGCAGACATTTTATGTTAACATAAAACAAAATCTTTCCTTATATAAAGTACAATTAGAGGGGGTTAAAACTTTTATCATACTTTAATATGGTATTGAAGGGTATCTAGCACCTCCCCATGCCCTCAGCATAAACTTTAATTAATGCAATGTTTGCAGCAATATGCAATATGGTGATCACACATTAAAATGAAAACAAACACAAGGGGGGGAGTTGAAATAGAAGGACAGGATGTTAGAAGGGATCAATAAAGTCAATGTTAAGCTGAGTCAGCTGGGAATTGATATTGTACTTCTGTATGTTGGATTTACCTGTGTGATGCTCCAACTACATAGGTGTGTGTTTAGACTTGAATTGTTGCACCTCTGTGTCCAGCTGATTGGACATCGTGCACTCTATTGTATTTTAAGAGTATGTGATTTTATAGTGCTGCAGGGTCAAATTCCGCCCTGATATAAAAGAGCAAAATGTTTGTTGAAGTCACATGGCCAGCACTGAATTTGACCCCAGTATGTTGAAGGCATTTGTCTATGTTGAGAAGTAAGATCTAAAGCTCACTGTGGTCAATGGAAAGACTCCCATTGGTATCAGTGGGCATTGGGTCAGACTTCAAGCTCATAGTCAGTTTGAACTTTTAAAAAAGAAGCTGATTTTAAGTTATCAATCCCCAAACCAAAATAGCTGATATTTTTCATAACCGTTGAGACATTGTCGGTGTCCAGGCTCAGATACATACAAAGGGACACAAGGGGGGCTATGGGAGTTCAATGGTCCACCGACTTAGATCTAGTTGCAAAATCAAGATCTTCACTTGTAATCATAACCATGGTGCCACCATTGAAACACTGTAATTCTGTGTATAAAGATTTTATACCTCAGGTCTAATTTTTCCCTCTTATTCATGGCATGCTACTGCCAGTGAAGCTTTCCAGTGCATATCTAACAGCAACCCCTGGCCCTGCTAGAGACATATTTATGTATGTATAGTCAGACTCAAATATGATATTTTTTCTTAATGGCAAAGGGAAATAAATCAATGACTATTACTCATTTTAGTTAGTTTGGTTTTTTATTTAATTGATTGATATCAATTGAGTGCCAAAAACATCTGGACACTTGACCCCAAGACCTGTATCAGTCAGAATTCCCTTTGGAGATCCTAAGATATACCTACTATTGTGGTGTTCTAACTGGTTTTCATTCTTCATATAACACTTCATCATGAATCTCCCTTGTCTTTGGTGTCCCCACTCTGATCATAAAGACACCTTGTGTTTCTTGATGATGTAATTCCTTTCTCTCATTTCCAAATATCTCTCCTGTCTTCCTCGTTTCACTCCACAGATGTTGCCAGCTCTATGAGTCTGTACAGCCAATATCAAAACATCAAGCATGCTATGGAGTTTTTTTTAAAATGAGACATTAAACATTATACAGTACACTATTCTGAGCTACAAGGGAAAGCAGGACTCTATTATTATTCACTGTGTACTAAAATCTTTTATAGAGACTGAGAACATACAGAAAATCTCTACAACCCTTTTAAAGTTTGCTAAGGTACCTTTGTAAAAGCTAATGTGCAGCACAAACCACACCATATGTAAACAGGCAAAACATATTGAGATGATGTTAAATTACAGAACCGACTGGTCTAAGGTCCCGCCCCTCTCCAGCTCAGCCAGGACTAGCAGCTGGAGCCCAGTGCAAGGTAGGAGCCCTCAGCAGGGGTGCCCCCAGCCCTGCCCTTCCCCAGCTCTGAGCCCAGCACTTGGGGGGTTAAAGGAACCTTAGGCTGGCTATCTATGTGTGTGTGACCATGGTGCCCCCCAGACCATGGCACCCTGGGAAGTCACCCATGTCACCCACCTGTAAGGCTGGCCCTTCCCCCCAACAAAAAGTGATGCCCCCCTCCCCCGTACCATGCGACCCTCTCTTCTGTGCTTCTGCTGGCGGTGGCGCTGCCTTCAGAGCTGGGCACCTGACCAGCAGCTGCTGCTCTCCACTCTCTGGCCACCCAGTTCTGAAGGCTGCAAAGAAGTAAGGGTGGCAATACTGCAACCCCCCTACAATAGCCAGATTTTATGGTCCGTTATGCATTTTTCACGGCCATGAATTTGGAAGGGCCTTATTCATAACCTTTCATAACCAAACTTTGAAAAGCAAGCTTTCTTGTGAGGTCACCTGGTAACTTCTGTTCCATGCCTGGATGACTTATATACTTGTCATTAAATAATACAATAAGCATTTTTGAAGTACAGTTCAACATTTCCTTCTGACAATATTGTAGCCTTAGAACTTCACAATCTTTTTTGCATGAGTAAAGTGGACACACTTAAAACTTCTGTACTCACTCTTGTTCTGTAGAAATTGTCAAGAGCAGCTTGTTTAAAAATGTTCATAGCTACATATAAATTTCCAGTAGTATTGATCAGTTTTGATTGTATACGTAGATCACTTGGTGTCTCTTCTAATAGTTTCTGGATAAGTTTAACTCTTAGAATGATGTTCATGGTGCCAACTCTCTCATTTACATGTTTAAAATCCACCTTCTGTGAATATTCTCCAATATTACCTTAAAGTTTTCTGTTTAATTGAACATTCACCCAGTAACTTGTCACTAGGAAATTCACGGAAAGGTCACACAAAAGGGTTATGAAAACAGTGAATCAAATTACATTTTCCATATGAATGAATATCTAGAGAAAATTATTTGAGGAATTCACCAAACCCTACTTCAAATCATGAAGGGCTTGATCCTGTCAGGTCCTTAGCACCCTGGCTTGCCACTGAAGCATATAGAATTTGAGGGTGCTCAGCTTTTTCAGGATGGAGCACCAACATTGTAGTAATTTGTGAGCAGTAATGGCTAAATTACCTTATGGCTGTTTTCAGAATTTTGTCACATAATCAATATTGTGAACCCCAAATATTCAAAAAATGTAAGTCAAGCTGAAAACATTATTTTAGTTTAAAGAACAGGAGTACTTGTGGCACCTTAGAGACTAACAAATTTATTAGAGCATGCTAATAAATTTGTTAGTCTCTAAGGTGCCACAAGTACTCCTGTTCTTTTTGCGGATACAGACTAACACGGCTGCTACTCTGAAACCTATTTTAGTTTACAAATCATGAGATTAAATAAATAATAATACATTGTAGGTTCTTTTTATTTGCTTTCTGGGTTTTGAGCCTTTTGGGTCCACTCAGGTTGTATTTTCAAGTTTTTCTCCACAACCTTGAGAAAAAGTTGAGAGTCTCGCATAATCATATAAATCTAGGGGCTGGGACTTTCAAGTAAAATGTCAAATATTATAACACTTCTGATAAAATCACAGGAGTTGGCAGCATTGCTTCACCCTAAATGGTCAGCAGGGTTGATGCTGTTTATTTTTTTGCTGCCAGGAATGAGGTAAGAATCTGGGCGCTGGATCTTAGACGTGTAGCTTTCTGCTACACTACCAGTACAAAGTAGCTCCAACACTTCCATAGTCAGAAATATGAAGATCCTTAGAAAAGAGAGATTCCCCAGTGCCATGGATATAGCCTGTACCACCACCCAGGGGGCTGGCTTAAGGTTGTGGCCATGGGAGAGGAGAGTTGCAAATACCTTGTTGCTATAATGGCCCCTTGTGATGACTGGCAGTGGCATAACCTGGATTGGAGGCAGAAAAAGACTCCCTTGCACCCTTCCACCTGTATTCCTCTCCTCTAGAGAATTCTTGATCTACTGGTTAAACAGGAACCTTATTCCATTTCAATAGATTTCTTTCCAAACAAGTTTATGCATCACATAATGCAATTCTTTGTACTTCAGCTACCATTTTACTCTCCAGTAATGAACGTTTATGATCAGCAAAAGATTAAAGGTCTGATTCTGCAAAGACGTACTATCAGGAAAAGTGCTTCTTACTACAGTAAGTCTTATTGAAATCAATGGGCCAGATCGTACCTCCATCCTCTTAGGCCTGGTCTACACTACGACTTTAATTCGGATTTAGCTGCGTTAATCCGAATTAACCCTTCACCCGTCCACACTACAGAGCCAGTTAATTCGAATTAAAGGGCACTTAAAATCGATTTCTGTACTCCACCTCGACGAACGGAGTAGCGCCTAAATCGATTTTGTTAATTCGAATTAGGGTTAGTGTGGCCGCACACCACCGAATTACTGTGTTTAAATTAATGGGGTAGTGTGGCCGCACACCACCGAATTAATGTGGTTAAAAACCGAATTAATGTGCTTAGTGTGGCCGCGCACAATCGCATTTATACAACCTGTTTCCCAAATTCGAATTATCTAAATTCGGATTAATCCTGTAGTGTAGACATACCCTTAGTGTCACTCTGATAGGAATGGAGACCTGCCCTAACAGGTCACCCATGGATTCCCCGATGTAGGGAAAACCCCTAGGTATTGTAAAGCTCACATAGCCAGCTCTATGAATAATGCTGATTTAAGATATGATAGGGACAGGTTCAGCCCTGGTTGGGAACCAAGAAAAAGTCGACTGTGTTCAAAGAGCCAATATAGGAAATTTGCTATAGGTCCCAAGACATTGCACTTTTTTTGGTGCCTTATGAGCCTTATCTTGTGTCTATTATAGCCTGTGTAAGTTTTGCCATTGACGTCAGTGACAGCTGGATGGGACCCGACCATATTCCTAATTTATAGAATGGGTATCTAAAACAATTTAAACAAGCAAAGAAATGAACTATTATGAACTTACTCCTATCTCTTATAGAATAAATTAGATTTTTCTATATTTTTTTCCACTGTTTTGTGCATTCTGAATTTCTACAAGGCATTGTTAGGAGGGTGCCATTAAAAATAGATTAATGGTTGCATTTTCATGCTTTTATGTGTCATTTAATGAAGTGTATGCTCTTTCATATTTGACATCAAAAAGACATCTGCTAGAATTCTTAACATACACATCAAATGGTTTTTTGCATTAATAGGTATAATAATCTGAGCAACAGAATATCTGCTTTTTACAACAACTGCTATACATTAAATCACTCATTTAATCACTTACTGCAATTTAATATGCTATAAACTAAGGTGGAGCGATTTTAGTGTTAACATTACTGCTTATAAGTACACATGAGCAAACCAGTTAGATAAAATAAGAAGTTACATGGAGTTTCACCTCAAACCCAAACCAGATCCTGTGGTTTTTTTCATGGAAGTTTGGTTAATTTTTTAATTTTAATTTTAAATGCATTTCTGCATCTGGTTACAGCAAGAGGTAGAAGCAAAGGGCTGAAAGATCGTTTTCACAAAATTCCTAGCCCAATGCAGTGGAGTTTGAATAAATTCAGATTAGTCTCTGAACTTTTAGATGATTGTCTGAACCAAATGAAATGGGAGTCTAAACCTTCTGAGATGTGGTGATCACTGCTACAAACTAGGAAGTGCAAAAGTTTGGCAATAGAGTTATTATTCATCATTTCCAGGCATAGCCCCGCTAGTGTACAATGATATCCTAAATGATTGTACGTTTCTGGCTGAGAATTCTACTATGTTCTGTAAAGAAAAGTTTTACATTCAGAAAAGATCCTAAATGCACCATTTGTACAGCAAGGGCCTAGTTCTCCACTGCTTTGATTTCAGTGAAGTTATGAAGGTGTAAAACTGATATAAGCAAGTGGAGAATTAGGCTACGTATTGTTCATCTGATTCGTGTAGAGATGAGGACTAATACACTTGGTTCACTCTGAAGGTAACACAGGAGAATATTGAAATGAAAGAGTTACTAATTTGTTATAATGCGGAAATACATGGGAAATGATCCTGGGCACTTCCATCCTGTCTTCACTGTCTTTAGGTGTGTCAGCAACATTTACTTCATTGCGACGGACAACACACCCTGATCCTAATCAGGCAGAAGAAAAAGCCACTCTGCTCTTGCTTGTGGAAGTACTAGCAATTAGAATCACTTAGGTGTCATATGATTGGTGCTAAGGAAAATTCTAGGAAAAGGCTTGATTCTGCAACACTTATTTATGCCTCGTATCATATTCTGACAGTTGGGCCATGAGGAAGGGTGATGGAATAAGGCCCACAGAGACATGGGACTGAATACTGTATTGGAAAAGGCTTTCTGACACAGCACTGCCATTATGATGGATAAGGAAATAGACTCAATCCTTAGTTAAGTAGTAAATGGGAAGATCCTTCTGGGTACATCTACACAGGATTAAATGACATGTGGCATGGCTGTGGTTGGTCCAGTAGGCTGGCTCCAGTTGCTGGGCTAAAAATCACTGTGTAGACATTCAAGTTTGTGCTGGAACTCGAGCTCTGGGACACTCCCATCTCACGAGGTCCCAGAGCTCCAGCTCTAGCCTCAGCCTGAATATCTACACAGTGATTTTTCAGCCCCGGAGCCTCAACCCCACAAGCCAGAGTCAGCTAACCCAACCAGGCCGCGTGTTTTTTATCTCTGTTTAGACATAGCCTTATCCACTGCTCTGCCAGAACAAGGATACTAGGTGTTCACTGGCTCCCAAAGGTCCTGAACATGCAGCAGGGGACTGGCTCTGCTATATTACTTAGGAGGCTACCACATGCATCCCCCTTCTGCAGCCTACCCGATGCTGACCCTGTCAGCCCTCCCCTCCCCTTTCTGCTCTCTCACCTGAGCACAGACTGAAATTATGCCCCATCCCTTTGTGGGGGCAGGATAAGGGAAGTATCCTGTATGCCCACACAGGGGCAGGGTACTATCTGATCCTGAGTTAACAGATTTGATATTTGAGGATTAGCTAAAACATGCAGTGATTCTTATACAATATTTGGTTATTCTGCCATAATCTGACACTCTTTTTTTTTTTTTTTTTTTAGAATATGAACAGCTTTTCTTTTTTGAGAATCACTGTCTGAAGCTGTGCAGAGAGCATCATTGCTGGGGAATATGGACAGGAATTGAACTACTTGCTACTTGCTAGTACTTGGCATGCTTGCCCTTCAGAATGCTCACATGATAAATGGATAGGTACAAAATAAAACAATACAGCAACAGCATTCCTGGCTGTGCCACAATCATCATCATAACTAATAGTGTCAGTTCTTCAAATGATACCCATGTAGACTGCCTATTGTGTAGATAATTAATGACCACTATGTTCTTGGTCTTCTTAAAGCAGGTACACACCCATTTTTAAACATGCCCGACACATCTTTGCTGACCAAAATCTCCATTTTAATCAGTGTCCTTGTGTTTAGAATAGCTCAGCAGTTCTCAAACTGTGGGTTGGGACCCAAAAGTGGGTCACGACCTCATTTTAATAAAGGTCGCCAGGGCTGGTTTAGATTTGCTTGGTCCCAGAGCCAAAGCCAAAGCCCGGGCCCCACTGCCTGGGGCCGAAACCCAAGCCCCACTGCTGAACCCAGAGTCTGAGGGCTTCAGCCCTGGGTGGTGGGGCTCAGGTTACAGGCCCCCGGCTTCTGTTTTGAGCCTCCTCCCTGGGGCAGTGGGGATCAGGCTTTGGCCCCACCATTCAGGACAGCAGGGCTTGCGTGGGCTCAGGCTTCAGTCCCCCCTCCTGGGATCGTGTAGTAATTTTTGTTGTTAGAAAGGGTGCAATGAAGTTTGAGAACCCCTGGAGTAGCCTATTTTCAGTGAGTCTAGCTTTCATGATTTGTGCCTATAAAGTTGTTCAGAATTTGAATGCAATTACTATGAAAGCACTTACCAGAGAGCTTTTTCAAGTGGAATTTCGAGAAACTGTTCAGCCTTTCAGAATAGTTGGTGTGCTCCTGCATAATCTTTAAATAATATTCATATGGCAGCTCTGTTGAATGAGTTTTGACTTATTGAACAAAATTTCCTCCTGGACAGAATGGTGTCCTATCTAGCACTTGTGCTAAAAGTGTCTCACTTCACTCTAGCCAGCCTTCAAGTCATTGATGGCCAGATTCATAGAGTTCTTTGACTTTTATCATGGATTGGTCCCAGACACTATCATGACCTGATCTTGTTGTTGGAGAAAAACATTTGCTCAAAAATCTTAGCTCCCACTGTCTGTCAAGCAGCGTTCTTGACCCCTCATCAACTACATCTGCGGTGTTGCTAAGCATTCCTTTCCCCATACAATTCAATAGTGTCCCTTCAGGTGTGTGAGATGTTTATTATCTGGACACTGTCTCTGACTTATTACTCATTTGATGAGCTTGCAGACGTGGATGTATTACTCTCTCTGTCATTTCAGCAGGCTTCAGCTACGTTTGAGCAAATGTACCAATCATATAGCAGCATTGCATAAATGATGTGAATATATACAAAGAAAACTTCTGTGTATTTTCAATGAGTCATACAATATCTGAAGACTATTCATTCAAATACAATGTGGACAAATTGCAGGATGTCTCATGAAAAAATATTCAGTAACGTATGGATTTCAGCATCCATTACTGCACGTTTACATGTTTTATCGACCTGCTCTTGTCCAGGAAGCACAGTAATTTAGCCCTTACAGTCCAGAAAAATTTGCGGAGTAATTTTCCTTTAAAAATAATAAACTAAAAAGGAAAACATATTTTGTTTTACAAAAATAAAACTGGCCCAACATTAGGGGTCCTGGATTCAGAGGCGAACACCGATCCTGTTTAAGTGATTGGGTGTGCTAAAGCACTCTCCTTTTTGCCCAACAGTAGAAGCAGCTGGAGCCCTTAGCTAGCGCACGAGAGCTGCACACAAAAGAGAAATTTGGAACACCAGGCAGTCCAGAGGAAGAATGTGCAGCTAATGGGATTTCTTGCATTTCAAACTCTAGGGTTGAGTGCTGGAATAAAGCCATTTGTTAAGCATCAGGACATTGACTCTGGTGTGGTCCCTGGAAAGAATCAGTCTGTGTTTGGCTGTGAGTCTCTGTGAATCCCTGGGGAAAAGCAGAAGCTCAATATAGCTGTTTCCTGGGGGAAGGTGGTGGTTGCTGACCTCGGATTCCTGCAAAATGTTACTGCTGGCATGCTGTTTATTCCTGCTGCTGTTCCAAAAAACATGACATGGGTATATTTTGTAAATAAACAGATTAGAGTAAGAAAATACCTAACTCTGTGTCACCGATTTCCCATCCAAACAGAAACCATCCTGCAAGGTCCCAAATCTGGTTACCACTCAACAAAGGGGTAACAGCAGGGGAGAGAGAGTCCAAATAGTGCAGCAGGAAAATCTGAACAGGGCTGTTTTTGCTTCATGAAACCCATTTATTCACCCAGTCTGTCTGTAGGACCTGTATGTTTATAGATAAGGGCAGATTAGGATAATTTATTATTTTGGTATTGTTGCCCCTTTTCAACCTAAGAGGCTAGTTAAAGTTTGGGGCCCTGTGGGTGCTCCAGTTGGGAACAGAAATTGGTAATAGTCAGTTATTTCTTTGATGCAGTTTGTACATACTTGTAAATAAGCAGAAGTCCCATGTCTCTGAACTCGGAAGGAATCACATAGCAGGAAACAGCTTCTTTTGCTCACAGCACGAAGAGCAGACTTTTTAGCCAAAAAAACTCTCCCTTGGTTTCTTCCACAATCAGCCACTTATTCAGCTGCTCCTTCAGGCTGTCTCTCACACTCATTCTGTTCTGAGTTTGTGTGTATTCTCTCTCCCCTCCACTTGCTTCCCTCCACACCTGGTCTCAATACCCAGTCGAATACCCAGTTCCTGGACCAAGAGTTTATTAGGCTTTGTTTGAGGTCTGGCCCCTTCAATATCTTTTACAACTGACTTAAATGGGGGACTTGTTCACGCCTCAGTTTAAAGAGGTTTTAACTCAATCCTTAACAAGATTTCGTTGAGCTCATAACACTACCTGTGATCCACTCATTCTCTCTTAGAAGAAAAATAACCCATTTCTTGAATCTTTGCTGGGTCTAAATTCACTAAACACTTCTCACTGTTACAGTATAATTGTAGTTTTGATCTCAGTCACGTACAACTACTCACTTGTGACTGCTCTTCTCTCTGTCACGCCACTCAAAAGTTTTGTGGCCCTCTCAAAAATACAAATATTCGTAATTGTTCCACTTGTTGCCATATAGATACTTATAGATAATAACGACACTGTAGAAAGGCTCCCAGCACACTGGATTCCTAGAAGGTCTTGCTTTCTCTGAAATTAGCCCCACTAAAGTTTTCTAAAATTTGTTGCCCCCCAAACTCCCCAAAATCCTTTAGCAAATTGTAAATGAGACTTCAACACACAGTAAGCAAGAAAACAAAATGAAATAATAAGCAATGGGGACTGTACATTCCCCACTGTGCTGTGTACTCCTGATCTCTGCCCACTCCCTTTCAAAATGTGATTTTGAGGAAAACATGCTAGTATTTTCCCCATTAGCTATTATTGTTTAATTTCAGATTGAAGTTATTCGGCATTAGCACAGTGCAATCTTAAATACTAGATTGACTCCTTAAGGCAAAGCCCTTGAGTGTGTGAAGGGCCTATGTTTTAGTGTACAAACCAAGAGGAGCCGGTTCTGGGAAGCACATGCAGTGTGCATGTAGTCCCCCTTTATACCCCTGCAAGCTCTGCTGGCCAGTGCAAAAGAGCAGCAGAGCCTCTTGAAAGTCTCCCATTAACTTCAATGGGATTTGGAACAGTTCCATAATCCATACACAATACCTCCCCATCCCCTCAAAAAAAACCCCCAAAACCCTATGTGGGGATGGCAAAATGAAATGCTACGCAGAACACATAACAGTCAGTCACAGCATGCAGAGCCTTTGATCTAGAAGTCCATTCTGTCCCTGGACCTTGGTCTTCCAGGAGGCTTTGCAGAATGTTTTAAATAAATCTTTGGGGATTTGAAAATAGTTCTTCTACCAGAAGGCAAATATACAGTAGCTTCTACTGTGAAGCTTATCTTTCAATTGCCAATTGGCTCAGGGATTTTTGATATAGTTTGGCCTATTTATTGTGTTACACCTGAATGGATTGCTTTACTATACTATTGAGATGAGCTCTCACTCTGGAAAATCATTATATGGTAATGAAGCATCATCCTTTCTTATCCCATATATTGGAACACAGTTTTCTCAGTCTACAGTGCTATCAGTGCAGGGCTTCAGCGAAAGGTCTCCTGGGAGTGTATTTTAGATGCTATGGCAGTAATCTGTGAGGCACAAGTAGCCAGTGGACCTTTTCTTTTATCAGCAGGGCAGGTATCTGCTGTGAGATTTCTATATCTTTATCACACAGTAGACTTTAAAGCATACATCTCTATCTTCTGATTTCATACTGCTAACTTAATATAAAAATGATATTAAAAGCATCACACTCTTTATATCATTTGGTTTGAGATTGATTTTTTTCTTTTGAAAACAACCCCTTCATACTTCTGCTTGACTCCGGGAGAAAGCTAGCTTGACAGAGAAGGAAGTTATTTTCACTGCTTGTTTTTACCAACAATATTGACAAAAGTACACCATCATTATTCGTTGCACTGTTGGAGTATAATTGGAAGATCACATCAGGTAGCATCAACATATAGAAATATAGTGGTATCCCATAAAAAGTCAACAGTAATCATGTTTATTTCCTCTACTACACACAGAGAAGGGTGTTAAGAGTAAACCTTAAATTTATATCTGGTCTGATCCAAAGCCCATTAAAGTGCCCAATAGCAGCTTTTCCATTGATTTCAATGGGCTTTGGAACAGGTCTATAGTGCATAGGTGAGTCAAAACTGGTAGTATGCAATACACCTAAGTAACAGTGTTCCAGCATGATCAAATGAAGATTCAGACTCATCTAGTAGGAAATGTCCAGTACGTGTCCATTAATGAACGGATTCTTGGAGGTGGATTTTATGAGAATTAGTTCATCTTCAGAATCTTTATGTGACAATGAAGCTTCCATAAATAACTCAATATGCCTGCCAAATAAACCAAAACTCACTTATCAAGTGATGGAATGATTAACTACCTATTGAAAGAATAATCCTACTCTATCAATTGATTCCCTTACTATATGCACATCAGAAATCTCTGTTCCTTATCACTTACAAATAATGTTTTTGTATGGTTTCCATTTTGAATTCTTGTTTGACTTTTATTATCATTCTTCTCTTGTATTGTATGAGGTGGCAATCCCAGGGGTCAGGTGAAGGCAAGAAATTTAAACACTCAGAATTAATCTTCCTTTTCTTTTTTATAACAATAAGGTTTCTATGCCTATCCTGAGCATACTACTGTGTGGAACCCCCTCTTTCTGAGACCTGAACCATGTTCCAGTTGGTCCATAGGCTATGGATCTTAAATGTGAGGCAAAAGGAAGCTTTCTTGGGTGAGCCGGATATGGGACTATAAAATTTGAAGTTGCAGAAGCAGTGGCAAAGCTATAATCCACCAGGTTTAAATTAAGCGGCTGTATCTGATTCAGGAAATAAGCTGGAGAAAAATATGCTGGGTTCATTTAGGTGTCAGCTATAAATATAACTAATTTTATACAGGTTAAAAATGGTTGTAAACTGCCAGCAAGGTATATGATGCATAAAACAGGCCTTCCAGAAAATAATTCTAGTAAATTGTACTTTTGCTTATAATGAAGCTATATATAAACTACACAATGAGGCAAGTTGTGCCCAACGGGAACTGTTTTCTAGCACACCAAACCTGCTATTATTATTACCTCATTATTCTTGATTCCTTTCTTTCCTACACAATTCCTTTGTTCATTGTTATGAAAAAGTATTTTATTTTCTTCATAAACCCTTTTCTGAAAGGGGAAGGTCAAGAGATGTATTGCTTATACTCACTGTTGTATATCAACTGGTATGCTTATATGGTTCTTCTTGACATACGGAATAGTAGGAAAATCAGATTATAAAGATTCACAACACATTTCCCATTATATATTATTGAGTTTTGAGCTATAAGTATTGATGATGAAGAAACTATGGCCATTGGCACATGAGGTATTGTACACCTCATTCGAGGGGATGGGAGGTCTCAGAGGGTGAATAGAAGCACTTACTAATCTTCACCTTGCGGTTTCTCTTTATTGGTGCTTACAACTTCCATTCTGTTCTCTGGTAGTCAGTACCTGGGTGAGACCAGTGTATGAAGTCATAGGAAGACGTGGCTTGTGATGTTACAGAATTGCAACCCATACATAGGGTTGCAATTATTCCCAATATAAACATGATTCCATTCCCCCTCCCATCTTTCCATAAAATCCATAAATAAATAAATATACATATATTATCTTCAAAATTATAAGTGAGATCTATGGCCCCTGAAGAGCATTCAAAGATGTGCAGGGGGTTAGTATTGGAGGAGTCCCACAAATCTCTTAACACTTTTGGAAGGGAGTGTTGGGGTTCCCCCAAGACCTGTTCCACTCGGTTTCCCAATAACTCAATTTGACTTTAATCTCATCACTCATATAGCAGAGTTACACTGAGTTGATCAGACTCGAGAGTGGGGGTGGATATAGGGTGTACCACACAGCCAAAATTATACAGCAACACTTTTCCTTATATACTTTTATACTGATAATACATGCATTTATACATTAATACTAATAACATATGCATTCCTAACTATACATTGCATCCCACGCTTTGGGATTGGCTTGGTTACTCTGCAGGAACCAATTCCTGTACAGCATGCTCTGTCCACATGCTGTGCATGCACAGCCTACTCCTTACCTCATCTTATATTCCTAGCTTGTCTTGTCCATTGTAAACAGTACCACCATGTTCCCCCTTTTATCTCAGCTAGTACAGACATCCTGTCTCTACTGTACTGATCCATTTACCCTCTTAATCCTGCACACTAAGAAATGAGTCAAGTTACGGTACTTATGTCTAGGCCCACAGGGAGATAGGAGATAAGCATCTTAATGGATGCACATATATAGGAGTACATTTTGGGTCAGAAATGGGTCTCATGTTGATTTCAGAACTCTACAGGAAGGGAGAGGGGAAATGAATCCTGGCATGTTGTCCTTCCTAATCCCCTTGCTCTCCCACTGACTGAAGACTTTATAGTAGACCTAGGAAGAAATCCTCTATCCTTCCCACTTCTAAAGGGTAATGTTTCTATTCTATTGATCTGAGGAAGTGCAGAAGAGTGGGTCTCTTCTCTTGCAGACCTAGGAAGTCAACTGGGAGTGAGGGGACTGCCTCTTCCCACCAATTCCCTACTCTCCCAGTTCCATATCAGGACCATTTCAAAAACTTTAGAAATCCCCAGGCAAAAATATTGCTATGATCAAATTAAAGATTGAGAGCACATAGCAATAATTTAGGAGCATATCTTTACAACATTTTAGTCAGCAAAAAACCCCAATACCTTTCCTGACCCAACAACCAACCAATAAAATGGCAGGACATTCAGAGTTAAACTTACTAGAAACTAAAACATTTGAAAGCATGGACCCACGCATGGGTTGCCAAAAGTTGCCAAAATACCTTAACTCTGGTCACAGGTTACCCGCTTTCAGGAACCTTTGTGCATGGGTTTCAGTTTGGTGACTCAAATGCTTAGGACATGAGCAGTAACCAAGTTTGTTGGCAGGCAATTAAACTAGGAGAAGGAAAACTCTGAATTAAATCCTCTTGAGATGAGAGAAAAACTTTTAGAGTTCTGAGCAGTGGCAGTACTCTTATGGAACTCTAGAGAGACAAGTAGATACTATGTATGTTCTCCTGAGAAGCAACTGGATGGTGGAATACTCCCTGAAGGGGGATGTAGCAACAAGCCAGATACCTAGAGCTTGGCATGAGGTGATACTTTGGATCTTTGTTCTTTTTCAGCTTGCACTTAAAGGGTGGGAGTAGTTATCTGTTTTAAGGGGTGGCTAATTTAGCCCATATATCAACCCAGCAGAGAGTCTCACAAATGGTGGGAGGGCTGTATAGTCCTAGACCAGGAGTTCGCTCAGGTCTGTTGGCAGCCCTGGGACAATAGGATTCCCAGTGGTCTAGAGTCAGGAAGAAGAGCCAAAAAGGTGAATCACTAGACAAAAATTCAGACTTGCAAAACAAATGTCTAATGAATCTTTGAGAGTTGCTACCCTCAATGTGTCATCCTTACAACTAAAGGCATGGCTGAGATGATGGTCTGAAAAAATATTGACCATATACTTGATATACTGTGTGCAGAAGACCAGATGGTTAGGACATGCAGCATGAGAATTCGGTCTGGGCTGTAAATGCTACTGTGCAGGTGGTAATGGAAGGAGAAATGGTGTTGGTAGTTTGCAATTAAACCGGGAAATTATGGGGATGAATGACCATTTAACGGCTGTCTGAATACATGCAAAAGAGTGTGAATTGTTTGTGGTATTGGTATATACCACACAACAAAGTTGCCCTGAGGAAGTATTGAGCATTCAATTCCCGTATTGATGAGATGTCGATAACCAGGCTCAATCAGTTTATTAATCAAAGATAGATCAGTATAATACAGAAAGCTTAATAAATTACCTCTCTGGAGAACAATCTTGCATCTGTTACAATGTTACTCCAAATTATGAGCTCAGTTTTACTTATATTTATATCCCACTTGCTTATGATAAATAGAAAATTCCACAGATTCCACCACCTTTTCTTACCTAGGTTTTGTACATAACATTTCATATGTCAGTACACCTTAGAGACATCACTAACTGTACCCAGCACACAATTCATATTTGACAAATCTCAACAGAACATCCAACTTTTTTCTGACACACGCTATGTGTACAAAGAACAGAAGCTACAATAATAAAACTTAGTGTGAGTACAAGACATTCGAGGAGTACATTTTATAGTTATACAACTTAGCATAAATGCAAAGCATTCTGGGCTGAGCTATCAGGAAGAAAAGGAAGAGATGAAGCAGAATCTGCAGAATTTAGCAGATATGGCTGGGTCAAAGGAATTACTGCTCATCCTGGGAAATTTCAGTGCTCATATGGACTCAAGATGATCAGGCTATGAGCAGATACTGTGACAGTATGCACAGATATTACAGAATGCAGAGGCTGCTGCACTGCTTGTCATGTGTTTAAGCAATGAGTGGGTAATTGCCAACATTTGATTTAAGAAAAGATAAAATCATCTTTACACATACCATAGAGGTGGAATAAGCAACCCAAATGAATGAGAGGAATATGGTTAAGGATTGTAAGATTATCCAAAGTGAAATGGTTGCACTCCAACGCAAGCCATTGGTGGCTATGATTGCAATTGGCAAATGGATCTGGCATACGCTTTGCTCCAATGGGACATGCATCAGGATGTGTAGCCTGCTCAGTGTGACTGCAGGCAAGTGTAGGGAGACAGTTGTGAGATTTGAGCCAAGTGAAAAACACAAATTGGAGCAGCAGAAGAGGAGTAGTGTATCTTCAACAATGGATTGATCCAAGAAGCTGAGATGCTATGTGGACGTGCTAAACTGGGTCGACCACAATCTCATGAAGAATGGTTGTGGAACGAGTTGGTGTAGCAAGCCATAAGAAAGAAGGCAAAAAGGTGATTGAAATTAACCCTTTGGAAAAAGCAGTTGCTGCTTTTAGAGCCTCCAAGAGAGCAGCAAATCAAGCAGTCAGAAAAGTGAGAAACCTAGCGTTAGCTGAGCTCTGTAATGAATTGAACAACTTCCCTATAACTTCCCAAAAAGAAAATATATCCAATCCTGGAAATAAGAAACAAAGGTAAGGAAGACAGAATGGACACACCATTCAAACAGATGCAGGGGGCAGACTGCTTGTGACAGGAGACAAGGTACACAACCGTGGCAAGAATACTATGAGGATCTACTTAATGAGAACTCTTTATATGCTACCATCATCTGAACCAATAAATACAGATGTCAATGACCTGTGAGAGGCAGACATCAAGGCTGCACTGCTGAAGATGGCACCTAGTAAAACAGCAGGCCCAGATAAAGTCATGGTGGAAATGATCAAAACCTGGATAGAGCTTAGTATACACTAGTCCTCTGCACAGTTTGGAAAGAGAAGAAAATCTCAACAGAATGGAGAAAGTGTATATTGGTACCAATATACCCAATATACAAATAAAAATGTGACATATGTGACTGTTCACAGTCCTGAGGAATTAGGCTGCTGTCCCACTATAAGAAACAGTTAGAAAGAATCATGGGTAGCCGTGTTCTTCAAAGAATGGAGCCCATTTTAGGAAAGAAGCTCCTTAGTTTTAGAAAAGGAAAAGGGACGACTGATGATATGCTCATCACTCAACAGTTGATGGAAAAGAAGCTGGAGGGAAACCTTGAGCAAGCTTGGGCTTTCCATGCTTTGGAGAAAGCATTCAACAAAGCACCAAGGTGACTGCTGGTGCCTCTATTGTGATTACATGCTGTATCCAAGGACGTCATCCAGATAATGGTATCAGAAATGGAGACACTGACAGAGAACTGAGAACAAAGCTTCTGAGGGTGGGGTAAGTTTGGCACTGGATAAATGGAGTGATTTATGATAAATGGATACCCAGACTACTCAAGGGACAACATACAAAATCATGGTAAGACTAGCTCTTCTGTATGGATCAGAGACATGGGCGACCAAAGAGAGGCACTTGAGAAGACTTGAAGCCATTGGAAGGAGATGTTTGAAGGCAATGAGAGGGTGACATTGCTGGAGCACATGCAGAATCGTGTAATCAGGCATGAAACCAAGGTCTGGGGTATCAGAGAGATGCAGTCAGAGAGGAGGCTCAGATGGTATGGGCATGTACAAAGGACGGATGAAGGGCATCCTGTTAGGGAGGCATTTGAGACTAGGATTCACAGGTAGAGAGCAAGAGGATGGTGCATAGACTGTATACAGGAGGATGGAGTGGATATGGAACAAGAATTGGACCAGCAAGCCTGGAAAAGACTGATCTGGTGGCCTGACCCCAGCTAGCTGGGAAAAAGGAAAGAAAAAGAAGATGAGTAATAACAAAGCTTGTGGTCACTGAAGCAGGGAAGGATGAGTGGATGAAAGCAAATCACTTGGGGCAATATATCTGTGGGGCAAAATCAGAGTGTGTACATGAGAGAACGAGATCAAGAGATCCCTTGAGAGATCTTCATATTGTGAAGAAGGAAACCCATGAAAAACTGTTTTTCTTTGCTTTAAGATGAGTTCTAGTTTCCACTCATTCCTGGAATGTCCCTGGCTGAAGAACTTGTTTTCATTAAGATGTTGTAATTGTGAAAATTTAGCACCTCATCTTCTTTTCTAAAGCAAATCCTTATCTCATGGTCAAAATCTATTCTATCAAACATACTAATAGAGTTACATAGGTGTAAAAGCAGAGTAAAGCAGGGGTAAATCAAGTCCCTAAATCCTTTAGAGATGACTGGTCTCTTCTGGGCAAGGGTCAAAAACCATTGTGGATCTACTTGGCTCAGTGTTGAAGTGGGTTAATTGAGAAGGAAAATGAACTTTGAACTTAATAGAAAATTATCTGCCAACACATGAGCTCTTATATTCAAAAGGGAAGTTTATATTGAATTCATTTGTTTTAGACGGGGAGGATGACACAACTGCCTCAACTCCAGATCTTGTCCCTCCTCTCACCTCCCCTAATCCATTACCAGGGCCAGGTGGCTGAGGGGTGGTTTGGGGATGCTAACACAAGAAGCACAGAAACACAATGTGACTTGAGACAGTTTTTGTGAGAGAACTTTAACCCAGAACAGACTATGTTTTGGTCCAGCACAGCCTGGCAAGATTTTGAATGGATCAGAAAGTGGAACTACTCCATATAAATTGTGCTGTTTTATGCATCCTTAATACGAAAATATTAATTGAACTGTATGCATATCTGAATTAAAAATAGACTAGGAAATAACGTCCTGAATCTGTGTCCACTTATTTCTTGCCCAGATAACCTGCTCCAGGGTTATTCTTTCTTGACAATACAAAAGCCAAAACTTACCATCTTTTCACAGCTATTTGTTCATTGTAAGGTTAAAACATTGCACTGCAGGGACATTTTGTTTTCTCTTTCATTATTGCAGTTTCTAGAATTTTAGTTAGCACCATCCAAAAGAAGCCAAAAAAAGAAAGAAAAACAAGGGGGGAAAAAAACAAAAAAACAAAACAAAAAACCCACCAAACCCAAAGACAATAATACCGCAATAAAAAAATCGGTAACATTGCTCTGTTCTGTCATCTTGAATAATTTATATTTCATATACAGCTCATATTTTTATAATTCCCTTCTGAATTTTTTTTTCTGGAGCTAGACATAGCTGAAAGCAATTAGAAACATAGGAATTGCCATACCAGATCAGACCAGTGGTCCATCTAGTAATTGTGAGGAAGAACGGTCCAGCAGAGAGGAAGGCTGGTTCACAGGGTAGGGTGTGAGCCTGGGATTTGGGAGACCCTAGTTTAATTGCCTGCCCCCATACAGACTTCCTGTGTGACCTTGGACCAGTCACATAGGCCCAGATCCTCAAAGATACTTAGGCACATATCTCTTTAGGCCTGCACCTAAGTCCACCATTAAGGTGCTACGGACCTCTTCATAACCACCACTGAGCTGTCACCTAACCCCTACATGCTTAAATTCCTTAGGCATCTAAATTTCTGCCAGTTGGCATTCACAAAGTTGCCTAAGCCCTGATACTATAGCTAACAAGCAGTTCAGAGACAAAACGGGTTTCTCAAACTAGGAGAGGAATGCCTATCTTGCCAGCAGGGCATGTAGGCATGCTCTGAAAATGCCTTCGACAAGATTCCTGTCAGACTCTGCAGTAGGAGGCCCAGATACATGCCACCCATGGAAGGTGGGCAGTACAGCAGCCATATGAAAGACAGCTGGGGGCACAAGGAAACATAGGGTTAGTGTAAGAGAGGTATTAAATGTGAGCAGAAGACAGAAGTAGAGCGAGAGATAGTTTCAAATGCTAGGGCATGAGGTACATAAGCAGCTGATCTGGCTTAGGCACCTGGCGCCAATAAAGGGTTTTGTGGCTGAGGATCCTGAGTGGATGGAGGCACCTATCTCTGGTCTATTAGCCAGGTGCATCAGGTCAGCCCTGCTCTTTTCCTCAGCATTTCACTCCCGGCTAGCTTAGGTGGCTCCCTGCTCAATTTGCTGGCTTCTTAGGATCCATTTCTTAGGATTTCTAACTCTACTCATATATTGTCTGGGGAGCCTGGGTGCCTAGCTTGGGGCTGAATATTCCACTCCATGGGAAGCTCCAGGAGTGAGGCTTGGCAATGCTGAGTTGAGCAATGCCTAAGTACCTTTGTGAACCTGGGCCCTAGTCTGTCTGTTCTTCATCTGTTCCATGGGGATAATAGAATTGCCCTACCTCACAGAGGTGTTGTGTAGATAAATAAATTAAAGATTGTGTAATCTGGACCATATAAGCACCAAAGATATAGAGAAAAGTGACGAGTTTCAGCTGCTTAAGAGGAAAGTGCAATAAATCCTGCAGTAGGCAGTTCAGAAATAACTTGCCCACCAGCTTCTTCCTTACTCCCGTCAACTGGTAAAAATGAATAAATCCATCATTTCATTTTAGATTAATTTATGAATATTCTCACAAGTGTCATGCGTGAATATTTGTGAAACACAAAATTTGGAGCCACTTTCCCCCCCTTTAACAGCCTTTTGATTTTTGAAAGCTGCGAATTAAAGGAAATAATGGCATCTTTCCCAGGCGACGTTTTCATGTAATGGAAAGCATCAGTAGAGAGCAATCGTTTCAGCATGCAGGTGCTTAGCATCATTATCTTGTGTTAGTAAAAGTAAAGAAGTGATGCACTTAAATTAATCTCTGAGGGCATGATTCTCATCTCACATACACTCCTGCAGATGAGAAATAATTCCACCGATGTTCGCAGTGTTCTACCAAGATAAACTAGTGCAACTGTGAACAGAATCGGACCCAGAGACTGCACAGCGTATTGATGAAAAGGCTAAGCATAATTCTGTGTATTTGGTCTACCGTTAAATTATATATATCCTTCAATGCCTCTTCTTGTCTTCCAATGCACAGTATATATTTACATTATTCACATCTAAATCCAAATCCAAATGTGTCTCATTTGTATAAACCTTAATAAGTTAGAACTTCAGCCTTTTGCTGCTAGGAATGATATTAGTGAGATATTCAAATTAAAAATCAGATGGCAGGAATATTAAACAAGGCAATGGCAAAACATGCATGTCTAGAAGACCATATGTGAAGGAAATAATTTACAACAACATTGTACCGAAATACAGTAGTTCCTTATTCATATTAAATGTTATGTGATAAGAAGCAGAAGAATGTGGCTGGCATAAATCCAAAGTGCCGAAGGCCAGAACGGAATGCTTTTCTTCTTTAATTCGCATTGAAAATAAACTGATCCTTACATTCTCATTATGTAATTTACAATTATAGGGGTGCAATAAGCTTCCTAACCTTATAGTTAAATAACTGGTCTGAAACTCAGGATGATTGATTGCTTATATAGTTTTCTTGGCTTGCTTTTAATGTATTAATTAAAGATTTTCTAAACTGCAAAATATGGAAACATTTGGTTGCTTAGCCCCATAGGCTCTAACAATTCCTAAAATAACTGAAGTCCCAAACTACTAGTCATCCAATTAATTGTGTTTCAGTACTAATCAGATGCTTCACAGATTTCTAACCAGAATCTGTTTCCAGAAACAAGGATTCTTAAACAGATTTCTATGCCTGTATCCAGTCTCTAAGAAATTAATCTCAGAGGGGACTGATCAAGTGAATAAAAGTGGATTCTAAAATTCCTGCATGTTAAAAAGTTGATTTATAGTAGGTGTCTTATCTGTCCCACATTTTTATTAGCTAAAAGGCTCCCCCCATATTAATTCCTGTGACACCAAAAAATGCACCTAACAAGGTGCCACCCACCATTTTTACTCCGTTTCTGGCAAATTGTAGTATTGACTAGAACTGGGTACAATTTTTAATGCAAATCATTTTTTTCACCAAAAAAATTCAAATGGATTTCATCACATTGTCTAAGCCGAATTTAAAAAAATTGGAAATGTTGCAATGATTCATTTTGGCATTTCCAAAATAAAATGTTTTGACTTTTCATTTTGGAAAGGTGTTTTGTTGTAGAAGTTAACTCAGTTTTATTATATTTTTAAAAAGCCCTCAAAAATGAAACAACACAGAAGAATTTGTTTTTGATATTTTAGTTTGTCTGGAAAAAATGAAAATTTTTCTCGTTGTTTTCAATTTTTCTGGTTCGGTCACCGGACTGAAAAATTGGTAATTTGCATACCTCTACAATAGACTGTGTACATGTGCACTTGCAACTATATGCTATCTGTAATACACTGCTAACAACACGAGTGTGGTAGCGGATGATTTTCTCCTATGTAAAGCAGTGAGTGAATAATGTGGGACTTTAACTGCGTGCTCTCAGGATCTGGTACTACACCACTGAAATCAATGGGAGCTTTACAGCTGACTTCAGTGCATACAGGATCAGCTCTTCAGTGACAGTCTAAGACCTTGTCCACACTTAACAGGCTACAGGGACATCACTGTAGCGCTTCAGTGAAAACACTACCTACGTTGATGGGATGGGTTCTCCTGTTGGCATAGGTAATCCACCTCCCCACACCAGAGTTAGGTAGGCTTAACTGCAGTACTCAGGGGTGTGGATTTTTCACACCCCTGAATGACATAGTTAAACCAACCTAATTTCCTTGTGTACACCAGGCCTAAGCTGTAGTGAATGCTTATTTTGGTACATGATCTATGTTAGGGTCATATATTAGCGGGGAGTGGCTCAAAAAAGGGACAGAATAGCTAGAAAGATTTCTACCCTAGAACAGGATATAAGAGGCTGAAGCGTAACCACAAGAGACAGAAAACTGTCTGAAGTGTTAGATGTTCATAGTGTGACAGTCTGTACTCCTGCATTCACCCCTTTTACAGGACTATGATAAATTTTGTACAAAGTATGCCTTGTGAGGTATCATTTAAGAACTCATAATTTGCTGATCACTATTGTCCTGGTAAAATATGTGTGGCAACATTGTATGTAAAGATTCATCAGTATGGTATTATTAAAACATGTACCAAGGCTGGGGAGCAGTCACAAACCAGTTCCTCACAGACAAAAGGCAAGCTGGCACCTCAGCCAGGTGTCAACGAAATCAAATGGACATCACTGGTTAAGTGGCTACTCTTTGGCAAGAAAAAGGGTGTCGGTGAAAAATCTATATCTTGACAAAGAAACAGGTTGGGGTTCCCATCCACACTGACTTTCTGTCTCCCTAACCTCACCTGGAGATAATTCTCAAAGAAGAGAAAGAACTATAAGAAGGGAGAGCAAATGCCCCAAATTATTCCTCCTTTTCTTTCTATCCACAGCATCCACAACACCTGAAGAACAAAGGAAGCAGTATTGGACTTGGGGAGGGATCCTTACTGAAATAAATTCAGCCAGTAAGACTGCTGGAACATGTGGAGAGAAAGACTTTGCTATGAATTCACTCAAGTTTGTTAAGTTAGGCATTAGCTGCGTTTTACTTTTATTTTTCTTGTAATATATTCTGACTCGTATACCCCATTATTTGTATTCATTTAAAATCTATCTTTTATAATGAATACGTTTGTTTTATTGTTATATCTAAACCAGGGTGTTTCAAATGAAGTGTTTGGGGAACTCTATTTGAGATAACAGGATTTATGCATATTCTTTTCTATTAATAAAAATCACGGACTTTATATGGTCCAGGAGAGAGCTGGGCAGTACAAGACATACATTTCTGGGACTTGGAGTTTGCTGGTATCAGTCTGCAGTGTAATTCAAGAGTGGCTGGCTATAGCACTCATACACTATAGCTGGGAGTAACTTACATGCTGGATGCAGACCAGCAGTGGTAGCTCTCACAGCAAAGCAGTGTAAAAGGCACCCCAGGTTGAAGAACTGAGGGGACACAGCAGTTCATCAATCCAGATTGTACCCTCGGTATGTCACACATAGTCAGATGAATTCTGGTCCCATTAGAGTCTGTGGGAGTTTTCTCTCAGATTTCAGTAGGTCCAGAACTTGCCCAATGTTTTTATTATTGTTGTGGCAAAGGGTGCCAATGGCTTGCAGAGTGACACTCTCCATAGAAAGGGTTAAAGATGCCATGATGTCACCTCACCCACAGAACTGTTAATAGTATTGCCTGGAGTAAGCTGCTTTCCATGGTCTGGGCTATTAGTGGTTCCTTTGTATTGCAAAGCAACTCCACAAAACAAGGGTAGATGCCCAGACACACCTTTCTAGGCCCTGTAGTTTCCAAGAGCTACTTTGGACTAGGGGTTTCCTGGGTGAAAAGTGCAGGGCTGAGGGAGGGAAAGAGGCACAGAGTTTGTTAAGCAGTAAGGCTTGTGTGAGGACCTGGAGAGAGACAGCGGTGCAAGAGAGCTGATTGGGGGGTCAGGGCAGAGGTGCCTTCTCTGATTTCTGCACAAAGGAGTTGCTTGTGTGCTGTTTGTTACCACCCTTGTTCAAGGGAACAGGACATGTGAACATTTTGTAAAGAAACAAATTACACTAAAAAAAAACCCTGTCACTGATTTCTGATCCATGTGGTAAACTGAATGGCAAGGCCCCAAATTCTGCTACTGCTTAGCCAAAGGCCAACCTCATTTTAAAAATGAATAAACAAATACCAAGGGCATCATTATAAGTAATCAGACATGCATTGGCATTCCAGCATTTTGGAGTAATTTTTTTGGTGACTGCTCACATAAGGTTCTGAATCAGCAGCCCTCTGCTGTGATCACCAACACAGGGATGGCATTGGCAGCTGCAGTGACAGCATCTCCCTCGTGCTCCAACAGCATGCCTCAACCCTGCCCCCAAAGGACACTCTGACAAGGCACTGTTGGAGGTTCTCTAACCCACTGAGAAGCAAGTGTAGGTCAGGTTCCAAACCCAATCCATTGCTGGCTTCTCTACTGAGGCTATCAATAATGGTGCCAAATTTGGAGTGTTTTTGTGCCTTGGATGCATGTCCACTACTAGGAACCAAAATGTTCCTAGACCCTGAGGAAACTCAGTATATGCTGACTGCAGATACCTGTGCCTCCTCTCCAACCTGCCTGCCTCTCCCCAAATGCTTACTGAACGTTACACCTACCACTGGGGCTGAAGGAGAATCTGTTAGCTGTTAAGAGTAGAGAGATTATGACCCACAAATTTAGTTGTGCTGATTCCATCCATTAGATGGAGTGGTACACATGCACATAGCTCTTTCATTACAATATATCCTGGCAATTAACCCCGATACCATGGCAACCAGTTCCCTTCAGACATACTGAGTTACTTATTTGAAACTTCAGCTAGGGAAGTGGCTGCCTAGTATGCCAATTATGAGGTGATAGACCTATTGTTGTGGTTTGGAGCTTGACACCTTCACATTCCACAGAGTGTTCTTTGAGTAGAACTCCTCTGGGGAAACTGAGCTATAGATTCCCAGAAGTCTTTGGAAACATTTTAAAGCTGATAGAGCTGAGATGAATGCAAAGAAAAAAACACTTAGAGAACAGATTTCAAGCAAAACATTTCAAATGGTTATATATAAAAAAACACTCTTAAAGATATGCATTGCCACATCAGCTAAGGGCTTTGCAACAGTAAACTTGTGCAAATACAAATGTGTTCAGTTGGTTTTTTTTTTGCAAAGGCTGTATGGACTCAGCAGTCCTAAATTGTTTGTCAGGGAGTTCTATGAGTTGGGTGCAGACTAAACAAAGACCCGTGTACCATGTCTGCTGAATTCAATTGCACAGGAATGACAACAACTACCAGAACAAAACAGAACAAACTCACAGAAATGGGTTGAAATATGGCTCTCTTATGGAATTTCTCAGCTGGTTGGGCAATATTGACTATCGATTGGGGCACACTCCACTGGTGAAGGGGAAAAACAGCATCAAAATCTCATGGACTGTCTTTGGGCTAACTGAAAATAAGAGATGGAGACTAGAAGATTAGTTGGCATAAGAAGAGAGGAAGGATAGTCCAGTGGCTAGGGCCTTACTTGGCATTTGGAAGACCCAGATCCAATTACCTGAGTCACCACAGCTGCCATAGGCGTCTGTGGGCAAGTCTCTCTGTGCTTCCCCATCTGTAAAATGGGGATAATAGCACTTCCCTAGCTCACAAGGATGTTGTGAGAATAAATACATTAAAGATCGTGAGGTGCTTAGACTCTGTCATAATGGGGGGCATAAGAGAAATACCTAGATCGAGAGGAGAAACATTAATGACTGATATCTTTGTACAGAACCAGTGAGAAGTACTGGATGGAGAAAGAAGACTGGGGGTGAAATTCACCTTTCAGCTTTCACCGAAAGCTTAAAAGTGGGATTTAAATATGTGAAAGCCTCTGCTGGTCCTCTGTTCAGGTGTGAAATTCACTCTAGATGATTCAGAATTAGGCTGATTAAGAGAGGTGGAACTAGAATTAGTTGTTTTTGAAAATGTCAATATAGGGATAAATATCACTTGTCAAAAAACTAAATGTAATGTGAATAAACACAGCAATATTTTACTTGCAATATACACAAAAAGGCAAAAGTTGTGCTTGCAATCAGGATTATTGTGCAACATTATTCAGATAAATCGCTTTTGTGCAAGATACTATTTGAGCACAGATTCAGAGATCCTATTTTTAATATAGTATTGTTATTATAAATTGTGTTCCAGGACGTATTTGGTCAGTGTATATATACATGCTGTAATCATTGCTTAGTTAATAATCAGTTTGTGATAGTAATAATTTAGTATATTTAGTAGTAATTCATATATACACACACACACTGATCAAATACATATATAAATTACTATCACAAACTGATTATTACCAAAGCAATGATTGCAGCATGCATTTGCAATAAGGCGCTGTATTACCTCATAACTATGCACAGCTCATCCTCGCTGAAATGTGGCTAGTTAACTGCTAGTCAAAACTCAGTTATCCTAGGCATGTATTGGCTTTTTTGGACTGCAGCCATACAGGCAGCAAAGAGATTAACGTGCTTTTTAGTCCCCCCACCCCTCCAAAATAAAACAGTTTTCTTCTATAGAAATTTATTCTATGCTTTGAGAAGAAGAGTAACAAAGAGACGGGATATTTTCCCATCTTTATTGCTAGAGTGTGTTAGCATTACGAGAAGAGAAGACGGTCACTTTATGCTTTTTGTTGTTGTGGGGGGGTGTATTGCTCCACTTCCAGCCTCTTGCTACAACTGGTATGCCCTCCTGTCCCTCCTTGTTTATTGGTGCAGTGCTGAGCTGCAGAATGTGCCTCTTATATTCTGCTTCTACAGGGAATTGATCTGGGAAATAAACTTGTTAAAGGAAGACTGAGTATACCTCACGATAACTAGCCAGATGATGGGAAAAATCCTGGTTCCACTGAATTTAATAGCAAAAATCCAACTGACTTCAATGGAGCCAGGATTTCACCTGTAATCTTTATAGGAGACTTATGGTAGAGCATTTTTCTAAAAGAGCAGAATTATAACTAGCTGACATGATGTGGTGTATGTATTCCAATATGCTTCTGACAATCTGCAGGTTTACAGTAACTACAAAGCATTTCTACTGGGAATAACAATAGGGAAACAATGCTTTTGTTTCCAAGACATAGTTTTAGAGACATCTAACAATGTGAAAGCTGCCTGCACTAGGCAAATACAATGTGCTATGAATGTACAGTACAGCCAGAGACATTACATAGCCACCATCGCTCTACAGCGATTATCTGACGCTGTGCTCTGAGGTGGTCAGCTAATTTAGAGTAGGCTTAATAGAAAATGTCACTGCAGATTAAACAAAGCAGCCTGCTTCTTCACACTGTGCTGCAATGATGGAACTACTGGTTTAAAGGTGAATAATGCAGCGGTGAGAAAAAGACTGTTAGGGAAGTCCCCCGACCAGTGGCTAGATTTTGCAGCAGCTACAGACATTTTATTTACTGAGTGTTCAGGCAGGGAATGCAAGAGCTGCGGGGTGAGAGGATGGAAGGGAGAAAGCGTGCTCAGAAGCAGCAACTTTCTCATTCATTTTGGAAGGAGGCAGGTTAGAGGCTTAGGATAGTTAGAGGTGGAGTATTATCATTATTATTACTGGTGGGGGAATACTACATAATGCTTAGAAGAGCTTACAGTGAAAGATGGGTGCTTAATAAAAGAGTGCAGCACGTACTCCTCTCAGCACAGGCCAACAAGAGCTACCTGTCTGTAACATGAGAATAGTAAGATATCTCCCTATCCTTTGTCTACTTGGCCTATTTAGGCTGCAATTCAGCTAAATATTTCATCATCTACTTGAGTCTACCCTTTTTCAGTAAAGCATTGAGCCTGTGCTTAACTTTAAGCATGCACCGTGACCCATTGATTTAAGCATGTTCTTAAGACCCACTAAAGGTAAGCATGCACTTAAGCACCTTTCCTGAATGGGGATGCTTTCCTGAACCACAACCTTCAATCGTAAATTCTTCAGGGTAAGGGTCTCTCATACGTTGTACAGCACCTAGCACAATGAGGCTCTGCTCTCGGTTGAGTCCTTTAAGTGCTACTGTAACAAAAATAACAACATCAGGAGGCACCAAAGGAGGACCAGAGCAGTCTAACCACAGAGCGGGAAAAATACAATAATGTGTATTGGCCAGGGAGAATAATTCAGTACTTTGGAGGAGAGAGGGATTGCCAATAAATCAGTTGCTCAACTTTCCAAGGAGGATTATGCAGTTTCGTGCAAGAACCAGTGAACAGAAAAAAGCTAAACAACTCAGAGAGGCTAAGTTAATACTTTGCTACAGCTCTGATTAAGGTTTAATATGGAAATTTTTACAGTTGAATTATAACCCTCTGAAAATAAGGGCTGATAATGAAACTAGGGGCATGAGCTTAATGGTGTCAGTGTGCAAAGGGCCTTTATAAAATGTTGTTTTCATACATTGGGTGTTTCTAACTGATGCTTTACTGACACACAAACCATTTTAGAGAAACAAAGAGCAGTTTTTCCATTATAATTGCTACATTTTGTTTATGGTTGTTCCATTTGGAAAAAATCAATGGTGATGAAAGCACAGGACGTAAGTGGCAGATGGTCACTGAATGACCACACAAAGTCATAACGTCTGAGAACCTGGAAAGAGTATCAGTCCTGGCAACTAGTAACACGGTGTGGTTTCCAAAACCTAACTAGTTACTTTTGAAAAATAACTTTATCATCACTCTGAAGTATTTTTAAAACTCTTAAATATTACGCTTAGGGGAAGAAGCTATTTTTTGCATTGGCAGAGATTTCAGGAATGAATTTTTGGCAAGCTCAGCTGAGTTCACTCATTGCACAGTACATGATAATGTTCATTATGATTATATTGAAAATGATCTATTCTGCGCAGTGCTAAATTTGATCTAATTCTGAAATGAATTCAAACGCCTTAAAACCCATGTGTGTATGAGGAAGCAGGTTTTATTATTATGATTATTATTGGTAATTATTCCATAATTCTTTCATGGTTAATTTTTATTTTGATGTGTAGTTGGATTTAGTTTTATTGTTTGTGGAATGAAAATCTTTATGACTCTGACAAGTGGAACTTTTCTTTTTTTGTGGAAGGCCAAGAAACAACAATGATGGACAAAAGAGACCCCAGAGATCACTTAGTTCTTATTTCTGGAAGAAGCAAGATTGATTTTCTATCTCAGAGGCTGAAACTCTAGAGATTTTTGAATGCTAAGAGTTTCTAATCTTTTATTCTGCCTTACTTAGCATGTGATACATATTCATGAAGGTCATTATAGCAGCACCTAGTAGTGTGGCTATAGTTTAGAGCAGTGACACTCAACCTTTAACAGCTAAAGTCACCGAAGAGAGTTTCAGAGAACCACAGGAGTATTGAACATTCAGGTACTTAGAATAAAGCAATTTTCTTAAAGCTAAAACATCAAAGCAAAAGTTTTCACTTACAGTATTTGGTTACCAGTGGAAACAAGGGTTTAACCTATTCGTCTCTATGTCTATAGATTTTAAAATAACATTTTGTCTTGAGGCAACTCTGTCAGAGCACTGCATAATGCATTTCTCAAACTGGAATAGAGAGATGTGGCTGACTGTGAAGACCAACAGGTGCTGTGAGAGCCACATGCTAATTATCATTGTTTCAGAGTAGTAAGAACATAAGAATGGCCATACTGGGTCTGATCAATGGTCCATCTAGCCCAGTATCCTGTCCTCCGACAGTGGCCAATGCCAGATACTTCAGAGGGAGTAAACAGAACAGGGCACTTTATTGAATGATCCACCCCGTCATCCAATTCCAGCTTCTAGTAGTCAGATGTTTATGGATACCCAGAGCATAGGGTTGTGTCTTCACTAATAGCCATTGATCTAATTCTTTTTTGAACCCAGTTGCACTTTTGGCCCTCACAACATCCCCGGGAACAAGTTCCACAAGCTAATTGTGCATTGTGTGAAGAAGTACTTCCTTATATTTGTTTTAAACCTGCTGCTTATTAATGTTATTGGGTGACCCCGGGTTTGTGTGTTATGTGAAGAAGTAAATAACACTTCCTAATTCACTTTCTTCAAACCATTAATGATTTTATAGACTCTATCATATCTCCCCTCAGTAGTCTCCTTTCCAAGATGAACAGTCCCAATCTTTTTAATAAAAAGAACAGGAGTACTTGTGGCATCTTAGAGACTAACAAATTTATTAGAGCATAAGCTTTCGTGGGCTACAACCCACTTCTTCGATATGCATCCGAAGAAGTGGGTTGTAGCCCATGAAAGCTTATGCTCTAATAAATTTGTTAGTCTCTAAGGTGCCACAAGTACTCCTGTTCTTTTTGCGGATACAGACTAACACGGCTGCTACTCTGAAACCAATCTTTTTAATGTTTCCTCATATGGAAGCTGTTCCTTACCCCTAATCATTTTTGTTGGCCTTCTCTGTACTTTCCCAATTCTACTATATCTTTTTTGAGATACTGACCAGAACTGCATATAGAGAAATTATGATATGTTCTGTCTTATAACCTATCCCTTTCCTAATGGTTCCTAACATTCTGTTAGCTTTTTTGACTGGTACTGCACACTGAGCAGATGTTTTCAGAGAACTATCCACAATGACTCCAAGATCTCTTTCGTAAGTGGTGACCGCTAATTTAGATCCTACCATTGTGTAGGTATAGTTGGGATTATGTTCACCAATGTGCATTACTTTGCATTTATCAACATTAAATTTCATCTGCCATTTTGTTGCCCAGTCACCCAATTTTGTGAGATCCCTTTGTAATTCTTTGTAGTCAATTTTGGATTTAACTTTCTTAAGTAATTTAGTATCTGCAAACTCTACTGCCTCACTGTTTACCCCTTTTTCCATTAACTCTTTCTATTCCAAAAAATAAGTGGGTTGATGAGGCAGTGAGTGATCTAGATCTGCATTAGATTTAACCTAAACTGCTGGTTGCATTTGAGATTGATTCAGAACTGGGATTTGGATTTGGTGACATTGAAATACCACAAGTTGCTGACACCAGCTTAATCAAATTGGTAAATAGGCCACTTCCAGTTTTGATTTGATCCAGAACCAAAATAGTGAGAGCAGGTTCAGATCCACAAATTTCAGTCAGACCATCATTCAAAACAACAACAACAACAACAAAAAACAAACAAACAAAGCTCCTTCAAAGTTCTGAGTTCTGGCCAAGATTTTCAAAAATGACTGACAATTTTATGTGTCTCATTTTCTGGGTGCCCAGTCTGAAAATCATTACAGTGGCCTGAATTTCAGAGAATAGATTCATTATTACTTTCTGAGAAGCTGTCTCAAGTTAGGAACCCAACGAATGAGTTACCTAAAGTCACCAGTGCTGCCCAGACTGCCCCCAACTCTTTCTGTTGTGGGATTACACCTTTATGGTAAGAGTGCTATTGTAATGCCGACAGACCCTGGTCACCGACAGGCAGGATCAAACTGGGGATCTCTGGAGCTTAGTGCATGAGCCTCTATATAGCATGAGCTAAATGCCAACTGGCTGTTAGCTAAGGCTGTAGAGCAGACTCATTAATCTCTCTCTCTAAGTGGTCTCGGTGCCACTAGATGGGACAGAACACCACATCCAGGAGGTGTGTGGGTTACACTATCTACAGTGAAATTTACCATATAGGATCTGGGACCTGAAGGTGGTGGTTTTTAAGAAGAAACCACAACAAATATGCCCCAAATAGCTGACCTTTTAATTTAGAGTTGAAAATTAATTGTTGTACATATCAGTGATAATACTTTTCAGTATATGTGTGCATATAAAATGTTAACACTACTGCTGTGCAACAGAAACTGATATATGTTCTGAAATGCAGTATCTTGCCAGGTTATTGTGATTCACTGGATCCAAACACCTACCACATGTACAAACAAGCAAAGAGTAACATAGTAACACTAGAAAAGCAAGGCAGCCATATGTCCCATCTGGGTCTAGACCCTGTCTAGCATTTGTACGCTAGTATTTCCCCCTCTCATTACTTGTGCACTTCTCTAACATACTGGTTGTTTCAGCCCCATCACTATTATTAGAAACCATCCCCCATGCTAATTACCTTCTCTGTAAAGACTTTTCTCCTAAATATGCATCTGTCACAGCAGGAGGATAGTGGCCAAAATCAGTTTAGAGTCTGATGGTGTGCTGCACAAAGAGGTAAAGCACGGGGGATTATGAGCCCCTCTGTGCAGCATTTCCTTAATTACTTTTCCTAACTGGCTTCAGAGCCTGATGGAAATTGGACAGATTAAAGAGAAAACAAGTGGTTTTTGCACACTTTGTGGATCCACTGGGCAACAAAATTATGGAAGGGTGCTGTGGGCCACAGCTGCTAGTCCCTGTGAACTGATGTAGGTTCCAGGAAGAATCTGTCTCTTCTCAGCCTCTGTGTATACCCACAGGACTGGATCCTTTTCTTAGCAACAAGCTGAACCCTGCTAATTCTGAGCCTTTCATTCTGATTATTTTGCGGTATCAATGATCTCTGTATTCCAGAACTGCATATACCTCAGTCATGTCCCCACTTAATCTTTTTTTTATTAATACAAACCTACACACTCCTTCTAGTTATAGCTCCTGAGATCCTTTATCACTCTTGCTGTGCTCTTTTGTATCTTTTCACATTTCTCAATAGTCTGCCTGTCATATATTGCTGAAAATTGTACACAATACTCTACATGTGGTTTCATAAGCTTTTTGTTGTGTGCCATCGCTTTCTCTTCTGATTTCTGCCCTGTTCTGTCTCTTGATACAGCCCAATATTTGGTTAGCTCAGGACAGGGGTAACAAACTTATTTTCCATAGCTTTCACTGTACTTTGGCCTATAATAGGTGGTCTCATGCCAGTGGCTAATGGAGAATGGCCACGCCACAAAAATCACCATCACAGCAGGCAACCTTAATGATGAAAGAAGTAAATTCAGAAGAGAGCAGTCCATGGCAATAAGACTGGGTGGAAAATGATAATTAATTTCATGAAAATTTTTTGAGGTGGTGCAGTTTGTTTCTGTTTTGCATCAGGACAAAAATGATACCGCTCAAAAAGAGAGAGAGAGAGAGAGAGAGAGAGAGAGAGAGAGAAACCCCAGTATTTAGGGCACTCACTTGGGATGTGGGAGACACCAGGTAAGGTCCCTGCTCTGAATCATGCAGTGTGCTCCCAGATGAGGGCTTTACTCACTGGGATATTGGTTATTCTAGGGTGGGTCTCTCTTTCTCTTCCTCCCATCCTGGATCCCAGGACATTTGCATTGAAACCAATACATTATTCCAAAAAGCTTCAGTTTTGTTGACAAATTTCTGACTAGCACAGATCCTGAACTATTTTCATACAGCTAGCAATGCTCTCTTCGGCCAAGTTGGAGTTACACTGGTTTGGCAGTCAGGTAATCTTACGTTAATTTTGTCCATGCTATTCTTATTTTATAAGATAGAGTGGCCTCCACTTTCCAGTGTTGTAACATTGACACCTTGCTTTCACAAGTACCTTCTGGACAACAAAGATTTGTCAAAGCTCTGGTAGTTTTGATCAGAGTTCTTTTAAACATTAAAATGCAATGCCATTTACAAATAAAAGTTGTTACTAATTATTAACAAGAAATAATAGTGATACTGCTAGAGTTGTTTAAAGTGAGGAACATATATATATCCTATTTATCTAAGCATATTGTTAACAGATTGGCTTGTTTTTTTTCCTGATCACATGGCTCAAATTCTCTATTCTCTCTCTCTCGCCCTTCCCCCACCTTCTAAATCATTCTAGTGTTAGATAATATCATGTATTATCTTATATAAAACTGGCCATGCATCACAAAGCCACATATGATAAAACAGCACCAGATGTGCAAACATCATCAGAAAATGGTGCAGGAGTCTATATTTGCCTCAGAGACACTTTCCAACCAATAATAAATGGAAAATAAAAGCATGCACTCAGTAAATTTTCAAGGCAAACCAAGCAATCACCCATGATTATTTTCATATCAAATCTTTTAGAGAGTGTATAAACTTACTCTGTTCCAGTTGGTGCTTCTTAAAAGTATAGCTTTGCATTTAAAAAGACCATGACAGAAAGAAATGTGCATGGAGAGGCAAATAGTATATATTTCAGGTTAAGAACCTCAGGCAGTAAGAACAGAAATATTTCCTTGAAGGCTGATAGCTTCAGAAGCTGAGCTTAGAGATGTGTCCATAGTTTGGATGGTGCCTCTAAACTTGGAAATATTTGGAAATCATAGAAATGAAGGATCTTCTTATAGATAAAACCTTGCACTGGGATTTAGGAGCTCTGGATTAATTTTCTGTATCTTTGAGGTGTGAACTAGCTATAAAGAAAAAGGATGTTATTGTGGTTAAATGATCAAACTGCATCCTAAGACATCTGAATTCAGTTCCTAACTCTGCTACTAATTTCCCGTGTGACCTCGGGCAAATCACTTAATCGCTCTGTGCTTCAGTTCCCCTCTCTAAAATGGGAATGGTAATGCTCCCTCTCTTTCCCTGCCTTTGCCTGTCTTGTCTATTTAGATCAGAATCGCTTCTGGACAGCGATTGTCAATTACTATATGTATATATGGCACCTCACCCACTGGGTCCCCCAATCTCAGTGGGTGCTACTAGAATTGATAGTATGGGTGAACTGAGTCAGGAAATAAAATGCACCACTCCCCCCTCATCATTGTCCAGGTTCTACAACAGAACCAAAACTAATCTTTTATATATTCTGTAATATCAGCTATCTTTTATTCCTGGGATTTGTCATTTTTCAGCACTTCTGCTTTCATCCCTGGCCAGAAGACCTGAAAGCACACCAGGAAAAGACTATTCTTGTATTTACACTCTGACTAGGGAATGGAAGTGCCAGGAGCCCAAGAAAACCTAGTCTCAGAAGGTCATTATCTCAGTCTTGCAGATTCAAGATGCTCATATCATTTGGATCAACCTAGTGATTGTGGGGTCTGAATACAAAGGGAAGCCCTGAACCTGCAAATCTGCACACGTGGGTTCTTCACAAGCACATAGCCCCTTTCAAATCAGCGGCATTCTGCATGGGTGCAAGTGTCTACTCACATGGCTCTGACTTTCAGATCAGAGCCTGAATCAGAACTCGGAAACACTAGAAAACTCACATCAGACACTCAAGGTTAATCACCACTACCACTATACTACTCTGGGTTGGGACCTGTATAACTTCCCTGATTTCAGTCATCTTGAGTGTCTTCAGCGGAGTTACACTGGCATAGAACTGGACCAGAGCAAGTGGTGAACACAGCCACATTGTTGAAGGTGCGTATGGTATTGTGTGTTGTTTTACATTACATAATCTCTTGTATCAAAAAATAATACATTGCAACACTTTTGCAAAGGTACCATCTAAGGGACAGTTGTGAACTGGATAAAAATTCATTCTCATATTAGGCAGAATGGACACTTGTATCTACACTTGCCTTTGCAAATTATACCAAGGCATTCCCCCATCCAGTCTGGTGACTTTTCTGAATCTGAAAGTACAGTACGGCTAGTAACATACTATAAGAACTTCAGAAAAATTGTTTAAAGTTTATGAAATAATTTGTGCCCCAAACCAGTGATAATATGGATTTAGAGTACAATTTGTTTGGATTTATTTAATAAAAGGTTACATTTTTTCCTCTAACTGAAAGAGGCAGTGGAAAGGAAGCTATTCTCCCCTGCACAATGGAAGGTAGGATTATAGAATAAACACAAGGGAGATAAGAAAGGTGAATCAATTTAAATGACCTTTATTCAAGCTCCATTGAAACAAATGAATAAGAAGATTTATCCCACAGAAAATGAAATGGAAATGGAAAATAACAGCTGAATAGCAAACTGAATATATTTCTATCAAAGGAAGCATACAAAAGTCTAATTATATTGAAAGAGATTTGCTCGGGGTTTTTTATTTTAAAACTAACTATAACCAAACAATGTGTTAAAAGAGGTATAAATGAAAGCCTAGCAAACGTAACAATGAAACAACTCTGATGCTTGAGGTAGAGTATAGTACAGTGCTTTCAGTTGAGAAATGGCTTTGTCTGTTTGCACCATTAACCTTCTAAAACGCCAAGTGCTCCCACCTCTCAGATCAACTGTTTTGGAGATTAACTGTTTCTCTAATCCTAAAAAATTATGTTTTTATATTCCTTATATAGGAATCCTTACATAGGAATTACATAGGTACAGGATCCTAAAGATTCAAATAACATCATTACAAAGGTGGGAAAATAGCAAATAAACTATTTTTAGAAGATGTTCATGAATAATAGCTCTTAGTTTGGTTTGCTGTCACTCATATGGTCATGTTGTTCACAGGGTGACTGGCAGGACCCACTGACTCTGAACTCACTCCCTAAATGGTCCAAAATAGTCTGATTATGCTGATCATCAGTGGGTGCTATAAAAGTCAGCCTGTATAACAGGGCTTCTCTGAAGGGTTCAGGACATGGGCTTTTAGGTGGAGTGGGACGGATATCCACTGCTGTAGTATCTGTTACAGACAGGCTAGAATGCTATTTTTCTTATAGTATTAGGGACCGAGTTCTCAATTCTTGTGATTTAGTTATTGTTGGCCGGCCCTATGCCTTTCCCTTCTTGTTCCTCCAGAGTAGAGAACATTGTGGGGTGGCCTGGGAAAGAGAGAAGAAGTGGGGCTGGCAAATGGTATAATCTAAAAGTCCTGGCCAGCAACTGGTTCCTTGAGGGTTGTTATCCACACATGCAAATTAGAACAGCCCTGGGGCTGGTTTTCTTGTACTGAAGACCAGTTCAAGCTCCCAATATTAGAGAGCCAGAAACGTGCTATAAAGCCACTTATGCATCCCCACTCCCAGAAGCACAGAGCATTCCTTTGGCACACTTGGAGATCCTGCCCATTTTCTCTATTACCCCGGTGGGCCCCCTGAGACGCTATCATTGTTTACGTATATGGCTCTATGCATCTTCAGTGTGAGTTTTCACATGGTTTAAAACTCTTAATGAAATAACAAACTTTTTTGTAAAAATGATTATTTGATTTTGTGTGTTAGCTAAAGTTTGACATTTCCTATTTTGATACCATCACAATTAACTAACCTTAACCACGATGTACATGGCGCTGATCAGCAAGTAAAGGCTGGCTTAAGAGCTTTCAGCAACTTAATGAAATTTGACAACTGTCCTTTACTGGCCAGTGTATGTAGGCTGCTACTGAACCCATTGATCCATTTAGGCAGCAATTAGTTAAATTAATGGGAAATGAAGGATTGCAGCCTGAGGAAATTTATGACACTGATGAGACAGGATCTTATTGGAAGCTCTTTTCAATAAAAACACACTTCTCAGCCAACGAGAAAATTGCCCCTTGATTTTAAAAAAGAAATAACAGCTCACTCTACAGGTATGGACTAATGCAACAGGATGTCGATAAACTAGGCAAATACAATTTAGATGGGGCTACTATAAGGTGGGTGCATAACTGGCTGGATAACCGTACTCAGAGAGTTGTTATTAATGGTTCCCAATCCTGCTGGAAAGGCATAACGAGTGGGGTTCCGCAGGGGTCTGTTTTGGGACCGGCTCTGTTCAATCTTCATTAACGACTTAGATATTGGCATAGAAAGTACGCTTATTAAGTTTGCGGATGATACCAAACTGGGAGGGATTGCAACTGCTTTGGAGGAATGGGTCATAATTCAAAATGATCTGGACAAATTGGAGAAATGGTCTGAGTTAAACAGGATGAAGTTTAACAAAGACAAATGCAAAGTGCTCCACTTAGGAAGAAAAAAGCAGTTTCACACATACAGAATGGGAAGAGACTGTCTAGGAAGGAGTACAGCAGAAAGGGATCTAGGGGTTATAGTGGACCACAAGCTAAATATGAGTCAACAGTGTGATGCTGTTGCAAAAAAAGCAAACATGATTCTGGGATGTATTAACAGGTGTGTTGTGAGCAAGACACGAGAAGTCATCCTTCCGCTCTACTCTGCTCTGGTTAGGCCTCAGCTGGAGTATTGTGTCCAGTTTTGGGCACAACATTTCAAGAAAGATGTGGAGAAACTGGAAAGGGTCCAGAGAAGAGCAACAAGAATGATTAAAAGTCTTGAGAACATGACCTATGAAGGAAGGCTGAAAGAATTGGGTTTGTTTAGTTTGGAAAAGAGAAGACTGAGAGGGGACATGATAGCAGTTTTCAGGTATCTAAAAGGGTGTCATAAGGAGGAGGGAGAAAACTTGTTCACCTTAGCCTCTAAGGATAGAACAAGAAGCAATGGGCTTAAACTGCAGCAAGGGAGGTCTAGGTTGGACATTAGGAAAAAGTTCCTAACTGTCAGGGTGGTTAAACACTGGAATAAATTGCCTAGGGAGGTTGTGGAATCTCCATCTCTGGAGATATTTAAGAGTAGGTTAGATAAATGTCTATCAGGGATGGTCTAGACAGTATTTGGTCCTGCCATGCGGGCAGAGGACTGGACTCGATGACCTCTTGAGGTCCCTTCCAGTCCTAGAATCTATGAATCTATGAATCTATGTCACAAGCTTAAATTCTTGGTGACTGGAAAGTGTCTGAGCCCATGTTGCTTTACACATATTGATATTAATTACCTTTGTAAACATCTTAGCACAGAGTGCAAATGGCTTCATGGATTACTCCCGTCATCTCTCATTAATTATTCCCACAGTATTGGGGGATCTTGGGCTGGTGCCAAGCTGGAGTCAGTAGTTGCTGTAAGTGATACATGGCACAGGGAGACTCAGCCCATGAATAAAGAAAGCCACAAATCTGGCCGTGTCTTTTCCCCCAGTTTAGCTGTCCTCAGTAAGAGCTGGGTTCCGGTGATGAACAGTTGATCTTGAGAGGTATGTAACTCTCCAGACTGATCACTAGTGCTGGTCTGCCCAGAATTGCCTATCAAGTTGCTCAAGCTGCACAGGACCAACTCACTCAGTAGGGTGCAAGGCACAGAATGCTCTACCACTTGTTCCCCAAAAAGATGTTTGGCCACACAAAGGGAAGTATGCTATATGCTTTAAAAGGCTATTACACATTACTCTTCCTCCAGCATACAGGCACATCCTGTGAGGATGTGGCTCCGCACAGCCCCCACAATTCAGAGCAGTGGCAAAAAGCCACAGTCTAGTCCCAAGTGGTTTGAGTGAATGAACAGAAGCTCTGCTTTTTGTCCATGATTCTTACTTGTTGCACTGAGCTGCTTGCTGGCTGTTCCGTACATTTATTTCTCATTCTCACAGATTTTAAACTTTTCAACAGAACCTGAGACTTCCAGGTAATCTGGGTAGTACTGTGCATTTCCAGTGATAGGAACTGAATTTCAAAGAAGAGATTCTTTGGTTTTTAATGTTATATATTCAATACATTTTAACTGCAAAGTTGGAAAAGGAAGCTGAATAATTGGGGTGTAACATTAGGGTCTCCAAGCTGGGGCTCAATCTGGCTAGGTACAGACCTCCTTAGCCCTTATCCACTAATTTTGGTTACATTAGTGCAATTTACAGTTCATTTGATAGAGTATTAAACACACACTTAAGTACATGCTTATGGGACTAGTCACATGCATAAAGGTAAGTAGATGCTTAAATGCTTTGCTGGATCAGAGTTAAAGAGCCCTTGGACAGTTCTAACTAAAATGTTTAGATTTTCATGAAACGGCAGTTTTATGGAGGAATCAAATTAAGAAACTTGCTTCCTCTGGGCAAACAACCGCCCATTTTATACATCTCATTACTGAACACGTAACCCCCTCCCCCCATTTAGTAATTAAGCAGGGTCTTCTTGGAGACAAAAATACCAGGCATAGTTTGAATGAGACACTGATATTCTGCATTCATTTACATCACACCAAAACCCAGAAATACACAGAGCATAACAGACAGGAGAATAGAGTGCTTGGTGCTCTTACCCTTGAATCTGTATAAAGCTTCAGGTAAGATTTTTTAAAAATCCTTTGCTTTGTTCTCATTGTTGAGCTGACAAGTGCTAAAATGAAACTTCAGCTAGAGAAGATGCTGCAAAAATACTGCTACCCATAGCAACAGTGTTACTGTGCATGAACAATATATATAGGGTTAGAAGATTTTATTTCTTTAAATAAAGATAAGGGGCTTGCAAATATTTCACATACCTCTAAATATATTGTAAGTACAATTGAGATAGAAATAGAATTCATAATATAAACACAATAAAAAGTTCAGTATTGAGACGGGTAACTAAGAGACCTACAGATAAAGATCTTTTTTGTGAAAAGCATATTCCACCATTATGTGCTGGAAGAAATAGTGTATTTGATTTTGAATCAGAAGAAATAGAAGTTTAGAGGACAAAAGTATTCCACAAAGGATAGCTGCTATAATAACAGGAGTGCAAAGTGAATGGGAAAAGGTTGTGGTAGCCCAGTTATCTGCTAGAAAAGGCCTAGACACAGCAAAGAGAGCTGTTTCACAAAAGAAAGCCCTGCAAGAAAGCAAAGTGAATAGAACAGGTAAATGAATCTTTTCAGAGTCCAGATGAAGGACGCATTTAGAAGAATGTGGATCTGGAAATAAATCCCCCATCTATTATCTAAGAAGCATATTCAGGAATCACAACTTACAAAATGTTAATGATGGCAGTGAATTAATGAATGCAGGTTATATGTTGGAGCAATTGACAATTCATTTGACAGAAATATTGAACATTTTAAAAGATTTTATATGCGGCTTCCTCTTGACAATAGTTCTCAAGGAAGAGTCCTATGATTAGAAATCTGAAAGCAAATTGCTGATGTTCAAAATAGACTGAATTTTAACTAATTGTATAGTTTAGTATTTATTTTACCAAGTAATTTATCTCCTATTTGCTTAACTGATTAAATTACAACTTGTTTTGATAATCAATTATGGTGTTATGGTGACTGTTTTAGTGGGACACCTTCTTGTATGTGTAGGAGCAGCACATTTTATTATATATAGTGGGGGATTTCTTTGTAGTCAAGAATAAAACAGATTGAGTTGGGGGAATGTAACTGTGGGTCATCCAATCTATAGTAGCATAAAACTGTCTCTCATTTGAATCTTTTATTGTTAACATTATTTGGATGCTCAAGATGGTGGCATAGGAGACATATTTATTTTACTGGCTCCAAAGCACATCCACTGGAGAACTGACAGCTTCTTTTGAATTTTGAGACAATTTGGTGAGAGGTTTGAGAATCTTTGAATAGAGGCTCTGAATGGACAACATGGGCCATATGACACGGGTTAGCAGTGTTGTCGTAAGTACTGATGAAAAGGACTAAAGCATAAGTGCCAAGTACGCCATTACAGAAGTACGAGTATGCTGTGGAAATAGTACTTATGTATTTCTAAGTAAAAGTACAACAACAAGCACAAGTTATTTCAACTTCTATATTCCCTGCAATTGTCTGGTCAATATATGGATGACTACCTAAAAAACAGAAGCACATAGTGGAACAGAAAGAAAAAGAGATGCAGCTACCGAACTTGTTCTCTCAATGCAGAACTCAGACGTACATGTCTGTCCCTCACCCTGCCACTGACTCATCCCTACACTAGGCCAGGCCAGGCCAGACAGTGAGTCTCCTCACTGCTGCTGGGCTGGGAAGTTACTTGCAAGTCTTCCTGCTGCCGGTTGCAGTGACCAGTAAGAAATGAAGGGGACGGGGCAACCACACTCCTTGGCTGGTGCAACAGCAGAGCCAACAGAAAAAACTGGGCAGCTGGAATTCAGGGCCTGAAGCTCCCAAGTTGGGACAGTGGGTTCTGGGGGCCAGCCAGAATCTAGGACTCTTTGGAAGGCTGTGGTTGTTTAAAAAAAACTACTTTGAAAAAAGTACTTGCTGATTAAAAAAGTTACTTTTGCTTTAAGCACCCATTAAATGTACTTAAATACAAGTAACAAGTACAGAATATTCAAAGTTCTTAAGTGCAAGTATATAGAGTTCTTCAAAGTACTCAAGTATGTACTTAAGTACAAAAGTACATGGGGACACTGCTGGTTAGTAATAAAGGCCAAATAGAGACGAGTTTGATGTGGGATTTTTGTGTGTAACCTTAGAAACATCATGATTCCACAAATGGTGCCTAATCAACCAATGTATTTGTTTGGAAAACTAATTTCTAGTTTTTAAATGATCACATGTTCCTACCTGGCTCTGATCCCTTGGTCCTTGGCAGTATGACTCCAATGGAGCAAAGCTAACAGGGATTCTCCTATTTTACTATAACAGCCCTAGGTTCTCCCATGAGGCTATATGGAAAAACTAGTGAAGCCTGGGGCTATATTGCATTTTCCAGATAAGGACCATGAGGCTAAAGGTGGATGATGTACGTCTTCCCCAATCCTGGCCTTTCTTCTCAGCCCACTCAGTCTGCACTCCATCCCCCAGAGCAGACCCCAGACTTGATTTGATTCCTTGTATTGTTATAGATTTCCTGGGTGACAGTGTGCAAGTCACATGATGTATCTGTGCCTCAATATCTGATTGGTAAAATAGCAACAATAGTCCTACTTCTCTACATCACAGGAGTGTTTTGAAGGAAAGCCATAAATACTTGGGATACATTCAGATAACAGGAGCCATGTTAGTACTTAAATAGCTATAGAAAGAGATATACCAGATACATGGCATTTTTCTGGCCTGCTTTCAGGGCCGACTCCAGGCACCAGGCACCCAAGCTGGTGCTTGGGGCGGCACCTGGAGGGGGGCGGCGCGGCGCTCCGGCCGCCGGGAAGAGTGGGGCCACAGCCGGGCTCACCGCCCTCCCCCCGGCGCTCTGGCCGCCCTCCCCCCCATGCCCTCCCCCCGGCCGCCGGGGGGAGAGCCGAGCCGCAGCCGGGGCTCGCCGCCCTGGCCGCCGCGGGGAGAGCCGAGCCCCCGCCGGGGCTCGCCGCCCTCCCCCCGGGGCTCCGGCCGCCCTCCCCGCCCAGCGCCCTCCCCCCAGCCGCCGGGGGGAGAGCAGAGCCCCCGCCGGGGCTCGCCACCCTCCCCCCGGGGCTCCGTAAGGGCGGCAAAAAAGCCAGAGCCGGCCCTGCCTGCTTTTCACAAATTCTTAAGTGTGTTCAGATTTATACACAGATTCTCAAGCTCCATTGCCTTCAATGGAGCTATGCTAATTTATACCATCTGAGGATGACCCAAAGAGCTCAGTATCCTCTCACCAGTCCCCTGAGTTGCTCTGTCTTTCCATGTTATCCTCCCCCTTTAAATTCTGTCAGACTACTTAAAAGGAACAAGTCTTAAGTACGGTGTTTCTGCTCAAAATATTTCAGCAGCAATTTCTCACTAGAATTTTTTTTCTTTTTTAGCTGCATAAAGTAACTTGAGCCACAAACCAATTGCCTTCTTGTGATTTCATATACTCAAAATCACATAGTGCCACTTCAAATTGTATTCTCTATGGTTACGAGATAGGTTATCAATTATATTTCATGTGTTATACAGCAAATGTTTAAAAGAAAATTACATTGTTTATATATTTTTGCTACAGTTAACAAATTATCTCAAATGCCAAGTTGGCTGATAATGACACAAGGGAGTTTACTGTATGCCATAAAGCATTACAATTGATGTTAAACTCCATCCAACATAGAATTATAGACATTTAAACACCATTTGGAAGGAAAATATCTACTCAGGGGATTCAGCTGACATCATAAACTGTGAGAGCGAAGCTCAGTAATTTATAGATGTCAGGAGAACAAAATATAAACTCTGATAGAATTAGTCACATGGTGCTAACTTTTAAATAACAACTGCATTGCATCGATTTCTTATTGCATTTCCGAAATTAAGGTAATAATTCATTTCTCATTAGTTGTGATATAAATAGCAGGGCTCTGTGAACACTGCAGGGGTCAGCTAACAAAGTAGACCCTGCTATTTGGTTTATAGTGGTTAGAAATGAACCAAACCTTGTAGTTTTAAGTGTAACAGCACACAACAACCATCTCCTCTGTACTCCCACGACTGTTTCCCTCACCCATCTTGCTAGAGTTCATCTCTGTCCTCTATCAGCCAGCCCTGGGTCACATCATGACATCTAAGATAGGAAAGGTTTGTCCTAGGATTTGTTTTTTTAAAAATTAAGCAAGCTAGCACTGTGAAAGGAGATTCATCAGGTTTCCAGCTAAGCAAACAATTTTAGCTTATGTTAACTCAACTTTTGTAAGTATGGGCTGAGACCTGCTAAGCATCATGGGGCTAATGGTTGGAATTACCCAAGGTGATATTTGAATGGATTTGAGGTCTGAGATGAGTATTTCACATACATTCAGTGCAGTCCCATTGGCAGGAAAGGAAGATCTATTTTTTAAAATGAATGTCATTGTTATCTAAAAGAATTCACCATGCGTTGCAGGAACTCCCCTGTAGAATAGAAAGAATTTTAAACTATGAAATCTGAAAATAGAAGGTAAATAGTAATTCCTATTCGGACATGAATAATACTTGAAGGTTATAAAGTACAACTAATTTTAATACTGGGGAAAGAATATAATGATTAATAGAGTCTAGTGGATTGATTTTAGCTGTATCCATTAGAGCATTGCCTGCTAGCCCAGTAATAGTTACTATAGGTTCCTCCAGAGGTTGGATGGTTGGCTTTATTTAAATAAGCAGATGATTTTATGCTTATTCAAAACTTACAGCAGCTAAACCACCATGCTCTGGAATCTGGTTGAGGTATCTTATCTCATCTCCTCAGGTTTTCCTGATTGATTCCCATTACTTGTCAGTTCCAGGTGGCCCCGAAATATTGCAATCACAGATGTTCTGATATTTCACTACCAGATATTGATCCTACAATCCTTGGAAAGCAAAATCCCATTAGCTCCAATGGGAGTTACTGTCTTCAACTGGAGGTTTGTTTGCAAGGAATGTAGTGTCATGACCTAAGCATATGACAATCTCATAGTGATGTGACTATAGCTTCCATGAATGTTGGCCTATGGAAAATGTGAACATCTTTCTGTTCTCTGTAGTTGCAAAAACTAATCAAAATTCCAGGAGGAAAATTCTGCTTTCTTTGGATTGGAGTCCTTGATCGTGTCTGTCAGGTTCCGGATGAAGATGCCTGGGGATATTCTTGCATTTTCAACCCCCCAAAAGTCCTACAATGGCACCAGGCTATTTCCCAGTTGACTAGCTATGGATACCAATGATCTGGGAAAGAACTTTTAAGGATACAGGTTTAAAACATAACCTGATGGCCACTTTCTTAGATGATGTCACTAATAGAGATGTCTCCCAGGCAAGAGCAGTAAATAAACTCAAGAAGTTTTGGAAAAAAGCCTACATTGATTGTGACTGGCCACTGACCCATAGCTTCATGCCATCCAGTCCCTGAAAGGTATTTTAATTTAAACCACTGAGTCTGTCTGTTCCGTCACCTCTGGTTGTTCATCTGAACAATTAATTCACCCAACACCACTATACTGAGTATATTTTATAAGGAAAAATAACAGGGTATTGGACTCTAAGTTCCTTATCCTGGTTCATTGAAGTCAATGGGAGTTTTCCAAATGATTTCAATGTGAGCAGTATCAGGACCCAATAAAAGAGCAAGTTGACATGAACTTTCTGCCTTCTGGTTAGGTCTGCTAGGCTGTGAAGTGTCCACTTTTGTTATGGGCTTCAGCAGCTGGCTCATCTTGTTGAATTAAATCAGTTTCTTAATCCCAGAATCCAAACCTTCTGGGGCTTACATTATGCAGAAGGGATATTTTTTTTCTGACTAATTAGGATACTTTAATTTACCAATGAGACAAAAATAGACATTATGATACATATTTAGAAATGGTCCTTCATTTTTCTAAAAAACATAGATTTAGCAATTGCCCAGGTGTATGCATGTTTCAACCTCATTGGGCTCAACTGAAATGATTTTTATAGTCATGTCAGTGCAATGCAATCATCGTGTATTCAAGCTGAATCTGCATTACCAGCTAGACTCCATTCAAACCACACAACCTTTTCAGACATGCAAGGTCACTTACACTCCAGAATATCAAAGCAGTAGAACTCACTTTCATTGATATTTAGCAAGTTAAAGTGAAAATAAGCAGCTTTTTCACCTACATCCTCTGCATGTCTTTAGCTGACCCCTAAAGTTACAGAGCCAAACACTCAAAGTTCAGCAAGAAGACTCTTCTCTATCATTTATGCCAATATTGTTGTCATCAGGTCTCCAAAACAGGAAGCCAATAATCATTTTTGTATTAGTCATGCAAGGAATATCTACTTACTGTCCTCATCAAGCTAAAATGAACAAAATATTTCATCAACATTTTTCAGCAATCTTCTTGCAGTTCTAGATTACAGATACTCATTCAAGTGTTTCACAAACCATTTGTAATTAAAAAGGCACCTTACCAAAATTGTTACGGATTACAGGCACTGAGACATAACTCCTGCAAGCCATTCATGAAATGAGGTTTATTGGGATTTTTGAAAAAGCCAAAATAATGTAGGCCAAATTTTCTAAAGTATTTAGGCACCTAAAGATGCAGATAGGCACCTAGTGGGATTTTCAAAAAAAACTCCCTTAGCTGCTTTTGTAAAGCCCACTAGGCTTCTATCTACATCTTCAGGCACCTAAATGCCTTTTGAAAACTAGCCACCCAACTCTCATTAATGTTCAAAGGTATTTGAGTACCACAAGCTCCTTTGAAAATCCAAGCTGTATTTCTTTGGATGGGTGTGATTCCTGTATCAGGGCTCTCAGTTGTGTGTGATTCATGTGCAGAAATGTGCTGTGGCATTTGCCCAGTATCTAGAAGTCCTTATTCTGACTATTCTATTTTGACATACGTTCAGCTGAACTTTTGTTTCTTTTCTGCATCTGCTCACATAAAGTCCTCTGAATGTACTGGAGATCCATTATGATGCCACAAATTAGTATAATGTGAATCATAATACCCAGCCTCCTAGTCTACCTAAAACTAACATGGCAGTAATTTAAATCTAAGACGTTTCAGAGTGGTAGCTGTGTTAGTCTGTATCAGCAAAAACAACGCGGAGTCCTTGTGGCACCATAGAGAGGAACACATTTATTTGGGCATAAGCTTTTGTGGGCTAGAACCCACTTCATCAGATTCATGGAGTGGAAAATACAGTAGCAGGTATAAATACACAGCACATGAAAAGATGGGAGTTGCCATACCAAGTGGGAGGTCAGTCTAACGAGACAATTCAATTAACAGTAGGATACCAAGGGAGGAAAAATCACTTTTGTAGTGGTAATGAGAGTGGCCCATTTCAAACAGTTAACAAGAAGGTGTGAGTAACAGTAGGGGGAAATTAGTATTGTAGTTTTAAGAATGTTTGATAGAGATCCTGTAGGTGTTTGTCTCTGTCTGAGGGATTGGAGCAAATGCGGTTGTATCTTAGAGCTTGGCTGTAGACAATGGATTGTGTACACCTACAGGATCTCTATCAAGCATTCTTAAAACTACAATACCTACCTGGTGAAGTGAAGAAACAGATTGACAGAGTCAGAAGGGTACCCAGAAGTCACCTACTACAAGATAGGCCCAACAAAGGAAGTAACAGAACATCACTAGCCATCACCTACAGCCCCCAACTAAAATCTCTCCAGCTCATCATCAAGGATCTACAATCTATCCTGAAGGACGATCCCTCACTCTCACAGACCTTGGGAGACAGGCCAGTCCTCGCTTACAGATAGCACCCCAACCTGAAGCAAATACTCACCCGCAATTACACACCACAAAACAAAAACACCAACCCAGGAACCAAACTCTGCAACAAACCCCAGTGCCAACTCTGTCCGCATATCTATTCAAGGGACACCATCATAGGACCTAACCACATCAGCCACACCATCAGGGGCTCATTCATCTGCACATCTACCAATGTGATATATGCCATCATGTGCCAGCAATGCCTCTCTGCCATGTACAATGGCCAAACCGGACAGTCTCTATGCAAAAGAATAAATGGACACAAATCTGACATCAGTAATTATAACATTCAAAAACCAGTAGGAGAACACTTCAATCTCCCTGGTCACTCAATAACAGACCTAAAAGTGGCAATTCTTCAACAAAAAAACTTCAAAAACAGACTCCAACGTGAAACTGCAGAACTGGAATTAATTTGCAAACTGGACACCATCAAATTAGGCCTGAATAAAGACTGGGAATGGATGGGTCATTACATAACCAAATTTCCCCCCATAATAATTTCCCCCTACTGTTACTCACATCTTCTTGTCAACTGTTTGAAATGGGCCAGGTTTTAACTGGGGGCTGTAGGTGACGGCTAGTGGTGTTCTGTTATTTTCTTTGTTGGGCTTGTCTTGTAGTAGGTAACTTCTGGGTACCCTTCTGGCTCTGTCATTCTGTTTCTTCACTTCATCAGGTGGGTATTGTAGTTTTAAGAACGCTTGATAGAGATCCTGTAACTGTACACGATCCATTGTCTACAGCCAAGCTCTAAGATACAACCGCATTTGCTCCAGTCCCTCAGACAAACACCTACAGGATCTCTATCAAGTATTCTTAAAATTACAATACTATTTTCCCCCTACTGTTACTCACACCTTCTTGTTAACTGTTTGAAATGGGCCACTCTCATTACCACTACAAAAGTGATTTTTCCTCCCTTGGTATCCTACTGTTAATTGAATTGTCTCGTTAGACTGACCTCCCACTTGGTATGGCAACTCCCATCTTTTCATGTGCTGTGTATTTATACCTGCTACTGTATTTTCCACTCCATGCATCTGATGAAGTGGGTTCTAGCCCACAAAAGCTTATGCCCAAATAAATGTGTTCGTCTCTAAGGTGCCACAAGGACTCCTCATTGTTTTTTTAAGTCTAAGAGTACATCCCTGCATAGTGGATGTCATGTTTAATTGTTAATTATTTGGGAAAAAATCCCATTGATTTCAACAGACTTTGGATGGGGAGAGGGGATGGGGAAGCCTTTCAGTGTTAAATGAAAAATGAACATTTCTCCCCAGCAAGATCTGTAATTTGGCTCTGTTAATCTGGCCAAATTATAAGAGAAAAACTGTACACACAGTGGGATATGCTGAATGTCAGACCCTTAGCAGACATCCACCACAATTATAAGGCAGAAAATCTGGAACAACAGATGCACTGGTATGTTTGTCTTGTATTTTATTTCATTGCATATGGCTCTGTGTTATGACAGACTGAAATTATGGTAGCACTACTCATGCTGCTCGAGTTAAAGTGGTGGCAATAGTTAGCCTCTCTCATATAAATCCTTCTTTTCCAGGAGTTTTAATGGTTAGTCATAAATATTAAGTCTGGTCTAAGCACTGAATATTGGGCCAAAATTGTTACAGGGCCTCATCCAAGTCTCTAGTTTGCAACCACAATCAATTAAAGACACAGAACTGCAGGCACAAACATTCACAGGTGCAGTGGATGGCATTCAGATAACTAAAGACATGATTGCACATTCAGCATTATTTTGAAACGTAAGCTTTTCTGGGACAGGTACTGTTTCTGTTTTTGCACTTTTCCTACCACAATGGGGTCCTAATCTTCATTGGGGCCTTTCAATACCACATTAGTATATTTATATTTATTATTATTATTTATTATGCAAACCCACATAATTGCAGCTTTAAAATGGGAAGGTAGCTTTAAAAATGTGGACCATAAATGTTCAGCCAGGAGCAATCTTTTCATTTTATTCAAATATCTAATTGCTGCAATTTGACTTACATATCAATAGCTATATCTATAACTATATACAATAGTGGGGGGAGACAAAGGGAGAAAATAATTTAAATACTTAAGACAATACATAATATTTGTAAAAACTCATATTTTAAAACAGAAACTGAGAACTTTGAAACAAATGTAAAGTTATTAACAAAGCTAGCAAACTTTCATGCAACGCTGGCATTGACATGGCTCTGAGAAATTTAGTCTTTCCAGTATTCTCTGCTAAGTGGATTTACCCATTTGGGAAACTCCTCATATAAGATGATAAAGCTTTTGGAAATGCTTAATGGATATAGGGGGTGAGTGGCCACTTTGGATTTAAAGGAGATGATGTAAAAGGGGGATGAAGAAAACAGGAGAGGAAGGAAGGAAAAGATGGAAGAGAGAACGGGAAAAAGAGAAAGACACACTCAGGAGACAAGAATACATGTAAAATGGCTCTAAAGCAAAAATGACTGAAGTATGATGATATATTGATTAAGGGATATATTCTTTTAATAGCATAAGAGTTTTGAACATGTTTCACGGCATCTTCTTCTTGACATTAAAATGCCAAATTTGATGATCACAGGCTATCAGTATTTCTTCAGCTACAATTACACTATTTACAACACAGGAGTGGTCTGAGCGTCAGCTGAAATCCATAGACATCTGCATTCTAATCCTAGCTCATGTGCTGATTCCTTCTATAGCCTGGGGCAACTCACTTAACTTCTCTAAATTGTTTCCTTTCCTTTTTCTTGTGTTAAAAAATATTTACTTATAACTGAGGGCTGTTGTGAGAAAAATTAGCTCATGTTGGTAAAGGCCTTAGAAGATTAAAAGTGCTATACAAGTGATAAGTATTACTATTATTATAACCAAGGACAAGCTCTGTGCTTGGAAGACTTAAATATAGGAACCCCATCACTGTGAATTGTTAGGGTGAGAAAAACTGCTGTGTTGATTTAGCTCCTCTTCTCTGAGCTTTTGTATATAGGACACCATCTCATATATCAGATAGCATTTCATTATCTTTTTAGACATGAGAATGCTTAGGTAATATATCATATTTTCCAATAAATCTTAGATTTGCAAGCCTAGCAGCACCATATACACATTGTTACATCCGTCACATGTTTTCTTCCAGTTTATCAAAATCAGACATGACACCTACTGTAAATGATATTCACATTTAGCAAGTAATGATACATCTGGCTCCAATCATGTGCATATTCCAAAGGTTCACTAAACAGATATTTTGTTTTAGCAACAACCTGCATGCCAAACTGAAGGTTCATTAGCTTTAACAGATCAGAAATTGAATCCTATATGATAACGAGTTTTGGACCACAAGCCAAAATGGCTTTGTTATTGCATTTTGGATAACAAAGAGCTTTCAGGTAATGGTGTTTTGAAATTTTAAACTAATATTCTTCCAGGCACTGGGACACCATAAAGGACTCTTAAAAAAACATAATAATTATTTGTTCAAAGGGCAAAAATGTCAGCCTGTTAATAGTATTTTAAACCTACTTTAGTAAGTAGCTACAGTTGTTATTATTGGGGAGTGTTACAGAGAAGCAATAATAAATCAATGCCTTCTTTTACTGACATGTTTGTCTGATACATGGCATGAGCTTTAGTTAAATATTTGCAGTTTCATATTTTGGGGGACTGGGGGGGAAGAGATCATTTGGTTAAATACTCTACAGACTAATCAAGTTTCCCAAATTCTGAGCTCAGTTCTGCAACTTTTAAATTGCATAGCAGCTATATCATGCAACTTCAATGGGATTTCTTCTACGTGTGCTACTCAGCAGAAATGTGGACTGGAGAATTGGACAATCTGTTTGTAAGACCAGTTGAAATTTTCCATATGCTTCTAAAAGATCTGGCTTCCAAAGGTAGAATCTTAGAATTCCGTGACAGGAAATTAATATGTGAATAAAGGGAAAACAAGTTATAGCAATCACGTCTCATTTCTTTAACTCAGATCCAGTACAGCAATATCTATATTTCTATGTCAAATGACTTTATATTGTTTTTTTCCTTTCCTTTCTGCCCATTTTCTAGAGTTTTACCTTCTACATTTGGGGCTTAGGGCCCAATCCAAAGCCCATCTAAGTCAATGGGAATCTTTCATTGACTTCAGTAGACTTGGATCAGGCTCTGTCTCCTGTAAGATCAGTCCCATGATGGAGTTCAATGTATAAGCTTTTACTGCCAGGTGCACTCAGTAAAAACCACAGTTAGTTTGTTCCCAGTGTCCTGAATGCAAGTATAAGACACAATACTTCAACTCATTATATCCCTTAAGTGTGGCCTGTCATGTACTTTCAACATTATTCATGGATAATTTGATTCTATGAATAATTAGTTAACATAGTGTCTCTACTAATATGAAAACCAAAAATGTTCAGGAATATCTTAATTGACAAAATAGGTGGAAAAATCATACTTTTCCTGTCTTTCAGTTAAATTCTGTTTTACTTAGAGCCTTCTTTGATCAAACAAAGAGGAATGGCAGATCAGTATTTGAAATCTGTGAGGCTCTTTCTCTTTCTCTCTCTCATATACACGCAGGCACGCATGCGCGCACACACACACACACACACAAAAAACTTTCCACACTGGCAGATGTATAAGGTTTTAGGTTTTTAACATGAATTCTATGCTTGCTGTAGGATCTCCTGAGCAGATTAAAATTAGATTGTTTTTCTTTTTAATACTTTGATTGATTAATTGTAATAAATACAGCACTATATTACAGCCAAAACTGATAGGTCACCATTGTTGAAAACGCTCTAAATTTTATTCTATAATCTGTTGTTATCTGCATTGCCAATCTCTAAAGGGAAATGAGCCAAGACTGTCCACAGTTTGGAGGTGAGAGAGTTATAGCTAGTAGTGTTTTATTGTGAGGTTCTGATTGACAGTTCTGGATCAAAATGGTTACATATATTTAATGGGTATATAAAGTCTGGATTTCAAGTCTCCAGAGTGGTAGAACAAGAGCTAAATGCTATCTGTATTTGGTCCAAAATATTTTATGCAGTTGGAGCTCACAGTGTGCTCAATCTTATTTGACCCTTAGTCTGTGTCCCTACTACTGCTCTCTTCTGTTATTGGAAAATAATCTTGCTGAATCTCATATCCTCTATGCTAAGTGCTGAATAGGAAGAAAATTATTTCAGCCATGTGAGAGCTAATGCAAAGCCCCAAGCTTTCGCCAACTTTGAGTTTGCATGGCATCTTAAGAGTCCAACCGAACAAAGGTGTTCATACCTCCTGATCTGCCATCTGCCCTGTCCCCTTCCACATCTGTAACCAACCTCATTTTGCCATTGCCCAATTTAACTCGATCCAGGCTTTGTTTTCCCACTAAAGCCTGGGAGCTCCCGCTCTAGATCCTCTTCAGCAGCAGCAAAGTCCAGTTTATACTTACTCCCAGGATCTGGATTCACCCCAATCTCTCTTTGCCCTAATTGTTAATTGAGTCCCATACAAAGCCCCAAATCGTTTTCTCCCAAGTGCACACTGACCAATTCAAGTGGCCTCTCCCTGGCTAAAGAACATAGAAAGGCAACCACTGGCCCAAGTGTGACCCTCCATCCATACTTACTCGGAGCTGCCTCAGGGCAGAGCTGTAAACTTCAGGGGGAACTGGCCAAATGCCAGTGGGCCAAAAGCACAGTACTGTTTTATCTCTGGCTAGGACACACTCTTAAGCTACCAGACAATCTGAAATGAGATGAACAGGATTGTACGTGCTTGTATATGTTCTTCATTTCACCCTTGCTGCAGCTAAAAATTTATTCAAGGATCCCACCACTATAGGTCAGTCACAAACCTGATCTCTATACCACGATCCTCTCTGACAATGCACTGAACCTTCAGAACCTGAGCATGATCCCAAGCATCCCATGGGCTTGAACTTGTCAAAATAAAATTGACCTTCAGAATACAAACCCAGATATAAAAGGCTGAGGTGCTATAGGGAGTAGCCAGAAAAATGACAGTGTGAATTGGTAGCCTTCACCATGTTTAGAGCAGTTCAAAGGAAAAATAAGAAACAGATCATTATGCTTGATCTTTCCTGTCAGTCGCTAAACTTCCTGGTATGAAAGGTTGGGATATTCAAGTGATATTTTTTGGTACCTGCTCCAAAGGAAGTACCAGAAGATTTGCTATCCTGAAAGGCCTTGCAACTTTTCACAAGGATGTTTTTTGCAAAATCTTACCTCTTACTATGTGACGTAATCCCTCTAAGGTCTTCAAAGTTTCAACTTATCCTGTCAAATGTACCACCTAATATGATATCTTGAGTCCTACTGCACACGCTTCCCACACTGTACTCCCACAGGAGTACCCTTAGCATCTTGAGCTCATTGGGGATGCGGCCATTCCCATACTCTCACTACTGGCCCTGGGTGTAGATGAGGAGCATTTGACTGATTCCCGCCCCCTCCCTGGGAGCAGCAGCAAATGTGTGCTCCTTGAGTACCCACACATTTCTCACCTTAACATTCATATTTGTGTAAGTTCCAACAACATTTGAACTCACTAAAGTCCCAACGGAGTTGTTTTTTAAGATCAGGTGAGAGGCCTGCCTGCTGTGGAATTAATAAACCAGTGATGGTACCGGATGAGCAAAAGTGAACCATTCTAACACCATATCACTATCAGCCTGGTCTCACTTCATTCCAATGCACACTGCAGCCATCCATCTAAATTCTTCCTCATGGGTCCTCAATGTATTGTGAACCCACTTGTTACCTAGCACCTCTGTGTTCTTGGGGAACCAGGGTGAACTACCCAGCCTGTCTGACTCATGAAAGATCCCGCCCCCCCCAGCCTCTGCTTGAACCAAATCTGCAACAGAAGAAAGACTTACAAAAAGCAACGAAAAGGCAGTGGGAGACACACCTGAACCCCTGGGATAAGGATGACAGGATTAAGGAAACTCTCCTAGCCTCATTTGCATCGAGGTTGGGACAAGGAGGCATCTCCATTAGCATAGAATGGAGAACAGAGATTCCAAGGCAAGAACCGCATGGAACTCTGGGACCAGAAAAGCAGGGGAGCACTGCATGATGGGGAATCTCTGCTCCAGATGTTAATAAACCCACGCCTGCACACACCCAGCTCAGTAGTTATCAGACCAATTCTAGTAATAAATCCTTTATTGGTATCCAAAATAGTGAAGCTCCCTAATTGCATTGTGAGCTCCCTCCAAGGAACATCGCCCAAAGCCAGGAATGATCAGCTCCCATGTCTAGCCTGAACAAAACAACTTTGGTATTCTCCCTTGTTTACACATAAACAAATCTAGTGTTCTCCCTTGAACCATTGTTGTTTTTCTACAGAACCCCCTATCCATGCTCAAGTAAGTGTTCTGATGCCTGGATCCAAAATCTGCATCAGTTCCATTGGGACTTTATCTTCTCCTGACTGATCATGCTGGGAGCTCTGCCTGTCCCCAGCACTCTGGATCCTCAGGTACCCCCACCACCTGGGACCCCTGATCAATTCAAGCTTCATGGAGTGGTGAGAACCCATCTCTCTCTCTCTCTCAGTATAGCCTTCTGACCCTGACTTGTGGGATCAGTTATAGTTTTCTAAACCTGACTTTTATAATCAAGTTTAAATTAGATTTAATATTATAACTGTTTTGTTTGTTTGGCTCCCCTGTGGTTATTACCTGGCAATAAATAACTTTCATGATAAAGGTGGTTGCTTCTCTCTCCCCCCGCCCCCTCCCGTGGGTGTTTTTTTGGTTTCTTCATTCGCTCTGCAGCAACGCTCCTCGTACCTAAGCTAAAAGATCTCTGCAGCACCCCAAAATCCTGTGGGGTTTGCTCATCAAGTAGATTACTACCAGAACAACTGTAATGTGAAAGTGGGGATAAAGACGTGCTGAATCTGGGACATATGACGGTGGCAGCTTGGAAGTGCTGCTCGACCCAGTATGTTCAGGTGTGCTCTATTCCGGTGCAGTGCCCAAGGCATATGAGGGTGACAGCTTGGAGGTGCTGTTCGACCCAGCTTACGGAGTCCAAGGGCCTATGAGGGTGACAGCTTGGAAGTGCTGATTAACCCGGTCCTCTCAGATGCGTGCTGTTAATGTGTATGTGTGTTCATCTGATTCTGGGGCTGGTAGAACCCAGCCCTGGAGAACCGAGGTCCTGCAGGATAGCTCCATTGGGAGGGAACTTGCAGCAGGGAGAAGTAGAACTCCGTATGAGAACACAAGTGACACAAACAGTACATTGACAGAAATACAGAATCCTCCCCCCCAGAAGAGTAACCCTAAGAAATGAGCATACCCCAAAGTAACAGGCAAAGCTGATTACACAACAGAAGATGTTGCTTTATTTTAGCCAGGCTGAGACATAGAATCATAGAATATCAGGGTTGGAAGGGACCTCAGGAGGTCATCTAGTCCAACCCCCTGCTCAAAGCAGGACCAATTCCCAACTAAATCATCCCAGCCAGGGCTTTGTCAAGCCTGAACTTAAAAACCTCTAAGGAAGGAGATTCCACCACCTCCCTAGGTAACCCATTCCAGTGCTTCACCACCCTCCTAATGAAAAAGTTTTTCCTAATATCCAACCTAAACCTCCCCAACTGCAACTTGAGACCATTACTCCTTGTTCTGTCATCTTCTGAACAGCTTGCCTCTGCACAAAAGCAGGTGCGCAGTATGCCAGCTTTCCCACATCTGAGTTACTGTAGCATTTCTGTAATGCTCCATGGCCTTCCTGTTGCTCTTTGCCCCACCTTGCCTGTGTAATAGTGAGAATATTTCTATATATTGTCCTCAAAATATTATCCCTATTGATCTTGAGAAGGTGCACACTGATTGGAACAGACACTCCTGGATAAGCTTGCCTCACTACAAGAGGGGGACTGTTAGCTACAGGGGTACTCACCATATGATCCATCCCGTACTCCACCCACTGAGGTGGGCCCATCTCAACCTCCTTGGCCCCTGCCCCCACATTTCTGTCTGAGTAGGATTCAAAAGTGCTTGAACTGCAACTTTCTGCTAGCTGTAATGAGTGATGCCCAGTTAGCTACTGCCATTACCCCAATCCTGCACCCACCTGTAGCCTGCTAGCTCCTGGAGAATCCAGGGGAAAGGGAAGCCTCTTCTAGACCTGGTTCCTGTGTGGAGACCTCCTGCTACAGGGGAAACCTATTTTTTTAGATTTTAAAAATATAAAAACAGATGTCTGTCTAGGCCTCAAGTGCTCTAGCTTCATTAATAACACAATTAAATAACTAACATGAATGTAGTCATTTCACAACTCAGCCAGCCAGACACCTACTGACTGACACCAACTCAGCCAGCCAGACACCTACTGAAAGTCCTTTCCACCTGTTCATTGGTACTGGAAACATGGGCACCTCCAGTCAGTGACTGCAGTCTATGTGAAAGTCCCTGACTCTCCCGCACTGTTCCTTTCACATCTCCAGGGTAAGATGGGTTGTGTAGTGTGGCCAGGGTATTCACCAGCCTTGGTTCATAGTGATTCCCAGCAATAACTGCTGCCACCAGCTTTTTCTGCCTTTCCAGCCACCGAAGAGCTCATTTCCCTCTAGTGCTGCTTGGTCTCCATAGTAACACAAGAAGCATGGGTAGAGGGAGCTGCATTCAGCAGTGACTCCAGCTGTTTCCCTCCCCCCAGTTCTCTGCAGCTGCAGGTGCACACAAGCCTCTGTTCCTGTAGGCCAGGGGACATTGGCACACTGACTAGATAAATGAGCCTGCTAGCTTCTGCCTCCCTGCTAGCTAAACTATCACTGATAGCTAAGCAAATAACTGGTCTGCCTTTGCTAGCAAGCAGTCTGCATGCACATTGGTGAATCAGTTATTAGTAGGGCTGTCAAGCAATTAAAAAATTAATTGTCATTAATTGCACAATTAAAAAAATTAATCGCGATTAATAGCACTGTTAAACAATAATAGAATACCATTTATTTAAGTATTTGTGGATGTTTTCTACATTTTCAAATATATTGATTTCAATTACAACACAGGATACAAAGCATACGGTGCTCACTTTATATTTATTTTTTATTACAAATATTTTCACTGTAAAAAACAAAAGAAATAGTATATTTCAATTCACCTAATACAAGTACTGTAGTGAAATCTCTTTATAATGAAAGTTGAACTTACAAATATATAATTATGTACAAAAAATAACTGCATTCAAAAATAAAACAATGTAAAAATTTAGAATCTACAAGTCCTCTCAGTCCTACTTCAGCCAATCGCTCAGACAAACAATTTTGGTTGCAATTTGCAGGAGATAATGCTTCCCAGGACTTATTTACAATGTCACCTGAAAGTGAGAACAGGCATTTGCATGGCACTGTTGTAGCCGGCATCGCAAGATATTTACATGCCAGATATGCCAAAGATTCATATGTCCCTTCATGCGTCAATCACCATTCCAAAAAACATGCATCCATGCTGATGACGGGTTCTGCTCGATAATGATCCAAAGCAGAGCGGACCGATGCATGTTCATTTTCATCATCTGAGTCAGATGGCGCCAGTAGAAGGTTGATTTTCCTTTTTGGTGGTTTGGGTTCTGTAGTTTCTGCATCGGGGTGTTGCTCTTTTAAGACATCTGAAAACATGGTCCACACCTCGTACCTCTCAGATTTTGGAAGGCATTTAGATTCTTAAACCTTAGGTTGAATGCTGTCTCTATCCTTAGAAATCTCACATTGATACCTTCTTTGCATTTTATCAAATCTGTTGTGAAAGTATTCTTAAAATGAACATGTGCTAGATCATCATCTGAGACTGCTGTAACATGAAACATATGGCAGAATGTGGGTAAAACAGAACAGGAGACATACAATTCTCTCCCAAAGAGTTCAGTCACAAATTTAATTAATGCATTATTTTTTTAACAAGCATCATCAGCATGGAAGTATGTCCTCTGGAATAGTGGCTGAAGCATGAAGGGGCATATGAATTTTTAGCATATCTGGCACGTAAATACCTTGCAATGCCGGCTACAAAAGTGCCATGCGAACACCTATTCTCACTTTCAGGTGATATTGTAAATAAGAAGCAGGCAGCAGTATCTCCTGTAAATGTAAACAAACTTGTTTGTTTTAGCAATTGGCTGAACAAGAAGTAGGACTGAGTAGACTTGTAGGCTCTAAAGTTTTACATTGTTTTGTTTTTGAGTGCAATTATATAACAAAAAAAATCTACATTTGTAAGTTACACTTTCACAATAAAGAGATTGCACTACAGTACTTGTATGAGTTGAATTGAAAAATACTATTTCTTTTGTTTATCATTTTTACAGTGCAAATATTTGTAATAAAAATAATAATATAAAGTGAGCACTGTACACTTTGTATTCTGTGTTGTAATGGAAATCAATATATTTGAAAATGTAGAAAAACACCCAAAAATGTTTAATACATTTCAATTGGTATTCTATTGTTTAACAGTGCGATTAATCACAATTAATTTTGTTGAGTTAATCGCATGAGTTAACTGTGATTAATCGACAGCCCTAATTATTAGGAAACCTGCCAATACCCCAGTGCTACTTGATATGACAAGACAGGAAAGTTCTTAGCTGTGCTTCTTCTGAGACCCTCCCCTGAATCTTTACAAAATTATTAAAGAAAATTCACTTCTCACAGTCTATCTTGCAAACTTGGGAGTGTGAGTCATATTAAAAGGGGTTTGACTCTCTAAAGTAAATGAAGAAAGGACAATAGGCTGCCCAAACTGTTTTCTCTCATTTGGACTCCTGATCAGTTAGGGCCTGAAATGGCTCCCACTGAGGTCACTGGAAAAACTCTCATTGTTGTCAGTGGGCTTTGTCTCAGGCTCTGGCAATCTTGGGAAAAAGCACATTTGTACTGCACACATCTAGGTACTTTTTAATTGTAGCAGTGACACTAAACAGCATCAGTACCTGACAGATGAAACAGAAGAAAAGTTAAAAGTCTGTGAGGTGTCATGAGACAAGCTGAACTTTTTTCCAATTAAAGTAGTGAGGATTGTAGGAGGGCTACAAATGATTTTTTAAAAAAAAATCTGTAATGATTTAGTCTCAGTTGCTTCTCCATTTAATTGCAGCATTAACATTTAACACTTAACACACCTGGGAGGTGTATATTTGTCAGTAAATCAAACCAAGACATAGAAGACTATAAGCCGCTTCAGCGCCCCATTTCTGCCTCTCCCCAGGCAGTCACTGATCACACCATTGCACCCTATAAGGAGATTTAGCCACCTTCCACTTGCCAGTGTCAGTTCCAATCTGTTCTGCTTCCTAGCTGCTTGATTTTTAGAACAGCTCCCCTGCTTGTCCATCTGCAAACCTGTCCATCTGCACCATTTTCTAAGGCTATAACTCCCTTTAAGCTAATGATGGAGGCAACACTTTCAAAAAGAGCTTATTCGCAAGTAGGTTTTTTTCAAGCTCCCCCAGCAAGACAAACCCGAGTTTTAAGGGATACCGCCGGTTACTACTGGAAATAGTCAAGGAAATTCAAAATGTTCTTATTCTTATTGGTATTACAGGTCACTGGGCTCCTTAGAATTTACCAAAGCTGCGACAGTCAATAGCTTGTTGTTTCTGTTTAGAAATGTGTATTCACGTGCATCTCCTAACAACCTTTGTATAGCAAAGAAAGATTAAATATTCATGTAATTTAGCTTTGTTCCAGTTTGTTTTCAATTAACAGAAGAAAATCCTCTCACACATAATAGGCTATTTTATGTTAGGTTTTGGTGTATTTATCTAACAAAATTAAGCTTTTAGGCTTATGAGTCACAACCATTAAATGTATTAAATGAATGGATGCTAATAAGATTAGGGAAATCATATAAAAGTTAAAATATTAATTTTAATTAGAAGTTTCCTTTTCTTGGTGTTTTACAGTGAGTTTTATGCTGGTGAGTGTTCCAAAATAAGCAATAAAATATTTTAGTGCAGGAATCTTAGTATCGCATAAGATTAATTTTTCCTCCTCATAAACCTTTCTAAATCCTCAGTCCGTGTTACTATATTTCTGATGTGAATAATTAAAAAAGTTATTGTAACAGATTACATATCTTGCCAGCCAAATGGGAAGAGAGAAGCACTGATGATAAGTTGCCGTGGATCAAATCCTTTTCTGATTGGCTATAGTTAAGCAAACAAAGATTTCCATCATGAGCCTGGCAAATGAAGCTCAAAATTATCTCTGGTTAGAAGATCTGTAGAGACAGTGGGATGAGAAAAGAGAAGCACCCTAGAATTGTTGAGGCAAATACACACACACACACACACACACCTCTGTATGAGTATGTACGCATCTCTGTTTTGCTGGCTACTATTCAAAAGCTGTCAGATTCTTTTGGGAAATCTTTCCTCCTCAAGGGCTTGATCCAAAGTCCACTAGAGTCAATGGGCTTCATTCCACTCAATTCAGTGGGCTTTGGATCAGGCGCCAAATCCCAGAGGAGGTGGAAAGAAATACAGCTGCAGTTTTCTGAAAAGGTCTAAAACCACAAGAAATCAAGTTCCAGAGCAGAAGTTGCTAGTCAGTGTGGTGGGAGAGAGAAAGGAGAGTGACATAGTAGTAATGATGGAATGGCTTTTTAAAGGTGGGTCTGATCTGCACTGAATGTAAAAGCCTGGGACAAATTACAGAACACTTCCCAGAACTAGAAGGTGGGAGAGCTGCAAGTGCTGCTGGGACTAGTCTGTAGAGCTGTAAAAGGGGAGTCCAGGAGGAAATAAGATGATACCACCCTCTAATTTCAGAAGAAACCAGTGTTCAGACTTCAGTGGAACTAATACTTGGAAAATGGATTAAAGTGAAAAAGGAGGCAAAGCTACTTAAACATATAAAGAGCACTGAGAAGCTGATGCATCTTTAATAGTCCAGAAGGTGCCACAAGTAAAGTAATCAATTCAGAGGCTAGAAAGTACCCGTTAGCACAATAAGTACAGTCGAGGGAAGGCTTTTGAAGGGAGAGAAGCTTCCTGACAAACTAAGGAGCTGACAAGAACTCAGGATAAGGAGGAGAGAATTAAGGCAGGTTAATCCCTATCTCAGGACTGAACTGAGCCCATTGCCAAGGTGCATTTACCTGATCATTTTATTTTCTATAAATTGGCATTTCTTTTCTCTCTCATTTTTTTGGGCTGTACTTAACATGGCCAAGAACAATGCATCAGAGCATCACAGTTCCTTCTTTTCCAATTCCTCCTCCTTTCCTCTGCCTTTACTTCAGCCTCATTCATCTTTGCAGAGTGCCACCCTCAGTAAGGACTGGTTTGAGGTACGCTAGGATACTAAGTACATCCTGACATGGGTGTTCCACCGAGGCAGGAGCCCTTGCTCCAAGATAGGGTAGTGTAAAGCAGGGTGCCCCTCCCCACTGAGCAGTCACAGGGGCCCTCCCTAGAGAAGCAAGGTCTGTTGTCTGCTGTTGGGTGTGGAATCAGGATGCTTCCTGCCTGACTCTAGTGGCTGCCACGTCTAAGGCTGTCTGCAGACTCAGACAGGCATCACTGCATCAGTTATGCTCAGATCACATTCTTCAAGGTTTTCTTTGCAACCATGAGGGCTAGAAATGCTTAGAGTCTGCTGTAATCACGTGACTGGGGACTGAAACTCTAGACTCATGCCTATTGTGTCTATGCCTTATAACCCAGCCCTGCCATCAGTAAAGCCAGCTACCTCATGCTGCCCACTGACCTCACCTCTCTTGCCAGCTCTATCTCTGAACCAGCTGCTATGCAAGGGTCTGGAGGAGGGATAATTCTTGGCTGTATTAGGGCTGGGATCTGCTCTGTTCAAGTAGCCAGATGGCCCTAAATAAGAAACGACTGGGGATTAGCCAATGTCCTCAGGGTTAAGGCAGTTTTCTGCTTCCTTCTGCCACCTACTGCTTTGGCATTTTCTCAGCTTCCCATATCATCCTGCTTTGTGAATAGCTTGCCAGTTCTTCTTGCTCCTGCATTCCATTTGTCCTGATTTCATGATTAGCCCAGATGTGTTTCACTTTACGCACTCTGAAAAGATTTTCCAATTCCTGAAGTTTTTTCATCTTCTTCTGTTTGCTCAGTGCTTTCTGTCTCAGGGCTCAACTTTTCTAGCCCTATCAAAAATCAACTATCTGGCTTTGGGAAGTCTTCACTGTTGCAAAAAGACCCGGGATTATCCCGGAGGACATCGCTGCCACTATGGATCATGACTCTAGGACATAACATCTCATTTAACTGCTTCTCCTGCCCTCCATTGGCTTCCACAGCGCATAGGTAAATCTCAGTCCATATGGCTGTGTCTCATCTTTGATCATTGCGGTAAGCTTGGGCATCTAGAGTCATATATTATTCAGGTCAGTTAGCTTTGGGAATCAAATTAAGTAGCCACCCTTCATGCATCTTCATCTTGACCAGGGGCAGCTCTATGTTTTTTGCTGCCCCAAGCACGGCAGTCAGGTGGCCTTCGGCAGCACGCCTGCGGGAGGTCCACGGTTACGTGGATTCTGCGGCGTTTCTGTGGGTGATCTGCTGGTCCCGCAGCTTTACCGTACCCGCCGCCAAATTGCCGCCGAAACCGCGGGACCGGTGGACCTCCCGCAGGCATGCCGCCAAAGGTCCCCTGACTGCCGCCCTCACAGCGACCAGCAGGCCGCCCTCCTCGGCTTGCCACCCCAGGCACACGCTTGCTGCGCTGGTGCCTGGAGCCGCTCCTGCTCTTGACACCACCTGTATGGCATCCAGAATAACAGTGCTTTCTGCTTTAGTAACAAAGAGCAAAGTTCACCATTTGTACAGCAAAGAATCTCTTATCTCTCTCATTCACAGAACTCAGAGTGCTGTAATCAGCCTCCGCTCTGCCCCCTAGCAAATGAGCCTGCCTCTTATTTAGTTTTTTGCACAACTGCCAGAAGCTTCTCAGAGGCTTGACATGTTTGCTCCTCCCCTTTCTTGCTTTGTTAGAGAATGCAGTCACAGTTCTAACTCATCATGCACTTTTTATTAGTGACCTTTATTGACTTTGAAGAACCTCATATGTTCCTATGTGCTAAGGTAGCTTGCACTTCACATAGTTAATTCAGTTCAAGCAACATTTTGCTGCAGAGATTCTGTTCTAATATATTTAGCTAGGACTTCAAATGTCTTAATTTCCTTTGTAGTGCATATATACCACAGTGCCACAGTTTATGTATTTTTCGTGCTAGTCTTCTGAAGCTACATGATTAGATAGGTATTTTACTTACCTAACTACTCTCTCACACATGTATTTGTTTGTGTCACCCTTGTTGGTTGACTAAAGAGCATTTTGTATAATTTAATTCCCTGCAAAACAAGCAATTGAAATTAAAGACATTTACAGAACTTAAAACCTATTGGTTGATCGAAACTCTGATCAAGCTATTGTCTTTAGATTTTTTCTGAAACCATTAAGAGCAATTGCATTTTATATTCCAGATTATCTGAAGCAGACATACAGATTGAGCTGAAATCCAAAATGATATCACATGTCTCTTTAATTCAGAAAAACTCAAATATTCTATGAATCAAGCCTACTGCAAAGATCAAATGTTCTATTTAAAAAAAAAACATTTCAATAATTTCAAATAAAAAGAATGTCCTGTTTAATAATAGTCTTACACAATGATTAAATTGGCTCATTCAAGCATGAACATCTCAGTAAATATTTCTAAATAACATTAAATTAAGAAATTCCAAATTAAATTATTAAAGATATTATCTAGGAATGGACCCAAACCAAAATCTTAAATCCGAATGAACTCTGAGGAAATGTTGATCCAGATTTGAATCCAGATCCAAACTAAGCGGGAGTTCAGGTACATTTTCTGTTTTATGGTATATACACTTATGGGTTCTTAAAAACTGGATCAGACAAGGTGTTAGAACAAACTGTGAAGGAAAGAATAATTAAATTTATGGAGGTAAATGGTAAAGGGGACTTACTGCAATAAGGGTTTACTACATTAACCTGATTTCTTTGTTTGAGAAAATAACTGATATTTTTAGATATGGGAAATGCAGTGAAAGTAATATACTTGGACTTCAGTAAAGCATTTGACATGGTACCATATGGGAAATTATTAGTAAAATTAGAAAAGATGGGGATCAGTACAAACATTGTAAGGTGGATAAGGAACCGACTAAAGAAGAGAAGGCAAGGGTTGTGCTGCAAGGTGAACTATTAAACTAGAGGTTACTAGTGCAATTCCTCAAGGAACAGTCTTGGGAACAAGCTTATTCAATATTTTTACTAATGATTTTGGCACAAAATTAGGAATGTGCTTATGAAATTTGCTGATGATTCAGAATTGGGAGGCATCGTCAATACAGGGGTTGGGATATTATTCAAAAAGATCTGGATGACCTTGAAGACTGGAGTTATAGAAATGGAATGAAATTCCCACTGTACACGGTGCAAAGTTATACACTTAGGGTCCAATAATAAGAATCTGTGCTAAAAGAAGGGGACTTACCAGTTGGAAGCAACAGAGGAAGAGAGATCCAAGTGTGTGGGTCAGTCACAGGATGAATATGAGCCACCAATGTCATGTGTCTGTGAAAAAGGCAAATGTGAACCTAGGATGTATCAGGTGAGATATTCCTTTAGAGATAGCGAAATATTAATGTCATGGTACAGGGCACTGATAGGAACTCATTTCGAATACTGTGTGCAATTCTGGTCACCCATGTTCAAGAAAGATGAATTCCACCTGGAACAGGTGCAGAGAAGAATAGGATGATCAAGGGAATGAAGGGCCTCTCTTTATGAGAGAAGACTGGAAGAGCTTGGCTTGTTTAGCCAAGCAAAAAGAAGGCTGAGAGGGGAATATTACTCTCTATAAATACATGGTGTGTGTGTGTGTGAATGGGGAAGGGCGTAATCACCAGGGAGAATTAAGAACTATTTAATCTAAAGGACAGTATTGTCACAAAAACAAAGGGATATAAACTGGCCATGAACAAATTAAGGCTGGAAATTAGAAGGTTTCTAACCATGAGAGGAGTGAGGTTCTGGAACAGCCTCCCAATAGGATCTGTGGGAACAAACAACTTAATTAGATTAAGAGAGAGATGAATGAATGTATCAGTATGATTGAATGACGGGATTGCTTGTGATGGGGGTGGGTGGGGGGGCAGGACTCTGTAGCCCTGGTACTCACTCCTGGTTTATGTCTTTGTCACAGTTCAGTTTGTCACCTGCATTGTCTCAATGGTCCAGCAAGGACACTCAGTCTAGGCTGCCAGCTCCCCATCCATTGCCTCTGTTGGTTAAAGACACGAGTCTCTCTCCCTTCTGACTAGGGTATTTCCAGGCTGCACAGTCTCTTGACTAAACTGTGATATCCACATCAAACAGACAGGCTGATTTAGAAGGCTATTTTGCCTTCTCTTCAGTTATGACTGTGATACTGTATGGAATATGTGGAACACTTTATAATACTGTTAATATCAATATTATAAAATTGCAATGAATCTGACCAGATATACCATGTAAGGTATCTGTGAAAATGCTATGATTGGCCAAGAATGATAATCTTGTTTATATGTTTGTATCACCTTTGTATTGTGAGTTATATTATGAGTTGTATGTATGTTATATCTGCATTTCAAAACTTGTCCTGTGTTTCTGGGTGGCATTAAGCCCAGAAAGATTGTCATTAGCACGGCCTAGCCTGTTCGATGGCCCATCAAGGGTCATAAACTGTACAATGAACCCATTGAAAGAGCCAGGGAATACACCTAATGAGTCAGCAGGACTTGTAGGGGTATGCCTATGGACAGAGAACTCTAAGGCTTTTCCATACCCATGTGCCGTGAAACTTGTGTTTGGGACACAGGAAGTACAAGCCACATGGCAAAAGGAATATAAGGGGCAGCTGCATCATCTCCATTTTATCTTCATTCCTGCTTCTTATCTCTGGTGTAACTTTTCTACAAATGAAGATCTGAATAAAGGACTGCAAGCTTTGGATGTATTCCAGAAGGACTTTCAAGCCAGCAAACTCACCAACACTACTAAGAACCTGATATATGGACTTTGCCGTCTTATGTATGTATCTTATTGTTTGACCATTTAAGAACTCTCTTCTTGTTCTTTCTTTCTTTTATAATAAACCTTTAGTTTTAGGTGCTAAAGGATTGTCTAGCAGTGTGGTATTTTGGTTAAGATCCAAACTGATATTGACCCGGTAATGTGGCTGGCCCTTTGGGGTCAGAAGAACATTTTGTATAGGTGAACAGAGTTTTTAAATAACTTCTCACTGTACTGGACCTAGGTGCTGATTGGGAGCCAGAGAACTGGAATGCAATGAAGGGGGCTGTGTGATATCTTTTTAAGCTTCTTGATAACCAGTGTGGGGGATCAGGAGCACAGTTTGTGACTGGTTGGTGAGTCTAACTTCAGTGTTAACCACCAATTTTGGGCGTATCTGCTCTCCCTTTCGCAGTCTGCCCTGACCTTGGCATTTTCAGTGAGGGCTACCCCAGGCACCCTAGGTCACAATGATACAATGTAATTGCCACAGTTAAGCTACCACACAGCTATTTCTAAGCAAGTGCAGTTTAGCCTTAAGATAAAAGCAATACAGAGAAAATATTAAAAACAATACAAGAACATCCACCCCTGTTGATAAGCTTATCAGACATTACACCCTCATGCCAACAGGCTTCTGGCTGGTGATTAATCTGTTTAACCAAATACACAAGGCTTTTTCCAGTGGTCACTAGTTCATCACAGCTTCAGCTCAGAACAAGCACACCCTTGTCTCTGTGAGTCATTCATTTATCCAGTTTGGGCCTTTTAAAAGACCATAACTAGGTAATAGCCAGACATGGTTTTCTGCTCAAGGTGAAACTTCAAAAGGGTGGGGGTGGATCATTTGCATTCTTCTCACACCAAGTATTTCCTAGGAAATCCACTTCATGCATTGTCCCAAAAAGTTCTTTGAAGTTCCTAATATTTCCCAGGGGTTGCGTTAATCATATCTCCTAGAGAAGTTACATACAGTTCCACAATAATACAGAAACAATTTCATTTTTAATACACTGGACTCCTAAAATACTTAAGACTGTGACAGATATGGCAATATTCTGGACAAACCTTATACAAATTAAGTTATACCTTACTGACTTATGTTTCTAAAAGCTCATGGTTCAGGGCTTCAGTGACCATTTGCAGGGTTAGGAAGGGATGTTTTTCTCCTCCCCAATGTATTGGTTTTTTTGGTCTCCTTCTTTTGAAGCCTCCAAGATGGCGATGGCTGGAGATGAGTCAGTGGACATGGCAGGCCAATTCTCTGAGGCTGCACTGAACATTCTTTTTCTCAGGTGCTTGGCTGGCTGGTTCTCGCTCATATGCGCAGGGTCTAACTGATTGTCATATGTGAGGTTGGGAAGGAATTTTCCTCCAGGTCAGATTGATAATGACCTTGTGTTTTTGTTTAGTTTTGTTTTTTACTTTACAGCATGTGGGGGTGGGTCACTTGTCAAATATCCGACTTAATTATTTCTCTGACATTGCAGGGGCTTCCGCCACTGGTGCACCTTGGTCCCTTCCTATTCTCTGCCTATGACACGTAAGAGTCTAGTTTCCTGTGGGCTGTAATACTTGTGTCTAATTTTGGTTATTAGGTTCAGTGTGCAGGTGCTGGGTGATGTTGGTCTCCTGTGATATACAGGTGCTCAGACTAGATGATCTGATGGTCCCTTCTTGGCTTAAACTCTGACTCTATGACAAGTTTACCTTCATTTTGTGACAGTCTCAAATTATCTTCAGTGGATTCGCTATCATCATTTGACCTGTTTTCCATTCTTTATGGAACTACAATGTTTAATAGCCTTCTGGAGACTCCATTTAGCTGTAGATGTTCTGTTCTTGGATTATTTTATCTCTAAGCTTTAACAATATCTAAATAAAAATATTATAACATATGATCTATGCCTATATTAAAATTGGCATGAGAGGTAATTCCCTTTGGAGAGTAATTCAGTTCAAGATAAAGAATGTTAGTGTGAATAAATTACTTTCTCTCACAAAAAGACTTTGGGACTGATTCTGCTTTCACTTTCACTGCTGGAAAACTGATGTCTTTGAAGTCACACCATCAAAGTTAGCAGAGTTACAAAGGTATAAATAGAGAATCGAGCTCTTTATGTGCTCTTGTTTGTTTGACTTAATCTGAACTAAAAGTCATCTGACTGAAATATGATTGCTCTTTGTGTATAAAAGGCACAATAAACACATTTCAAAATGTAGACCAAACATGATAATGATTAAAAATTCAGTATCCTTTCCCTTTTATTTTCACTATCTGAAGTTCAGCCATTACATGTTGATGATTTTTTCATATACATTTTTCAATCTGGGTTATTTATTTGGTTTATTAATATTTCTCTTGTCATGAATAACAATGAAAAAGTGTGTGCGGCACTACTGATATTAAGAATTTAATTGCAAAAGTACAAGGCACACTAAAATGACTGAATCTTATCAATTTCCCTCCATTCTATTTTTATGGTATAACAAATAATGTGCAAGTTATGATTTGGATGCAGTGGATGCATGACACACGTGTAAGTCATTGTGCATAAAGAATATTACACTACTCAAAAAAGAACCATTAGCCAAAAAGAAATACCTCCTTCTCATGAGATGAGATCAAATTTGTATCTTCACATAAAGAAACTACAAATGGTTTCAAATACAAGATGGAAAGGGCACATTTAAATTTACAGTCTTTGTTATTTATTCAAATGGGAGAATCAAGTGTACCATATACATTCTCACATGTAGGTATATGGGGATTTATATCTTTGAAGAGTGCATATTAACTAAAGCTACTTTATTCTGCTAAATGGCTTATTAAGCATGAGATTACTGTTCAATTCATTTCCAGCTACCAACAGAAAACTGTATTTCAGGCTCTGAAATTTCCATTTTTAATATGCAAAAATAAATTATTATGTTGATGATCACATTTTAGACTGAAAAGAATAAAGGAATGAATAAGGAATACATTTTTGGCAGGGGATGAACACAGCTGTGCAAAAGTTTGCACATAAGATGAAATCAGCAAATTTTGCACTTTGGCATTTACAAAATATGTCAGTTCAGGCTTCCTGAGCTGTGCAGAGTAAACATTGCCTACCCTGTTTTGAATCAAATATGGTATGATCTTTACTTACTGCTGTAAATTGCCTCAGAGCACACTTTTACTTACCTTTTTTGAGATGTCACTAGTCTCCATTAAAACTGCATTCCCATTCCTACTTATTTTTCATGTAGTTATACTTGTTTAACTCACCAGAGGAAATCAGATCCCTTCAGTGAGACTGCTTGCTGCCTCATCAAAACCACAACTTGTTTCTTTTTCACAGCAGAGGGTGAAGAGCTGAAAGTTAAAAGGTAAACGTGAATCTTGAGGAGACAAGTTTACACGGACTGAGTCCTGCTACCCAGGTAGACATTCAGTCTCACAATAGAAGAATCCTGGCAAAGGAAGGAAGGAATCCTACTGAGAGATACTCTACAACATTGTGAAAATAGACATCTATGCTGTAAGTTTGCTGTTTTTTTTCCTTCTGATACTTGGAAGGAAAATGGGTACCTGTTTTTTGTACTCTTTGCACTGCAACTCCTTATCCTAGGAGAGATCCCTATTCAGCAAAGCTCTTGAGCATGTCCCCTGGGCTATTTATGTTTTTTAGTTAAGAATAGATTGATGTACTTTGTTAAATTGGGATCAAAGTACCTACACAAACCCTTTGTTTGTTATTAGTATCTCTCTAGGAGATCACCCCATATTTTTACTAGTTAAACCATAGATCTTGTGGTGCTGCCAGGCATAGTTCAAAACATTAACTCCATTGTATGTGTGGAGTGCATGATTTGTTTTCAGCTAGCTGTGGATAAATTAATGCTGACTGAATCCATCTGTTGACCCTCTACTAACTACTGGTCTATTAAAGAGCTCTCCATCCATATCTCCAAGACTGGGACACATGAAGAGGTATATTTTTATTAATAATCCTTATTATTGCACCTATATAATCTCTTTCATCCAAGGATCTCAAAGCGCTTTACAAACCTTCAAGAATTTAAATAATGCCCCTGGGAGGCTTTATCCTAATTTTACAGCTGGGAACTGAGGCAAAAAGTGACTTGCCCAAGGTCACCCAGATCACCTCATTTCCTGTCCTGTTCCTGAGCCACAAATTCACCCTCTCCCTCATATCTGAGGTACTAATCTGAGTCACTAATCTGATCCACTTTTATATATCATCGCTGTTTGGGCTCAGCAACTCCAACCTCCTTCCAATGGAGCAAACAAACCTGCTCAAAAATGAAAAATGATAGACCAGCACTTGAAACACCGATACATGAGTCACTGGAAGGACAAATCAAAGCCAGCGGTAAGCTAGATTGCTACAGAACTGTCATACTACTTCACCTCAGTGAAATGTCTACAACTAAAGTAGACTTTCACCAAGTACAGAATCAGTGACCAGAAACTAGAGGTGGAAACTGGAGCACAGTTTAAACCTGAGAGGAGTGTAACAGGAGAGAATGCAACAGAGAGATGCTTTCTACACAAATGTCACAAATGCAATGAAGTGCAAGGGAGACATTTCTTCAAACTATCAGGAATCATAAAAGATTGAGGAAAAGCAATGAGGAAAAATTGTGCATGTGCCTGGTAGGAAGGAGAGATGTGGCTGAAATGGCATCACTTTACGTAGCAACCTGCCAGCAGACAAGGAATGGACAATAAAACTAAGTGGACATGGGATCAAACTAAAAAAAAAAAATGCGTAGCCCTATTATGGTGGATCTTCCTTACATCTGATAGACACCTGAGGGGTCTGTCTCTTTTAATTGCTTTAACAATGAATGCCAATAAAATCTCATTGAACTGGACTGAATGTGTGCAGTAGCCTGAGTGGGGAAACAGGACATAAGCATGTTTCACATAACATAATTTGGAAATCCAAATAAATGCTCTTTCCTCTCATTTGTGAGAGAGATGTGTACATTGTCTGATTCCTGTGCATGGTTAATACCTCCTCAGGGAAAAACCAGTGTTTTATTTGTTGTCTAGTTTTGTTTTAGGATTCCCTGGAGGCTACCCTCCTTTGTGTACTCTCAGGAGGGTAGCGAGAGTGGGGGCACTGACACATCAATCAAGAGCTTGTTCAGAAGGAAGTGAACATTGTATATTGATGCTGTTATCATTACACAGTGGACACAGACTTTCGTGTGCAGGGGAGTGGTGAGTATTATGATATTTGGGATATGATTTGGGAGACACTAGCAAAGAAATGGAGATGGTGATTGCAAATATGACGATAATTCTAAAATGGAAGATAATGGCACATCGGAATGAGAGGAAAACTTACAAGGTACAGTGTCCTTTTAAAAAGCAATAAGACAATCACTGAGAAAGTTTCTTTTAATTGGCCAAGCAAAACAAGGCCTAACACACAGCTTGATGATCTTTCTGTTTGTCTGTAACTGTGAGGGATTGTGGGGCTCAAACTGGGGTCCACAGCTATCTGGACAGCCCTTGGACCACAGTCATCCCCCATCAGCTCGCTGGTGCTGGAGGGAGTGTGGACAGGTGAACCTAGCTCACCATAGGCATCACCCATGAAGCTCCCAATTGAAGGAGTAGTCCAGCCTACCCAATTGGCCCAGCTCACTATTTAAGCCAGAGGGAAGCACAGGAAGTTGTCTGACCAATGGGGTGTATCTCTGGCTACTGCTACATTGGACTCAACCTTCTTGCTTGACTCCTGGGCCCTGCCTTATTCCCGATTCCTTCCTTCCTGCTTTGTTCTATAACCCTGCTTCTATACCCCACCCCTTGCTACTGACTCCTGCACTGTCTCTGTCATTGATCTCCAGTTCCTGACTCCTGCTCTGACCACTAGGCCTGACTACAGTTCTAACCACCAGGTCTAACTGCTTCAGATCAGGATATTTGCACTGTGGCTCCCTCCACATTCTGTTGTTGAGGAAGTTGTTGTTGATATGAAAATCATAAAACAATTAAGAGACAAAGAGGAATGGCTTAGATGACTTGACAATATAATTTATGTTTAGTGGCAGTATCCTGTTGCTACAGATTCAGGGATAGAGACTGCTTTCCTGCCCCTCCCACGACCTACCAGCTTGGCCTACCTAAACAAAGAAATGTTATAAAAAGGTATGATGTAGGGATACATATTATAACAACATCAGGGGTAGAAATTGCACAATTATAGCAGGTTGTGCATCTTCACAACCTTCACTCTTTCTCTCTAACCGGAGTCAAACAGGTCAGTTGCTCTAATCTCCCTTTCTTCTGAAGGACAGCATTCAGATTGTCTAGCATCCAACATATTACCAGTCAGCCTGTTCGCAGACAAAAGGTGCATTTGAATGCTAATATGATTTTCCTGCACAACTGGGCACCCATTTAACCCTTTTCTATGAGAACTGAAGCCTGAATAGATTTGATATGACAGCTCTCTTCTGTGTTGAAATTGTATTATTTTGTTATGGGGATTCTGAAAAATGGAAGCAACTTGATATTCATTTAAGGAGTCCTGGTTTAAAATCTCCAAGACCTGCTTAGACAAACCCTTGCGGCTGAAAGTAAAGTAGGGCTGCTAATGCCACCCTAGCTACCTCAACCCCTGCATCTATAGAGTCATCCCAAGAGTGGGGGTAGAGGTCAGAAGAATTTTGGAGACTGCTCCCCCCCTGATGGAACTGCTCCAGCCACTTGGATGTCCAAGGTCCTAGACATTATCGCTGGGAAGAAGAGAAGAAGCACAGAAGAGAAGATCCTCTTTCTCTAGTATATAGCCAGCCATACATTTTGCTCGTCCCTAATCTGAGCTGGCTTTTGGGCTGCCCTGATTTGGCCATCTCAGCTTTCACTCTGGAAAAGTAAAGTACATTTTTTGTACTTTTCCTTATGGAGATAACCTTGCCAATGTAAGGTGATAGAAATCAGTCACTGATGTGGAAAGGAATTAGCAGCTGAGTTTGGCTTCTGGAGCAGCAGGCTGGGAATGCCCGAAGATCCCCTCAACAAAATGAGTCAGTTAAAGTTGGGATGCATCACAAAGAATTATCTTGCTAACTTTCTCCCAAATCCTTAGGCCAACCCTGTCAATCATGGTGAGATCATGATTGACAGGAATTGGATAGGCTGAGGTGAGGGCAGCACAACACTGACTCATAGCTTGGCCCCAAAATGGTCCTTTCTGAAATAACACCTGTGGGATGCATGTAGGCTACTCCCATCGCTGACGGGGCACTTCTCCATGTATCTATCCTCTGGAATCTCCATTTCATTTCTGGTGATTTCATGAGCCTCTTTATGAAACTTCAAGGCTTTTGCACCAACCTCCTACATGGCCTGTGGAACCAGAAATGGAGCCAAAGTGCTGACTTCTTAGCTATATACCTATTTTCATATTCCATTAGTTCATTATCTATATAATTAAACAATAATATTTTTTCTGCCATTAGACAATGCTCCCTTCACTCTATCATAGAGGATAATTGTTATGGTTTCCTCTGTTGAAAGCTGAGTGTTAATTTTCTTTGTAGGAGGACCCACAAATCCTTGTTTATTGTCAATATGGAAGGACAAAGCCATGCTATTTACCTAATTTACCCAACACTAAAATCTCCCAAGTTTACAGAACAAGAAGTTCTCAAGTGCACTTCTGCTTAATCTTCATCATGTTCTTTGTTAAAAATCAAATAATCAATTAAGGATCAACTTTCTTCAAGCTCATATTTTCACACAAGATTGGTATTCCTGACGTTCATTGCTGTTGCAATTTCAGACACTGTTTCTTCTACTGTCTCCAAAACAAAATACTCACCTATGAAATAGGTTTCTTTGGTAGTGACCTCTGAAGGTCATATCTTCCCGTGCACACTAGAATTATATAAAATATAGTCAGAAGTGCTAAAATCATAAACTTATGCTCCGACTTTCAAAGCTTCATAAAGGCATTATCAAACTTTGCAAAGCTGTTGGCAACTGCCAAATAATTTTCATTTATATTGAAGTCTGAGAAAACCATAATTAGCACCTCACAGTTGAAAAAAAAAGCAGCTTTGTCTGTTGACAGTAAGCCAGGAAGCTGATAAACACAACTTCCTCAAATTTAATTTTCCTGAAAACCTATATGAGGGTATAAATTCTGAACAGACTGGTGTTAGCACTAATCTGTCAGTGCAGCTGTGTCGCATAGTCACACTTAAACTCCAAACCCTGATATTAGCACTTACTCTCTGAAAACATCTTTTCACAAGATTTTCAAATTACATCAAAGTTTGGGTGAGGGGTTTCTGATTGGGGATGCTTTGCTATAATACATTAAACCTATTCAAAACAGAGGTGTACAAAATATTCAGGAATACCTGGAATTCAAGGGGCTAGGGTTTATTTACATTTTATTATGAACTAAAAACTGGATCAATGTTCACAGAAAAGATATGAGGCTAGTTTTTGTGTGTGTGGACCTTGTGGAACATGTGGGGTTTAAGGGAAGGATTTGAATGACCAGAAATTGGGATGATGAGAGCAGTTATAGACATCTTTTAGACTTTGTTTCACCAGGATGAAATTGAGACAGTAGATTAGGATAACTGTATGGGAGACATGGTGGGAATGGGTGTCCACTTGGACCTACCTTTACCCGAATGGTTTTTGTGTGTTTGTTCACACCATGCTACCAGTGCTCCCAACCGTATAATTTCCCTTGGGCCCAAAGAAAATGCTTATTGTGGGCTAGATTATGACTCACACTACAGGCCCACACATGCAAGTAAGTTGGAGTAAACACGTAATGCCCTTATGTGGGCTACCTGGACCTGGGTTTGGACAAGCAGAAATAAGCTGGTCTATTTGCCCTGTTACTCCATTCCTGGAGCAGGTAGACATAGGTAACGGGTGGAATCTTAGCATCACCAATCCCCTGCCAGTTGCAAGTAGTTTAGCCAACATGTGGGGATCGAGGGTAATTTACAGCTGGTATGGACCAGCAATAGAGACTATAACCCAGGAGCAAAGATGAAGTAAGAGAAGCATTGTGCCTCAGAGATACACTTCGGAGTCATCCTGCCTCTCGGGACTACTCCTAAATGCTGCAGGTACACTGTAGGGATATTAAAGAAGGTACTAACAGTGATTCCCCCAAGTGACAGTGACCCCCTCCATAATTTGTCCCCCACACTTTAAAATCCAACAGTTTCACCAAGTACAAAAATCTCTTGGGTCTTCTGTTAAAACTTGTAAGCTACTGTCTGTAGAAACCATTAATTATATCTATCCTGTGAAAGATACTTTACTACTATGTAAAACTTACAAACAAGTTAACTGACTTTGTTCTTGAAGTAATTGATACAATGCAAACAAACACTATAAGCCGGTAAGTGACTTTCACTTCATTCAAGGGCTCCTAGGACAGACCCCCCACCCTCTGTGATTAAAGGGCCGGGAGTCTCAAATGAATTAGTACACACCCTGAAAGTGGTGGAGACAGTAAATTAAAATATGGTTAAGGTATGGAATGTATGCTGATGAATGCTTGATATACATGGATGGTTAGGGAGGTGCCAGCCTAGAAAGGAAGTATCCATCGGCCGAAGAATGTGTCAAGTGGATGAGCAGAAAACCCCCGGAGGGTAAACTGGGATCCACCCCATCACCTGGAAGGATGAGAAACGCAAACTTTGGACAGTGTGGAGCCACCAGGAATGTGCCACTTTGGACAGGAATGTGCCATCTGCTGATTGAGTCAGCAACAGCAGGATGAAACAGTTCCCATAGACTAACATAGGAATTAATTCCTATAAGAATGGACTCTAAAGACTGATGACTTTGAGTCTCTGGTTCTGCTGCCAACATGGAAGGGCAACGGTGCATGCCCAACAGAGACCCAGCTCGTCCTTGTGCCCGGCTTTTCTGGCCAGTTAGCCGCCACAAGCTACGAACCCAAGCTGCAAACTCAAGCCACAGACTCAAGCAGGACTGGTAACTATGCAGCAGCTGCAGAACATCTGATGGATGTGTGTGTGTGTGTGTGTATAGGTATAATGTGCGTGTATAAGGATTAAGATATTAGTTATTGGTCATAAATCAAATTGTTATCATAATAAATGTGGCATCTTTATCTTGTCCCCTTTAATAAGATCCTGCTGGTTTTTATTCTATTGGTATAACAACACACCATCTCTTACTCAGGTCTTGTTTCTAAAGTCACAATCTAGCCCAATATATTTTGTCTATTTCATTCTTGTTATTTGTATAATGGCAAAGGCTTTGTATCTTTGCATAATACATTCTGAAGAATGTTTCTCTCTTCCACATATAATTTATTAACTCTCTCTTTAAAAAAAAAATGTGTTTTATTCTTTAGTGGGGATTTTTTTATTGTGTTTTATTACTGCTTTACTTGTTGCATATAGGTACACATTACTTTGTTGTGGCTACAGGGTAATTCTTATGTATTCTATTCCAAGTTTGACCTTAATAAATATTAAAAGGCACACTCAGGGTCATAAATCTGAATGAAGCTGAGAAAAACCTGATTTCTGCAAGCCCATTTGTAGGTGCTCTGTTTTCTTTGGCTTAGGGCCAAATTCTACACCAGGTTACACCTGGAGTGAGTTCATTGTCTTCAGGGATGGAATTTACTCCTTAATTGGATAGTTTTCCTGAAAGGGAGGGTTAAATGAATTAAAGAAATGCCCAAAATAGCAACCCTAGCACTCCCTTAAACCTCACATTTTTTTTGGCTGTATCTAGTTACGCTTAATATCACAGAAACCAGAGCAGCACAGCCGTGACTGCTAAGCATTGTCTGTAGCTTCTCTGTGTAATAGGCGGAGAAGGATTTTTCATTTCATGCATCATTTGCAACTACCCTCTGTAATTCAACAAAGTCAATACATACCCTTGATGCAAAGTTAAGAAGAAATAAACTGAAACAAACAGACAACAGTAGGTATTTCTTTTTAAATCTGTGCTTAGGGTCCAGGCACAATGAAGAGTGATTTTTTTTCTTTTCACTAGAAATTGCATCTGACAATATGTTTGATGATATACTTTTTTGTACAGAATTTATCACATTGATGGAAGCTCCACGGAATCAAAATTAGGCAAATTTCAAGTGTTTTAAATTTTGTTATGCATGTTCTCACACACCTCTAATTATAACTGCTTTCACTCGGGGATCAATACTATTCCCACTGAACTCAGTGGGAACGTTGCAGCATCACCAATGATGAGCTCCCCAAAAATCATGAGATTGGTTTAAAAATCATAAGACTTTGAAATAATACATTTGCACCCTTTTTATTTGCGTTCTGGTTTCTGAGCATGTAGGGTACACTTGGTTCACATTTTCAAACTGTTTTGTGCAACGAGTGCTAGAGACTTGCTTTTTTAAAAAAAGTAAAAGCTGAGAATCTCTTGTATTCACAAGACGCCAGCACCAAATATCACAAGACTCACAATGAACTTGTGAGAGTTGGCAACACTAGTGTTGATGTTAACTATAAAGGCAACAAGATTCGGCCTCCCTTGTGGAAGCTACAGTTAAGATTTTGTTGAGAGATACTTATAACCTCCTGTGTTCTCATGTCATTTTCTTGAAAATTCTTCTTTTAACTGAAAATTTTCATACTTCTTTCAACCCAAAATTGAATGTTTGTATTCCCCCGCTGGAATCTGGAACAAGTCCTTTAACTCCTTTTTCAGTGAGGCAAGTGTGAAAAAATAAAATCTTTTTTACAGCACAAAAAGTATAAGACTTTCTTTAAAGCATACATAACTCTACAAGGGTTTAGCAGTAAACACTGGAATTTTCCCGGTATCTCATCCTTGTTTAAAATTAATATGCAGGCCAGTCTGAATAAAACACAAACATCTTATGCATGTTAATAAAAGCACAGGCTTGTATATTTATATATACACATACTGTATATATACATATACATAAAATATTCCCAGACAAAAAAATTGTGGTAAAATGGAGTTAAGATTGGAAGTACAAATTAGTAATCTGGGTAAAATGCATTACAGAGATATTGTAAATCCCCAAACTAAGCATTACAAACTCAAGAGTTAAAGTTAAACTCAAAAGAAAGCCAAACACATTTAGATGTGGAAATATGCAGTTAGGGCACACAAACATACTTAACTCTGTCCTGCAGTGATAACATCCAATAACCATAAGATTAAGGCATTTTATTGTTTGTGGTCCACATTAGATTAAACTGATTTTTAAAGTCACAGTAGATTTTCTCTCTTCCATTTCCTCTCCCCGCCCCCCACTTCCTGGTGTCACTGCAGGGAGGAGTTTGAGTGCTTTAGCTGTGTATTTCCATTCCTTACTACATATGTTATGGAGGTTATGCCAGTGGCAGAAATTGGAGTAGTTTCTCTGCACTTGTAGAGGATGGGTGGCTGGAGATCAGAGAGTGGCAACCGGCTCTCTGTGGCTATCACTCTCCAATACATATGAGCATTGTTTGGAGATAGTGGAGAATTGGGGGCATAATGAATGACTAGGAAAGCAGCTCCTGTGTACTTTTGTGAAGAAACAATGAGCATCCAAGTAATCTAGCCAAGTGCCCGATTTTGTTAAGGCTTTAGGCCTCATCTGAGCACTGACAAATTCATTGCTGGAAACCAGTCTCTGTATTAGTGTGGTTAAGATGGGTATTGGATTGATAACAATTTATCTAGTGTTTAGACTTTATGAAATGCTTGTAAATTTCTGCATATATTAATCTCAGTTATCATTTCTTTATCACATGCTAGAAGGTAATATTTAAGTTTTTGCTTTGTACCTGTAAAAATGTATGTATTTGCCTGCTTTAACCTTGCAATAACTCTCTCGTTTCTTTTTTTTAGTTAATAAATCCTCAGATAGTTTGCTATAGGATTGGCAGAAAGCATTGTCTTTGGGGTGAGATCTAAGGTATAAATTGACTTGGGGTAAGTGACGGTTCCTGGGGACTGGAAGCAACCGGAATCTTTTGTGAATAGCAACCATCACTAGGTCCAGCTTGTCTGGGTGATAAGATAAACTGGAATGCCCAAGAGGACGGTTTGTGACTTCATGGTAAGACTCTTATAGTGCTTTAGGAGTTCATACTTGTTACTGGGTTGGTGAAAGCTAACTGTAGAACAGTTTGGGGTCTCTGCCCTGCTTTTTGACAGTCTGCCCTGAAGCTGGCACTCATGGTTGTGAGCCACCCCAGACAGTGCAAGAATCCTCACCAAAAATAATATTTCTCAGTGATAATAGTTTTCATTTTCAATGAGCTTTCCAAACACTAATTGTAACATATGCTCACAACACCCCTGTGAAATAGGTAGCAAGTCCATTTTATACCTGGGAAAATTGAAGCAAAGAGCCTTAAATGGGTCTCCCAAGCAGGTGGGAGTGTTGGTGCCGTGCTCAGATGATTAGATCTCTCTTTCTCAAGAAACTGGTCCCTGAAAGTAAATTTTATATAATGGTCAAGGAGTTAATTTTTTTTAAAAGTTTTGTTTTAAGAGAAGTTCTGCTAAGGACTTAAAAATCACTCTGTTCATGCTCCAGCCTATTGCTTCATGAGAACATAACCACACATTTCATTTCCCGTTCTGCCCATAGGGATTCTGAGAAGATATGATCTCTGGATTGGTACACTTTTCAGCTGCTCCACATTCTCAGTAAAATTTATGTCACATGCCAATGCTCCTGCTTGCTGATTGGATGAGAGCAGGGAAATGTAGAAAGCCTCAACTCACTGAGCTTCAAAAAATGAACTAATGTATTGTTTTGCAGCAAAAAGGAACACCTGGCATGTGCAGAAAAAAAGAACAAAACATAACGTAAAGAATGATTGAAAAGGGATTGGAGAAAATGCGTACTTTTGCCCTTATATGAGGGAAAAGCCCACCACAAAGTACAGTTAGCAATTACAAGCTGGCATATCTGCCACTTTGTTCAGAGGGATTACATTGCTATATCCACTAACTCAGCCTCCATCTTAATTAGCAATTTTGTGCTTTTCGGAATGGATTCAGCTTGCCTGATGCTTCCCATGTTACTTTGGAAACATTAGAAAATAATCATTATTGCTTTGCTCATGACACTAGATAATTACTTCTTAAGACATGAGATGGTAATTTGTATTATATTGGTGAGATCCTGCTTTTGCTTATACCATAATGTGTCTTCAGTGGAGTTACCTTGGATTTATTCTGGTATACAACTGAGAACAAAATTTGACTCCACAGCTAGATTTTTAGATGCAGCTCATTACATAAACAGTTTACAAATATCTTAAGGCAGCTTAGACTCTGGAATACGGTGGATAGAACCAATTCAGATAAAATAAGAATTGACTCAAATACTAACCTTTATTTAGGCCTCAATTAATTCTCATCCACAGTGGTGGGTGGCTGAGCATCGTATTAAGTCTTTTGCCATTTACAGAAGCCAGGTGGTATTTGGAACAGAGTTTAATTTTATGATATCAGTGGGAAAGTGGCTATTTGTAACTAGACCCCTTCTGTATATTGAAGCCAGAGGAGACCACACTTAGCTGCATTGCTCTTGACAGTAGTATCAAAAAATATTTCGAAAAAGTTATAGGCTTCTTGGGAAACCTTTGCTGAACTACAGTGATGCATGTGAGTATCTGTATATTTGGTGGCATGATGTGGTATAGGGAAGAGCAGAGAGGTACTTATAGCTACAGCACAAGTGAGTGCCTCATTACTGATTACCCAGAAACAACAACAATATTTTATATATATGTACAATACAGGATATACATACACGCACACAGGCTAATTTCAGTTCTGTAATTTATACCTAAAAATAACAATAACAATATAGATAATCCATTTATATCAATTTCTCTAAATATTACAGAAAAATAAATCTTGCAGTCACTATTCACTTTGGCACCATACTTCACTTACTAATACAAATCCACAGAAAGAGATACATTCAATGTAATTTGTTAAACCCCTATTATTCAAAACTCCAAATGACTTCAATTTGGCCAGAATTTCACCATCATTGGATACAAGCAAGAGAGCTTATAAGTGATTCTCCCTCAATGTAAAATCCCCTTTGGGAGCAAATAAAATACTGCACTTAGACTGCACTTGTAGAATAAGATATTGCACATATAGCTCAGTGGTTTGATCATTGGCCTGCTAAACCCAGGGTTGTAAATTCAATCCTTGAGGGGGCCATTTAGGGACCTGGGGCAATAATCTGTCTGGGGATTGGTCCTGCTTTGAGCAGGGGGTTGGACTAGATGACCTCCTGAGTCCCTTCCAATCCTGATAGTCTATGATTCCTTGATAAACATGTAGGATTGCGTGTGGATAGTTAGTAAGGCTAGTCTGACGAGGAAAATATCTCAGATGAAACCATCCTTGGGTTCTTATTTATACAAAGAGTGTATCAATCAGGCATTTATGGAAGCCATTTTCTGTGTTACCTTTAAGTAAACTGTGAGTTTCTCTTAGGTCATTTATCGATGAATTAGATATATATTTGCATTGGGAAACAGTAGAGGAGGTCTGCTACCATCATTAAAACATGCTGAGTTGTAGTTTAGCTTCCAAAGAAAGCTTCAGCTTTCAACAGCCTTTACTTTGATGCTGCTGAGGTATAACCCTCTCCCATGCATGCTGGGCCAATTTCCTCGGCCAGCTCATAACTGAGTTGTACAAAATGTTCTCTGTGTTCTGAAGAGAAACATTATTTGTGAAAAATATTAGTGAAGTAAGTGTAGAACAGTAATTTAAAAACTCAACCAGAAAAGGGTCAAATGACCAGAAAAGGGTCTCCACACTTTTTAAAATAATCTATTCTCTTTCTCCCCACATCCCCATTGCAAACCAATCAAGTGAACTGTTACTTTTAGTTTGCTTGAAAACACACACAAATCAGAAAGCCAAATAAAATATTGTTTGATGATGCATTAACAAGTGACAGATCCAAACCATATCAGTTGGTGCTTGTCCTCTCTATTTGGATCCAGTAAGTAGCATGACATTACTGGAGTTACAAGCATCAGCCTCCCAAGGAACAAGTTCAAGTCCCACCATGAACTTTGGACCTAGTTTACCAATTAAAAGCAGGATGTGATGTCAAATATTAATACTATCAGACTTAGGGCCAAATTGTTGTCCACCATGTGTGCATGTGCACAGGAGTCCAGGGGTGTAAGATATCCCCTTACTCACAATGTGCTGGCTGCCCACATTGTAGGAAGTGCATGGAGGAGATGAAGTCTCTTCAGAGCCACTCGTCCTTCTCTAATACAGGCGGAAAGGGAGTGGGCAAGTGGGGAAAGAAATGGTCAGAGACTTAGCTCCATGCCCCACAATGTGCTGGACAACTCATCTGTGGTAGTCCACCAGGGATGTATATTGCACTATGTATAAAGCTGGCCCAGAAAATATGTCCCTAGAGAAGGGGGGATACCAGGAGACTGATTGTATCTGAGTCACAATCTGCTTTCCAGGCTGTCACAATTTAGTCCTGAAAAAAGTAGTGTAGGGGATTGACTGTTGAGGTGGTTGTATTTTGGCCAGAAAAGATTCTTGACTTTCTCTTAGCAATGTCAAAGAAGTGATAGGTGAACTGTGGAATGAGGGAGCACTAAGCATCAAAGAATTCTGACCAGAAACAGTATATTGGTCAGCCTGCAGATGACTCATGTCTGTATGCCACTCAATACAAAATTAATGACATAAGCAAACAGCAAGTGTCGCATTAGAACAGTTATTCTCGCTAGGCTTTTCCTAAGACTTTGCTAACGATTTGGTCTCAGCAAGAACAACACACTTTCAACTGGTTGTTTAGATTCTCAGCAAAGTGATTCCAAAGGAAAGACTGTCCAAATTACTGCTGGAGGTTCTAACAAGGGATGTGTGTCATGTAATTATAATTGGTTTTCTTAAAGTATGGTGGTGTTAATAGTAATAAATGGGGGAAAACTTCACAAGAGAGAAAATACTCTTATCCATTGGGGACTGGGCTGAGACTAGGAAACTTATTGCACATGGGCCATCAAACAACCTTTAGAGGGTAGCAATGTCCTATCCCCAGAGCAGACCTAGTGGTGAAAAATTCTGTATCTTTCACCTTATGCTCCTTACATGTAGTTCTGATCTTTGGGGGAGGGAGGGATAAGAGAAGGTAGGGGCTGTTGGCACTAGACATGACTTGGGGAGGGCAGGGACCTTGCCAGGTGCTGCCTCTTCCCATAGGTGAGTGAAAGAGAGCAGCTAGGAGCCTCCTGCAACCAGGAAAAAAATGGGGAGAAAGGAGGAATGAAATGTGGGTATTGTTTATGTAAGCCCCCTGCCCCCTCCTGTGGCATTACTGTAATATAGATATTAAATAACAACAACTATGCACAACATATCTAGTCTTCAACTCAGGAATATCTGCTCTAGAGAGGTACAGTGTGTGCAGTTACAGTGAAACGGCCTGATTCTCAGTTACATTAACGCCCCTTTTATGCTTCTCTGGCAGTGAAAGGCATAAAGGTGGGAGAAATGGTTCACTTAGCATACTCCCTGTGTAGGGCCCTTCCTCAGCCCATAAGGATGGCATAAGGATTCTTTGCCAGACCTGGTCCTAATCTCTGACCTGGGGGAATGGCTGGAGTGCTTTACAGGGCCCATGGGTGGAAAGCAGAGAGTCAATTAAATCTGCTTTGGGTTGACAAATTATTCACATACAGAAACAGTAGTTTTTTCCAATCTTTATTCATAATCACCTACCCTAAAAAGAGGATTGCTAGAAACAGCTCCCTTTGGAGCCCGTCCTTTAGCTTGCCATAGTGGGTCACATCACCACCTCCTTCCGCTAGGAGCTAACTTTACAACCTTCACAGTGTTTGTTCCCCAGACTCTTGGTTGTCAACTAAAGCCCCAATCCTGTAATGAATTTTGTGAGGGCAGACGCCTTCACCCGCACTGCAGGAGCCCACCTGTACAGGAATCTAAGTCACATTAGCACTCTCTGGGTGCTAGTGCCTAGTGACCACAACTGAGATTGGGACCCCATAGTGCTATGTTCTGTGCAAAAAAAACCCAAAAAACAAAAAGCAGCAAGAGAGATTCCTTGGGACTGCTAATGCTTTTCTAGGAAGGTCAATCAAGGTAACTTTTTCTACAAATAGGCTTTTTTCTATTTGGCATTCAGCCTCATAGCCTTATTAATTAACTTTTGTACAGCACTTTGAAGATATGAAATGCAATTGAAGTGCTAAGTATTATTTTTAATATGAGCAGCAGCACCAGTACGCTCCAGGGAATGCATTTTCCCTCAGACTTGGGTAATAGAAAGAGTCATGCCAACTGAAGTGACACACTATAAACTTGAAATGCTCTCAGAGCTTCTTCAGTATACTTGATAGTAACCTAAATGGCTGAAGAAGCTGCAAGCTGGGCACATTTTTAAGTCTGTGCTGCATAAGGTTCAATTTTCATTTTTTAAATGCATTTAGTTTTAAACAATTTGTTCTGACTCTCTTTCTAAGGTAGACAGACTATGCTGCTTTCTCAGGACAGTTCTGAGATGGTTAATGGAAGGACTTTTAGCACTCTGTAGAACCAGAGCCCATAGTCTCATTTGCATATAGCAACATATATAATAAAAAAATAAAGGTGCATCAAGTTCTCGTCATTGTATCTTCCTTGTTAGATAAATAGAATCATTTGTTGCTGGAAGTCACCAGCAGCAGTCCAATGTGCAGTTGATCAGCTTTGTGTATATTAGGATTTCACAGGTCATATACGGCTCTTGGCTGCACTTTTGGCAACCCTGCTTTATGGGATTGATAATGGGATACTAGGTTTTTAACCTATTGATTCAGTCCAAGCTGACAATGATTGAAATGTGTTAATGTGCTGACTGTTTGGTGGCATGTGAAATGAGTTGGTAGCTTCATTCAAGGTGCTAATCTTGCTTAGAAGTGAGCAATAGAATTTTTTATTTCTAAACAAGCCTGAATATTTTTTACAGATTCTCTTTTATCTGCAGCTAGATTCCTTCTGGAGACAGGTTGAGGCCCAGAGTGTTTCAGTGAAGGTCCTATGCTTATAGCAGTACAGCTATCAGTCTAAGGTACCAATACAGCCTCTATTACCATAGTATCTGAGCACTTCACACGCTAACATGTTTCTCCTCACAACACCCCTCTGCTATTATCCCCATTTTAATGATGGAGAACTGAGGTCTAATCCAGACACTTGCCCCAGGTCAAACAGGAAGTTTGTGGCACAGCAGGGAGTTGAACCCAAGTTCCAGGCTAATCATTGGACTGTAGGTCATAAGAGTAGGAGGGACCTCCTGGGTCATCAAGGCCAGTCCCCTGCTATAGCAGGCAATCCTGTCATACAATCCCATTCCTAAACTTTCCAAGCTCCATCTTAAAACTAGTCAGGTTGTTTGCACCCACAGTTCCCACTGGAAGCTGTTCCAGAACCTTACCCCTCAGATGGTTAGAAACTTGCTAATTTCCAGCATACATTTATTCATGACCAGTTTACACCCATTTGTTCTTGTGCCAACATTGATCTTTAGTTTAAATAGCTCTTGCTCTCCCTGATGTGTACCCCCGAACCCACTGATGTATTTATAGAGAGCAATCGGATCCCCTCTCTGATCCCCTCTATTTTGCTAGGCTAAACAATTCATGCTTTTTTAGTCTCATTTAATAAAATAGGCCTTCAAATCCTCTGATCATCCTAGCAGCCTGTCTCTGTACCTATTCCAGTTTGAATTAATCTCTTTTGAACATGTGTGACCAGAATTAGACATGGCATTCCAGATGGGGTCTTACCTTGTACAATGGCATCAGTATTTCCCTGTGTCTACTTGAAATACCTTGCCTGATACATCCTAGCATCACATTTGTCTATTTCATGGCTGCATCACACTGATGGTTCAGAGTAATTGTGCAATTGACTAATACACCTGGGTCTTTCTCAGCCTCCGTTGTTTCCAACTAACTGAGCCCCTAGCTTATAGGATATCTCCTCCATAGCTATAGCTATGACTTCCCTCACAGGAGGTACACTGTCTCCTCTGTCCTTTGATGAAAAAAGTGAGAGGTGCACCTGAGCTAGGGTCTATCCCAGTAGAAAGATGAGGTTTTAAACAGGGAACATTTGAGGGTGGAAGTCAGATATGCGTTTACCCAGTGTCACAGACCTGGTCGAGCTCCCCTTTGGACACTCATCAGGCTCCTGTGTTGGCCTCTTGTGATAAATGAGGTCTACAAATTTACCCTAATTGTGAGCTCAGCTGTAAAAAGTGATTGAAGGTTCATAAAACGTCACAATAACCTATATCAACAAATGCTGATGGAAAAAGGGGCAAAAGCAAGACAGACAGACTAAGTTAGTCCAAACAAAATGGTCTACTGATAGAATTCAAGGACTGTGTTACGATCATGCCTGATCAACAAGAAAACTATAGAGCTGGAAATTAATTATCTAAAATTGGTATGTCAGATATTAGGCCCAAAATAATAAGCGGATGGGCAATTCCACTCATCACTCCATTTGGGGGTCTTAAAGAGAGAGACTTTAGGAGACAAATTGGCTGCTGGAATGAGCTTCACCATTATGACTGCCACCCCCAGCATCTTCTGGTACCCAAGTCCTTCTTCATCCTAATTCTGAGAGAAGTCATGACCAGACAGAGCTAAAGATAGGGACCCAGATAACACCTACACCAGCTCCAGATAAATCCTGAACATCCCCTGGGATGTGAAACTTTATCTTTCCTTCCCCCAATATGTCCTTTTCCCTTACCCACCTATTTCTTATTGTTCCTATTCCTCTCCTATTTCCTTCTGTCTAATAAGAGTCTGGCTTAGCGAGCTAAGACTGCATATTTTGCAACATTGCTGTAAGCCTGGTACCAGTAAGAGGCAGCTAAATGCAATGCCCTCCTATATAGCCCAACATTGATACAAGTTTGCCAGGTCTTGGAGTGGCTGATAAGACCATGTGTGGAGAGAGTCAAAACCAGCTGCAATTTCTATCTTTGTTGTTCTTTTCTTTCTCATTTTGCATGTTCTAGGAAACGGAACTGGACTTTAAAAAACAACAGCCATAAAAACATCTCCAGCCCATCTCAACCAACTTCTGTTCCCTCCTCCCAAAAAGAACAGTTATTACCATATTCGATACTGTGTACGAGACAGTCACATAAGGGTTTTTCCCCCCGTTCTAGAGACTTTCTCCAGCTATAGAGAAAAGGAACAAGGGATGATGTTAAAAAGAAAACCGTACTTAATACTTTACATTTCAAAGGCTTTAACTGTTTTTTTCTTTCTTTTATGTATCTTTAATTTAAAGAACTTTTAATGATGTGTTTGCCATGGAACTAAGCAGGCTGAGGTCTCTCTGTACCAAACCCTGAACCTTATTTAAAACAATTTAATGTTGGAAAGTTAACATGGTCATGGTAAATCTTTGATTCTGGGGCCCTTTCATTCCATCTAAATTAACACAACAGGCCTGTTCTGAGTATGCTCCAGGAACTGTCTCTTTCTTTGGCTACTAGGTTCACTCCCTGGACATTAACTCTTAGTCTAGTACCTCTCCTGGGACCCCACTGTCCAACTTACCAAGACCCATGATCAGTGCTGAAAACCCCAAGACTTTCAAGTAACATCATTCCCATTCCCATCATTCCCATTTATAGTTTATCCATTTTGGGATGGGGATAGATGAAGCAAATAGACAGAGACTCTGCAGTGGGATTTATAAAACTAAATTCACGCTATTCATACAGAGCACAAGAGAGACAGATCTAGGCAAAACAATAAAATACATGCACTCTATTCCCTGTCTCAGTTTCCTCACCATTCTTGAGCATTCTCTGGGATCTGGGTCAGTATCCTTTCAAGGTTTTAGGCCCCGTGTCCTGGATCTCACTCCTCTAGTTCAGGCTTCTCCAGATTACAGAGTCTCCTCTTTGACCCCCACAGCCAATACCTTCAGCTTCGGCTGATCCAGCAGTCAGAAGGTTCTCCCTAGCTCAGAATCAGGACCTTTTGGTCAGTTACCTCTCAGATTCTCAGTTTTTAAATGCCACTTCTAACCCCTGGTTTCTTTATTCCCCTTTGTGGGGATTTTCTTCTATTCTAACTTCCCTTCTTGCATATCACCAGGAATAACTTGATTCTTCCAGCTCAGGAATTCGCTTGAGCATACCTACTACCTTGCCAGAGCAGTCATTACGTGTTAGTGACTTCTCTTCTTTGTCCTGTAGGTTCTTCCAGCTAGGCTGTGTGTGATACATAACAGGGTCTTTTTCAGCCCATGGACATTACTACACATTGATGGATGGGGTTATACACAAGTTCTTAATGCCCAACAGAATTCATAAATTGTATGTAGACATGTCTCCCAAACCATCACACTCAATGTATATTCTCAGAAGAAAGTGTGTGAGAAGAGAGAGCAGAGATCCTAAGTGGTGCCTATCTAGTCCACAAAGGAATGCCCATAAGAAAATATTGTATTGTATGTGTTTCTAGGTGTTTTTAGTATGTTTAGTGTTTTAAACTCCTGCCCAGCTGTGCATTTTTACCAGTAAAATTAATCATACATCCCCTAAGAATTGTGATTCTCCATGTCATTTCTCTCCATAACTGGGAAACTGATCATTGCGATGGTTGGCAAAATAGGTGACTAATTCATGCCTGTGATTCTGAGGGAAATGTAAAGGGACCAAATGATATGTGGTATGAAGCCACATCATGCTGAGGAGAGCATTGCAGTGCAATCCTGACTACACTGAAGTCAATGGGGTCAAGATTTCATTTCTGGAGTGAGACTAGCAATTGCTCGAAGTACAACTGGTATAACTGGACTGTCAGTCAGTCAGGGGAGACATGCCAGCAAAATTTATGCCAAGAGGACCTTATTTTGTGATATTACCTTGCATATTAGTTACTATAAATGGTGCTACACATATGCTAATATGGAATCAATCCCTGTTGTTGGCCAGAAGATCAGGAAATAAAGAAACCATCAGCAGTTGCTTCCTCTAACACCTTGAAGAGCTGATGAGTCAGTTACAAAGGGAAGTGACAGGAATGTTACCTATCCAATCCAGATTTAGTAGGGATGGGACATGAGGGACATGGGCAGTGGGATTTACTCTGACACTTACATCTCAACTGGTGTCAGCAAAGTAATTACTTCCAATGACTCTTCCTCTTCAGAAAGGGCCGGGTCACAGGCTGCAGAATGAGAGATATTGGTGGCACTAAACATTTGCAATATCTTTTGAAAGAGTGGCCGAGTCATGTGACTGACAAAATCCAGAATGCCTAAATCCTCTCCCCACAGATCTCTCACACTCAAGTAGCACAGGAAATATTTGCTGTTTTGATCTCAGTTGCACAAGTGTAAAACTGGAGTAACTACCAAATTCAACTGAGATTGAAATCTGGCCCAAAGTCAGTAGGTCCCAGACTGTCAACAACAAATAGTTATTTTCTAGGTTCAGGGCAGAGATGTTAACAGGATGGTAATAGGATATAAAATAATAAAGCACATGCAAAAATATTTTGGCTACAAAATGACAACTTCCTATTGCTTTACAAATAGACAATTCCTCCCTGCCAACTCCACCAAAAAACAATCCCCCTCTGTCCCCAAAATACAAATCAGAAACTACAAAACAATAAATTTAAAAATGTTACTAAAGCTAACGTATGTAATATGTAAAAAAAATATGTAATACATAGTTTGAGAGAAGAGTGTCTGTACATCTGGGTATAGTGCTTAGATTATCCACAAATACAGCGTTTGTTCTTAAAAGTCAAATGATATATAGAGCACATAATCAGCAATAACCCAAATTTAGGTGAATAAATTTAACAATACAGTTTAGATATTAGACTCCGAATACTCGGGTACATCACTCATGAAGAGTTGTACAGAGAGTTGGCTGTGGAAAGCAAAATATATCAATGAGTGGGAGATTGTCCCACAGTAATTGAGAATTAGGTAGGTTGTCCGTTTAGAAAATACAATCTATCAGGGAAGTATTTCAGTTACTTTCATTACTGCGCTTCTCATGGGCACTCTAGCTCATCCCTTCTGGTATTGCCGATGTCCGGTGATGTGTTCTATGTCTGAACCTGATAACCCCTCGCTCCCAAGGTGTCAGCCAGAGAGGCATATTTCTCCACCTTTCAAGCTCAGGCATTGCAGAAGACCAGGGTATTACATGGTAGATGTGACCAAATGCACCCCTGTAGTCACACCCTACACACTATTGTAATAATCTTTGTACAAAATATGATTTGTGAGATATCATTTGAAAACTAAACTCACTGGTCAATAATAGCATGGTGAAATATATATAGCAACATTATACATAAAGTTATGAATTCCCCCTGTATGATATTGTTAGTACATTTTCAAACCCATGTAGCCCTGACTAGGCAGAAGTTGTTAAACAGGTCTGTCCTAAACAAAGAAATGTGTGTTTACCTCAATTCACATATAAATACTAAACAGGGTCCTTGGGCCAGCAAGAAAGGGTAAACCAATTCCTCAAAGACAAAGGACAAGCTAAAGCCTCTAGCCAGGAGTCATCAAAGTTGATGGACAATCACCTGTCAAATGGTCATTCTTTGGCAAGGAAAGAGGGACAGGAACAGATCGATCTGTATTTTAGCAAGCAACTACATTGAACCTCTTTCACCACGAGACTTCATGTCTCCACCCTCACAGCAGAAAGGAGATTTATCTAGGGGTAACCCTCAGGAAAATTCATTTCAGAGGGTGACTAGACTGTACAAGTGAGAAGCAAAAATACCCCCAGGTTCCCTTTCTTTCTCTCTCTTTCACTTAAGACGACAAAGGAACCAGCCCTTTGACTCCCTTTGGCGGAGTTCCTGATCTGAGAATTTAGTCAGCAATGTTGCTGGGAACCTGTGGAATTTACCTTGAACCAAGTCTAGCTTGTTACGTTTAGCTATTAGATAGCATTTTATCTTTATTTCTCTTGTAAGCATTTCTGACTTTAATTCCTTACACTTGTACTCACTTAAAATCTATATCTTTGTACTTAAATAAACTTGTTTTATTTTTTAATCAAAACTAATCCAGTATTGTGTTGAAACTGAACTGTTTGGGTAATTCCAGTTAAAGTAGCAAACTGTTTCATATTGACCTCTTACGGGGACAGTGGACCTCTAATATCTGAACAGCCCAGGAGTGGGCGGGAGAGTGCAGAACATACATTTTTGGGGGGAAATTCAGGACTGGGAGTGTGTTGGGGATCACCCTGCAGGTAGTAACCAAGGCTGGTGGAAGCCAGAAAGTGCCTGGAGTGGTGCTGCTGGTCAGAGTTCCCGGACCAGGACTACAGCTATACACAGACTCTCAAGGGTGTGACCTATATGCGGTTTGGCTGTTTGTGAGCGGTCCAGGGTGGGAGCTACAACAACAAAGTATTGTGAGGCATCCAAGGTTACAGGGCAGGTGGAGACCCAATACCCCCTCCCCACTGGTCTGGATTGCACCCCGGAATGTGAAACTAGAGTCGACACTGGTTTTCATTAAAGTACAACTTTAATTTTTAAAATATCTTGCAGTTCTGTTTCTATGAAGTGCTTTCCCTTCTTCCCCTCCCCCCCGCAAAACCTCAAATCCCATCACAATGAGATATCATATCCCTTTAAGGTGCATAATAACAACATAAAACGATCTTTAGAATTTCAAAGCTTAGTGCTGCAATATGGAATTCAGAGCTAAGTTGCTGGTGAAAATACATCAGATAGTTTTAAAAATTCTGAGAATATTTCCAGAGCCAGGAGACATATTAGGAAGGCTGTTTTCACACTTATGAATCATTCTTTTTATTCAGCATGTTCAGGAATCAAGAGAAAAAGTCCTATGAAAATGTAACAAAGTGCTAATAATACTAACTTCATGAAAAATGAACCAAAAAGAAAAAAAACCACCCTAAAAACAAAGGGGAAAAAAACCACAACAAAACTGAAATCCTGAAAAGCAGCTCTTTGAATGCAAGATAGGCTTAGTTAATTCCAAACCTTCAGTCATACAAAAAGCTTTTGCATATGAAAGGTCTTTGTAATATTTGCTAACGTCACTATAAGCCTCAGATGCATTGGCTTTGATTTTGTAAACAGGAAAAGAAGAAAGAATCCTAAGTGGTTTCTACAGATGTGTAGAGATGCTTAAATTATATCTCTATATCCACACCAGATGCTGAGGGATCTGCCACAATAATAATACATAAAATAATAATAATACCTAGCTTTTATAGAGCAATTCTAATGAGTAGATCTCAAAGCAGCTGGTTCGTTTCCTTTTACCTAGATGTAGCTTTTGCATGCAGCTTCACTCTACATTTTGTTGTTGTTGTTGTTGGGGGGGAGGGGAGGGGAAGGAGCACAGAGAGGGAGAATATGTGGACCACATCAAAATAACTAGTCTAAGGGCTTGTCTACATGGGGACATCCAGGAAATTTAATCCAAATTAACTAAAGATATGAATTAAAGTGGATTAGTAAAACCACATTAAACCCTGCTGTAAACACCCTCATTCAGAATTAAAGTGGCCTTAATTCAGCTTGTCTTAATTCACTCCCAAGTGAATTAAACTAAACCAAATTAAAGCCATTTCAATTCTGAATAAAAGCATCTACATAGCGATTTAATGTGGTTTAACAAATCCACTTCAAATTAACACCTTTAGTCAATTTGGATTAATTTTCCTGAATGTCCCCATGTAGACTAGCTTGTTAAGAAACAAGCTCTATGCTGCTTTTGAAAGGTATCTGTGTGAAGGTATTAATCTTTCCATGTATTTCTTAAACCACTTGTTTAAAAGAATAGTGGTTATTAAATACAACACTTGGCAGTTTAGGCCCCAGATTGGCATAGCCTTCATTTTGCGTGGGGCTTTCATTCTTCCAATTGCATTTTATTGCGTGCCTAACAGAAATATGAGGTGATTCCACTGAAGCCAGAAAGGGATTTCAGTTTTATATTCATTTACAGAGAATCTCTATCAGCCTGGAGTGAGAACCTGGAGTACAAGCTCCAGAATAAATGACAAAAATGCACATTCAGCTACAACATCTAAAGGAGCCAATCTTTTTTTCCGAAGTTGTAGCATAACTAATCTCCCATGCTCATTAAAACGTATGATGTTCTTATTCACACTTCATGACTTACACAAACACTATATTTGCTGCCTAATTGAGAAAAATGTAAGAGAACTGGAGGATGAAGTCTCATATTTAGACCTAGGCTGCCTCATTGCAGATGGGCCCTTGATATTATTTTGCATAATCATCTCAACCATAACATGATAGGCCTTACATTAGATTTAGCGGAAGAACTAGTTTACTGTGCCTTTATAGTCAACCACACAGACTGCCATTATCACTTAATTTTCGAGATACCATACCAGAAGGGAAAAAAAACCATATTAAGATGAGTTCATGAAACCCATTTCATTTTAAAGGTATTTTATCCATCTAACTAGGATAATTTTTCCTTCAGTTGCACTTAACAGAAATCTAATTTAGAAAACAAATGTAGCAACAAAATCTGTCATTCCAAATGATTTTACAATTTTGTTGTTGCTCTGGTTTATTATTGTGTAATGTTTTCTTAATTTTGTTTGGTGTTTGCCTTTTTTTTTTTTTTACGTTTCCAACAGTTGCTAGCAATGCATACATGATTTTTGGATGTAAAGAGCTGGATTTTTCAAACGCACATTTACAGTATAAAATACCTACCTAGACATATACAGTAATGATCACTTTATAATTCCAAAGCTCTTTAGCAATAAGTAATACTCAAAATGCCCCGTTAGTTGGTAGCCACATTTTAGAGATAGGGATACGGATTTAGCCAAAGCCACACAGATTATCATTGTGTGACCTTGGCCTCGCTCAATCATTTTGGTTAAAAGGTGCCTGCTTTCAATTTCTGCCCACCACAGGAATGACTCTAAATATTGAATTGAACATCCAGAATGCAGGGAAGAAGGGCAAATCTGGTGTTTCTGAATTCCTGCGCTATGGGTGCCTTTTGTACCAATTCCTGTTTTGTATATTCTCAATTTTGCCTTTTGCTCTCTGGTGTGAGGTGGGGGAATGGATTTCTTCAACACTATTATGAACACAAGTCAAATGAATAGGCCAGGATACTTCAGAAACTTCAGAAACTTTATAGAAAACAATCACATTCCCAATTGATATTGAGAATTTGTTTAGGGGTGGGGAAGGGAAAGTGTAATGTGTTACTAGTGTCATTATACTATGCCATAATATGGCCCAATATCAAAAATTACATTATCATGAAACGGAGAGTTATAAATTGTGCATTGGGTTTGACACTTGCAATCAATCAGGTCTATTTTACAAATACAGTATTAGCAAAGCAAACACTTCTGAAAAGCTGCAATTTCCCCCTTATTTCAAATCTACTGAGAAATAGTTGCAATGTCTTGGCCATTTCTAATTTTTTGCTAGATTGGAGCCATACTGTACCTATGACTTTTAATGGCATGATTTGAACTCATCAGCCAACTGCCTGAGAAAATGAAATGAGATTACCTTTTGGCAACTGCCCTCTCCATTTCCAAATGAAATGACCTTCAACCAGGGCAGTAGTGAGAATCAAAGCAATCTAATATTAAATGTGAACTCCATGGTTAGAGAGCAGTGGTTCACATTATAAGTGGAATGCATAAGTTCTTTGAGTCATCACCACGCTAGAAAAAAAATGTCGCTGTATTGAAAAAGAGCAGATTTCACACACATACACATAAAAAGACTTAACAATGTCACAGAGACAGGCTAATAGGCATGCCCTTTTCATTCAGATTCATGGAGATATGGCCTCCCTCATTCACTTTGCTGATGTAGATCATTTTATATAATGTTATCTTTTCACTTATGCCAGTTAAAACATGCAGGTATTGGGTTCTACTTGGAAGAAAGCGATCACCTTGTTTCACATTTTCTCTGCTGTACTATCAGTAAGTCCCTTCGTTTTCAGTTTAAACCAATTTTTACTGAAAAAATCCCGGGTTTTACAAAAAGCATTATTTGATTTTTTCCGATTTTCGCCCTACTTTTGTATCATTCAAATATATAAAAAATAATTTGTTTTATTAGGAAACTACAAAATATCGCATGATATATATATATATATATATTACAATAATACATTAGTCTGTGTGTATATACAAAGCTCCTGTTGAAATAAGGCAATGTATTAATCTAGAAGATACACACAATAAACAAACAGGCATGCATGCAAGCTGTAAAGTGCATGCACATCTGAATGTACAGATGAATCTCATGCCCACCACATACAAATTTCAACCTGTTAGGCGATAATGGTTTAAAGATCTGACATACTAAAATGAGAAGAAAACAAAAATCTGTATCAGAATCCAAGGAAATAGTCAAAAGTTTACAAAAAACAAAAACAGGAGAAAAGGATAAAGTTGAATATATGCCCTGCAAATGGTGTGGCTCAATTATTAAAAGTAAATATTTATAGGTTAATAGTACTAAGTCTACAACAAGTAAACTGTTTATTTGAATGAAAAGCTTTATTTGGGGATTAGAGATATATTATTTTCTTAAACTCAGAGTTGGCATTGTGTTTGAGTTCTGTTTTAGTTCTGCAGCAAACCACATTGAATTCCATTCATCAAAGCATTAATCTACTGACTACTTTTTTCTCCTGTCCTTCTGTCCACTAAAATAAACCCCAATATTTACCCAGAGAAATTACGTTTTTTCCACCAATTTTCACCTGTTTTTGTTGTAGTAATAAACACAGATAAATTCCCAAGGAAAATTAAATAAAATAAAAACCAAAAATGAAGGGTCCTAACTATCACCTACACTGATGAGTGTTGTGAATTTTGAACCTGGTACGAAGGTCACTTATAGTTTTCCGTATGATATACCACATTATAAAAACAATAGATTCGGTTTGTAGGACATATTTCTTTCTACCTCTTCTGTGTTTTAATTTCCGGGGGAAGTTCACAGTTATAAAGGCTTCCATATTTGGAGAATGCTCCTTCCTTTGGACTTAGGATTTCTATCAATCCACCCTGCTTTCACTGTGTCAGTGCGATGGGGGCCAAGGTGCTGTTGCCCCAGGCTATCTGGGGAGGACTGCAAGAAACCCACACTCCTGCCAGCCAATCAAGACATCCAACTGGTCTCTCTCTGGGTCGGGACATAAGAAATTCCTGGATTAAGTGGTGGGGGTAGACAGACCCTTCCATTCTTAAGGGAAATGGGGAATTTTGCCTCCCCTTTTGTCCTAATGTGGATTATCACACCCTCATGTGCTGCAGCCAAGGTATTGGTTGTTCAGGTTGGTTGTGTGAGCTTTATGAAGTTCTTGCATTACTTACTACATGTTTAGCTAACATGTTACAGTTTTCCTTCTGAGACTGCCAGTTATTGGACTGTGACTGCTTTAGCCCTGTTTTTATGAGGACGGAGTGTTTGATGTGTTCAGCTTAAGCCAGTTGGCCAGACCTTGGGAGGTCAAATGGACAATTTGGTCTAAAAACTGGTTGAGGGGCTAGAGCTCTCCTGACTATCACCTGGAACAATGAAGAGCCTGTGATTGAGGAATCAGCTGTGGTCATCCTTTGCTGCAAGAACTATTCTCTCTTTTCCTGGGTTGAATGATTATTGTTGTATATTCAGTAAACCCTGTGTGTCATTCCTAAAAACTCACCTCTGCCCTCTATAGGAAATTTAGTTGATATGTATAAAAACATCGCTTCCATTTTCCCCCTTTCCTGATTTATATCTGTCTTGTTGCCCTTTGACCATGAGCTTCTTGGGAATGAGACTGGACCTTTTCTGCTTGTCTGAATGCACCTAACAGATCATAGACATTACTCCAAATAACTAATAATAATGGCTTAAATTAAAGTTTGAGCACGATTCTTACAGCAGTCTCAGCAACTAATGCTTGACTACCAGTTAGTGAAATTGTAGAAATAGTAAGGAAGGGCCCTGTTATATTTCTGGTTGTTACCTAGTAATTACCTATCAGTGCAAATAAAGTGTAGTTTACAAAAGCAATGATCAAATTAGCACTGAAAAGTAAAATGGCAAATCATGCAAACTCTGAAGCTGTCATTGAACTTGTCATAATGGGAAAGGAAGTATGGATGATATAAAAAATGGTAAAAAACATGGTGGTTGCTAAAAGTTGGCTTTGTTTTTAAACCAGTTCAGATTCTCTTGTTTTTCTTATTTGTAGGATCATTCTCTTTCTCCTCTGTCTTTGTTGTTCCTATTCAATACAGTTATTTAAACTTACCTAATGCAGACGACACAAGAGCTTGGTAAATAAAGAGAGACATAGTCCAAGGGGCACTGTGAAGCCATGCCACTAGAGCTGGATGAATATTTGATTTTTTGATTTGGTGGCAGTTCCATAGAAAAAATAACTGGTAGAGGTCAAACCAAATCTGAAATGGGGATTTGAATGTGGGTCTCCTACATGCAGGGCTAAAGGTAATGGGGGAGGGGGAGGGGTTTGGGAAGCAGCAGCAGCTCCTCCTCTGGCTGTTTTGTGAAACACTGAAAAATGATGTGTGAAATTTGCCAATAATTTTGGGTAGACTGAAAAGGCCTTTTTTGTTAAAAAACAAAACAAAACAACTATTTATTCCAAAAAAAAAAAATTTGTCCAGCTCTATGTGCCACCTCAGAGCCTTAGGCTGAGTGTTGCATTTGCTGCACCCCTGGGAGTGGAGCTTGTTCTGCTCCATTGACCACTGTTAACCATAGACAAGCCCCTTTGGGGAAATCAAGGGAGGAATCTGGACTGCAATTTTCCCTGGCCCTTACATAAGCGGTAGGAAAAAGTGGTGAGGGAGGCAGGAAGCTTCCTGACCTTCCCCCGCATCCTGCCATCCCCCTGCATCCCCCAACTGTGTGACTATCTATTCCCCAGGAGTATCAGAAACTCAATGGAATGCAGTTTTGCTGGGATTCCTGGGCAACCCGGACCATCATATAAAAAATCACTTTAAAAATAATCAGAGCACACAACATTAAACTATGTTTAGGCAGCACTGACTTCTTTAAAAGCTACAGCATATCAAGAAGCTACAGCATTAGAGGAATGTAGAAACTGGGAAAACTGGTAGCAAACACCAAATCATGCCTATAAATAGCTGCGAGTAGACTTACAGGCACAGATTCATTGAGGTTCTGAATGCAATTGGTCCAATTTTACACCACTAAAATGGAGAGAAGAATACAGCTACTTGTCTCTACATCATAAAGCAGTCTTGGCAATTACACCTTCGACTTGGCATCTAATCTAATGCCATGCTGATTATAAACTGAAAATGAGCATGTTTTTCAAAGTTGTCCTGGCTTTCTTAATGCAGGTCACTGTCTCGTGGTCAATAAATGAATTGTTGGCTAACACACTAGATCCATGAGCTCTGTGGCATTTGGAACAGTGTTTACCAAGGTGACTCCGGAAGCTGAGAAGCAATCAAACATGAATACACAGTCAGAAGGCATCGTAATGTCACAGAATGTGATAATTTCTTTCTCTATAGGTCTGGAGTGACTGCACCTGGAATACAGTGTTCAGTTTGAAGCACCTCATTACCAAAAATATAGTGACATGTGTGAGGATGTTCAGAGTGAACAACAAAAATAAGCCAGGAGCTGGAGGAAATGACTTGTACAGAAAGATTAAAAGAGCTAAATCCATATAGCTTGGTTAAGAGATGACTAAAAGGTTATGGGGTCATGATAACAGTCTATACATATCTGAAGAGTGCCAAGAAGGCCCAAGAGTTATTTAGGAGATGGGACATAATTTGGAGAATGGGATGAAGTTCAGCAGGGGCAAATTTTGGATGAATATTTCAAAAACATTTCTTGACAGTGAGAACTAGTACAGGAGGTCGTGGAAAAATCTCTCAATGGAAATGGTGGAAGTCACATCTTCTAAGATGATGGTACAATGTGCAGACTTTCCGTGCAGGCATACGAGCTGGTGGTACAATGCCTCCTAGAGCTCCCCCTGGGGTGTGGCCGCCCTGTATCTGTCTCACTATAAGCCATTTTGTAAACTACATGGTATGAATCAACATTTGTAGATAAAAATAATACCATGCATTTTTAGGGGCATCAAGGATGAATTTTTCATTACTTTTCATATAGCGACAGAGAACAATACATGTAACTAGAGATCACAAATCAACGACACAGAGTTTTGGACAGGGACTCTGTCAGAATTAATTGAAAGATGTTGGTATTTCTCACTGTCCTTGACAAGCATAATCAAGTCATCCACTTGGTCATCCTAAAGAAACTCATATGCCCCAGTGCCTCATTATTGACATTAGAAGGTGCAGTCAAGAGTATATTGCATGTGGCATCTACACAGAATCTGTGCCGTGCTGCGCAGGCAACCAGGGTGTTAGTTCCCATCCTTTTCAGGGAAACTGGTACCGCAGTTACCTTTATAATTGTAACAAATTATAATCACGACAGCATTTCAGATACATTACTGTGATATTCCATATTCACAGTATGCGATTGCCCCACACACCAGCAGAGATTCAAATTTAGCTGCAAATTGTAATGATCACAATTTAATGGTAACCCTTGTAGTAGCATTAGAATTTGTTGCAACATATTAGTCAAATTCCTATGCGTCAGCAAGGATTTTCTTTTAGCAGCTGTTATTTCACACTGCCAGTCCTGCATTAGTCCAGGACCTGACCATAGTTTTCTTTGTGTTGCACTTTGAACTGTTGAATCAGTACACTGAACACATCAAAACTGTAGCTCACTAGCTAACAAGAATTTGACTTACGTTACATAGAATCTATATAAATATAGCGGCTTTTGGAAGCAGCGAAGAATAAAGTCTAATGATGGATCCCAAAAAAAGATCTACAAGTATCTTCAGAGTGTGATAGTTTCAATTCTCCTCTGCCATTTTTCTAAAACCAAGTGTTCACCAACCAAGACTATGCTGACAACACTGTCTTTCTTGTGGAGAAGTCAGAGAATTTCAGCTCTGCCATCCGAAGTCTCCAAGACATTGACCACACTATGGGGCTGAATGTCTCATGACAGAAAAAAAGGTCTAGAACCTTAGAGCTGGGCCCCCAAAACCCCTGATAGAGGTGGAGTTGAGTATTGTGGAGAGCATTGAAAAATTCGTCTACCTGCAAGCAGAGTTCGAATAGTCGCAGTAAATTGGACATTCTTTGATGAATAAGCTGTGCCACCTTCTGCATGAAGTCCACATCTTGCGTATGGATACAAACATGGCAAAATTCAGGATCTATCTAACCTGTGTACTACCTGTGTTGCTATATGGGTCAGAAACCTGGACCCTCTTACAGGCAGACTTGAAGCAGCTGGAAGCATTCTATATGCTCTATCAGTGCCAAATCCTGAGCATAAATCCTGGTTTGACTATGCAAAATGTCATATTCTTGCAGAGATCTGGCTTATCTTCAGTTGTTCATTATGTAAGAAAGCAGCATTGCATGCTCTTTGGCCGTGTAGCCCGGATGGATAAAAACACCCCAGCAGATTGTGCCGTCTAACTCTCATCGACTCGTGAAGGGGTGTACACCCTGAGCCTGCCTGGGTCTACCTGCACGGGCTACCCCAGAGATTTGTGCACTTGGAGGACTGAGTTAGATCTGGGAATTTCATTACACAATGCCTGGTGAAACACCATCAGCTGTGCAATGGTGCTCTGTAGACTATGCATGTTTGATGATGTTGATAATGTTTTTCTAAAACTAGTAGAGAAGCCCCTGAACAGAACAAGGATTTTGTAAAACTTAAAGGTAGTGCTGCTTTACAACAAACAAATGATAACAAGAAAAGTAACTGTTTGATATTATTAGGAGGAAACATCGTGATATGGGCCGTTGTCCTAAAATTTTCAGTTGAACAAGAATAGGACGAAGAATGAGAGATGTGTGAAGAAAGATTATTTTTTAAAAAAAGAAAGGAACCAAAGAAAGAATTTTCCATTCTTTGGTGCTTGTGCAAAGGACTGAATTTGTTATGCCCATACAAAGCACACGGGATCTTTTTCAGGGAAAAAGGCAATACGCAGCATTTATTGAAAACATAACAGTTAGCATGTGCATTCAATTACACAACACACACACACACACAAGTCCTGCAGATGGTCTTTATAGTTACCAGTCTGTCGTAGCTCGAGTCAATCTAATGGCCAGTTAGATTGAGCACGAGTGAGGAGCTGGGCTCTGTCGGTCGCAATCTGATGCTCCGAGGCTTTGCAGGACTGAACCCAGAGTTTCTTGGCAAAACACCCCATCTTTATAGTTGTAAATTCCCACTTGAGTCCATGCATTTTGCAATGTCATCCTGTAATCATTAGTACTTAAGTGGTGTTAATCTTGGGTTTTTCTGCTGTTATCATTTGATGGTTATTGTCAGGCTTCCCATTGTTATCTCCTATTTGTTGTCTCACCTTCGGGGGTGCCTGCTCACCTCTGAGGTCCTCAATGCTGCTAACATGTTTAGCATCGGATACAATGGATGTTTTCTGATTGTCTCCCGGTGTTTCCAAGTCTCTCACTTTTTCTTGACCATCTGGACATTTGTGACGGCTTCCACACTCATCCTTAACCATACACACATCCTTTACTCACTCCAAACAATTTTACAGAGACTTTCAGACAGGATAACATTTTGGAAAGGATAATATGGTTACTAAAGGGATTGCAAAAGAACCTTACACAATTTAGTTTGCAATGCATACGAGAAGCAAGACCTTATAGCAAATACTGTAATGAAATCTTATCCTAAAACAAAAGGTGACCATAATCAGCCATAAGGACTATTCCGGTCTATTCCTGCCTTGAAATCAGAAAGGGTGGCTGGCAGGATGAAATCAAATCATACATTAATACATACTATATTATTATAACCCTCAATCATTATAACCTCTAATATAAATATAAAATCCTACTCCTACAAGTTGACCACACCAAATAGACTGGCCCAGAATTAGTAAAGACAAAATTCCTTAACCTCTCATGGCCCCGCCACGTATATCACTCAATGCTTTTCAGGGACATGCACTCCAGGAGTAAGGAGTTAGTTTGGCCTCTGTACACAGTCACAATTTTTGCGTCTCTTTAGTAAGATAGTCAGCAGCAGTGCCAGTTTGTGCCACTCGCACCAATGGTTCTGACACGATTCACTAGAAGCTGAATGGAGATGATCATGGAAACTCATTTGACACAGGCACCTGAAGAGCTATCAGATGATAAGGACTTTTGGTCACTACCAAGCTGGGCTTAATTAAACCCAGGGACTTGGACCCCAGTCAGGCAAACATTTACACACATACTTAACTTTGAGCTTTCTAATCAATGGGGCTAGTCATGTGTGTAAATTTAAGTTTGTTGTTTGCAGGATCAAGACCTTGAAGGTAAAAAGCTTCATATTCTATCACTATACTCCCTTAGAAAACTAACTCCTAGTATCTTTTATTTTCTTTTAATGTAATTACACACATTTTTCTTCAGCATGAAGGAACATCTCTCTGTTTATTCCCAGCTCCAGCTAAAATCCCCAATGCAATGGTAGATAAAGGAAGTTTGCAAATTAAAATGTGACTTGTATAAGCACATAATAAAACAGTTGGCAAAATATAACAAAAATATATCTACTGATGGAAGGTAGAATTTGAAGTCCCTTTCATAAAACTATCATTTAATTTCTCTACGTGGGGGAAGCCCCTAAGAGACTAAACTGCATTCAGAGAAGAGAATAAACTATTATTAACTGCCTTTACTTAAATAAAGAGAAGCCTACAATGGCTATGTCTATTTTTTCTACACATAAGTGCTGCCATGATTCACTTTCAGACCCCATTCCACCCCCCTATAAATGTGTTTTGATGTGACTGTAAGATTGTTGATCTATCAGTCTGTAAATTGTATGTGTTCTTCATTTTTACAGTTCAGTCACTTAAAATCTTTCTGCTGATGAACCTTGCTGAGAACAAGTCTCAGTTATCGTTTCACAAGAGGCCTGCCATAACTGTTCTGAAAGAGGCGCACATGGGAGTTTTCTTTTCTGTTCCTTTTAATTTTCAGTAATTGTAAAAATGTTTGCTGATTAAGTCATTCCTTTGATGAATCTAGCACTAAGAAAACAATAACTTTTTTGAGGTTGCTTCAGCTAAACTTTGACCTGGCCCTGATTTGTTGATTCAAAAAGTCAACACACGGCACCCAAATTCCAGCATTCTTTGGTTTTCACTCTAAAAATCACAACTAGTGATGATTCACTTTGTCACATTTCACAGTATGAAACATCATTACATGACAACAGACTTCAAAGAGACAAAAAATATATTGTTATAAAATGTATTGTTAGATCCACTCTTGACACTTTATATTCAGCTGAAAAATAAGGAATTGCTACTTAAATTAGAATAAACAACTCTTCATTTGCCCACAATGCACTTTGAAATCCTAGATTATGTGGCTTCCTGGGCTGTCTGGGTCATTCAAAGTTGTTCCTGTGGCATCAGAAATAAATTATTTATTTCTTATATTAAAGCACAGATTTCCCTAAGCTACCTATCATGATAAATCAGCAAACATTTCAATACTTTTGAAGGGGAGACTGAAATATGAAATTATTGGAATATATTACAGATACTGTAATTTAAATTCAGAAAAATTGCTAACAGAACCTATCTAGCAGAGGATAGTTATTGTGCTGTGTTATATCTGAGTGCTGGCCTGGCCCCATAGCCCGGTGATGGTGCAATGTGCTGCCAGCTAGGGCTCCAAATTGAATCAGCACGGCTTAAACCAGCAAGAACTGGGAGCTCTGCAGAGACAGCATGCTCAACCCCACTGGAAGGCAGAGAATAAATGTCGAATGCTGCACTCTACTCCACTGAAAGATTACATGAGTTGGGCTAACTCAGGAAGAGTTAGCTCAAGCATAGACAACGCTGTGGTGACACAGCTGGACACAGCTAATGGCACATCCTGTAGAAGTCAAAGCACTCACCAGGCGTTCATGAATGATTCTCATCAGTGCTAGCCTTCTGTAAGCCTGGAGGATCCTCTACTCATCACTACTTACTGGGGACAGGTTCAGAAGGGGACATGCATAGCAGGATTGCATCATGGAGGCCCATATTGGCAGACTTATATAAGCTATGCATGGTAGGCATAGAGCCTGTCTCACAGAAAGGAAATATACAGAGAGTATAACATATTTTGGGTGAAGAAAATGTCTTCCCCAGTCCATAACCATTATCTTAGTAGGGAGGAGATATGATTCACATACACAGGTGAAGATTCAGCAGAAACCCCCATTGAAACTTTGCAAGATGTGTTCCTTGCTTTATGAGCCATAGGATGCCACTGAAGAAAAAGTAATAATTAATTAGCACTTACATAGCACTTTACTATAGGCTACCCAAACAACAGATCAATTGTTAAAGTGACCGGTTGCAGAGAAAGGCATCAACACCCACAACCGTTCTCAGAACTTGAGGTGTTGAAGCCAAGAATCTATTTCCTCCTCACAGAGAAACAAGTGTTTCAAAGGTATTGCTTTGACCAAAAACTATTCTGTAACTCCCTGGGAATTGCAAATGGACTCAGAGAGACATACTCATCATAGTCACATGTTGCCTAGTAACAACAGCTTTTGGATTCTTGGCAACATGTCCATCTACTCTACCATCAGAGAGCACAGGTGTTATCCTGTGTCACCTCCAACTGTTTTTTGATGATTTTCTCAGTACTAATCACTATAATTTTCCCAGAAAAAAGAGTACATCCCACAACAGATCAGAGATTTCTATGTCATGGTTCACTTTCCATCAGGCCTGCATTGTTATAGACTTTACAAACATCTCTTGCAGATACTCCTCCACCATGGAGACCACATAGGGAGAAATCCCCATTAGTGAGGCCCCCAAATGAAGATGGAAGAGCTTTTCATTTTATGAATATGTGAGTTGGAAGATTTCAGATATCTTCACACTCAATTTGGGATGTTTATTATCTAAAAGCATGTTGTGACTTTTACATTCTTGGGTAACTATCTCTAGGGAAGTTTTAGGAAACTTGTCAGATTAGAAGAGGTGGGATGTTATGCAAGTATAATTTTCATAGTCACATATAGCAGAATTGAGGCATACAGCCAAATGTGTGGCCATGACCATAGTTATGTATTATTTTCTCATCTTTCACATGACAGCATTTACCCTTTGAAGAACTGGCTAAAGATTTCGGTTGAAGGGCCTCAAAATCCCTTTGGGAAAAATTATAATATCCTGAGGTGTCCAACCATGTGTTTTCAGCCTCATTTTCCCCTTCAGCACTTGCATACATGGAGGCTGAGAAGCAAATAGTGCATTAGTGTTGGAGATCCTTTCCTAGCCAATATAAAGATACCACATGCCAAGGTAGTCACTAGTTAGGGTGCCTAAACTACACATTTCTAAATATTGTAATTGTTTGCTTAAATGCCGAACCCTATTCTGGATCCAACCGTATTGCCTGTCAGATGCCATACTGCACCCACATTAGCATAGTATCATCTCCGCTTGCGATTTCAAAATGTGGTGTGTATTTCTGTACTGGTAGCTTTGTAACCTTGATTTGAGGTACAAAGGTATCATTACTCCAAGCAACTGGTTGGCAGCACTTTAAAGATCTAGTCCCAACAATTTAGCATGTATGCTTTTCCAGCCAGGTTAAATCGTTTGTTCCATTTCAATCACAGCAAATTGTAGATTTGTTTCTTATACACTTTTACTACAAGAGACAGAGAATAACAGTATTGCACCAAATAAATAAGCAAACTTTTCATTTAAACTCTATTATTCATTGTGAGCTCAACTGATGCAGCCTCATTTGCAATGGTGAGCATTTACTCAGATGAATTGACCCATGGCTTTCAATAGGGATTCTTATCAATATAAGTGCTCACCAGTGCTCTTAGCATTTCCAGAATCAGGCCCTGATTTAACAGAGTCTCCTGTTTCTGTATTTCCTTCAGTAAACAGTATTTAACAATGTATCTATAGCTTAGCTTCTAACTTTATTTCTGCCTTGTATTTTCAGCTCAGACAAATTGTGCTTAGAACTAGATGAAAATATGTGACCATAAATTACTTACGGTTCACATTTTTAGCATCCTCACCAGAGCCAATATATCCGATCCTAAGAGAGGTAGCTTAGTTCTGTGACATTGTCACAATGATGCCACATACCTCTGCTTTTCTATTCTTTATTTCCTGTTTTTGCTATGACAATAGAAGCAGTGGAAAGGTAGGAAAAGAAAAAGAATATTAATGAATAAATGCAAACAAATAAAACCATATGAAAGCAAAATTAAAATATAAAGGAATATATTTATCAATAAATGAATGGAGGAGCTGACTTTGAAAAATGAACCCATAATCTACCAAAGAGATTATATTACTTTTGCTGTTTGGAAAAATATCATGGTTTATAATTACTGACTATTTGTCTTGTCATATATTTGCAGGTAATAATTTATTAGACAGTTTTTCCTAGAAACTAGCTGGGTTGGCTTAGGAAATTAGCCTGAGCGTTTTGCCACTTCCCACAACTTTCTTTTCATAATTATTATTTTTTTCTACCCATTTATAATGAAAGAATTCCCCCAATTTTGACTGAAACTTGAAAATGAGCATGAAAGAGAATGTGTAGTCTTTTGTTTTTCGTCTGTTCATATCCCACTGTTGAAGCTAATCCAGTGGATAGATCAAAATTCAGCATCCCTAGATTGTATTCCTGACTCTGTCACTGACACATTTTGTAAACTTGGACAATGAATGTAATCACAATGGCTCTCTCTTGCAGTTTCAATTAGTGGAAGAATTAAGTGGATTTTATTTTGTGTTTTGGGTTCCAATGAACATGAAATAGTCAAAGCGAAACTCAGCTGGAACAGCCAAGTTTTAGATGAACCCTATCTGAGGCCAAGATGGAACCCCTTTTACAAACAGACCAGTCTGAAGTAGTAGGCATAGACTTCAGTCCCACCTCTCACCTCCAATGCTGTTGTGGGGAAATCTCCGCACCCATCTTTGGTCTTTGGGAGGGAGAACACAGCCAGTTTTTCATGTCTGCATGCAATCTACAGAAAGAATCTTCACAGGCGTTCCAGACAGAGCTGGTAAATTTTTTCCAAATTTTGAACTTTCAGTGACAACTGAAAACTTAAGTTCCAAGTTTCTCCTGACTTCAGGCATTGGTTTGAAAGTTTCATGCATCTACATGCATGAATTACAATAATGAACTAATGGTTGTAATACATTCTGATCTCCTCTGGTCAATGTTACTAAAGCAGTGCAAAGTTCTTATTACATGTCATGCAATAAAAGCTCAAAGCCTGTGGGGACTTGATTAATTGATAGAGATATTTAAAAAATGGGCATTCTTCTTTTCCTTAGACAATTATAGGGGGATTATGACAAAGGGTTGGAAGGCTATGAGGTCAAAAAATATGAATGGTTAGGGATGGGCATCCTCGTGGCATTGTTCTGCAGATGGAATGGACATTGATTAAAGTAACTGGAAAACATTAGTGAGTCTTCTCTTTTTCCTTCCTTTTCATACACACACTTTTCTACCACACATTTTAAAATTGGAAGTTTTATTAAGTTCCCATTATAAATACCCAGCTTGTGCTTTTGTGATTACCAGATAGTTTGATTTACCCAATAAGTAATAAGTGGGAGATAGGAAGCCAAGCAGTGATCTGATTTTCAGAGATGCTCGGTCTGCATTGATTTCAGTGGGAGCTGTGGGCACCCAGCAGCACCTCTGAAACTCAAACCATTAGTTTTAAGCCCTGATCAATTTCTTTTTTGGCCTCATATTGATCTAGAATCATTTTTCTCCAGGGAAGAGTCTGAGGTGATCAGTAACCAGCTCTGAAGGATTTGAACGCTCAGTTTACTCATGCTTACTATTTCATATGACCAGTTCAATCAGTTGTGAAGTCAGAACATTCATTCTTCCTAGATAAGTGGGGGGAAAAATCTGCCCTCTTAAATGCTCTTTAAAAATGTAATATCTCTGCAGCTTGATCTTTAGTCTTTGTATCCCACCTGGCTTCCTATTGATACCTTACTCAGTAAAAATATGCTACAATGCTGCTTCTTTTTTGTATTTTTGATTTAAATAGACATCTATCAAAATTAATGTGTGCATTACCTGTGTGCATATTCTAGATAGATTATTCATTATTATTATGAATACAGACATCATTTGGGCTATTACATATTAAACATCAGGGATAAGAGACTGAGTTTTTGATTTTGTCACTGTAAAAAAAGGAAGAGTTTTTAAATTATTGTTCCATATGTTTTCACTTCCAATAAAACATGCTGCTGTATGTTAAATAATGGCAACTTTGTCTATCCAGTACTGAGATGTTTCATTCTCCGGTCTTTATGTCCTGAAAATTGTGTGTGTTTGCTTCAACTTTTAAATTTCACCACATTACCCTTGTCTAAGACTTAGGAATGACAAAAATCCATCTGAGCACCAAGGCACAAAGTCTGAAGTCCTAGCTCAGGCAAAACTTCAACTGACTTCTTTGAAAGTTTTGCTTGAGTAAGGACTTCACAATTTAGGTATATGAATAAACTTATCAAACATCTGTTGAAGGGAATAAAAGATATGAGAAAAAAATGCATTTGAAAAAAAGAAAGAAAAAGACATTTGGGTTAACTTTGAACCTGGGAATATTGCACAATGAAGCTAGGTGCATAACCAGTTTGACCTACATCATTCTTTCATTTTTCTTTATCCTCCAGCATCCTCAGGTACATAGGGGTCCACCAGTTTCTTCCTTTTATTGCAGACTTGTGCTGGTGTGTTCAGGTTTTTGAGCATTGTGCTGATGGATTTGGCTTCTCTATTGTTCTGTGTAATGTTTCTCTAGGTCCCCCTACAGCTAAATTCTCATGTGACTGCAAAGAGTGTGAAGAATTCAGTAGAAATCTGAGGACTATTGGGCCTACAAAACGTAGCCCTTCTGAAAGCTCAAATGTTAAAAAGTATGTGAAAATTTCATAAAATGTTACAATAACCATGAAAAATAGGTCAAGTTGTTTACAATGGTGAATGTTGTAACAAATGTAAGAGAACAGACAGAGAAGAGAACAGAAGAGAACCAAAAAGTCCATGTTGATATAATCCAAGGACTGTTGAAATTATGCTAGGTAAAAACAGAAACTGTGGAACCAGAAGTTAATGGACCAATATGAATGCTATGGAGATTAGGTCTAATTGGTGGACAAAATAATGAGGGGGATGAACTATGCTGCCCACTTTCTCCCTTTTGGGGTTTATCAAAAAGAGACTTTGGAAACACTTTATCAGTTCAGCATTCCCTCTCATCTCCTGGCCCACCTTACATCCTAACTTGCCTCATCTCAACTCATCTTCCCCCAGCTCATCCCTTGAACTGCCAGAACTGCAACTCATCTCAACTTATCTAAAGAGAGGAAGGCCAGTTGACCTGGCTCTTGTATAAGGAACTTCATTTTCACCTGTGAGTGCTGAAAGTCATCACATTATCATGACATCCAGTCCTCAGCCCATCACTGGGGTATCTAATTAGCAGCGCAGCAAAAGCACAGAGGATCCTGTATTGTATTCCCTTTCCTCGTGTTATTTTCTGCCCCTCTGTTTCTTTCCTTCTATCCTATCTCACTCTCATCTTTTCATTGAATCCTGAAGTCAAGTATACTGAAATCATTCACACCTGCCTTGTCTAAGGAGAAAGGATCTAACCAGATGATGGCCCTGACCAGATTGTAACTAAACAGGATCCAAGCAACACGTGGTGTGGTTGATTTGGCATGAAGCATCCACTCATAACTAACCAAGACATCAATGAAAGCCATATTCAACCCAGCTATTCTATCCTGTCTCTCCTCCACCTTGTGTAAAACCAAGGGCTCTGTTTCAAAATAACTCTGAACCTATCTATCCCTGTTAATGTTTGACAGTGAGAAAAATTAATAAACCCCTTTAACTCTTTGGGCCTTTGAGATTAATGCCTATACAATTGTCCCTTATCCCTGCAGATCCTCTGTGGAGCTAGGGAACAGCGGAACCCAGAAGCTATAAAGGTAGGAAAAGCCCCACCCAAGGATCCTAGAGATGGGGCCACCCGGAAGGAGGATCAGGGAGACAGGATGATATCTTGTGACTTGAAGGAGGAAATGGGCAGGGGAATGCTTGGGCTTTGTAGAATCTAAAATTCCAAGTAAAGCTGCAGAGTTTGGTTCATTATCACCCTGTAAACAGACACTGCAAACTCCGGGCCAGGTAACTTGGTAACTTATCTGAACTGAAACAGGAAATGTGGAGGGGAAAATGGGCTCTTGTCAGAAAGGGAAAAATACAGTGCACGTTTTTTCTCTCCATCTTGGAAAAGGGAACCCCAGAAGATGACCCCCCAAACCCAGTTTATCATTGATATCAGTATAAAGTCCGTACTTCATTAACCAATACTCCCAAACTTCTCCTTCCTATCAGAGTTTGCCCTGTTGTTTATAGTTTCCTGTGCCTCAGCCTTCCAATTGTTAACCTGTTGCACTTGAGTCAGTTAGTATCCATCAACTGGAGATTGCTCACTGGTGCAAGTCAGATGCAACTAGTTGCCTCTTGTGCTTTCTTATTTTCTAAGGAAGCTATAGAGAGCTAGAGAATGCAGCGGTGGTTAATAAAAAAGGAGAGAGACCAAAAAAAGTCCAGCCTTTCACACTTCAATCATATCCCATTCACACACACAAAACAGGAAACCCCAGAACAGTAGAGAGACCTGTATCCTTAAGGGGAAAACAAACAAACGGAAATCCTAAACAGAATCTTAAAGAGCCAAACTACCCTGCCACACTATTTATCCATCCTTGAGATAATGATTCTATACTGAAAGATGCCTTTGAAGTACAATAGAGAGAGATATGAGATCCCCCAGGAAGGATGTAGAAATAAAAACTCATAAAAATAGAGTTAAGTCAGACCATAATTCTTTTAATTTGATTTTAAAATATATTCACAAAACTTCAATTTTAAAATAGCTGGGTTTTCTTTTAGTTTGAAAAGCAGTTTGAGTTCATTAGTTCATCATAAAAGCAGAGAATTGATAAAACCAGGCATTGTGTTGGCAGGTGTCTTGGACATTTTCAAAACACATCTCTACTAGTGCATGACCTTCAATCCATCCTTGATGTTCCAACCCTGTGAAACTCTTGAGATGTGGATCCCAATAGTGCTGCATTGTGTGGTAGTTTTCCAGTCGTATAAATTGCCAAGAGGGACCAAAACCAGACCTGCAAACTGATTTCTGTTGTGATCTAATTTAAATTCATATGCCAGGGATGTGGAGAGGCAAGGCAAGCACTGGTTAATCCCACTCACTGAGAGCTGAGACTGGCTTCACTTGAACGAAGATGGTGTACACTAGCTAAGGCTCTGACCCTCTAATTTTTGCTAAGCAGAGTAGAAAAGTGTTCACTCTGTATTAGAGTCTCAGATCCAAAATAGTCCCTTTGTGCACTTCTGGTGGTGCAAAAGGGCCTATATATTTGCTCTAATTAGGCAGCTGAAAATTCCTCCACTGTTGGGTAAATCCCAAAGTGGCGTAAAGCTGGTGTACATCTGTGTTGCCTGGAGCTCCTGGCATAGGCAGAGTGTAAGGGATATACTTGGAGTGCAGGTACATTACCAGTCCCTGGATAACCTAATGAGTTAATACTCTTTCTAATGCTATAAGTTACAGCAGCCCTGAGGCTGCTCCAAATTATTCTCAGGGCTGAAACAGCCCTGGGGATGTTGGAGAACTAAGAAGGTGAGAGTACAGCCATTTTTGTTCCTCCCTCAGCTCCAGCACAATTTAGTGAGACCTAAGGGTTAACCCACATGTTTATGTAACTCACGGGCTTTAGGCAGATATCCAGGTTTTATTTATTTTATTTTATTATCTATGATGCAATGTCTAATTTTTGCTTGACTTTTTTCCATCCTTAAAAAAAAAAAACTTGTTAGCATTTCCCTGTAGAGAGAATCTTTTCATCCTACTTGCGTTAGAAGCGCATTTTCTGTTTCAAACACAGAGAAGTCCCCGTCTGTTCCAGTTTTCTTGGCACACTCACAGACACTCTTAAATGAAAAATAAATTAATATGATATACAATGAAACAATGTTTCCTTCTCTTTTCAGCAGTTAGTCCCAAAGCCCTAGAGTACAGCCTCCACACTGGGGCCATATGCTGCACCAGATTAGAGGAATACTACTTCTGATGTCTAAAAATGGAACTATTTTTATACTGTGAAGGTTTCTTTAAAAAAATATGCCTTTTCCCAGCATCAGTCCCTAGAGCAGATATGTTTTATCAGACCAGTATCAGCAAATTGATAAAGGAAGGCAGTGCTATTCCAGAAAGAGGCACACACACAGGCTTGCTTAGCAGTGCAGTGAAGTGCTTCAGTGGCTGATGATTGAAAACGGAAGCTTAATGGGGTGAAAGTGGACAAAGAATTAGAATAAATGCAGGTGGCTAAATAGGCTGTGTGGGGTGGAGAAGCAGATCCCAGCCAAGGAAACACAGTTTTGTGCAATAAATCAGAAAATAAGATTATAGCCAAGTAATCTTCATCAGTGGGGTGAATAAAGGCTCAACCTTGAGTTGTCAATGTGTGTAACAGAAAAAAAATAAACCTACTGCTAAATCTGACTCACTTCAAAAGGTGTTTTAGTCTTCCGATCTGTTCAGCAAGAGGGCTCTTTTTAATTAAACTGTTTACATGAAACGATATAATTCAAGTTAGCCATGTACTAAGCTTCTGTTATGTCTAACACATCTTCATTTGAACCAATATTTTAGCAGCATGAGAAAAAGAGACTTTGTAATATAATGACTTCATGCATGTATCGAGCTCTGTTCCATCTAGTGCAACAGCTGGAGAAAAAGCTGTCCTGGGTTTTTGCTCTCCACCTTTCCAACCCATGCAGACATATTCTTTACTTGTCGCCAGGGCAGCTCATTTCTGAATTGCGCTACGAGGGCATAATATGGCCCCATGAAGCAGCATGATATGGTGATGTTATGATTTAGTACTCTTCAAGCACCATAAATTGTTCAAAGCAACTCACAAACACAAATTAAATCATGGGGAGTTATTTGCCCTGTGCAGTGTCCAATGTGTGCCAATAGAACTGGCACAAAGTGACCACAAAGCAACCCAGAAAATTACCCCTGTATTGGGTGTAGAGCAGGCATAGCTAGTTCTGCTACCCCCTACCCCTGCAGAAGTCTCCCTAGCTGGGGTGTTCCTATGGCACCTTGGCTACCCCCCACTGCTGGAATAGTCTATAAGGGCCTTTGGAGCAGGGGTGCAAGTCTGGGCAGTCCCTGAGGCTGATTGAGTTTAAGCAGAGGGCTGAACCAATCCCCAGCAGCGCCAGTGATCAGGAAGATGCTGTGCCTCATCACACCACATGTAGCTGCACAAGGTTCAGCAGCAGCCGAAGGATGAATTCTTCTCATTGTTGTATGCAGTGTCAGTACCAGGATACTAGAGAAACAAGGTGGGTGAGGAAATATCTTTTATTGGACCAACTTCTGTTGGAGAGAGAGACAAGCTTTTGAGCTACACAGAGCTCTTCTTCAGGTCTGTCACAGTTGGGATACTCCGAGAACTGTCCCAGACCCGTAGAAGAGCTCTGTGTAGCTCAAAAGCTTGTCTCTTTCTCACCAACAGAAGTTGGTCCAATAAAAAATACTATCTTATCAACCTGTTCTTCTCATTGTCTCTGCCCTGAAGAGGGTACAGTCTAAATTTCATTGGGCACAACAAGTGAGGGTCAGAAACAATAACAAAAATGTGAGTGGAGAAGAAAAGGAGAGAAAGGGCAATGGTGACATTAGTAAGATCATGTGGTTACTTTCTAGGCACCTAAATAAACTGTCCTGATTTCAAAATAAACGGATGATGCTGGCTCCTCAGCACTTTCGAAAATCTGTTCATATATTTAGGAGCCTAAATAAGGATGAGAAGTCTAACTTTGGATCCCATTTTTGAAAATCTTGGCCTGATTCAATTTTGAAATCCTGTTCATTCAAGCCAAGCTGAAAATGAAATTGCCGCAAAATTACATAAGTACTAAATTCTGTTTTCACATACATACATTGCAACTCTCATTATCTGTAGATTCATAGCTTATAAAGGATATAGAAATTCCCTGAATTAATTCCTGTTTGCACTAGATGATTTTTTTTTTTTAAGAAAAAAAATCCAATCTTGATTTTAAAATGGTCAGTGATGGAGTGTAGTTTGTCTCTCTTCATCTTCCAGTCATTGGATTGCTTGTACCTTTGACATTTGTTATACTTTTGTATAGGCATTCTTTTTCATAACTGAGCTAATGCAGTCTATTCCTCAGATTCAGAACCCACTGTATACCTATCCTTTTGACAAATGGGTAGAAAGCCAGGGTGCTGTTGAGCATAAAATGCATTATTGCCTTGCAAAGATCCAGCACATATACATGAATGAGAATTAATAGTTACAAATTAGAAATTTAAAAGTAGGCTATAGACTGTGAAATTAATTAGCAGATTATCTGAAGAGAATTTTCACCCCTGCAAGAATATTTTACTGGGGAACACATTTCAAATGGAAACATTTCAAAAAATCTTAGTCATGCTCCTATAGAAATGATGCATGTTTAATCTGTTGGGTCATGTGCTTGAAAGCTTGCTGGCTCCTTAATAAAACCATCTGAACACCCACGTCCAGACACAACAGCCTGTGCTGGTGTGGGCCACAACTGCAATGACCACTGGGGCAGCTCCAGGAGGGATCATGCCAATACCCCTGCCCTTTTTGGTTATGTTACTCCACGCCTTCTCAGGCAGTCTCCCTAAACTCCCTGCTCACATAGGGAGGCGCAACCTACTTCCTGCTGCGTGTCCAGCTGTTCCCAAGGTTGGTGTGGAAAGGATGGGGCTTCTTGCTTGTGTCTTTCAAGGTGGATTAGGCACACAAGATTGCCTGGTGGGAGCAGACCCTGCACTGAAGGACTGAGACTGTTCCTGGTCATTGTGGCTGGGTAGGGATGATTGTTTGTGCCCACCCTCATCTCTTTGTGCTAGGGGCTAGGCACCGTCTGCCCACCTGTTTAATCACAGTTAACGTAACCTGCAGCATTGCCAACGTCAAGCATTCAAAAATCATGAATCAGGTCAAAAATCATGACAAAGGTTTAAAAACTGAGATTAAAAAATAAATCTGGGATTCTTTTCATGTGCCTTCTGGCTTTTGAGACTTCAGGGTGCACTTGGGTTCAGCTTTTCTTTGCAACCATGAGAGCTAGAAACTTATTTTTAACAGGAAATTTGAGCCTTTCCCCTCATTAATTAGTTGCAGGAGCTGGGCTTTAAGAAAAATAACAAATATTGGGAGACTTGCAATAAAATCACAGGAGCAGGCAACACTGAACTTGTGTCAATAAATCCAAGAGCAACGGGAGAAACAAACAAACCCAATGAGCAATATAGAAGCAGTCCAGCAATAACAACACTAGCTGGGAGTCTTGAGCTGAAGGATGCCAGAGATACTCTCTGATGCACGCTAAAGGGAAGTATATTCTGGTGTGGCAGGCTCTTGACAAAGAAAGCTGCTGCCTTCCTTCCTTTCCAGAGCACGCCTGGGGACTATCAGTCGTTTCAACCCCACTGATCTCAGTTGCTGCAGCTGTTCACAGGGTGACAAGAGGTCCCTCTGTTCTAAATCCTTAAAATGCTTCTACTAAGACTATGATCATACTCACAGGAAAAGAGTCTAATTTGCCTTTCTTTTGGCTCTTTGCAGGTAACACTGACTATTTCCTATAATCCTTCAAGTAACTGTGCTCCACAACTAATCCTTTCAGAAAATTGTTCTCTTTCTTATAGCTATCGTCTCACAATTCTCCAGGAGACTGAAAAAGTAAGGGCACTTTGAAAAACCCAGTTAGGAAATTCCAGAGTGGGTTTTATGTGACAGAACTTAATGGTAAAACAATGACTCCATGCCGATAATTTCCTTCAAGAAAACTTTGCTGCAGGCTGGAAGAATAATACATTTCTTTCCAGTAAAAAACAAGAACAAAACAAACAAAAAAACCCCCCTGGTTTTGCAAACTTCTTATACCTTTAAGATATAGTGCATGAAGAATAAATTAGTTCCTAGCAGAGGATCATAGGTAACCAGAGAGTGGTTCAGAATAGGCTTGTTTAAATAATAATCTTAGAATCCCAAACAATCACTAAAAGCACATCCTTCAACATTTATTGTTTAAGTGGCATATGCTTTTTAAAAAAGCTTTTAGTATGGGTTAAAAGTGAGACTAATTGATGCTGTCAAATTACCTGGATTATTTGATCACAGAGATAAAAAGCCTTTTTTGTAAGTATGACTGTAAGGATCATATTACTCCAATATAACTCCCATTGTTGCTGTTGGGGTAGATATCCAAATGCCTGATATATCTAGTACAGATGTGCCAAAGGACTACAATTAAATCACTCTGCACTCATTTTCTGTACCAATCAACCTTTTCTTCTCTTAATGAACAGACACATGCTGTTTTATATAGAGTCTGATTGATATGAAAACAATGTGGTGGAAGCTGGTGAAAAGTATCCTTTATTCACTCTGGGTAGAGCTGCAGTAGAGGTGAGCAATTGTATCTAATTGAGCCAGCCACTCTTGTGCTAACAGATGATAGCTACAGCACTCATAAAGAGGTTATGTTAGAAAGTAGGATCAGATTTATAAAAGTTGGAGTGCACTGAACACTGTTTTATTTCAAAGGTTGACCAGTGATTTACATTAATATTACCACTACTTGGCCCTTAGATCTCATCTGGCATCCACAGATTTCAGAGCGTTAGCTCCTTTTTACAGCTGGGGAAACTGAGTCACGGATTGACAAAACAAATTGCCCAATAACAAACAGCAGGTCAGTGGCAGAGGCAGGACTAAACCCCAAGCCTCATGACTCCCAGGCCAGTTCACGATCTACCAGACCAATTAATTCACTACAAATTTACTTTGGGAGACCTGGGCAATGAAATACATATTTTGGTCTCATTCCTAGCATACATTACATTTATCCATAGTACAAGGATTCCACAAGGTTGGAAGTCCCTAGTCAGAAACTAAGTGTATTGACAAAGCTACGCAAGGAAGCGTTGACTTCCGTCTGTTCCCAACCATCTCCCTGCTCTGCCCACACACTCGCTGTAGAGGCTAGCATCACCCATTCCTCTCGCCTCGTGATCCTTACACTCAAGAATTGCCTTTGAGACTAGTCCCTGATGGGAACTCAGGTACATATGCCTTGTCCTCCTCTGTGTACCTGTGCAGGGGCTATGTATACTCTTTTCCTATATTTGCAAAGTGGTTCTTAAATAACATAAAATGTATGCTTGTGTGGTGCTACAGTTTGATTGGAAAATAATTTGTTCAATCATGTGATATAGTGCAAATCATTCAATTATTACACAAGGCCTGTGAAACGTTATAGTGTGGACCGGTAAGCAGACACAACTCTGTTATAGCAAAGATTTGTTGATCTGAGAGTTCGGTATTTACTATGGATAGGGGCAGTACCACTCTATGTCCACCAATGCAGGAAGTCAATTTATGTATTGTTACACACATTTTGAATATCTTCTTCAGAAATATCTAGAAATGGAACTATTTTTCAAATGGATATTTTAAAGAGCAGATGAATAACGGAAAATGAATGGGTTCTAATTAGGTCTGATCATGGTGCTGTCATTTCATACATAATCTGAAGGAGCAACACTGTTCCTAACCACAGTAAGCCTCTGAGAAGGGAAACAGCAGAAGCCTCCTGTGACTTTTTTCTGCCACTCATGAGCCAAGATTTCTCTCCCTATATGTCCCAATAAAAACATTGCTGTAAGCAAACACTGGATGCTATTTTTCCAGATTTTAAAAAACAAGACAAAACTCCCCAATCCACTATATTTTCATTATGAAAAATGCAAGGGACAAAAATTGGGAATTTCATCTCAGCTCTACTGGACTGTATATTTGAGTTACAACTTCTGCCTCTTTCAAAACAATAACATTAAACTTTTCTCTGTGCAAAACACTCAGACCATCCCTGGAATCAAATTATAACCCTATACCTCTCATAAAAGGATTAAAAGCCTGCTTTTGATTTTCAATTGTTATTTGGCAAGCGATGGTTACCATATAGGCTTTTTATTTAATACTATGTTGCAATGACAGGATTATATTCAATCGCACTGCAGATAATCACAGTTTAAAACTGGTTTAAAATATTACAATGCTGTTTAGAAGGCTTTAAAAGTTTTACCGAGGTTTTTGTGTTTTTTTAAATCTAATTTTGTTGTCAGGGACTGCCAAAGTTTGTGCAGATTTTTAAGCCTGAGACAGCATTCTTATTTTAGCCATCTATGAAAACAAAAACCTAGTACAAATGTAACTTTGAATAAATGAAGCACGGGGGTGGAGGGGGGAGTTTTGTACTTGATATAAATAATTGCATCTGTAGCTTGTTGCTATGCATTTAACAAAAGCAGTTCTCTTAACCTGAATGAAGATGCATGTCTTTAAAAGCTTTCATTTACAAACATGAAGACAATGAAACATTAATATTTTCCTATCTTCTCATTTCAAGTATGCATAGGAGATCAATGCCTAGCTATCTGTTTCAATTAAAAAACAAATGTAAAGGCTTCTTGAGAGAGAAACAAGGCTCCTGATGGCAGAATCTCAACAACATCTACACTTCATACTTACAGAATCTAATCCAAAGCCCAGTGAGGTCGATAGGTATCTTTCCATTGGCTTTTATGGGCTTTGGTTGAGGGCCATATATAGTATGACATTCACAAGCTGGGTTGAATCTGAGAAACCAAGGTTCTCTCCTTACCTTTAGGAGTGAGACAAAGTGCAGCTAATGTGTATTATCTTTAAAATGATGGATTCGCCTTTCAAGTAAGTGGCAGATTTCAGGTTTGAAGAAGAGTAGAAAATTTCACACACAAAAGCAAACAAGAAAATTGAAGGTGGTTAAGGGAAGGCAGAACTATGGGACCAAGTGGCTACATATGACAATGAATGAGAGGCAGAGGCAGGTGCTACTGCTGCCAAATCTTTCTGTCACTGAGCATCTCATTTCAGGTCTTGGAAAGCAGCATTATTTATTACAAATGAGCTGATGCTCTGAGTATTGATCCAAGGCATTGATTTAGGAATTTCACTTGCTTCCTTCCATAGACAGGTCAGCTTAGTTGTTTATAATAAAGGGCGCAACCCATAAAGTTCAAATTCAAATCGAAGTGTCCCCAGAGTCTCTGCTATTCAAATGTGGTATTCTGCTTTGCACAAGCATTTCGAAGTTACGGGCTGGATTCGTTCATGTAACTAAGGCTGCTTTATGATGCCCTGACAGCTGCTCTGGGGGCATTAAACCAGGAAAAAATGGCCCTTGAAGAATATCCCTGGTGTAAGCTGACTCAATAGCAGTTTAGAGCTGCTGGAAAAGCCCCATGCTGGCACCTCATTACGGTCCCTACCAGAGTCGAAGTTGTGCCAAGGACCAGGGTAGAGGAAGGACATGGCTAGGGAGTGCTGGGTATCCTGAGATAAGTGGGTGTTCTGAGGGTGTTACAGCTGCTCCAAGAGTATGGGAAATGCAAAGGTGACTTAGAGCATCCTTTGTCCCTCTGCTTCATTCTGGTGTCAAACACAGGAACAAAGACACTGGGAATCAAGTCTAGATGTAAGACATATATAAACTTAGGAGTAGTTATATTTCTACCCATTAACCATTTTACCTCCTTGCTCACAAGCATTTTCAATACCTCAATTAATAGGTTCGAAGCCCAGAACGGACCATCACCATAATCTAATCTGAGCTCCGTGATGTATGAAAAACTGTTTTAAAATGACAAATTATCACTTTAATTTGTAAATGTTTTTCTGGTCCTGCTTGCAGTCTAAGGGGCTCTGTAGGAAAGCATGTTATCTGAGTCAGGCTGCAAATAGCTAGTTTACAACAGAGTGGGTGTGAATTGTGCCTCTCAGTCTCAGGGAGCAGCCTGCTTTCTCTCCCTCTGTGTTTTTGGTTCTTGTGTATTAGGGGACTGAATTTTAAGAAATAAAGTAGTGTTAGGTTAAAACTTTCTAGCAAGAGTATTTTATATTTGTATCTAACTTCTATGTTTGTGTGACATAACAACCTCCTTCCATAGAATTTCACCAAGTGGTTCCTGGCATGCAGCCTATAACTTCTGATGATGAACTCTGTGGGGAAAAAAATCATCCTCCCATGCACTTGGCAAAACCACTATCACATATTTTTTCAGCTGCAAGGAAAACAAAACACTTGTTTGGTTCCTGTCAGTCTCACTCCTGTCCCCCTACCTTCCCCACATCCCAAAAGGCACTGGATTTCCCTAGCAGAAAGTGTCATTTTCTATGAATATCTGATTGTATGGTGAAAATGAAAAAAGAAAAAAACTGTATGGACTGAATGCTTGAAAAGTTACAGTCTTTGCTCAATAATTTCAGCAAGAGAAGCTATGTTTGCTGGAGAAAATAGTGACAATTTGCTTTGGACCAAATTAGTGAAGATGTAATGTATCTTAGTCACTGAAGATGTCAGTTTTGCATGCAAATAATGGAGAAATGAGAATTGGTGGTGTCACACAGCTTTAATGAGGGTGTGTGGTAAAAATAACAAGAGAACAAGCATCTGCTATAGTGCTTCTGTGCGTTATTGTGGTATTACTATTGGTTCTGACCTTCTAATTGCTTCTTTATTTTCTGTTCCCTGCTGCACAGAGAATAATATGAATGCGTTCTGAACTCCTACATATCCTCCCCACGCGTTCCCCTCCCCCCTTCTCTCTCAAGGAAAATAAACAAACTACTGGTTTAATGACTAATTAGCTTGTACTTTCAAAAGAGTTTCATGAGCTTTTGTAAAAATGTTTGGCTTTGAACATTTTTCAAACAGAAATTGGTATTTTTGCCTCTCTCTTGCTCTTAACTTTCTGTACAAGCCAGTGAGGAACATTTTAATTAGAACACTGTCTGCATAACACTACACCCCACCTGCTTCTGTCATATTGGTACAAGAGAAACACTATAGTAACTTCCTCTATGTAACCAGGTCTTCCAATTGATCATAAAATGCTCTGAATATCAAAGGTTGAGCATCTGATTCTGATCTTTTTCTATGGTGTAAATCCGGAGTCACTGCATTGGAGTGGAGTGACTCGATTTACACTGGGTAACTGGGATAAGAACATGGACCTAAGTCTTGGAGGATTTTCCAGTTATGCACATCTTAAAAGATTTGTCTCCAAGGTGAATGGTGCTTGTTGTTTCTGCATGAGGTATTTGTTGCAGTAGCAAGATGAAAGGAAAAGAAAAGTGTGTGAAACATTTATAGCGGGGCAGGCAGGGGAAACTCTGTGAGTAACCAATTGAGTAAAGCAGCATATATTGCACTGCTCTTCAGTGAGTCCTGAGGCTGAGGTAAACTCTTTCTGAAAGCGGTCTCATCCAGCTCCTGAACTGAAAGAAAGATGCTGAGAAGCTGGTCCTTGAGTAGCGGGACAGAACCAGGGGTCGGCAACCTTTCAGAACTGCTGTGCCGAGTCTTCATTTATTCACTCTAATTTAAGGTTTCGCGTGCCAGTAATACATTTTAACCTTTTTAGAAGGTCTCTTTCTAGAAGTCTATAATATATAACTAAACTATTGTTGTATGTGAAGTAAATAAGGTTTCAAAATGTTTAAGAAGCTTCATTTAAAATTAAATTAAAATGCAGAGCCCCCCGGACCGGTGGCCAGGACCCAGGCAGTGTGAGTGCCAGTGAAAATCAGCTTCCGTGCTGCCTTCGGCACGCGTGCCATAGGTTGCCTACCCCTGGAACAGGCACTCTCTAAAGACATATGGTTATAATTATGGTGAAAAAGCTTCATCTGTCCCTGGAAAAAAAGAAGTAATGGACTGAATTCATTTTGTAATCTCTGTATTAGAGAATGATTTAAAGGAACAGTATTTTTGATGTTTATCCCAGGACAGTGTTGCGATGATCATCAGTGGCCATTAGACATCACTATTATTCCATACAAAAGAAGATAAAAGTTAATTTATCAGACAGACCAGAAATATTGGACTTGCACCAAGCATAAGGTGAGTAAATGTTCTCCGTATACACATCTTAATCCTGGCCTTCAGGAATCCTTGCTATCCCAGCCTCAGTACCTCTGGTGAACTACCAATCGTGCCAATTTTCTGATATACACAACAAAGAATGGCATAATCAACCCCTTTTACAGTTGAGGCCTGAACTGAGATTTGAACCCAGGCCTCTCAGAATTTGAAGCAAAGGCATTAAAATACAGTACACCACATGTCCCTACAGTAATATTTAAGTTTTTCTTGGTGAAGGCTAAAATCTACAGATACAGAAAGCGGTCTTGTGTAGCAATGTGAGCATCTTTTATGTAATTTCGAATCATATTATGGCTAGGCTTATATTCCTTCCATTTTTTTCACTGACTGCAACATATTTAAATGCAACACAATACACATTAATAGGAAGGATGCTTAATTTTCTGATGGGATAGTAACTTAGCTTTTCTATTATATTTCATGTGCTGCACTGTACTGAAAGTTCCATCCCAAGTAATTCAGGAGATAGTGCCTTTCTTTAGTACTTATTTAGCAATTTTCTTTCTTGTCAAAAGTACAAGTCATTTATACATTTCTCTGACCCTGGAATAGGTACAAAGGAAAATGAGGTGTATCTCTATGGGAAAGCCTGTGGTAAAATCATGCCATCGTCCTTCATTAAGCAAGCATTGCAGAGAGTTGGGTGGAAAAAAAAAACTGGTTCCGACAGAAATGCATAGTTTTACTGAGATGTACAAATAAACCTTAAATTAATAGCTGTTGATTAAATTGGTCTATAAAATATGTTTTCAAAGTTCAGATGAATGACCAGCTGGTTATTAACATCCCTTGAATATACTTACTTATATCAAAGTTTTATGACCTCTATTTATTATGTCAGACATTGCTACCTGAAAATATTCACTTTTAAAATCTTATTACTGTCAAATTCTTTATTTAGACCAGTGATTTGACATTCTTGCATGAGTGAACATTAAAGCCTTTTGCCTTTTTAACCTCTTGATCCTGAAGAATAAATCATTTATAACAGATTCTATTCTGTGCCTTTTCAGTGTTATTGGATTCTTATCTTTCATTCCAGTCTAGGCTTCTTATTTAATACATTCAGAACTTTAGTTCAGCTTTTCTTTTCTTATGAAGATGCTAAGGAAATATAAGAGTATAAAGAATTAAAAGAAAAGCACAAAAATATACTTTATATTTTATAAAATTAACCCAGTTTTGTTTAAAAGGAAAGAAAGATTATGGAATCATCTGATGTGGCACCATGATTGTGGTGAAAAGGCAGCAAATGATTTTTTATTTAAAATTTGCATAAGCACCTCTATCTGCTCCCCATAACCTCTCTCATTTAAAAGAGCAATGTCAAGATCAAGGCTCCATTTTTTCAATCAGACCCACATGGCAGATCCTTGTGCTTGTGCAGAGCCCTGCTGATTTCCACCCAAATGTAAATATCTATCCATATGGATCTGATTGCAGCATCAGGGCCTAAAAGAACATGGATGTTTGAAAATAAAAATATCCTTTCCTCACCCTCTTTAGTCTGGTTGTTCTAGTACCTACACTACAATTTGGTGTGTGAATGAAGTACCAGCCTCCATTCTTAGAGGACAGTGATGTTGGGGAAAAAAAGCATTCCTACAATAACATGACAGATAATTTTAAGAATGGTCTGCAAATGAAAGGCCTGATCCTGCCCTTCTTGTACACCCAACATTTCTCCTGACTTTGGTTTATGTGCAAAGTCAGCAAGATCCAACTCAAAGTTCAGAATTCATTTCCTGCAGGATAACATGCCGAATGCCCCTTATAGCAAGGATAAGAGGGACAATTAAAATACCTACCTTTGTAACTGTCTTCTTTCAAAAATATTCAGTAAAAGGCTTTGATCCACATGTAAGAGGAACGGCTCTACTTTTGAAAATAATTAGCTTTTTGGGAACTGAAATATACCTGAAATCATAGGAATCTGAAAACAAAATTAAAATTGACTGATTGACACATTATTTTAAATATAAATAAGTAAATATCAGCTTATTGCATTTCAGATGACATTGGTATCCCAGGCTGTACACTAGTAATAGCTAAAAGGAGAGAGATGGGATCAGACCCTACGCTCAGCTTTCCCCCTTCTGCATTGCTACAGAGGCACAAAGAGGTCATACATCAGATTTAACTAGTCTCCAGAGGAATACTCCAGTATAGGAATGTTATGCTGGGAGGTGTTAATGGTCATTAATCACAGACCTAGTTAAAGATGAATGATGGGTGTACTAAGACTTTTCATTCCACCAAAATGGAAGAAGCAGTTAAAATGCCCCTTTAGGTAGCTATATGTGAAACAATATAACTACTGCCTAAGGCATTGGCCAACTTGACAAGGCTAAGCATGGCAAGGCAGAAGCTAAGCCATATGGGTGAAGTGTTTCCCTGGGGACTGATTGCATGGGCTGGGGAATTGGTTGGTTGCTGCTTTGTCTGCCTAGGTATGCCCAAGGCAGAAAACCAACAGAAAACCAGAGAAGCAGTGGGGAGAGTTGTCCTGGGACAAAGCCAACATACAGAGTTTCTTTTGGGCACAGCACTCACTGAAAAGGCAGACTTGTATTTCTTGATCAAGGAAACTGTGTCTTGTTTGTTTCTACTGTGTTTAGGGAAATTGGTCTGTGTGTACATTCTTTGTAGATAATCAGGATTGCACCAAAGAAATATCTATCATCGCTTTCTCCTCCTAATGGAAACAACCCAGAAATGCTTGAAACATTAGCTAATAACAGGTCAAATTCCCAAGTGATGCAGAGCTGGTGCCAGGGAATGGCCAAGGAAAAGGAATATGGTTGGAATGCCACTATGCTCCAGTGATCCCTGATTGGGCATGACCCCTTTGAGCCATGGACTACCAAGCTCATACTTCCTCTGGTCCTGCATTCAATGCAGATCAGCTGAACTGAAAATTGCAGTCCAGGGACCATCACCTAGTATTGTGCAGCCTGACTCCTACTACCACTTTATAGGCTGATACTACATGGGTTTTACCACAGGCATATGTGGAATGGTTTGCATGAAGTTCCAGGGTTTGGCAACCATCTACCTGAAGGTTATAAGTTGTCTTTCTAAGTTTTAATATTAGTTTTGCATTTTGATGAGCCCAAATCTGAAACTCAGCTAAGCAACTTGTAGGAGGTTTCTTTACTCCAATGTGAATCTTCTCTCTGTAGCAATCACATGGGTGCAGGCTTGGGGTAGGGGTGGAGGAGATGCCCTCCTAGGTTATTGACACAGGCCTGAAGCTAATGGACAGATTCTTTTTGACTTTGAGGTGAACTTTGGGCCAGGCCTATAGAGAGAAAATGCTGATAGATCTTCAAGTCATTCAACAATGTGCTGCTGCTGTTAAGGATATCTGTGAATTCCAGCTCCATGCCAATTATTTCAGATGCCCTTTTACAGACAAAAAGGATTTTTCCCCCCCATTTAATTTTTCTGCAGGTGCATTGACCTGTAAACCTGACATTTGCTGGTTCACACTGATGGACAATTTCTTTCAGCTCTTCTCCTTCTAATCATGCTTAGCATTTGCACTGACAGTGAGAAAGAACAGACAATACAGCACAGGAAGTTAATACCATCAAGATTGTTGATACCATTGCTTTTAAAATGTAATTATATCATTATAATTATATATTATTTGTAAGGAATGTGCTAATTGTTCCAGTGTAAAATAAGAAACAACCAGAAACAAATCTTTGAATTGGCAAACTCTAGGGTCCTAATCTAAAGCCCACTGAAATCAATGAGAATCTTTCTACCAGCTTTGGATCAGGCCTAGTAGCATACATGGGTATGCAGGGCCTCTGTGTCAAATCATCTTGTCATCAGAGGTTTGAACCCATCAGGAAGATGCAATACAAATTACTACTGAATCATACTAGCAGGTAGATTCTGTTAACTCCAGCTGAGATACAAGAATGGTTGGAGCCTCGCTCAAGAATAGAAGGAACTGGGATGCAGAAGTCTCGCAGGGACAAAGTTAGGGACAGAGTGTTGGGGACAAAGTTTAGGCTGACTGTTCTATGTTATTTAAATTAGAAATAAATGCAAGCGCTAAGGATGACATTCTACCCCCACTGAAGCCAACGGGAGTTTTGCTATTCACTTGAATGGGGCAGAGTTTCACCCTAAGAAGGGGCTAGACTTTGCACATTCGGTGTATATACTGTGTCCAGAGCAGGGCAGGAACTCAACTTGCTTATACTCTCCCTCCATTGATTGTGGGAATGGCCAGAAGTTATATCAAAACACAACAAGAGGGCTTGTTCTCTCAATATTTTTGTGCCAATCTGAAGGAGTAAGTATCAAAAAGCCCATAATAGAAGCTAATCTAATGAGATTTCCAGCCTAGTTTTGCAAATTCCAAGAGATTTGGGTAGTCCAGTTAAGGTTCGGGCAAGCAGATATGAATATTTGATTCTATGTGGGAGCTCATCCTCAGATCTACCTCCTTTTTTGGCTATATCTTAACTATAGATTTCTCCTCGTATTCCATAATTTTGGAATGGCAGGATTGCTGCATTGGCTCCATGGTACTGAACCCAAAGGATATAAAAACTGTGGTACTTTGGCACCCTGAGGACAAGATGTGGCTATTTGAATGTAGATTTTAAGTACTGGATGTATATAAGAATGATATTCCTCTTCTCCACCCTTTTCTCCTTGTCCTTTATATAACCTATTTTTCAGTTCATCCATTAAAAGCTACTTCACCTTAAAGAGGTTGCTCCAGATAACACTTGGAGAGATTGGTAATGGGTGGCAGATCTGCCTTTAGATGCAACCTATTCATATTCATATGCCTGATGCTGTCTTTATTATTTATTTCCCCTGTACTCCTCCACTGCTTCCACCTTTTCCACTTTTGGTGTTGCTTAACATGTCTGTCCATCTAAGATACTTATACGGCACCCATTACCATATTACTGGAGTAATATATTTAATGTACAACAAACTTGTCAGGTAGGGAAGTACTATTATCCCCATTTTACATATGGGGAAACTGAGGCACAGAGCAACTCAATGACTTGACCAGCCATTGGACCATCCTTCCTCTCTTGAGGAATATTGGGGTATACTAGATAAATGCCCATTGGAGATCTTCCAAACTAATATCAAAATAGTCAGTCTCCTTTGCACCACTCCCCCTCAAACCTGTTCCCTCACATTTCTGTTGTACGATGTAAGAACTACAGTACTGGTTTCTTTGTAGTATTGTTCTTTCCTACACCTCCAACAGGTTCCCTAAATACAGCGGGTATTGAAGGTTCTGTGATCACTCACTATTCTGAGATAACATAAGAGACTGCAGATCTAGCCAGTTACACTTTATGTGCTTCCCAAAAGACAAATGGGAAAAAAATAGAAGGAATGTGCTTCTGACACTGAGGAGAGAAACCTGTTTGTGCCCAATTCATTGAAGAAACCTCTCAAAAACATTTCATCTGTGTGAAAATAACAACCTGGTAATGCTGCCAAGGTTAACAAGACCTGTGTGCTTAACTGATGAGTAAGCTCTAGTTATGCCACTGAAAGCCATCTGGGGACAACTTTAACTCAGGCACCCAATTTTTCTCTCAGAAATGTTAGAATAAATAAAATATTGAATTTGTTTCTGCTTCGGTCGATTCCCATCTCCTTTTCTATTTTCTTCATCTCCTCCTGCACAAGATACTGTACTCATTACCCAAGGCATCCAACTAGTGTTCACTGAGGGCTAGATGATTGTGCAACAATTACTTACATGGCTGGACACTTAATCAATGAATAGTTCCATTGACACCAATGGGACTGCTCATGCAAGCAAGCTCTCATCACTGTGACTTAGGGTTGCAGGGTCTAGCCCTGAAATTTCATCAGGCCTGTATTTTTCTTATGACATTAGATGGAAAAAAACATTAATCAAGATACTAAAAGTAACAATTATGTTAAACTGGACAGCATCATGCACTGAAAGGTTTGAATTATGTAACTCTTTTGTTTCAAAAGCATTATATATATTAAAGTCATTAATTACTATGAATATATTAAATCTATAATAGTAATTTATAACTACTTACAAACCATGCATTTCATTTCCTTCATCTTCAGTTTTCATTCTAATAACCAAGCTAGTGAAAAAGTGGTTAACAGAAACTTTAGAAGAGGAATATAGGAATGTGAAAATTTCTTGCATTATCTGAGAGCTGTTTAGTCATGAATTGTCTGTAATAATTAGCATGAGAATATCTCCTTGATGACATTCAAACTACATAAAAGGGCCTGCATTTCTTCCATCAAAGTGCATATTTATGAACTGAATCTCCAAAAGACGCGTACTTTGATAGTATTATTTTAATAATTTTTGCATATGATTTTAGAATTTATAAGTTTAACTTCAAGATAACATAAAACATAAAAACCCAACAAAACAAAACATCCCCTCCCCCACTAAAAATCTAAAAAGAAAACCCTCAGTCAGATTTCCTAAAATATCTGGTAAACACAAACACATATATGGGAAATCACTGTTTAAATATGAAAGCTCATACATGTCCAAGATAAATCAACATAAATAAATTTACCTTTTGGTCTCTCTAGTGATCCTATGAATGGTGACTGGGGGGGGGGGGGGGAGGAAGGCCGTCCTGGAAGCCATTGTATCTATTGCATACAGATTTCTCATTTCCTGTGTATTTTAAAGGCTTTCTGGAAATATGATTTTAATATATTTTTTTTTGTTTTATCTTCTTCATTGTTCCAGTGTCATAGGGTCACATTGTTTTATTACAGGAATTAATGTGATTCCTTACAAATCATTTTGAGCCAGATCTTGAAACTCAAGGTGAGGACACCTTGCAGAAACCCAATTCTTAGATAGACAAAAGAGTGTAGTTTGAAGAATCAGTATTTGGACAGATAAAGTTGGGCATATAATGTTAGAATTATTTAGAAGATTTTGAAAAAGACAATATTCCCAACATCAACAGCTGTTCAGAATGGTTCAAATGGTCTCTTGCTAAAATATAACTTTGAGGATCCAAGTTTTTGCCTTCTATATAGCAAAATATAGTACGTTTCATAAAAAATGAGTTTATCCTGGATTTTACAGAATTAAGGCGCCAAAGAACTGTACAGAAGCTTAGAGTGAATATAGTTTCTGTCTAAAGAAGAATCAGTATTAAGCTGTTATAATGGACATTGATTTTTTTTTTTTTTTTTTTTTGTAAAATGCTTTCACTGTTTTATTTCTGCTGTGCTATAACATATCACTCATAACTGGAAGAAATGGTTTCCTTTATCTTTTGGATAATGGCTTAATCCAAACCCCATTAACTTGAATTGACCTAATTGAATGAATCTAGGACCATGATGGTCAGTTTCATCCAGGGCAATCGTGAAGATGAAATAGAAGGGGGAAGCTTACTCCAAAGACTGGGCTTATGAGCTCTACAATAAATTCAAAACCCCACCATTCGACTTCCTCAGGTTAAATTCTAGACTTGTAATTAATGGTCTCTCCATTTGTCCTTTATGCTGCCAATACATCCCTAGTCCCTTTTGTGTTTCCACATTTATGCTGATATTTACATTATTACAGAGAATAGGAATTTTGGGGGTGAAAATGTCTGAAAGTTATATATCAATTTTTTGGCTACATTTTGTTGTTGACGTTTTCTTACCAGCGCTGTACAGTACCACAAAATAACCAACAAAAGACCCAGTGTGTGACCTGAGCAATCATCATTTTGTCCTTTCTCCGTGTCAGTCACTCCGTTTTTCTCCACACTCATCAATCTGCTTCCTGCAATTTTTTATAGAAAGACAGCTGATCTCTCTCAGGTGTGCCTCTTCAGTAACCAGGGTTGGCTGGGCCCAGGCCTCTGGCCCGTAAAGGGACAAAGCCACCCTGTTATACCTCACAATGTAATTTATTGATCTGGCATATCATCTTCATTGCTGAATGCTGCACTTGCCCCAAAGCCCAATGCCATATTGACTTTGGAGTTTACTAGTACTGAACCACTATTCAGAATGGAGTCCATCAAACACCTTCATATACAACAAAATGGCCCTTTATTGCTTTGTATTCTGACCATCTGCTAATGAAACCTAGTACCTTGTACATGCCTTGAAACAAGATTCTATTTCCCCAATTACTGAGATTTGAGAAATTTACTAGATTTAAATGGAGTTCAACTACATGGCATTGTTCATTCTTACTAATGACAGAAATGTCTCACCTTTAATGGCTGTAACTAATGGTCACAATGCCTAGTATCATAGAATATCAGGGTTGGAAGGGACCTCAGGAGGTCATCTAGTCCAACCCCCTGCTCAAAGCAGGACCAATCCCCAACTAAATCATCCCAGACAGGGCTATGTCAAGCCTGACCTTAAAAACCTCTAAGGAAGGAGATTCCACCACCTCCCTAGGTAACCCATTCCAGTGCTTCACCACCCTCCTAGTGAAAAAGTTTTTCCTAATATCCAACCTAAACCTCCCCAACTGCAACTTGAGACCATTACTCCTTGTTCTGTCATCAGGTACCACTGAGAACAGTCTAGATCCATCCTCTTTGGAACCCCCTTTCAGGTAGTTGAAAGCAGCTATCAAATCCCCCCTCATTCTTCTCTTCAGCAGACTAAACAATCCCAGTTCCCTCAGCCTCTCCTCATAAGTCATGTGCTCCAGCCCCCTAATCATTTTTGTTGCCCTCCTCTGGACTCTTTCCAATTTTTCCACATCCTTCTTGTAGTGTGGGGCCCAAAACTGGACACAGTACTCCAGATGAGGCCTCACCAATGTCGAATAGAGGGGAATGATCACGTCCCTCGATCTGCTGGCAATGCCCCTACTTATACAGCCCAAAATGCCGTTAGCCTTCTTGGCAACAAGGGCACACTGTTGACTCATATCCAGTTTCTCGTCCACCTGTAACCCCTAGGTATCACTAAGGAAGGAAGATTAGCAGAGTGTGGTACATGTGGGGAAGGAGGGTACTGTAAGTTAGAGCAGCGAAGCTAGGAATGATTTAGAACCTTTTCCTAGGCCCAGGGTTTTCTTGGTCCCTATTTACTCCAGTTAAGAGTATAACACGCAGAACCCAGCTTCTACGCCTGGGAGTTGCTTCCAGAACTTTCAAGCAAACCAATATTCCAAGATTGTACCAGTTTTTCGGATACTGTACCAGGGGCTGACTACATATGCTAATTCATTGTAGCTAGCCAACTTCCGTCTCCTATCATGAATGGCTGGAATGTCAAAGAAGTGACTGCAGCATCCTCTGACTCCCCCAGTTTCTGGTAGGTTGGATAGCTCAGGAAAGGGACATGGGATGGAGAGCAGCAGTTGGGATGAAAACATTTGCAAAACGCCCCCTATCTGTTTGTCTGCCCCACGCCACCCCCACCCAGGCAAGACATCTAACAGGAGCTGGGAAATCTAATGGTCTCTCCAGGATATTTGTATTTGAGCTGTGCTTAGAACTCTTTAGGGAAATCATCACTGCCATGCTGTTTGGTTCTGCTGTACTTGTTTACTCTCCTGTGAATATTTGCTGCTGCTGTTCAGTTTATTTCTGTTGGCTTCTGCTGTTCCTTGTTGTCCCATGAACATTTGCTGCCGCTGTTAGGCTTGTTTCTGTCTGATGCTCTTGCACTGCATTTATCTCTTTGTGACCTCTCCAGTCATCTGGAGCATCTTTCTTGCAACCACTTTGTCTCATGTTGTACTGTGGTGGCTATCAATTGAGTCAAACCACAGCTGAGTTGATCTCACTGCCAGGGTTTTAGCCACTGGTTTTCCTTTTCTTATTTTCATCTCATTACTCCTAGTTAGTAGCCCTTCATTCTGCACTAAATAATTCCTTTCCCTCCTTGAAGTCTGTAACCTTCAAATACGTGGTGTGTTCCTTCACCGAAGAGCAAAGCCTGTACTTTCAGTCTGGATGGATTTCATTTCAGATAAAGGGAAACTGCAAACAAGGAAAGAACAAATATGAGTCTTGTGGGGTGGGGAGGAGGAGGGGGGAGAGAATATAGTGTGTTATTCAATTTGGAACTGGCATCTTGAATTGATTCACAGTGGTACCCTACAGTAGACATGGAGGGAGACTCCTGGGATTGATGCTTCTCTCACACTGATTTCACACTTGTGTAATTTAGTTCAATGGCATAAATCCGGATTTAGATTGGGCTAGCTGAGATCAGAGTCACATCCCTTACATTTAAAGGTGGAGTCCCAGAAAAGACAATCCTAACATTTCCCCTGCATTTACATTTACACACTCCACACTCTTCCCTTGTCATTTTTTTCTCTATACATTTACATTTATTGGGAGGCTAGTGTTCAAGATGCGGGCAAAGGCCATTGGCATGATGGGTGGTCAGCACTGGCTCTTCTTTCAATTCCTCCTCTGTGTTTAGAGATCAACCCTCTTCTGTGTCATTTTTCAATTGATTTCTCAGGCCAATAGAACACACAACCATTTCCTTCCGTAGTGATCACTTTGGGGCTGATCCATTGTCCATTTAAGTCCATAGCAAAGCTCCGATTGAGGCAGGCTCAGGCCCATTGTCATGATTTTCACTTTCAGCAGCTGCCTTTCTCTCTTTCTGAACCTTTATCTTATAACTGGATAATAGGCTTCTTTCATTGTCACCTCACCTTTTATTTCAGCCAGGTGTGGCCCTATCCTTGACAATTCCATTTGCCCCCTTCCTCCTTCCCTCTGTAATTTCAGGCTAGTGCCCCTCCACTCTAGGTGTAAAACAGTGGGAGACACATTTTATAGGTCCTTTACTTGGTGCTGTTTTCCATCTTTTTCTGTTATTAAACCAGATCAAAGGAAATCAAATACAGGGCCAGATTCAGCTATCCTTACTTATGTTGGAAAATGACTCTCTCTATGAGCACCTATCCAATGAGAGTAAGGGTGACAGAATCTGTCCCTCAATTAGTAAATGATATTTTAGAACTTACTGTGCTGTATCATGCTGGCTGAAGTGTAGGCCAATATGACAACAGCGAACAATTGAAATGCAGTATTTCTGGTTTCACTTTTTTTTGTAACTAAGGTCTTATTAGGTGTCAGCACAAAGCAGTCTGCTAACTCATTTTGCTGCTGGATGATATGAACCAGTACTAAAATACTCTACTGAATGTCCCCTGATGAGTAATTGGCATTCCCGAGGAAGTCACTGAGGAGTGCTGTCTGAAACCTCCATCTTCAAGTAATCTATAAGCAACAATCATATACAGTAATGCCTTTACAGTCCACTCAAATGTGAGGATCAACCCAGTGCAGGTTGCTTCAGGTTACAGCCAGAATAGCACTTACTAAGCCACCCTTCCCTGCAGCTGGTCACAAGGGACATGGTTCAAGGGAATGGGGTGTTATGAGGCTTTCTGACACTCTGGTGATCTTTAGCTGCCCTATCAGCCATTTAAGGCCATTGGCAGGTGACAAAATGGCAGAGAGCGGGGGAACCAGGAAAAGATGGCCCAAAAGAAATAGAATAAAAAGATCACCTTTGCACCCCATTTCTGAGATGAGCTGTGCACTCCTCAACTTGTGATCCATGTGAAATTGTTACCAAAAAGCAGCCATGACATGTAAGTTATTCCAAACATAATGCCTAATGCTGCTTTCTCTATTTGAGATCTATTTTCTTGGAGCCTTTCATTATATTCTAGAAACAAATCCCATCTTTACATATATGCAAGCTGACAACTCCCTTCCCTCCTGCAGAGAGAGACTGCATGCTAGCAGTAGAGGAAGCCTGGCATTAAAATGCTCTGAGCTATGGGGACTACTTTGGTTTGTTTTTGCCTCCTCAGAAAACATACGATGTCTCTCATTCCAAGTTTATGTCACATTTTTTCTTAACCTTCAGCTTGTTAGTGATGATAAATTTGGAATCTCTTATAATAGCTTAGCCTTGTCAAAAATGATTTGGGGATTCAGCCCCGTTCTGAATGGTGCATGTCTTCTCTACCTTCATATTAAAGGATGCCAGTCTACACCACTGTATACCCCAAATAAGTTAGTTATTTCTGGAATACAACATATATTGGTCTCAAGTATCAGAGGGGTAGCCGTGTTAGTCTGTATCCACAAAAACAACGAGGAGACCAGTGACACCATAAAGACAAACAGATTCAATTGGGCATAAGCTTTCATGGGTAAAAAATCCACCCAAGTCATCTTCATGCATCTGAAGAAGTGGGTTTTTTACCCACAAAAGCTTATGCCTAAATAAATCTGTTAGTCTTTAAGGTGCCACCGGACTCCTCGTTGTTTTTATATATTGGTCTGTATCTCTCCCAGTTATCAATATATCATCCAAATAACAGATGACACAATGGAACTACTAGAACACTTGATCCATCATTTTCTGCAAGGCGGCAGGTGCACTCACTACACCATATGTCAGCCTTTTATATCTGAACAGCCCCTTTGCCTGTGTTCACAGTAAGGACTATTTATTAGCTTGGCTCTGGAACCCAGCTGCTGATGTGCTTGAGACGGTCAAGTTTTGTAAAGTTCACCTCACCTCACCTGCCAATTTTGAAAGTAAGTCTTGAGGTTTTGGAAGTGGGTACTGATCAACCTTCAGGGGTTTATGGCCTGAATGTGCGCAGAGCCTAGCACAATGAGGCAGTGGTCTCAGTTGGGGCATCTATGTACTACCTTAATAAAAAAGTAAAAAATAATTAGCTGCATTAGTAAGAGTTTTTCCCTTGACTCCAGTAGGCTTTGGATTGGGACCTTAAGGCATAAAGGTCTGATGTCATCATTTTCTGAAATACTATGAGAACTAGGTTGAGCCAGAATTGTTATGCTTGCTGTCAGTTGATGCATGCTTTAAAGCAGAGGTACATGGTGATTTCTATGTTGTGGAGGGAGTTTTAACTGGGGATGGAATCTGGTTCATACAATGTACAAATTCTGACTAAAAAAATGAAACGAAACCTTGTAGAAAGTTTGAAACAGTTCTGGTGACTCTTTAAATAGCTCTCCAGGTGGGTACAATACTGTACTTCTGGATTTTCTTCGGGTCTGGAAACAGGAGTGCTTTACTGCCTCAAGAAAGGTTTTGAGCATATTCTGCAGACTAAGATGAGTTGGATAAACTGGGTGAAGCACTGAAACATATTGGCACTCACCTGAACTTCACCGAGCCTCTGAACATTAGAACTTCACCCATTGCTGTTTTTAGTCAGAAATGAAACCTGTTAACCTAACTTAAAAAATAGCATCAAGAATTCCAGGACTGCAAAATTCAATGCTAAGGATTGCAACATACAATATTTGTTTTTAATCTGTTTTGTGTTCATTAAGAATGCATGACAGACACACAACTTCTTTCTGTTCTTTGCCTCTTCTATCTTGGGACATTAATTACCATATATTGCTCCAACACAGACAGTACCTCAAATCTCTGCAGCATTTGCCCTACTGCATGATCTAGACAGTGATTATGTTTCAAAAAAGAATTAAACAGAAGTGAGCTCTTTTTAAAACCAGAGATTCAAAAAGGAAATGAAAGTTTCTTGAATAGTCATAGTAAGGATATTAAGTGCCTTCTTTGTCTTTTCTTGACTGCTTATCGTACGTAGAAAGGTTCATTTTTAGATATAAGTGGATACCTACTTCAATATCTTTAAAGCCATATAAAAATCCTGGTATCAAACATGAACAATTACTTTCTGGTTTGAATGCATGATGAAGTCAACATTGATGATGCCCATCTCATAATGACATTCAGACCCGCTCATGTCACACAGTTTTGGAACTCTTTGAAAACACACTTTGTTGTGGGCTAGAAGACAACCAGGTTTAGAGCTGCTCCAGTATCTCTGAGTCTTAATTTGCCTTACTTTCCCTCATGTTGATTTACATGAGACACATAGGGCAGAGGAGACTGGGAAGGATGGAGAGATGAAATCTGAGTGACTCTCAGTCCCTTGTCAGCTTGAAGCATCACACGAAGTTTTAAAAAAAATTAGAGAGCAGATATCTGAGTATCTTATCGGAAGTCCTTTGGCAGAGGCAATGAGAAAACAAAAGACTGCTGATCTCCACCGCTCAGGAGCCTCCTATACTAGTCTCTGAAGCTCACTGAATCACTTTATTCTGTATTATCTTCTGAAATAATTGACAATGTGTGCAACAGCCTCACTGCAGCCCATAATCCATAATCGCTGCCGATAATCACAAATCAATCTGAGTAACAAATGCATTTGAGAATTTCATGATCTGTTCATGGACAATCCATGAAACAAGGGGGAAAAAGAGCAGAAATTAGCTGAATAAATGATTTGTGATGAATTATTCACTCCCCTTTGTGCACATTTTAAGAGCTGTGAGATAATAATGAAAGTTAAATGGTAGATACTCTACCGAAGGAAAAGCACATTTTTAATGAAATATAAATATTAAATGGAATTTTATATGGAAATTCTCTGATGTTTTACACATCATTTCTAAGGGAATAAAAGTATATTTTTGAATCTCTTGAACTGACATACCATTAATTAATATGGATAGAGTAGATATTATGCTTAGCTGCGTCAATTAAGTCATGATTGATGTACTATAATTTGACAGAATGTACCACAGTGATGACAAGTTAGCTCCAAGCTCATTTATTTTTACTTTATTGATTATTGTTTTATTTAATAGGATACAAATAATAAGTAAAGAGGAACAAAAAAGTTTTTCATCAGAGTTCAAGTTCATTCCCCATACTTGTGCAAGTGGAAGGGGGCTCTTGTGCTGATTCTGAAGTGGGGGAACACAGCAGCACCTGCAGACCATAGATTCATAGATTATATGGCCAGAAGGGACTATGGTAATCATCTAGTCTCACCTTTGGTATATCACAGGCCACAGGACTTCCCTAAATTAATTCCTGTTTGAACTAGAGCATATGTTTTAGAAAAACGTGCAATCTTGATTTAGAAATTGCCTGTGATGGAGAATCCATGACAACGCTTGGTAAGCTGTTCCAATGGTTAATTACTCTCAATATTAAAAATCTGCATCTTATTTCCAGTCTAGCTTCAACTTCCAGCCATTGGATCTTGGTATACCTTTGTATGCTAAAATTGAAGAGCCTATTACCGCCTTCCCTGAGCCCTCATGAAATCTCCTCCTCTGTAGGGTAGGTGTTGCACGGGCTTTTGTGGGCAGGGCTGTAAGGCAGTGGAGTAGAAGATTATCTGCTCTTGAGACATTGTCCGCAGCTAAACCCATGGATCTCCTTGTGGAGATTAGAACGGGAGTTACCTTCTGCTGAGAGATTCAACCAATGCCAGCACAGCTCCTTGAGAAACCCAGGAACATGAATCCAGCAGGATAGATCAAAGGAATCAACCATGAAAACAGCTTCCTTTCCCTGCACACACCCAGGAAGTGGGGATTTAGAAGGCTATGTTCTCATACTTTCGATAGGCCTGATCCAGCTCCCACTAAAGTCAAAGGAAAGAATAACATGGACTTTATTGCAAGTTGGATCAAGCCCTTGTCCCCAAACATCCCTCCTGCCCATTGATTACATAGAAAATGTGTGAGGTTAACCTCAAAGAATTTCTGGTCTCTCTCTGTACACAGGGTTCAACCAGGAATAGGCTTCCAAGGGAGGTTGTGGAATCCCCATCACTAGAGGTTTTTAACAACAGGTTGGACAAACACTTGTCGGGAATGGCCTACGTTTACTTGGTCCTTCTTCAGTGCCAGAAGCTGGGAATGGGCATTAGGGAATGGATCACTTGAGGATTACCTATTCTGTTCATTCCCTCTGAAGTACCTGGCATTGGCCACTGACAGAAGACTGTATACTGGGCTAGATGGACCTTTGATCTGACCCAGTATGGCCATTCTTATGTTCTCAGTGCAGGGGGCTGGACTTGTCTTCTCATGGACCCTTCCAGCCCTACATTTCTATGATTCTATGAACCCGAGGGGCTGATTTAGCCCAAATCAGAAATTTCTTAGGAGATTCATTGCTAAAGAGAATACTATAGTTAGAATAATTCATTGCTTTCTTAAATTATGCAGATGCCTCATAAATTTCATTTTCAGGCTTCCACTACCTTGTGTCATGGATACTTAGAAATAACAAATAGCAAGGTCAGGGTGGCTAAATTGCACTCATCATACTCGTGAATATTCCCACTGATACCAATGGAACTACTCACGAGTGCACCGAGTTGGACATGGCCTCATCTGCAGCCAAACCTGAATTTCTTTCATGTAAACTCAAATGATGGGATTTTAATATAGTTTGTTAAACAAGCAATTAGTTCTGCCAGAAGAAAAGCAAATCAGCAGCCTTGAAGCACAGGAGGCTGCATGGAAAAAGGAAGCATGTTCTAAATGTACAGCTACAAAAGATTTAAACAAACAAACAAAAACCGCTAGCTGTGAGACTACGCAGTTGAGAAAGTTTGATATTTGTAACTGGAGCCACGGGAGGGAGATTTCTGAAGCACATTTGGAATTTGTCAGGGTTTTTTTTTACTTCTTCTGGATTTCAGAGCACTGGTGAAATGGATGAGTGTAAAACTGCTCATATTTGGATGACACCTCCAGAAGCTGAAGAGCTTGACTTTGGAAAAACAAAACATTACGTACTGGGGAATACAACAACATATGAACTGGTCCCTAAAGCCAACACCTTGTCTTCCATCTCATTGCTTCTGGAGACTCATTCCTCCTGAAAGGAAAGATGATGTTGTGGGTAAACACTGGGCTGGGACGCAGGAAATCTTGAGTCAATTCTCAGCTCTGCCACAGACTCCCTATGTTGGCCAAGTCATTTAATCTCTCAATGCCTCAGTTTCCTCTTTATTACATGAGGGCAACATTACCCCCTCTCACCATTAGCCTGTGTTGTTATTTGGATTGTAAACTCACTGAGGAATTGTTTCACACTATGTGCTTGTACAATGCCTAGCACAATGGAACTGTGGTTGGCAATCCTGTAATAAATAATGTACATAGATAAATAATCCATAAAAATCCAATCTAGCCAGTCAGCAATGGCTTGAAGGGCAGACAGATGGAAATAGACACTTTATTTTTGTTTATTTAAAAAATAACAACTTACAAATTATGTTAGGATTGTGTGTGTGTGTATACACATACACACACACACAATCCTAACACAATTAGCATGCCTCTTCATTTCCTAGACTAAGATCTAAGTACATACAATAGGAAGACCTAGTCCTTGCCTCTGCGTGCTAGACAATAAATAATTAATGCAGTTATACAATAATTGTTATTTGGAGATTTCTAGTGTCCCTGATATATAGTGGATGCTAATCAAGCTTGCTTCATCCCACAGGGAAACCTGCCCATCCCCAACTCCCTATGGGATGGAAAATTTGCAAGGGTCCGTCTCAGAGGGTTTCCTTCAAATTCTGTTGTTTGCCCTCCAGGCAAGAAGCCGAGTGTTCAGACCCCCAACTGCACAGATCCTGGGTAGAGGCCATGTGCCATCTACTGTCTCGGAGGTCTCTTGTCCCCTCTGATTCTTTGGCAGGGTGACTGATGGAGTTACACTCTTAGCGGGATGCCTGCCTGTTGCTTCCACACAAGAATCATGTCCCTGTTCAGTTGGATTATCACCTGCTGGCAGAAAGAGGATGGGCAAATGATATTCCCATCCCCCACTTCCACTTTCCCACATAGTCCTCTGTAAGATCTAGGAGGAAGACAAGGGGTGGTACCAGGGAGGTGTTCACTCCCATACTTTTCTGCCTGGGGAGAGGGAGATCCATGCACAGAGGGTCCCTTCCACACAGACATCCAGCACATTGTAATTATTGACTAAATGCATTGTAGGCTGCATGCTAACACATAGTTATTTTTTCCTTTCATTTAATTAGTGTGGTAAGCTTTAAGAACTGGTTTATATAACAATTAACTTTTCAACTAAGTAACAAAGTACAATTGTTCAATGAACTATAGGAATGCATATTCCATATCGCAATGTTTATGAGTGTATTTTATTCTTGTCACTTGCAATGTTCGATCTGAAGCAGAGAAAGATTTTGAAACCTCAAAGGTGTGCCCTGAATTCAAAATCTTTGGGGAGGGAAGTCTTTTCGCAAGGCTCTGCCATAAGAATGCAAATCACTTGTCTCGCTTACTTGTTGTTTCACTTGTTCTGTCTATTTTCCCATACTTTCACTGCAGACTGAGTCTCTGATCTAATTTTCCTTTGATACTGACAAATGAGGGTCAACAAGAAAGGCTTCAATGCAAAGTAGAGTCTAGCTAAGGATAACCTCACTTTCAAATAAAGCCCTTCTAGAATATCACATGATCTGCAAACCAGGTGCATCACTGTTAAAATTTAGCTATGATCAAAGGTCATGAATATGCCCCTGAGAAACTTCAAAAAAAGATCTTAAAAATATTACTCTTGATCCAAACTCCCTCTTTTGATAACTTGGTTTAGTGGCACATTCTTTACATTTTTTATATTATTATGTTGCTATTCCAGGCTAGTCACTTGCTGATGAGCTGCATCTGGGCATTTTTGGAAGCTAGATTTCACCCACAGGATGTATTGTTCTCCAGAAGAAAGGAAATACTGCAAGTTTCTGCTCCTGGGACAGCCAATAATGAATAATCTTGATGTTGGAAAGAGCCTCCAGCCAGGACTGACAATTGTTCCAAGGCCCTGAGTTTGGGGGGTCTCCCAAAACACCTGTGTGAATAAAGTGAAATGGACATGGGTGAGGTCCCAGCAACAGTGAGGTACTGGGGCCCCAATTTTCTCTTGCAGGCCTGCCTCCAGCCATCTTCTGGTGAGACAGCTGGACTTTGGAATCTGTGTTTAACTTTCCTTTGAAATTGCTTGAGAAGCTGGGAGCTATAAACCTGAAATACTGGAAGTACAGCTTGTATCCTTTTGAACTAAAACAGGCGGAGGGAAGTCCTTTCCCCCCCTGGCTTTTGAGAATGTCACTGCTCTTTGTTGGGTGTGGTTGGATGGGGACTTTAGATCCGACCATGTTTTACTGTACTGTAGTCAATTAATAACGTGTCCTTATCGGTGAATCTAAGTGAGAACAGTAATCCAAAATGTAAGACCCTTACTTCAGCAGATTTAGCAAGATGCTTCCCTACTAGATAGTCAGATAGCCATACATCTTTGACACATTTGTAACACAATTAAATCCCTGTAATGACCTCCATTAGGCCCAGCATGTAAGTCAATACAAACAATTCAATGAGCAAGACACAGCAGATTCCCTCTAAAAAGTAACCTTTCAGTTATATTGTGTTTGTGCTGTTTAGGCATATGCTAAATATTATAATGCCTCATTTTCTTTTACCCTTCAGATATTCAGGTGAAAACTCTGACCCAGTGCACTCTAATTACTTGGCTTATTAGCTTCACATTATATCAGTAATGGTGTGATAGCCAACCTAATTACTAGGACTTGAAAAATTATACTTTGCTGTACTATTTCATGAACTGTGAGACGATTTTCTTTTCTTATTAACTTTCTTATTTAATGGGTTGACCAGACTTTGCATCTGCTTAGTACATTGATCAAAATGGTAATTTAAGATTTCAGTTTTCTAATTGATAAATTGCACCTTAGCTGTGAGAGGGTTTCTTTTATACACTTTAGGATAAGAAGTAAAGACATCTATATTGTTTTACAGTATGCTCCCTATTGTAAGCCTAATATAATTTGTCAACTGTTGCTTGCAGTTTGAGGTAAGATTTTTCTAGTGAGCGGTAATTTTATAGATTAATAGATTCCCAGGCCAGAAGGGACCATTGTGATTATCTAGTCTCACCTCCTGCATAGGCCATAGAACTTCCCCCAAATAATTCCTAGAACATATCTTTTAGAAAAAAACAACAACACATCTAATCTTGATTTTAAAAATGTCAGTGCTGGGGAAACCACCTTTGGTTAATAGTTCCAATAGTTAATTTCTCTCATTGTTATAAAGATACACCTTATTTTCAGTCTGAATTTGCCTAGTTTCAACTTCAGCCATTGGATTGTGTTATACCTTATTCTGCTAAACTGAAGTTCCCATTATTAAAATTTTGTTCCCCGTATAGATACTTATAGACAGTAACCAATTATTACTATCCTATTATTATCCTGGTCATTTGTTTACATTTTTAAAATATAGTACAACTTTCACTTTCTTCCAGTCTTCTGGGATCTCCCCAGTGTTCCAAGACGTATGGAAAAAATCAACATGAACAGTCCAGTGAGCTCCTCAGTTAGCTTTTTAAAAACCTCTTCTTGCAAATTATCTGGACCTAATGATTTTAAAATGTCTAACTTTAGTAGCTGCTGTTTAATGTCCTCCTGAGATACAAGTGGAATGGAAAGACTGTTATCATATCATGAATCGACGACATCTGTTTTTTTCACAAATACAGAAATAACAGAAATATTTATTGCACACTTCAGCCTTTTCTACATTATTGTTAATAATGCCACCACTTCCATCTAGTAATTGACCAATACCATTGTCGGGATTCTTTTTGCTGTCTTGTTATTGTCTATAAATCTGCTGGCCATAGATTTCTCCTTGTGTTCCATTATCAACTTTCTACAATTCCTAGCTTTTGCTTTATGTTCATTACTATCAACTTCCCTTTTCTTTCATTTGTTATATATAACACAAATGAAAGATATTATATATATCTTTATATATATATTATATATATAATATCTTTCACAAGGAGAAATCTATGGCCAGCAGATTTATAGACAATAACAAGACAGCAAAAAGAATCCCGACAATGGTATTGGTCAATTACTAGATATATAATAGCAGTCTTCACTTCTCCTCTAAACCTAGTCACTTTTTAACCAATACAGTCTTTTTTTTTTTTATTGTGACTTTTGGGCATTTAATAAAGTGTTCTTAAACAATTCCCAATTATCATTCATATTTTTCGAATTAAATTCTTTCTCCCAGCTGATTTAGCTCATAATTCTTTTCAGGTTTGTGAAACTGGCCCTTTTAAAGCATATATATATATATATATATAAACTGGTTTGTACTTAATTCTGTTTGCATATTATAATTGTGATCAAGGCATGATCATTTGCACCTAAACTACCATTTTTTTTTTTTAGTTCTTTATATATCAAGATGAGATCTAGTATAGAATAGTATTGGTTCCAGCACCCTAAGTTATGAAATTGTCATCTGTAATATTTAGATTATAATATTTAGAATTCCAAGGAGGTTTTAGTACTGGCAGCATGAGACCTCCATCATATGTCACTCAAATTGAAGTCAACCTTGATTGCGCAACTTATTCTCCTTCACAGTATAGATAAGTGCATAAGGAGTCTGTCATCCTGTTCCTTAGTGTGATTAGGTGGTCTGTAGCAGATACCAATTATGCACATCTTCATTATGTGCAAAAATAGAGCGGGCAAGGAAAATCTTTTTTTTCCCCTAAGGATAATTTGATTTTTTTGTTAAACAACCAAAACATTTTCAGACAAAAAATGTTTGGTTTACTGGTTTTTGACGAAAAGTTGAACTTTTCCATGGAACGTAGACAGTTTATGCAACATATTTTATTTAATCAAAATCCCAGTTTTCCATGAAAAACAGTGTTGATGGGATATTGTTCACTAGCTTTATCCAGAAGTAGAGTTTAATTCTGATAGCTCTTTTGGCCTGATCACTTGGAGTTTGAAGGTAGAAGAATGAAAGAAAATGGTATTGGTGCAAACTCCTCCTGTTTTCCCACTATCTTCTTTTCAACTTCCATTTTCTTCCTTTATATTATGGTCATAGAGGTCATGTGTATTGGAGGTTTTCAGGGAGGAAAATTCTGTGGGAATTTTTTAATCATTGTTTCCCCCATACCATTGCATTAGTGGGGTAGGGTAAAATGTTTGGCCCAGCTTTGAACAAAAGTCTCTAAACTTGGCAGGTTCCCAGGGTTGCACAAGAAGCTGGAACCAGCAATGCAGAAGTCCTGTGACTGCACTGGCTCAAGACCATATTGACCATTACCATAGCTTCACTGAAACCGCACTATGAAGGGCTCTGGCTACATATGCTCCCAGGCCCTGAGCATAGGACTCAGCAGGAAAGATAATACAATTGCAGGCTGAGTATTATCTTTTCAACCTATGCTACACAGAACTGGAGCGGGACAGAGATCATGTGAGCTCCCCTTCAGCCCCATCTTTTGGCCTGCCCACTATGTAGCCACTGATGTCAATAAGACTTAAGCATTTACTTAAAGTTAAGCACATACTTAAGTACTTCACTGAACTGCGATGGACTTAACCATGTGCTTTAACAGTTGGTTGCTCATGTAGATTCTGGTTTAGCAAAGCCCTTGAACACATGATTGAGTTTGTCAACTAAATCAGAAAAGAAAGACACAGGAAATAATCCATGAATTTCTATTTTGTTGAAAAATAAGGGGAGATATGATAATACAACTAGGACTTTCAAGGGGTATTTTAAAACTGACCACCATTTATAATATCCCAAGTATCACACTTAGGTATCACAGTGATGGGAACGGTATAAGGATAGAATAATAGATGTTATTCTTAATGTCACAGGAAGTATAAGACAAAATAGAATAAAAATATAAGACATTAATTTGACAAAACTGAACTAAAATCTTTCACATAGTTACAATTGGAATATAAGTTAGAAAGACAGGAATTTTGTATCTTCTTACAGTTAAAATATGATAAAATCATAAGAAAGGGAGACAATTTAAACTAGATTTATCCCCAATGGAGGACTTTGTAAGGAAATTACAAGATAATCAGATCTCTGAATGGTAATTTAATAGCTAATTTAAGAGCCTGTCTTGCTTAAATTACCAAGAAACCACAAGATACATGGTAATATATTATACAATATATATTATATCTAGGGCAGAAAAGACTCCAAAGACCACAGTTTTTCATTACTTTCAAATGTATAAAATTAACCAAAAAGTCACCTATCATAAACTTGAGGTGTATTTAACAATTATTTCAAACCACCAGTAAGAACAGACACCAGCAATGGTCTTGGCCTCATGCACTATCTTCTCAACCAAATCCCCCCCTAAACAGAGGAAAAATAAAGATAGTGGACCATGTTCTTGTGATTGTATGTGTTACTTGACTGTGGTTTCATGTGTTCCTATGATTTCTAGATCTCAAACGAGTGGAGGTAACCCTATTGAACTTGAGAGTGTGGCTGCCAAAGCTAAAGCCTGGATGGTGTCATATAACACCACTAAAATTAACTTTAAATAAAAATAAAAGCTACAGTGCAACCTGAATCCAGCATGTTTGGTCAAGTTCGGATCAAAATGTGGAATGAATCCCTCATGGAGAATCCTCTGACTACATTTCCTGTTACTTTGTATTAGGTGAGCTCCAGCTTGATGAGCGCAAGTAATCTTAAAGCATTATGACACGGGGTGAGAGTTGATCTCTCTCAGGTGGGCAATCCTAGGCCATTTACAGGTCAAAACAAACACCATTTATTCAAACCAGAAACCAACAGGGAGCTAGAGCAGATCACAGTTCATTTTGTCTTTGTTAATAGTTTTAGGAAGACTTCTTTATATTTATTTCCTGTGAAAATAACATTCCACAGGCAGAGAGAAAAAGAATCAGAAATAATTAAATAGATTGCCACAAAGCTCAAAAGAATTAAATACTGTGCCATCTGCATCTCATGGGAAGAGGTTTTTTTCTGTCTTTTCAGATACAATAAAGGAGAGTCTTGTATTATTTATCAAATAATCACTGACCATTTTTACATTGTTTTATCTGGGCTTAGAGATGCAGTTGTGGAATTTGGAAGAGATTACTTTTGATTGCACAGCTGCACACAGAGAATGGATTTTTTGATGGTTCATGATGCACAGTTCCACTGTCTCCTACACAGATGAATGAGCTCTGAAGGTGTTTATTCCTTCAGTGGATTTTTTAAAGTGAATCTTAAAGTCCTATGGGAATCTGTCTCTCAAGTGCTATCCCTTCAGTTGGGTAACTATGAAAGCACAGGGTATGCTAAACTTTCCCTGCTAAAAAAAGCCACATTTAACCTCATTTCCTTTCTAACGAAATAAGCCTACACCAAACAGAACCCCCACGAGGAAAGCTTCTGACTGATATGTTGAATAAAGAGAATGTCAAGCTCATCCAGCTGTGACAAAGTAGCAAAAGTGTAGGTTCATCAGCAAAACCCCAGGATGTTATTCTGTCGTTGCTTTCAAATGATCATGTCAGTTTTTTTTGTCAATTAATGCAGCCCAGTTGCTTCCAAGCTGCTTTCACTAACCTGATTGACTAAATTTGAACACTGATCATGTTCTCTGAGAATTAGTGCTTCTTTATTCACCTGTGTTTCCATTTTATTTTATTTATCTAGTAATTCTTCTTAGGGTTACTCTTTTAAAGGACCAGCTTTTAATACCAGTTCATGAGTGTCATAACGATAACGAGATTCTTAAGGCGAAAGGGACAGATCCAAAGCCCACTAAAGCCAAGGAAAAGACTCCCGTTGACTTCAGTGGGCTTTGGTTCAGGCCCAAAGTGCAAAGAGCATTTTTGTTTCTGCTTGAATAGACAAATCATGTTCAGAAGGCCTCCTTGTAGCAGGGCTGATGCCATTTTGCTGTGCAAAATTTGGAGGGGAGTGGCTTTAGACATGTTCTCTGGACTATGGTTAAGCATGGCAGAATTCAATTTTTATTTCTTTATAATTTCTATGGATAATACGGATGTTTATTTTTAAGCATTTTGTTTATTTCTCTCATTTAAATTTTCACTGTTGTGGGAAATTGTGTGGGTGGAGTCGGACAATAATTATTTAATGTCAATAGATGTTGAGATTCAATAGTTAAAGCTTTATAACCGTTAAAATACAAATTGTTAATATCACATGTCAAAATATACAAAGTACTGGTAAGTATTTTTAAATCAAACACTCCTAAGTTTTTAAGCTGTATTTTTCTTACTTTGCCTCCCGGTAAATTTTGATCACTATGGATGGAATTTTTTTTTATTGGTTTGTGTGTGAAAAGAGAAATAATTTTTTACTAGTATTTGCTGATAAAATCTAACTCTTCCCAGCCTAACTATGGTGGATCCCTCTTCTGTGCCATGGATCTTCCTATCCTACCCAACTGGTAGTAGATGCATTAGAGTTGCAGTTGCTACTGCAGAGTCAGGGCTACAGAACGGGCTTCAGTGTAGCTTGTAGTTAGGTTTATTTTGGAAAAATAGATAATTTGGGAGACTGGTATTAAAATGCAATTTAGGGAACTAATATTCCACCTCAGGAAAATATCATTCTATTATATTTATCTGCATCACTGTAAACTAATACATCTGATCCAAAGCTGTACCAACTGTCAAGTGTGTGATGAAAAACATTAAAAATAAAAAGAAGGCAAATCAATAGAAGACTACTTGTTTTGTCTACCTCAACTGAATTTTCCCTCCCTTTCTGTAACAGCTTCTGGTAATGTTAGAGTTGTAATGGTACCTCAGATCTGACTTTCATGCCACCATCTCCTTGAGAACTCTCGAATGAATAAAAAGTTGTTTAATTTGCTTCAAAGGTGCTTACTTTATTGTATGAAAGGTTAAGTTACTAGTAAGCTGCTTTCTCAAGATGGCACAAAAGTCTCTTCTGCCTCTCATGTGCTCTTGGGAGGCAGTGTGACCTAGTGACTAGAGCACTAGACTAGAGTCAGTCCATGAAAGCTTATGCCCAAATAAATGTGTTAGTCTCTAAGGTGCCACAAGGAGTCCTCATTGTTTTTGCTGATATAGACTAACACGGCTGCCACTCTGAGGCTAGAGTCAAACGCTGAAGTGAAATACCCCCTTTGCAGCCTTGCTGAGTTCAATTCTCAAATAAAAAATATTTTTTTCTGACTGTCTGCCTCTACAAACGTAGCATGCAATCTGAAAGTCAAGACGTTCTTTCTGGCTCTCAGATTACCACCAAAGAAAAAGTTCTGCATGTAGAACTAGTTAAGAATTCTGCTGATGATGCATGAGCTAGAAACAAATCCAGTTCACTCTCTGAGAACTATGTTGGCTCTGCAGGACTAACAGGAGTAAAGCACCTTATGTGTGGTAGTTTCTGTCACATGGTAATAAAAAGAATCTCCCAAATCAATGAAATAAAATGCCTTTCAAATCTACCTAGTTTTTTTTCCTTTTCATTGTGTTTACTGCCCCATGTTAACTTAATGAATCACTATAAAAATGTGTGTTCCATTCCTGTCTAGCCACAAAGAAGTGTAATTCCAAGTGAGTCATAGCTCACTGTTTGAAACAGAATGGACGGAAAGAGTGTTGATTTATCCCTCCCACAGTGGATGCAGTAGGTATGTCTACATCCACAGCCTGCCTGTGTCAGTTGACTTGAGCTCACGGGGCTGGAACTGTGGGGCTATAATATTGCAGTGTAGATGTTCAGGCTTGGGTCCCAGTGCCCACGCTCCAGTCCAAGCCTGAACATCTACACTGCACTTTTATAGCCCCTCAGTTTGAGCCCTGCCAGCCTGAGTCAGCTGACCTGGGCCAGCTGCGGTGTAAACATACCCACTGACACTGATACTACAACATAAACTGCATGATTTCTTTGCAATAAAGTCTACCTATTATGAATTTTCTAAACATAGGTAACCCTAAGGGGTATCATAACTTTGCTCTGATATAAACTATTCTGTTCTGATTGCTTGTTCCTCTGGAGATTCCCATAGCAGTGCATAACACTATGTGATGGTCTAAGGCATGGTGGTCTAAGAAAAGTATTTACCTCTTCAAGTTCTCTCTCTTCCTTGTTAATTTTCTCTCCTCTTTAAATTCAGAAGAGGCAGATCAGTCTCTTCAGGTACCTGAAATCTCAGAAGCAACTTACAACAGGAAAAATCCAAATTTTCTGCTTTAGGAATTGTGGTATTGTTTCTGACTAAGGCCTGATCGAAGATCTACTGAAATCCATGGAAAGGCTCCCACCATCTTCACTTGGCATTGGATCAGACCCTACACCCTAATTCTTCAATGCTTGGGACCTAGGGCAGTCATTTGTATCTTTAGAAACTGAGCGCAAATTGGGTCAGCTCTACTAATAGAAATGGGCCAGCACTGAAATATGAATTTATTTTCTGACAGAGGCAATCAAATCCAAAAGTAGCAATGTGAATGTGTAGCACCCTAAGAACAAAGAAGTAACTAACTGCTTCCTTAAAGAGTATAAGCTGGGACAGTGAATATTAGCATATTCAAGCTTAAAATTCTTATTTTGTGAGTATTTACACTATTGAGCAGTTAATGTATGTGGAAAGCAAGCACACATACAAAGAAATTAAAGTTTCTCAAAGGCAAATTAATTTTTGCTGTGTATTTTCCCATTATTTGCTCAGTTGAAAATAGGAGCCTCTGAGTTTTGAACATATGGATTCTTCAAACAATTTCCCGGTAGTGTTGTGTGTATATTAGCTTTTCTTCTTCATCATCTTTTTTAAGATGTAAAAATGTGACCCAAATTTTTCAGTACACAGATGGTGGTAGGCAGTTTTTATCAGTTTGTTTTGTTCGTTTTAATAACCAAATGCTTTGGGAAAAGGTTTTCTGAAATTTGTGGGGGGATTCCAATGTGATTTTTAGCAAGATGAGGGTGGGGTTTTTTTGGTAGTTATCAGACATATTTTATGCTGTATTTGGCATTTCTGGGCACAGTTCTTCATTTGGTTTAACACCATTGACCTCAATGGAGCTATACACCACACAAAAATGGTGTAACACAGTGGAGAATCAGGCCCCAAATGGAAAACCAGGCCTTCTGTTTAGCCCATTCCTATAGAGACATGTAAATAGAATTACATTTATTATTCAAATTTCTGAAAATGATTTCAGGAAATATGCATTAAAATTTACAAGTATTTGCCTCAAAATACATAGGGGTGTTGAGATATGTTATGAAACCAAGGAATAACTGACCTCAAACTTCATTAATACAGGGTGTCTGATGCTGCCTCCTGTCTTTCGAAATGTGGATGGTGACTAATTTTAAACCTCTGAAAACCAGGGAATATAGAGTTAAGATATGCATCACCTCTGCCATGGAAACTTAACTCTGCCCTCTTTGAGTGATGTCAGTAAGACACAAGCTAACACTTTGCCTTTTATAGATGCTGCAAAACACTTTGGAGCAGAGCACATGGGCACTATAGGATAATGTCCAGTCACTCTCTCTTCTCACCATAATGCTGGTAATGCGTTTCTCAACCCACTATGGTCCTGATTCAACAAACCTATGTTTAAGCACAAGTAGTCCTATTGACTGCAATGGAACTGCTCACATGATACAAGTGTATAAATACCTTGCTGAATTATTGCCTAAGTGCCTGAATAGAGATGAAAAATATTGGGCCAGATTGTCTCCTGGCATCTCCCCAGTGATATCAATGGAGGTACAGCGGCAGAGAATTGGGCCCACTTTCTGTATCTTGTCGTGGGCTTCTTCAAACTCACAAATGCCTTTGTGCAGTAAAGTGCCACAAACACAGACCCATAGATAATATTAAACAATGAAATAAACTGTTCCTTAATATAGAGCTTTCAAACCCACACAGATATGGGCTGACAGATGCCACAGCACACCATGTCCAGTGGGATACCGGCTATGACATTTACACAGATATTCATCCATCTCTGGTCGCTCAGGCTGCGCCTGCCTGAAACAATATAAACAAATGCGCTCCTTCCCTGAGTAGCACAGCATCCCTTTTGGCATATTATTTGACTCAGAACCAGCAAATTTTAACATTTAAGCTTCTTGTTTTATGGTTCCCAACAGTCAAACAGTGCAGCTGAGATATTAAATATTATTATCAACATTAATAACAATACATTTGTATTCATAAGGCACCCATGGCTGTGTGACTCACAGTTGCTAATGCCAAATATAACTAAAATTAGAATTTAATTTAAAAAACAAAAGAGCCCAATACATTCCATAATCAGCAAGAGGTATCTATCTATCTATCTATCTATCTATCTATATGTGCAAATTCCCTCACACACACACCCTAACGTATAATTAAAAAGTCATCAAACTATTTATCAAAAGGAACAGTAGGGGAAACACATGAATTTTCACAAGCATTTCAAAAGCTGTTTATTATAAAATTCTAGAATAAAAGGCCAATCCTGCAACCCTTCATACAAATAGTCCCTATGGATTCAGTGGGCCAGAACCTTAGCTCCATTAAGACAGTTTTATATTGCTCCGGTGGTGCAAAGCAGCCTTAAAATCTGGCTTAATCCATGAGTGGAATTTCCCTCCTGTGATAGGGAATCACCTGGTGGAACAGGGCTGCCCTTGCAGCTGCTACGTTGCCCACCCTCTCTGCTTTCACCCTACGGGACAGATGTGTGGAAAATGGGGCATGGCCAATGAGGCTCTGTGCTCCAAGAATCCCTGCCTTCTGGAATGCCCCTCTTGGGTCATTGGCAGACATGTATTACTTACAGCAGTCATGAGTCAAAAGGAGTAATTAAAATGAGGCTCACAGTCTAGTGATGCTGAAGCATAGAAGGTGAAAAAAGAATTGTTTTTAGCAAGTGGACTGTCTTGCGTGTTAACCCAGTAGCTTCTAGGAAATTAGCCACAAAGAGCAAGGAGAATTTCCTATTTTCTTATCAGGTTATCAGCATTTACTGTGTTTGCTAGTGATAGTTTCACAGTTCTCAGAACACATCGGTCCCGTATGCAAATAATAATGGCCATAAGAAATGTAATGGTACCCAAATGGAAGCAAGCACTTACATCCCCCTTTCTCCCAGCCCTCTCCTTCCTTCATAATGGATTGGAGGTGAGATAGCAGTGGAAAAGTGTTACCTGTATCGGAATGATAAAATAAGCCTGCGTAGTATGGCCACATGGATCCCATTTAATTAACTCAGTAAAGCCAGAATGATCTGCAATAGCAAAACTCATCCCCATTTCTTGTTTCTTTCCTAATTCTGTTACCTCCACCTCCCTTTGTAGTTCAGTCTGGTTTGTACCTATTAAATTGTATCCTGACTATTTTGCTTAGCTTAGGCTGTTATTTCAGTTGAAATGTTGTTTTCTGTTAGGATGTTGTGACAGTTACTACCTGAAGAGGTGCTGAACCTAATCAAATATTTGCAAATAGAGGGATGTAGTGTATCTATCACCTTCCTTTTCCCCATATGAACCTGTGCTGAATGGCTAGTTAAAAGTGCAGACTCCCATATGCACAAAGACTGACTCTGGCCACCTCTAGCACACTGCAAAGGGAGCAGGAAGGAACGGGGAAGTGGATTCACCTTGCTTTCACTCGGGCCAGGTTTGGATGGAAATGCATGCTGCACCCTCCAGGAGTATGCATGCCAATGTTGTTGCACTCCCTGGGAGCTTTGGAAGTTGTTCTGTATATCTCAGGCAGAATGCATTGTGGAGCTTCCACTGGGATGATACCCAGAATTTACTGTAGTGCTGTGGCTGCTAAATGAAACTTCTTAGAGTAACCCCTAGGAATGCACGTTTACTCTCTTTTCACCATAATGTCCTGTGCACTGTGCTGTATCCTGAGTCTCTCTTCTCAGGAGTATCTGCAGGCAGTCATTTTCCCTTTTCATATTCAATAACAATTATTTGAAACAATGTCAGTGGGAGTGAAGAGGGATCGCTCTCAAATGTGCAATCCATTTGTACTGTTGCTTGGAATGGGACAGCTGGAAAGGAATGTTCAGGAGACAAACAAAACAGCTGAACCCAGTGGCACCAGCCACCAGATATAAGATTTGTCACATTTTCCATGGTGATAAAAAATCAGATAGCACTTCTCTGCCTTCAGTTAGGCACAGCAAATATCTCACATCCAAAGCACTATAAAAATTTTTTAGATACAGGAGTAATCTCATTTTGCTTTTGAAATGCTCTTATTTCTTGGGTGTAATGTGATGGCTTTTTAAGAGTGGACAGCAACATTACATCTCATTTTAAGAGAGGAAATGAGGAATAGCACACAGGATTCTGTTATCCAAGTTGGAATTTGGCCAAGAAACACTGAGAGCACCCACTACTGTTATGGAAAATGCAATGAGACCTGGAATGAGCAGGACCTTGGTTTTAAGTTGCCTCCAAAAGTCCATATCTCCAGCAGTGTTGTTCCTCATAACTGTACTGGAGCATTAGTTCATTAAGGACTTGGAGGATGACTGGCATCTATGAAATCACCAGTATAACTCACTCCAGAACCTGGGGTTTCAAGTACAGGCCAGGTCTGCCTGCTTAACTTGCCAGACCTGACAAGTTCACTTCCACAGGTGATGTAGTTGTGAGATAATGTAGGAGAAACATCCTTTCTCATTTACAGGTTTCCAGTGCAAACATAGAACTGGATGACTAGTGGAAAGTGCAAGAGAACTAAAGGTACATCTCAGTAAAGAATTATGGGCTACCTAACTTTCAGCACCCAGGTTTGAAAAGTTTGGACTATCTTTTGTAAGGCTTTTTGTATACGGGATTTATAAATCCACAAGCACAATTTCAACACAACTTTGAATGTAGTCTCTGGCAAAAAAAATGTCTTCCTGTACAATCCATGAAAGCTGCAGAAAATGTGTTATGATTATATGTACACATGTGCCCACACACTGTCAGTAGTAAAAATAGAGATGAGATTTGTATGTCTTGGTCATTTGCATCTTCAAGTTTACTTGAATGTGCAATACGGTAACCCTTAGAACAAAACCGCAGAACAAAATCCATTCAAAAAAACTATCACACTAACATGTTGACTCATTTCATTCAGTGCTGCATATGTATCAAAGAGATAAGGCAGTAGCTTGGCTCTTGCATGACATAAGAACTGGGAAGTATCTCTTTAAATACTTTGTGAGATCTCTAGTGGCCCTCACTGCCTTCTGTATTTCAGAAGCCTCTAAAACCCTGCTAGAGCAGCAGGGTATATATGTAGCTAGTCCTTGTATGTTGAATATAGCTATTTAGTTTCTATAGTGCCTGTGTGGTTGCCTAATATTATGTTGTGTAAAGAGCAAGAGACACAACAGATTTATGAAAAGAAGATGCAAAAACCTTTGCTCCACTCATCGAGACATGTCAGAAAAACGCACCATTTAACCCTCATTTCTTGAAAGCCCGATCCAGAGAAATGCTGAGTGCTATAAGCGTCAGTGGGGGTTGCCAGTGGACAGCACCTCTCAGGATCAGGTCCTGAGTCTCTCTAATATGGGAAATGTCTCGTGTGAAGCATGAGTCATAATCCCATTTAATCCCTTCTTTCATCCAGCCACATTTCCAGTTGCCCCCTGCACTGCCTCTATTTCACTGCCATTTCCAAGCCCACATGCAAAACTGTCGACAATCCAGCAATCAAATTTTCTGTTGCTCCTCCAAGTCAATTACACTGACAATGACTCCATCTGCCATAATCTGTAAAACGAACAGGGAAAAGAGTTTACAGAGAGAAGCGGAATTGCAGATGTGACATTTAAATAATTGTTTCATGCAACAGATAGCCTTTTAATTCCAGAGAAATGGTTGCCCTGAGATAGCTCAGTATTGGAAGGGATAGATTTCAAAATAAAATAGACATATTAATGGGCTTATACTTTTGCTTGAGGAGGAAAGTGGAGGTGGGAAGAGGCAATCATGATCAGTCCTAGCAGGCATTTTAAGGCGCACATGTTGAAATGATTTAGAATGAGAGAGACCCAACCAAGTAAACATGCTGAACAGGGCATAGTTTTGGCTGTCAAATGAAGGCAATTTGATGGGGTGATAAAGATAGAATTCTGCTTTACCCCATTTAAGTACAGCATGTTTCAGGGATTTCAGCACTGAAGTATCATCCTAACTTAACACAGGTTTGCTATAAAAGTACATGAACACACATATACAATTCTCCTAATAGCTGTATCACTGGTTTGAAAACACAGAACCAGAACTCACTTATTGGTCAGGCAGCATTCAAACCAGCATTTCAACTCCCTGCTCCATCCTTTGGATTGAAAATTAAACAAGAATTATGTTGTTGTTACCATTTGCAACTCTATAGTTGGGCTTGTGTCAGCACTTCCACTAGGAAACCCATATTGTCAGGGATTTTATTATCAGGACATAAAAATTTGCTTCAGGATGATGGTTGGCAGAAATACTCTCAGCCTGAGATCAATTTGTTTTTAGCTATTTTTAAAGCAGCTACATTGATTTCATTTCAAGATATATGACTCTAAATATAAAATAATAAAGATAATTACAAATGTTCAAGGTTTCAGCATCTTTTGTGCTGTTGTATAACTCAGAACTGCCACTGATTTAATCATTGAAATTGGCCATTTGTTAGTTATTATTAAACAAAAGTAATTTAGACCACACTAATAACTAAAAAACTACTAGGAAGTTAAACTGTGCAATATGGCTAACTCACTCAGGGGTAAATCAGCGTTGTTATATTGACATGAATAGAGCTGTCAGCTGAGGGTTGGGCTCTGTGAAGGACACACACACACACACACACACACAAAACCCAGGCACACTCTTAGTCCTTCAAACTGATCTTAAGCCTTGGTTTTTAACAGTCAAACACTTCATCTTAGGCAGATCTACGTAAAATTCTTTTTTCCATTTCACAGCCTCCTACATTTAGATTTTTTTTTTTTTTTTTTACAAAATCTCAGGAGACTGGAAAATTTTCAGGTTAAAACATATGAAAAATATTTTTTGCAAGTGTGATTTTTTTTCTTTAAACAAGTGGAAGGAACAGGAGTAAGTGGTGGGAACATTTAGTTCTCATAGGCTAGTGGCCTGAGCACAAGGCTGGAAGCCAGGCACTTCTGACTATTTCCACCAGTCACTGACCTTTAAAAACACTTTCCCAACATTACTTACTTATATCTCACCATACTCCTATAATGTAACTATTATTACTTTGTAGAAAGGCTCAGAGAATTTAAGTACTTACTCAAGGTCAAACAAAAAGATATTGAGAGTCAGGATTAGAACCCCTGGTTTCCCGAGTCTAGTCTGTCCCATGTCTTTTCAAAATGAAAATGTCTTTTAAAATTGAATTGAAAGCAGTTGTTGTAGTTTGTACCACAAAGGCATAATAAGGAAACCTATTGTTGTAACCAGACATTCTACCTCCTCTAGCATCCATTTCAGTCCCCTTAGTTCTACTGTCCCCAAAACATCCCAAAAAAAGATAACTCCTTGACAACATATTACCTACAGAATTATACACAGATACTAATGGCTTTAATTACTTTTAAACCATTGTTTAAAGTTTCAATATGTAACATTTTATAAAAATAATTATTTATAAATGTTGGCCATTGAAAAACATTATGGGACCCTCCACCCCCATACAATCAATTTAAAATAATGACCAGAGAAAGCTGCCAATTTGGGGATTAATGGCATAAAGGTATTTAAAGTGTGTATGTCAATAAGTGAGGGCACAGATTCAGCTCCTCATCAGGATTATTTGCTCATATTGTAGTATTGCCAAGGAATACCAATCAAAGCTCAGGGCCCCATTTGTTAGGTACTTTGTAGACATGAGAAGACAGTCCTTGTCCCCAAAGTATGCCCAGTGCTAGGTTATGAGAAGAGGCATCTGCAAGATGACACAAGCAAAGTGGGATGTAACAGCAGAATTAGAAAAACGACTGGTTCTGAATTTTCACAAAGTGAAAATGCCACAATGTCCTTTGTCTGTGATGATATCGATTTCCACCATTTATCACTTTTCAATTGCCTTCACTCATTTCTTTTTTAAACACTTTTCTCTCTCTTTTCATTTTTTTTCATTTGGCACAGGGCTATCATCTTCCAAACCATTTCTACATTGGAATTGCTTTTCTTAACTTTTATGATCTTGCTGACAAAGGAATTTAATTCCCTTCAAATCTTTTGCAATTTCCTGGTCATCTTCATCCATATTTTTCAATCAGCTTCATATCATCTTTGTCATGTATCAGTCCTTTGTATGTGAATCTGACAACCTGTGCATCTATTGACCATAAATTCTGCTTTGTAATAAAAATCTATCAAAAGTTTTAAGACCTGCAGAAATCAACGGCAAAAATGATCTGCTCAGTTTAATGTAGAGCATACCACCCAATTCAGAAAAAAAGCAATGTTTAATAGTCAATAGTGGGTGTGGCTTTTAACACCCATTGAAAAGGAGGGTGCCAAAAACTGTGATTGCTTTACCGGGGATGGTGAAGGGCAATGAACTATTTGTTCTATTCGAGCATCTATAGTATGGACCAGAGTATTTGTAACCCAAAGTCTGCAAAGATGCACACCTACACACATTCCTTTTGTGACAGGGCCAAATATATTTGGGTATCTGCTCTAACTTTCAATACATTATCAGGCTACTACTACTACTAGTAATGCTAATTAAGGGCTATATTTCTGTTAGTGTCTGTCTGGTATCACATGCTTCACAGATGCTTTTGCTCCAACAAGACTGAACAATAATCCAATATAGAAAATGAACTGTAGTATACGTATGTATAGAACTTACTGACAAAGATCAATGTATATTCTAGGATATTCCTGGTATTTAAAAAAGGTAAACTATTATTACTTTACTGAGCAGTAATTTCCTCACTGGAGGCATCACCTTAACATATATGTTTCCCAGTCTCCTGCTAAATAGTCACCAACTCCGTAGCACAAACTCCAGATATCATCACTCTGGTTTCTCTCTCAGTAAGAAGCAATTGATCGTGGGAATCTTTACACCATCCTAACTCATACAACTTTCCCCAAAACCTGGGAAACTGAAAGTTTCCAGAACTGGAAAACTCCAGAATTGACTTCATTGAGTGGAATGGAAGTCTTCCTAAGTAAAGACTCTAAGGTTTATATGTTAGTGGATAGACAAATAGAGCTTCCTTCTGATTTACACTGACAAGCTCTAATGCATGAAAGTGCACAGCACAAACATGAACATAACTCCTAGAACCTTGCTGCATTAAATTGCTTTACTTTCCACTGCTCTGGAAAACAATTGATGAACAGCAACCAGATTGGCGTCCCTTATAATATACAAGCTAAGGCAAACCGATAAAATATTATACTTAGCATTTGGAAAAACACCTCCCACCCCGAGAAAGGAAAGCATTATAGGTGTGTTATGATATTATTTGATGAAGTTAATGAAAGGGGTAGTTTGCTTATGAATCTGTTATGGAAAGAGTTCTCTCTGTGGGGGCAGAAAATCCATTTAGCTAACATCATTCACAGATGGCACTGAAGTGGTGTGCCACACACCAGTGTCCTGTGCTACAGTTGGTGAAGCCCAGAAAACTATCTTTTAGGAAAGAAGAGGTTCTTCCCCACTTTGTAAGTCACTAGTGCTTTTAGTTCTAGAAAGAGAAAGTTAAATAGAGGGTTTTGGGTAGAAAAATATGATTATTTACATTTTTTCTCTCCTTAGGGTAATGCCACCTGAGAAGAAGAATGGCCAATAATAAAAATAAGTATATTAGAGTCTTGCCAGTTATCATTTTTTAAATGGAAAGCCTGAAAGGTATTTAAAAAACTCTCAGGTCTCTGACTTGCCTTATGAATAAAGACAGCATTGGTCAATTAGAATGAAGTATGTGACCAAAGGAAAAAGACCATATCTAAATTAGCAGATGTTTTGCATGGCTTTTGTATAGTAAATTTGAAAACCAATGATCAGAATGAAGAGAGATAAAATAGGAAATAATCTTGCAGCATTGTTGCAGCAATTCTTCACTTCTCTTTCAGGAGCCAGAAGTGGAGAAGCAGGTCACATCAGGAAGCTAAGGGGCGTGGGGGAGGGAGGAATAGGCTCTATATCAGATTGTGGGGCCAATGGCTAAGATCAGACAGGAGGGCAGCAGTAGACAATTGACCAGCTACAATGGTGAAAGAGATGAGGTGTTTCTGGTGTTAAGCCATGGAAAGGGTTCTGACGCTACAATTGCAAGAGGCCCTGTATTATATGAGGGAGGATTAAGGAGGTCCAGAAGGTAAGGAGGGAGGCATGGTTCTGGTGAGGTAGGTTCAGTGGTCTATATTGAAAATGAACACCATTGTAAATAGCTTCATGTTGTAAATAGCCTTCTCTGATGAGAAAGTGAGTGTTTTCTGATCATACTGCTATCAAGAGGTCAAATGGTCATTTTCCAACTTTTCCTATCATTTGACCTTGCTGGAAATACAGGTCTATGCTGATGAATATTCCCTTACAATATACTGCCTCCCTGTCTGTAATCCTTCACAAAATGATTTTCAGTATGGTGAGCCAATGTTTCTTGGGAATCTTATCTTATCTTAGTCTATTCTTGGGAATAGAAGTGAAATCAACTTTGCAATTGAATTGTCTTTCCTTTTGAATTCCTCTATGATAATCTACCATTGTGTGGCTGTTTTAAGCCATTTTCCACTGCTGTTGGGAGTTTGTATCTCCACATGAACGCTTATTTTGCTCTTGTTCTGGTTATTATAAAGAGATGCCCTTGTAGATAAGTATTATTGCTAGGATTCAGGCAGAAAATCCACTAATGAGGCACATGGCACCTCACTTCTCCCAGACACTAGATTTTACCAACAAATTTGCTTTTTCCCTTCTTATAAGAAAAGTCCAACCAGTCTTTACTCCTTTCAAGGAGCAGGTGAACTATGTCAGGGTTTATTATTATTTTAAATATGACTATTCAATTTTGTCATTGCTGGAAGTTAGATGGCAGCACGGTATGTGATGGATACTTTAGAAAATTTCCCTCAGCTTCTAGATGAATGGATGCTTAGTTTCTTTGTATGTGTGTGTGAACAAAGGTTTTGATATGATTAGTGGCATGGGTAGAGCCAAGAATAATGAGGAGCTGAAATATGAAGACACAAATATATTTCAGATTTCTGTGTTCGTATTCATTTTTCTGGAGCTAGTTATGTGTGGGCGAGGATGGATTCTTGGATTTTTCATTTTCTGTTACATACAGGTAGTTACTATCTCCTAAAGGAACCAAGTTGGCAAAATCAATTCATTAACAAAAATAATAATTGGCACTGACTTCCTCTATAGTAAATTTTCTGTAAGAAATATAATGTCATTTAAAAGTAACTGCAAGGGAACTAATGACAAGTGATTGAAATGGAGCTCTGCTGGGGAATAGCAGACCCCATAGGCATCCACTTACAGTATCTGGTTCTTATTTGTAAGAATGACATCACTTGAAAAATCTGTATATCCAGAATTTGAGAAAAAAGTCCTACATATACTTGCTAGAGGACTTAGCTTACTAGCCAAAGTAAAAAATAACTGTTCTGCCACCCTATCCCAGCTCACACTTCCTGAAATATAAAGGAATAAAAGCTATGTAAAGTATTGTCAATCAGTTTTCCATTTAATAACTGAAAAATGTATTATCAGAACTTACTGCTATAACTGGACAAATAGCAGAAAGTAATCACAGAATGTATTTTACAAATTTCACCTGCATCTGTCTGATATAGTCATCAAACAATATTTATCTAAATTATAATGTTGGTCAAGTACTGCCAAAAAAAATGCTTGTCACAGAAATTATTCAGTAGATATTTATGATGTTCATCAAATAATTTAGTCACTGAATACTATTTGACCAGCTCTACTTAGAATGTCATTTGCTTTTGTGATACTTCCTTTCTTTTTCTGAATCCAAATATTTCTTTTTTCCTTCCTGTAATAGATTGCGACATATCTTTTCCTCAGTTATTCTCTATCTGATTCCTCTTTTCTCTCTCTTTCGCTCCACCGCTTTCTCTTGCTTGCTTCCCATTTCCCTAGCGTGTTCTTTACTTCATCCCTTATATTTTCTCTTCTTTCTCCTCCAATTTCTTCCACCAAAAATCTGTCAATCCTCCACTTTTTTTCCTAACTTACTCCTCAGTCTTTCCTTTTCTTTCTCCTGCTTGTCCCCACTTCCATTCATCTTCCTGCTTACACCCATAAGTCTTGACCCATAAGTCTTGAAATTTTGCCAAATATTTGATAGCCAGAGGATTAAACCCAATAACTGCAGATTTATATGAAAGATGGGGGAGAACCCATCGGCTAGTGGCTACATCCAAGTGGGAAGCCAAAACTCCGCTCAGAAGAGTGGTAGATTCCTCCCTGCATGCTGTCCATGGACATTGCTTAAAGTCAAGCTTCCATACCAGCATCTGGATAGTGGGTATAATATATGAAGCTTTCTAGAACCAGAGACTTTTCTATTTAACTCTGTTTTATTGTTACCTCTTCCTCCCACTCCTACCCCCTTTGTCTCACCCACTTACTGTGTCCAGTCCTGCAATAAGATACCTGCAGGTGCATCCCATTGATGTCAAAGCGGGGGCTCCATGTGGACCCCTGAACGTTTCATTGCAGCATGTCTTAGATTGTGAACACTTTGGGGCAGGGATTATCTTATTTTTTACTTGTTTGTACAGTGCATGACTCACTGGGGCCCTGATCCTTGAGTGGGGCTCCAAGAGACTGCTCTGATGTAAATCATACCTAATAAAAGTGGAGCTGCTAGGTCAACAGTCAGAAAGCCACAGCAAACATGGGTTATAGAGCTCTTTGAGGACAAATATATGACTTGAGAGTAAAAAACACATACAGTTGGAACTGGCTTTGCCATCTTGCATTCCCAGTTCAGCTCCCACATATTTCTTACCATCAGAATTTTTTTTAGTATGGGTCGTTTAGAAGCATAAAGGGTATTTTGAATATTGCCCATCTGCTGCCTGTTGGTGGATGCGTAAAATAAGCATTTCACATTACATTTGTTTGGTTTTCAAGTCACTTTTACTTTATTATTATTTCTACTTTTGTTTGTATTATTGTAGTGCTTAGCAACCCCAGTCATGGACCAGGACCCCATTACGCTAGGTGCTGTACAATTCATGTGATTCTTATTTGTGTTTGTTCCTTGCATTATTTCCCCCTTTCCTTTTACTTACTAAACTTGTGTGGGCACTTAAACAAAATATTTTCTCCTTGCTTTTAAATTTGGTTTCCTGTGTGTGTTCATTTGTTTTTTTCTAGATGGATTTTAACAACTCATGCCTAACCTGCCATCATTGACACATCTAATCACTAGGTTGCTTTTTTGTGCTTTGATATGACAGCAGGCATAACTGTCTCTCTCTGGAGAAGATTGCTGACCCCTGCTATCATTTATTTTATGCATGAACTGTTGGTAAATAATCATAAAATAGACCTAGTACAGCACTCTCCTAGAAAGTCTAGAATTTCAGGTTCCAATACCAGCTTTAGTTTCTCTTCATTGGTTTTTCCATTAGTTCCATACAACATATCACTGAAGCAAATGAATCTAATTTATTATTTGTATTGCAGTAATGCCTAGAAGTCTCAGCCAAGGCCAGGGTCCCACTGAGCTAGGCACTATACTCACACAGAGTAAGGAATAGTCCCTGCCCCAAAGGGTTTTAATTCAAGTCAAAGAGACAGTCAAAGGGTGAAAGAAAGGTAATACTATTATTTCCCATTGACAGATGAAGCACTGAGGCATAAGAGATGGAGTGATTTGACATGGATCAAACAAGTCTGTGACAATGCTGGAAACTGAAACCAGGTCTTTGTAGTCCTAGTCCAGTGTCTTAACTGCAAGACAATCCTTCCTCTCTATGATACAAAGAACTTTTATTGTTGAGGCAGTTGTACCCAAACAGAAGAGTATCATAGTAATTGTGTGTGTTTTTTAAAACACGTGTATGCAATGCTGTAGGGATGATTTGCAGGGTAATGGGCTACTCAACAGATGACATTCACAAGGACTATGTACCACTTAAGCCCATACCGAGTTCTTCAGACGTGTGAATTTCAGCCATTATGAATGAAGGGTGGTAGAGGCAGGAAGGATTTCAATGACCATTATCCCCCTTCTGGCCTTCTGGAAAGTGGGTGAAAAAGATAATGCAGACCCACGCTGTTATTTTCCATGTCATTTTTTTTCTGCATTAAATATGGCTAATCACTATGTATGGTTGCACCCTATGAATGAAGGGTGGTAGTCTAGACTCCAACCCTTAATAAGCAATGTGGTGTGTCAGAACAATAGTTGCTGATTAATTTTCACACCAGGCCTCTGTCTTCATTCAGTAATATACCACACAGACAGTCTATGATAACGTTTAGCATTTTAATTACTTCAATTTTTTTGAAATATACTTAAACTTGAGGTTAAGCAAAGGTCACCATTTACCATAGCTATGAAAATATCATCCGTGTCAGAGGTTCAGCTGCAAGAAGACAGTGGTGGTAAAAAGAGAAACAAGTCATTACAGGGCAATGCTGTCAGTGGATCTGGGAGTTAAATGATGCAGACTCACTTAGTATTCTTTGAACATTAACCCTGTCAACTGTTTCTGCTCCTTTGTTAAAGAGGGGCATGAATCCATTGCCTAAATGTGGACCTCTGATCTTTACCCCATGCTGTAAACGCATTCAAGTCCAAGTTCAGTCTCATTTTCATCCATGTCAAAATAAAGCTGAGGGGGCATGGTCAGGATTAAAACTCAGGTCATACTATATTTAACACTATATGCCTGAGTGGCTACTTTAAGAAACTTCTGAAACAGTTTAGAACATTTAAATTCTTCAAGGGCAAGGCTAATTAACTCCCCATCTTTGACGGCTGTTCAGGTGAAATCCTGCGGTATTCCTATATCCTCGTCCAAATTCTCTCTTTCACTTGGGCCCCAATCTAGCAAAGCACTTATACAGATGTATGCTCCTAAATATGTCAGTAACCCCATTGACTTCAATAGTATCTGGATCATTCCCCTAATGTCTAGGGCTGTAGGTGAGCTGTTGTTGAGTTCATAAAGGTATCATTTCTTTGAGCCATTACTGGTCATCCATGACATTTTTTTTAAGTATCAAGGAATCTCTCCAATTTCAGGAGCAGCTATTATAGCAGCTTGAAAAAAAAATCAATGGGCTGTTATCTGTCAGATAGCACAAATCTCTCAATGGATGCCAACAATCTGTAACGATTTATGGCCATATACAACCAGACACCATCTGAAATGCAGACCTGTGACACAGAGATTTGAAAGTAGATCTCATGAACTTATGCTCTGAAATCGAGACCTCTTTGAACTACAGGAGAATCTCTATTAGTTGTCGGGGCTTATTTCCTCTTTGTAAGAGAGTCCTGGGGAGTTGAGATACATAGACATTTGATTAGGTCTGATTCTATCCAGTGTAAGGCAGTGGTAAACATACTTATTAGACAACTCATTCCAGACTGCAAGCTTTTAGCCCATTATTATAAGTCACTTTAAGATATATAGCATATAACAACAAACCCTGATCTTCAAGAAATCAGAGTGCAGTCAGCAGCAGCAGCTATATGAACTTCAGTGAGCATTCATGTGTACTAAAGGGGAATGCAAACAAAGCCATGTATGCCCACTGATCACATGATAGCTGCCACATGCCACATTACAAAGGCCAGATTGTGCTCCCTAGATCAATATACAGAAGATCTTCTCTGCATGTGGATGAGGACTCAGTCACCACTCTTGCACCATCTCCCCCCTCAACATAATACCCTGTGGAAGTGCCTATACACAGTTCAGTGTCCCTGTGGTGATAACCATTAGCAGGTCAGAGGCAGGAAGGATTTCAATGACCATTATCCCCCTTCTGGCCTTCTGGAAAGTGGGTGAAAAAGATAATGCAGACCCACGCTGTTATTTTCCATGTCATTTTTTTTTCTGCATTAAATATGGCTAATCACTATGTATGGTTGCACATCCTGTCCAACCATGGGGCTTGAGTTGGTATAGAATTAGAGGTTCATTTTAGTTACCAAAAGAACATCAGTTGGGGGTCTAAATTATTATTAATTTAGGGATAGGTTGTCAGTTTAGCAGACATTTAAGACTACAGCACATGGCACTTGACTCATTTTCATTACACATTCAGAGATGTATATGGTTTAATCAGGCTAAAATCAGGAGTATTCTTGATTTCTAATCTTGGTCCTGTTCTGGTGGATGTGATATGTCTGCCTAGATAGGCTGATAATCCGAGTTCCAGCACTGGTAGCTTCTGTGGCTTCAACAAGTAACTTGACTTCTCTGCCTCCATCTTCCCATCCGTTAATCATAATTATTAGTATTATTAATTTCTGAGCATCTAAAAATGTGCTAGGAATTTTGAAGAAATGGGTAAAATGGGGATGATAAATAATCTCTACTTTCTTGTTTTTAGGGTTAATTAGATGATTTTTCAATACAGTGTTAGTTTATTATTAAGAAAATCCTGTTTAAAAATATTGTTTTTTATATTATATTTTTGTGAAGCTTCACTATTTATGTCTCTATCTATGCACTAATATGACACCATCACTATAGTAACTAAGCCCCAGTTTGAGGAATTTATCACTTAGACTGTTTTATTTAATTAAGATGCATATTGAAGAACTGGTTGGTGTGATGCCCAGTGCTATAAAATATTTAGGAGCATTGGTTTTCCTTTGTATGCACATAAAGTCCATTAGCACTAAGACAAGGAACATGTAATTGTCTCTTAGGAAATCATGTAGGTCTGGGTGTCTCACATTGGGTCATGGCTGGAGGCATGTTATAACTTGTATGACAATTTCAATACACGTTGTGATAACACTATGAGCTAATAAAGTTTTAAAGAGAACTCTTCTGAAGTGTATTTGAATGGGGGAAATGAAATGTGTACACTTTCTAATTCTGAATGTATGAGCAATATAAAGACTGACTTTAAAAGTAGTGTGTAAATGGAGAGATGTTAAATAGGCACCAAGGTTATTCAAAGTGAAAGAATCAAATACACACTAAATAAATTATTATTGAAAAATAGTTTTCATATTCTTCATCCCAAAGAATTCCTAGAGAAATTAAACACTTAACAATAAATTTGGAACAAGCTATTGAAGCACACTGGGTTTTTTAAAATGTATTTAGCTAGTGAAAGACAAGTTTATTTTAAAAATCATGTGAATTGTTTTGTAGAACAAATGATTTTTTTGATGCATGAATATATTAATATTAAAATGTTAAAATGGGATAAAGAACACATAAATTATGTTGATTATAAGATATTTTTGCATTGTTCAGTCCTTTAAACTTCCCTTAAGTTTCTATCTTTTTTCCATCTGTTGAAATTGAAGAATAAAGTAATACAGTTCTATGGGTTGAATATATTTGATTAAAGTTTGTAACATTGAGAGGGAAGTTTTTATGTAGTTCCTCATGGTCTTGAAATCTCCTTAGAATTTTCCTGTTTATCTATTTATTTCTTTATTTAAATAAAAGTATTTGGGACAGATCATCATTAGTATCAATGAATTAAGCACCATTGACTTCAATGAAGCTACGCTGATTTACGCCAGCTGAGGGTCTGACACTTTATATAGGATAACTAAAAGAATTTAATAATTATCTGATTGTTCTTCTTTGGTCACCATGCTTTTCAGTTCCCTCATTTTGAGGGGAAGTACGGTCATCAGCAGCCATTCTTGGCCTTTCTATCTGTGTTTTTCAGATCATACCTTTCAAGGCCATGACAAAAACAAAGTCACCCGAGATGAAAGGAATTAGATTAAAATTAGTAACATTTCCAAATAAGTACAGTGTGCAGCTAGCAGCACATCTGGAGAGTGCAAAGGTGTTTCAAAGACTGTCTAGTCACATCTACAGTGGTCTGATTAATGCTACTGCAGACATGATGGTGAGGGGCTGTGAAAGAAATAATTGCAGAGTTTCTATTTGTCACAATATTCCTTGATGAGATTTCTTATGTTAGTAATTTGTCATGGTTGTTCATTGTCTTGCTCGATGTCAAAGAAAATGGAGATGCCAAACAGCTGATGATTTGCTTCAAGAATGTCAGTGTCAGGAGTGTGGGAACAAGTAGTTAACTCTGCTCAAGTATTTGTGTGTTTTGGAAAAGACAAACCTTTGAGAGAGACCTGGTTATAGGTAGCAAGACCTCCATTCTAAGGAAGAACAGTAATGAATGTGTCTCAGCATTTTTCCTGTGTGATATTATATCCCTCTTCAAACTCCCATTCCCCTCCTGCCATCCCAACTGGAAAGTATTGGCCATTCTTCAAGGGCTCTGTAAACTCTCCGTGCCTCAAGTATTACAGTACTGTTCAAAATGAAATAAGTAGTGCCAGTATATTGCAATGTTTAGTTAAGAACTGCTAACCCTGTTTGGGATTTGATTGAAGTCTTTAAAGGAAGAGTTGTGGAACAACCTGTGAAACCCCACTACAGTAAATCACTAGGGGACTAATCATGATTATGATTTTCAATATTCTGTGCAGTTCTCCCCTCATTCTGCAAAGAGGCATCTCCCATTGACACTTCTCCCCCCAACTCTCACCCTACAAAGACAGTTCTAATACTATATTATGTAAAGCAAAGGTGTGCCCTTGTCAGGACTAGTATCTAAATTTGGTTGCTTCATGTCAAGATGTAAAAGACATTGAGCAGGTTCAAAGAGGGACAAAGACGGAGATTGCAGGTATGGCAGGACTTTCATACAGTGAAAGTCGAGGAGACGATTCAAAGAGTACTTGATTGAGATATTCAAAATTACAACAGGTATAGTGGAAACAAATCAGACACCCCTTTTTTTTCCTCTTCTCATGGCACGAGAACAAGGAAACACTTGATATTGTAAAATAGCAGCAAATTTAGGTCTAATAATATATCCACTTTATGAAGACGGTCAGTGGCAAAACTCTCATTGGCTTCAATGGTACACAGTCATGTCCACACATTTAGAAATTACCTCTTTAAAAGGAAATACCCCTTTTACTCAACCTGAAGAATTCATTACTGGAAGAAATGTCACTGAGACAAATCCTGAGATTGCAGTTAGATAAAAGACGGAATAATGTTATGGTCGTTAATAAGAGTTGTAGTTTTGCAAGCAAGGCTAATGATGAGGTTAATCAAATATGTTTCAGGGCATGAGCTGATCACTTGAAACGGGCTGGAAAAGAATGTTTTTTTCTGTACAGCACTGAAGTATTAGCCACATGGATTTTTTCTAATCTTCTCTGAAGTAACAGGCACTGACTGCTGCCAAAGGCAGGAGAGTGAATCTCTACCATTTGAGCTAAAGGAGTGACACTGTTAGTTGGTTGGTTGTAGTAGACCTTCATGCCTCTTATGTGGAACAACCACTAGAAGGGGACAAAGACTCATTGTGCTACTGTGGATTGTATAACCTCAGAAAGTAGCAAGTTCACTTTGGTTTGGATAAGCATATCTAAAGTCTATCTAATATTACACAAATCTCTTAGGTCTGGAAATCAATCCGGATTGTCATAAGATTTCTAATACTTCCAGGCATCAGCAAAGCCAGAAGTATCTTGATAATACCCTTTTTCATCATAATATGTATTATCTTTTCCTCCTGTTCCAGCTGAAATTAAAAAGTGGAGTGGCATGCCAAAATGAAAAGAAAAATGGATCCCTCCCAACAAAAAAAGAGAAGAAAAAAGTCAGTTCATGTGTGGTTTCAATTTTGATGGAAGACGGGCTTGTTCTTATTTCATCTGAACCATTTTCTAATACCAACTCCTGAATAGAACATGTGTCATGCATTTCATACTTTGGTACACTAGACAAATTTAAATAGGGCCCTACCAAATTCACAGTCCATTTTGGTCAATTTCACAGTCGGAGGATTTTAAAAATCATAAATGTCGTGATTTCAGCTATTTAAATCTATAATTAAACAGTGTTGTAATTGTAAGGGTCCTGACACAAAAAGGAGTTGGGGGGGGGGGCACAAGATTATTGTAGGGGGGGTTGTGGTACTGCTACCATTACTTTTGTGCTGCTGCTGGCGGCGGCGCTGCCTTCAAAGCTGGGCAGCTGGAAAGCGGCAGCTGCTGCCTGGGATCCCAGCTCTGAAGGCAGAGCCACCGCCAGCAGCAGCGCAGAAGTAAGGATGGCCTGGTATGGTATTACGACCCTTACTTCTGCACTGCTGCTTGCAGATCTGGACCCTCAGTTAGCAGCTGCCACTGTCCGACCACCCAGCTCAGAAGGCAGCAGTACAGAAGTAAGGGTGGCATGGTATGGTATTGTCATACTTCTGTGCTGCTGCTGGCAGATCGCTGCCTTCGGAGCTGGGTGCCCGGCCAACAGCTGCTGCTTTCTGACTGCCCAGCTCGGAAGGTAGCACAGAAGTAAGGGTGGCAATACCATGACCCCCCCTAAAATAACCTTGTGACCCCCTTCTGCAACTCCCTTTTGGGTCAGGACCTCCACTTTGAGAAACGCTGGTCTCCCCTGTGAAATCTGTATAGAAACAGTTAAAACACACAAAAGACCAGTTTTCATGGGGGGAGACCAGATTTCACAATCCATGATGCTTTTTTCATGGCCGCGAATTCAGTAGGGCCCTAAATTTAAAACACCCATTAAAAATGTCAGACGAATGTGAAGTGATTTTGAATCATATGGAGGGATGCAGTAGCTTTTGTTACCCTGCTGTTACCCCTTACAGATTCTTTGGTGTTACTCTACTGTTTCTGGCTCTTTAACCCCTGCCCCCCAAACACTAACATATACTCTTGTGTGATATTTTATAAATCTAACACGGCATGCCTAGAGCTACCAGTGCCAGAACCCAGGGACCAGGGGGCCATGGACCCTCCACTTTTTAAACAAAAGAAATGTATTCACTGCTAAATATCTCTCTAGTGGCAACTCACCTGGGGCAGCTTCAACACCTTCAGTGGCTTAAAGCTTTAAGGAGCTGGTAGAAAAAAATATTGCTAATGTAAATCACTTGAAGCGTTACAGCTATTCTATGTGTAACTGCTTCCTATATTCATCAGCCATTCCTTTAAGACAAGAGATAGTCTGCAATCTCCGCAGATAATACATGCGCTAGACATCACTGTGGTGGCTAAGAAAATAATTGGAAGTCTGCAAGCAAATAAGCTAACCTGACAGGATAATGTATCCCAAGTGGTCAGTTTAGAAATGAAACTTTCACTTGGAAGGAGGGTGCTCACTCAGGCACCTGAAGGCTAAATAAGTTTATTTAAATGAAAAGTTAAACAAGTTTCTGAGAATATGACAGTGATAGGGAAGCCTCGTCACGATGGAGAATTTCCAGATTGTTGAGACTTCATGCAAGCAATTAGCACGATGGAAGGTGCATTTGTCAGCCAGGATGTAAGCATTGGGTGTGGTTCACCTCGTGCTTTTCGTGGGCTGGGAAATGTCTTGGACTGTGCTTGCCTTTTAATATGTTTCATTGAAAACGTAAATTGCTTCCCTTTCCCCCTCTCCTGAGCTGCCTTCCTTCATCCTCCGCACCCGGTTTCCAGCTCCTCATCTTCTCATAGGGCTTAATCCAAACCCCCTTGAAGTAAATTGTAAGGCTCTCATAGACGTTGGATTGGTCCCATGAGGATGCTGATCAGCGCTTTGGCTAATTAGTAGTAGCAGGACTCTATGGGACACCACCCCTGCCATCTCTGTTCTCTTTGTTTGGCAATACCTGGGTTTCAGAAGATGTGGTTTATTGATCTGGGTGGCAAAGGATGCCTAGTGTGGTCAAATGTGCAGGCACCAGGAGATAATTCCATGGGTTCCTCAGATTGCAGCTGTCATTCAAGTCATTCAATAAGATTATTTTTTAGCCCTGCTAAGAGAAAGCTGTAAAAAATAATTCAGGATCGTATTATTTTGTGACTGATGCAACTGTGCATAGTAAACTGACACATGGACTTTAATTAGCATTTAGTTACCTGCTCATTTTGGTGTGGAAATTCTATGAACAATCTTCTGTGAACATGGAGGTACATAAATGATACAAGAGAAGATTTGGGCAAATTGTTTTAAACAATCTCCATTTAAATTCCAATAGTATTTGCTCTAGGGCTTTCTTTACTTCTGCCAAAGAAGGTAGGGTTCAGAGGATGTAGCTTGCAGTACCAAACTCTAAGGCACAATCTGGTTTTAAATTGTATGCGTAGACTCAACATGTATTTGAATAGAATGCTAATTATTATTCATAGCTCACTTTTTATGTAATTATATAATGATCTTCATCCGGCAGGATGTTAAAAGCATTTTGTGGGCCATATGCAAAGATCCCCCAACCACAATGGAGTGAAATACAAAAGGTGCTTAAAAGTACTAGTTTAGGAATAAATATAGAAAGCAACAACTCATTCAATGATAAATACTGTACAGGTGGAGATAGATAGAAGTGAATTGGAATCAAGCTGGAATTTTGCCAGATCATTGCAGTTATTAAATACCCCATTGAAAAAAATATCGGGGGTATTTAATAACTACAAGTGTAGTGTCTGGTGTACTGTCAGGCTCTGGGTTCAAGGAAGTCAGGTCTGGTTTTTAGAGCCATAGTCAAGCACAGGTACAAGGGTTGAATCTGGCCATAGAGTTGGGAATGGGTTGAGGGCAGTGCTGAAACCAAGGTTAGGGACAGGCTGTGTGTCAGAACAGAGGTCAGAGTCATAAACAAGCCAAATCTGGATCATAGTCAGAGTCCAGATGCAGGCCAAAGGTTGAAATTGGGTGGGAATCAGGTGCAGGGCTAGAGTGGGTCAGGAGTGGGGCTGAAGCATGGATGGAGTAGGGCTGGAACAGGGCTCAGGTAATGCTGGAGCAGGAATAGGAACTGGATCAAGGGCAGGCTGGAAGCCTAAGGAGTCTGTAACACTGAGGCAGGAGGGGGGTTCCTGGCCAAGTAGCGCTGTTACACAAACTAACTTGCAGCTCTGGCGGGGTCAGTGAAATACCTGTGCCTAGGGGTCTTCTGAACTAGTCCCTGTTAGGGATAGGCTGCTGCAGCGTGACTGAGTGATGAGTCACTGCAGGTTCTGCTGGAGGGCGAGTCATGGCAGCTGAGCGAGCAGCCCTGGTCTGGCTGCAGGTTTGCCTCACAGTTCTATGTTAAGGATGGCTGGCATGATTTCAATAGGAGCTAATGAGTGGACAGGACTTTTGAAAACCAGGCCAGGCCGTTTCAGCAGTACTGTGTCCCCACAACTCCACCCCCAAAACCTTGTTGAGGCATCAGCTCATTATTGACTCAGAGCAAAGGGAATTGCCTATTTTGTTACCACTGCTAGAACCTGTTTTTGGAATATTAAAGTTTGCCTTGGTAAGAAGGAGCTTTAAACAGGCTCTTGGCTGAATTTCTAAACAGAGGGTTAGATCCTGCCTGCAGATAAGCAGATGCATATCGCTGAGTATGCTGTCTTGTAAAATGAGCTACTGCATGTGAAGTATCTACACTTGTCTATATGAAGACAAAGTACAGTTCTAGTCCTGACTTTCTTAAATCGGGTGCCAAAGAAACATTAGTCAGCAGGAATTTCTTGTTTTATTTAGCTGAGTGGTTCAGGTGCTCAACTACATACACGGGTTTTAGTCTCACTTGATCTCAAACTGAAAGGCTGCCTCCAATTCACCCACCTTCAAAATGGGTACCTGGGTTAGAGGTATTAAGGTGGTACAGATGTGATGCTGGTCACATCACTCTCTTGGCTAAGAAACTGATATTCTTTAACTGTATCTGCCTGATGAGCCATTGACTCGGGGGAACTTTGACCAATTATGCCTGGTCAGTGAAATACTGTGTCCCTTGAAAAAAGCTCCCCAAATAGGAGGATTAGATCATATTTTAAAGGCTCAAACTTGTAGTGGCAAATGGGATTAGATGGGGGCCGTGGGAAGTAATTGTCCTGCTTTACTTGGCTCAGGCCAGGTCTCAGCTGAAGTACTGCATCCTGTTCTGGGTGCCCCACCTTTTAAGAAAGGTGGGGATAAATTGGAGAAAGTCCAGAAAAGAGCAACAACAATTATAAAGATTTAAAAAACCTAACCAGTGAGGAAAGGTTAAAAAAGTGGGTATGTTTAGTCTTGAGACAAGAAGACGGAGGTAGGACCTTATAACAGTCTTCAAATATGTGAAGAGCTGTTATAAAGAATATGGTGATCAATTGTTCCCCATGTTCACTGAAGATTAAACTAAATACTTTTGCAACAAGGTAGATTTAGGTTATATATAGAAAAAAAATTCTTACTAAGTGTAGAGTTTAGCACTGAAATAGGCTTCCAAGGAAGGTTATGGAACACTGTCATATGATGTTTTTAAGGGCAGGTTAGACAAACACCTGTCAGGGATGGTGTGGGTATATTTGGTCCTGCCTCAATGCAGGGGGCTGGGTTAGATGACCTCTTGAAGTCCCTTTCAGTCCTCCATTTCTATAATTCAATATCAAAATAAAGCTGCAAATAGAGGTGCAAATCTCTGTAAGAACAGACATCAATTCAGGAAGCTCTGGTTTCCTTTTGTGAAGGTTGAAGTGTAGCACAAGGTCATATGTTGTACACTTTTATCCATGGTCATCCCTTACTGTAGTCACTGAAGAACAGAATACAGATCAGCATCAGCAGTGTATGTCCCCATTGATGACAACAGGAGTCGTACCTGCGGTTTGAGGGCAATAGACGGTGCTGAGTATCTAACTTCTTTACATCTCTAGTAACATTTTATTATTTATGAGTACTGAAAGGTTACTAGAAAAAAAAAGCCTTTCAGCATTGCTAAGATATCACTTCATTGTCATGAGTTTAATCATATTATTTTCATAAGGGAAGCATAAATACAAAAATGAAAAAAAAATAGGCATAGAGGCAAAATAGTAAAAAAATCACAGCTAAAAATATTAATCATGTTGAATCCAGTGAGTTTTTGGCAGATAATAAACTGTTGATAGATGTGATCTCTAAAATCGCATGCGTATCATGAGCATAACCCTCACTCCTTTGCAGGGTCATTGAATTTTACAATCTCATAAGCTTGCAGAGCTTTGTCTGGCACATCAAAACAATTGCTAAAAGCACAATAAATTCTACAGCTAGCCATCTGCTTACCCTCTTGACCTTTCAAATCTTATAAAAACCAACCCCGTCATTTTTCACTCCATGAATTTCCATGTTTTTTGAATACAGTATATTCAGAAGGTTACTTCATTTTTTTATGTAATAAAAATGACCAATTATATTTGATAATATTTTGAGGCAGTGAAAGGGCTGTGAATGCTATCACTACAGTTAATGAGATTGTAGGGCACCTCCAGCCTCCTCATCTGGTTGGAGACATTTATTTAACAGTCATGCCCTGCTTGTATGGGTTCACTATCAGTCATAGTGGAAATTACAGCCAGCAGCTGTTTCAGAAAGAAGTTAAGCAGCTACAGTGTCCATTTCCTACATTAACCTCTCTCATTGTGAACATTTTTGCTAGACTTTCAACAATCAAAAGGTTTCCTCTTTCTCTTCATTGAACTATCATGTGAACCTCTAGCTGTGAAATAGACATTAATACTACTTCTACATATGGAAAATCAAGCAGTGTAAAAGAGTCAATACATAGTTTTATTACATTGAAATGTTGGTCCACTCTGTTGTAGAGAAACATTATAAAGTATGGGCTAAATGCTTAGAAGTGGGTGTAAGAGTTGTAAGAAAAGTGTTTGTGGGGGGAAGGTAAAAAAAAATGCTTAGTGTTGGCCTGACTCTGTTCCCACTAAAGTCAATGGTAAAACTCCCACCACATCAAGTCTGTTTATTGAAGCAAGTACATGGAGTGCCAAGGAGGTCCAAGTGGAGAAGTTTAAGGGGGCGCTAGGTAGACAAAGTGATAAAAAAGGTAACACATTAAGGTGCCAAAGCCACAGGATATGCAAAACCACACTCACAGAGGAGTGCTTGCAAAAACATCAGAGTCAGCAAAACCGCTTGGGAAAGTAAGGTGACCCATGATAACGACAGGTGTACAAAGCATAATGTAAAATGGTCTACATTTCCTCTGTTATCATAAGGCATTATTTTATGCTTCTCCTCACTAATGTCAATTTTAAAATTCCACAATTTCCATGAGTAATTGTAAAAGCGATTTGATTTGCAAAGCTATTTAAAAAATGCTTCTCACAATAACAACATTCTCACATTATTTCCCCCCAGAAATATAGCTGGATTTACATTTTTTCTTTGAGCGCAATTAGAATATGATGTGCAATACATTAGCTGGTCTCTTTTAAACAGAACGGCTGTTAGACACTTTTTCTACATAAGCTCCCTTTGGAAAATTTTTCGGAACAAAAGATAAAAGGAGTCAATCAAAGCTCCAAAGAAACAACATAAGAACATTTCTCCTTGCACCACTTTTCCTGTAATATTCAGGAAGGACTAAATATGAATCCCCTCATGGCAACTGTGTAGTTCTAATCTCCATCAGGAGAAGGAGCTTTCATTGAATTATAATACGTGACATATTCAGTGAATTAAAGTAGCCTGCTGTTCAGCCTGTCAGGAGACAAATGTCTTCTTCACTAACAAATCTGTCAATTACGCTAGGTTGGCAGAGTACTAAATACAAACTACCCTATAAGTATGTGTGTACACTTCTAGGAATTCCTCCAGCTCTGGAGAGGATTGGCAGCGGTAGCAGCAGAGAAGAATGGCTGAAGACAATCACTAATAATATTTAAACTGAAGAAAGAATGGGTTAAATTAGCATCATTTTCTATTCCTATTACAATCAGTGTAACAAAAAAATGAATTCATGTAGGGCCATTTCCTCTCGTTAGAGTTATTGTTATGTGGAGTGTGGGGAGGTAGGAAGCTTTAGTGTATGCTAGATTCAGTGAAATAAGGTAGTGTGCTCTCTGTGCTGAGATACAGAGAACCCCCCCAGCAGCTGGGGCAGGCCCCCCTCCACCCACCTTCAACACAGACCAGATCAGGGGACAGAATGCCTTGTCCAGTGTCCGTGTCCCCAGCCACACGGACTTTAGGGAGGTAAAAGTTGCAGCTCAAAGGGTGCAACCAACCTTGGGAGCTCAATACAGCAGTAGCTGCTATAGCAGGAACAGCACAACAGGTGGAGAGGGTAGTTCAATAAAAGCCTGTCTGCTTCCCTTTGCTGCTACAGCTTACAGACTTTGGTGATGTTATTAGACGTTGCTAGTTTAGACTCTGGATATGATTTCTGTTTGCTGATTGGCTGTTGCATGATGCATGTGTTTCTATCTCTCCATAAATGCTGTTTCACATCATCCTCCAACAACTCTACAAGATACCCACTTAAAATATAGGCAGACTGCTTACGGACTTCCTCTGTGCTGTAGACACTGTTTTACAGATGTTGCAGTCCAGACAAAAAACTGGAGGTAAAACAAGGGGTTCTGGAGATGATGATGACAGGTCCTTTTGTGATTTGGGGGTTCAGGGGAGACTGAAACTCATGCTTCTTCTATGCTGTGGCAGGAGGTAGGAAAAGTCCATTTTCAAATTATCATAGGAAATCCCATGAATCAACTTCACCTCCTTTCCAGGAGCCCTCCCACAGGTTTCAACCCCTTTACCCAGAATGAGGAGTGCTGGCCTAGTAAATGTAACAGGCCACCCCTACCTTTTACAAATTCCATTTGTGTGACCCAGACTGTGGGTCACCTGTGTGGTTAGATGTTGATAGATGTTTGGCTGCGTGTGTACGTTCCATCTGTGTGATGCCCTAGCCCTGCGCAGACAGCTGGCATGGCAGACCTCAAGTGAACCACCCAATTACCTCAAGATCCATTAAGGGACAAAAGGCACCCAGACAGGTTTATTGTCGACAAAGCATGGTACTAGTATCCCGCAGACTCTACCGGACCACTAATACATGTATGGCAGTAACAATAGACCAAGCTCAGTGAACGGTGGGACTTTCCGTTCCTGCCTAGGCTAGACAAAGATACTCCTTCTGAGATACCTTTTTATATGCCGATACAAACAAGTTAGTACTGTACTGCCTCTCTGACATAGTTAGTTGCTGCCCCCCGACATGGCTAGTTATCACCCATCACCTTGTACAGGTTGGTTCGATTAAAACATTTCTATTACGTACTGTCATCCTGACTTTATCTTTTAGGAGGGGTCAGTGTGTTTCTGTTATCTTTGGGGAATGTTTTTGTACCATCCTTGTTATCGGAATGGTCTGGTACCACTTAATATTGAGATGTGTTTGTGTAAGAACTCTGTAACTGGCACTTCTTAAAAATGTGCATTTTTGCAATATCAGCCCTGTTCTTGCCAAATTCTGTAAGCAGGTCCTGCCTGATACCAGGCCTCTAATACAAGGGCTTATGTCTCAAGCTCTCTTTCTACTACACAGAGCATGGTGAAAATGTAATGTAAAAATGATAGTTCAGGTAATGCAATGTCACAGTGCTCCTTGGATCTGACTGTTGCTGAGAGCAATCTCATTTGGTAATTTTTAAATATGTGACAGATTGTTTTTCTAAAAAAAGTACCATTTAAAAATTACACATAGGGTTCTGAAGCTGAGAAGAATGGATATTAATGGTGCAGTAATTGAGGAAAATGGATTATGCTGGGAGCTGAGAGGATGATGGCTGAAGAGCAAATGATAGAAGTTTCAATGGTTCCAAAAGAACGGAATTTCGCATTTCACATACACTAACTGTTCCAGTTTCCATTTACTCCCTTGTGAGGATGGGGAAGCTCTGATTGTTGAAATCGAACATTAGAATGACTAGACACTTGGCTACAGATAGACTGGCTATAGAGTCCTTCATTGTAGAGAAGAGACCAGAATGATTTGTAGTGGAGGCAAAGAGGATTCATTATTTATTCAGGATGCTGCTTACACAGAGACACTGGGGCTCTCACTAGCCTCTCTAGTTTGAAAAGACACTAACAGCTTGTACTATCCAGTGTGACCACATATAGAGTCTGCCGAAATCATAGCTTGGATTAAGCAGTTTTGCAATGGATTGCTGACCTTGCAGCCTCTTTATGGGTGGCTTAGCACAGCCATACCCAGCCGCTAAAACATAGCCATTAGGAAATTTTCTTCCGGCACTTATTTCTGTTGGAAAATGCCAATTTGTCAAAAGCAAACCATTTTGTAGAAATGTGTCGATTTTGACGAATCTTCCATTGGAACACAGGCAGGTTTCAAAGCATGCCTGCCAGCATGCACACCTGGTCTTAGGCAGCCCCCCTGAAAGACTGCCCCAGGGTCAGAGACTCCATGGTTTCCAGGGCCAGCGGTGGCTCATAATACAGACAGCCTGAGGGTCAGGGACTTCCCGGACTTCCAGGCTCATTGACTCAGATGCAGGAGCCTAGCAGCTCTGAGAGTCCTCACCAGGGAAGCAGCAGGAAACCTGGAAGGCCTGGGAACCACAGCTGAGCTGGGAGATCCCAGGCAAAACTTCATTTAGAAATAACTTAAGGTGTTTGGAGGAAAACTCCTTGTGGACAATTTTGAAATTTCTATTTTTTGTTCTGAAATGAAATTGCTTTCAAAATTTGAGAGTTTCCCGCAGAACAGAAATTCCTACTTATGACCAGCTCTGCCCTGGAATAACATTGGCATGAATTCAGTTTAACAACATGTATTTGGTACTAAATGGCAGTGGTGCAGGTTTCCTCTCTTCCTGTCACAAGATGTCTGGCCCTTAAGCATTCAGCCTGTGATAGATCAACTATCTCCTGCTGCCCCACACTATGGCTGATCTTGATCAACTGGAAATCGGGTGGCTCTGTTTAGTTATTTGACACAGCCTGGGAAAAAGTGAGGATTCTTACAAAGAGCTGCATGGAGAAGAATGGGAAGTGCCTGCTCTCTGGGAAGCAGCCTGAAAGGAGCTTGAGAAGCAGAAAATGAAGAAGAGGATACAGGTTACTCCCATGGGGAGCTGATAAGCAGCAGCCTGCCTGAACCCTTGAAAAAGGGGAAGAGCGAGCCAGCCGTTGGAGAGTGATATTTTTCAAGGCACAAGAGCTGGGACAAGGCATGGGAACAAAGTATAGTGTTCAAGGAATGCCTGTGAGGAAGAGGCAGCCCACTGAACCCAGCTGGGCTAAAGATGCACTTGTTCTGAGTAATTCTGCTGGACTTTGATAAGAGACTCTGTGGCCTCGGAATGGACAAGGCTATTTAAAGTTGTCTGGCTGGATGGCCAAGACTCTTCTACGGCTGGAATAGGCTGAAGGACAGTAGGGGAAAAGGTAGGCAAATGTTGCTACAGCATTGCAGTCAGCCAGAACTGAGTGTATTGGGGCCGTGACTTTGCTACACTCCCTGGGACAGGAAGCAGACCCCTCATTTTCCTCTCAGAGTTACTTCTTCACATGGGCCATACTCTTCAGAGGATTGTTTGTAGGTATTCTGAGAAACATACTGCACTGTCTGGGTGAGTATAACTGTGATATTCAAGATGATATTTAGAAGCAAGAATGGCAGTTGGCACCTTGTGACATCACTCCCTTCATCTCTGACCATCTTTATTTTTTCATTTTAAACTATGGACTTGGTTTTCATTTATACCAAGTCCACTTTATATCGCTCTGGTAACGTAAAGGAGCCTTAAAGTGAGTGTATGTTTAATTTGTTCCCACTTTTAAGTCACTCTAACACCACCAGAGATGTATAAAGTTGGCTTAGTATAAATGAAATCAGGCCCTGTATGTACGTATCTATATTTACTTCCACCCTGTGAAATGGCTATAGGTCTAGCATGTGAAGGAAGACAATATATGTCAGCCTCATTCAGACTACTTCTGTTGATATCAGGAGGCCTTTACTTACTGGAAAGGCATTTTAAATTCTGAGAGAAAGAGAGACTGAATTCTGGATGAGAAATAATTGTGATCGAAATGCAGCTGAGTAATATCTTAGTCCTGATTTAATGCAATATTACAGTCACATTCTAAATCAAAATCCCAAACACGCTCTGCACTTTTGAAATTTACTCCCTATAGGTTTATTACATTTTCCACCTAATTGGACACATTATTCCATAGCATCTAAAAATTATACCTTGATTAAATGTAGTCACTCTAAACAAAATGAACCCAAGAAAGTGGCTTAATATTAAAATATGGGTTTTTAGAAATAGTTTCTTAAAAGCAAACCAACTCCAATGTTAGAATGAAGCCCTTTGATTTTTTTCTATGTATCTGTCCTTTGCTATAATTGGTAAATTCACAGAAAATAAATCAATATATCAGAAATAGGTGACTAGATAGTACAGTAAAATTGGAATAACATTCACAAACACAAAATAAATATACACCAACATAACTGCTCCCTTAAAAAAAAATACAGGTTACTTAGTCTTGGGGACACATCTGCAGTTAACTAAGATTCTGGTACAATTGACTTCTGTACTCTGGTACAGTACTTTCCCCTCCATAATTTTCATGCCAAGGGATCAATTCTGGGAGATAGATGTGTCTCTCAATGAGAGAACAATGCTACCACTGGGCAAAAATGTTTATTGTGAGATCTTTCCATAGTGAAATAAACAAAAGAAACTTGTCCTTTTTCCTTTTAAACAAAGATGTACTCCACTTTTCCTTACTAGTGGAATAAAGTTAACATTTAAGCTGATAATAAATTAGATCTTTCCCTATCTGGCCTATCCCACAAGGACATGGTCTGAAAGATTCAGAGAGAATGGTGTCAATCTTCAACTGATATAAATTGCAGGGCCGGCTCTAGGCACCAGCAAAACAAGCTGGTGCTTGGGGCGGCACATTTTTAGGGACGGCATGGCCGGTGCCAGAATGCCGCCCCTAAAAATGTGCCCCGGCCGCCCTAGCTCACCTCCGCTGCTGCTCGCGGTCCCCCACTCGGCCTCCCTCCCTCCCTGGCTTGAGAGCCTGGGGGGGAGGAGGCAGGGCTGGGGATTTGGGGAAGGGGCGGAGTTGAGGCGGGGCCGGGGGTGGGGGTAATTAAAAAACGGGGGAGCGGCCAAAATTGTTTTTGCCTTGGGCGGCAAAAATCCTAGAGCTGGCCCTGATAAATTGGCATAGTTTCATTGAAGACACTGTTTTAAAACAGCTGAGGGCTGTCCAGTGTTCCTTTTTACCAAAGGGTGAAATCTACTTCTCCTGAATGGAACCCTAGTAGACAGGTTCTATGTGGTAGAACTTCAAATGAGACCTTTTCCACCCCCTAAGTTGGGTTAGGGAATGCATCTCAGGCACTGTGTTTCCTCAATAACTTTGTATCACTTATACCACTGGATGAAGATAAATGTGAATTTTCTGTTTGTTTCACAAAAACATTTCAAAAATTACCTTTTGCAAAAAACAAATACAAAAAGAAAAACTGAAAATACAAAGGTCTATTAGAGAAGATTATTATGCATAAGTAGCACACAGCAGTGATTTTCTTAAAATATAAAATGTGAAATTATAGCTTCATTTATGAACCCCCACATGGGTGGTAGAGGAAGGAAAGAACAATTCTATTAATACTCATAAAATATCTTTAGATCACTTGTAATGACATTTGTCCCCAAAAAGAGCGGCAAATTTGCTGTACATACTGATACCTTGAGCTGTAATCCATCTATTTCACTGCACAGAATGACAGCTTGCACTACCTGCTTCTCTTTCTCAATTAACATTTCAAATGGTGCTTGCTCCCCTAAGAAAAGAAATGTCAAGAAACAAAGGGAACTATCAGATTGAGAGTCATGGTAGTGACACTAGCCAAGTTAGAAAAATATCAGGATTGTTAATATTCCTGCAAGGGCAAACTTGTGAGAGAAATATGGAGTGCTGCCATGGCAGTGTCAAGCATTGTAACCATATTGTGCCTGTGTTTTTGTAGAAACCCATTCTCTCTAATATAACATGCCAAAATTCTTTCTGATATGCATAATAGTCAGAGAAATCTATATGTTGGTCTCTTCCTTTCGCTTCTTTTTGTTGAGTAGGCTCAACGAAGGGGCTCCATCCTTTATTTCTTGTGTACCCTAAACTCCCATTGAATGAATTGGGAGTTTTGCCCGAGTAAGGAATAAAGGTTTGGGCCTATTACAGACAAACAGTACATTGAAATGCATTTTAAATCTGTTTGAGATTATGTATAGATATGAAAGGTGCCAACATGTGAGATCAGGGTTCGGGGTTCCACTTGCCAGAACTGATGGCATCTCCAAAACCCAGTGCAGAGTAGAATGCTGAATTCCCCACCTTGTCTCTAAGTGTTTACAGACATGGCTTAAGTGGGCCAAGTTCTGGGCAATGAAATAAACACCAAGTCAAAGGGTTTTGCTCCATATACAAATAGCAGTGAGGGACTAAATCACCACCCTCAACAGTACAGGTATGAGCAGCCAAGCCATTACTGTTCTTCAAGCTGCATGCATTGGAGGGAGTAATAGATACCATGTATTACTTTCATCTATAAAAGGGTTTGGTTTGGTACAGTGGACTACATTTTGCACACAACTACTGGTCACAGCTTTGTCTCCATGCGCCCCCCCCCCCATACCTTATGATGTGCTGTGAAAATTCTCTGTGGAGTATTCCTCCACTCTACACTAGAGGATCTGTCTACGTCAGGTCTCTGCTGCTTCTGTCCAACTATCCAACATATCTTTTTAATCAGATGCATTGATCTTTCTACATTAGCCCTCAGAGATTACATCACACAGAACAAACAAAACAAACAAACAGGGTACAAAACTCAAACTTTCTGCCCATCGTTAGCTTATCTCTCAGAGCAGGATTCCCAATACCCCTTTTTCCCCCACCCCCAGGCCCTTGTTTCTCACCATTTCCATTAATCTCTTCCTGGCTTAAAAAGATAGAAAAGCTTGTCAAACTTTAAAAATCTGGGGGTGAGCTCCTCAGCTGACGTCAATAGAGATACACAAGCTAAATATCTGGAGCCCTCAGAACAACTTCTCATTTAACTGGTGCTATACTCTCCCCCTCCCCCATAACTTGCAGCAAGTATATGTCTATCTTTATTTCATTCGTGATTCATTTTGTTAATGTTTCCACATTTATGGCCTTTTCATATACACAGTTTAGACTGTATTCACCTTCGTAAGTATATAATATCTGTTAAAATACATACTTATTTAAATAGTTAATATACCTAAAAATATATGGTAACAGATGGATGAATTATGGATATAAAATTGACATCACATGCTCTTACACATTTTTAATCTGCTTATGGGCTATAGAACTATGGCAATGCACCTGTGATAACATCTCGGTATTTAATGATACATTCAGTTCCAGATGTGATTCTGCATCTGGTACATATTTAGATAACTTTTTTTTTTTAACCTGTAGCTGTTTAAGCAGGTGAATATTGTCTAAGGAGGTAAATTTACAGTTTTGTGAGCGAGGACATATCCAAGTTGCTCCCACAATCATGCTTTATGGTCTTGCCCTTGATTTCCTTTTCTATGGGAAATGTGTTAAAAAGAAGATGTACATGGGCCACAAAATCTTTAATCTTTCCACTGATATTGAATCTACTCATATTACCACATTTGCCATGCTTTATTCAGTATCACTGCTGATGTACACAGCTAAATTGATGCCCACTTTCTCTTTGCCAATGAGATGCCAGAGCCCATGGACAGGGACTAATAATAACCAGCAGGAACAAGGTTTGAAAATGAGTTTATGAACCTTACTGAAGACCATGCAGTCAGATACAGGCAGCCTCCTCATTGCTCTTCCTATAGGTTAGTCAGAAGAACATCACTAGTCATTGCTGAATTCACATAATTCCACTATCAGTAACCAACTAAGATTAAACCCATTTAACAGAAATATCTCACGATATTAAGTCTATTACTTTTTCTTAATTTCACCCCCTTACTCCTACTTGTACACCTATTTATTACTTACACAATTCCACTCCCTCATTTATATTTATACAATGCAAAAAATGTGTGCATGTTTTTCATACCCCAATGAGTCTCTGGTGCTCATTACCAGTTATATTATTATTCTACATCCAAAAGGTACTGAATGTTTTACAGATCTCAGATTAAGAGTTAATTGATTGCAGACGGCCTCAAATTTGCCATCCCACTCTGCTTCTCCAATGGAAGCACCACTCTTTCTCCCACTTTGTCTAAATCTCTGTATGCTTCATTCTAATGACTTTATGAGACAGAAACACTGGTAGGGAGATAGACAAAATAACCTGATCTTGATTATTCAATGATCTCTTTCACCCTAAAATATATCCCATTTTGGAGACTTCCTCAGGCAACCTTTTAACTATTTCTCTTCAACTTGGGGGTAGGGGACAGGGGTCTATTGTACAATATAATAGCCATTACTATTAGGAAGGAATCATTTCCTAATGCTAAACATGCATTTCCCATTGATTAATTTAATCTCATTACACTTAATCATACCCTTGTTTCACCCTAAACACATGCTATCCAATTTTTAAAACGAATACTTTCTTTTCATGTCTTACTTAATATTAATCACAGCTAGTTATACATCCATGGGTAGTGGTCAAACAACGTCTTTTGACACCAAGTATAATTCTGCAAGAATCCCATTTACCACACGCAGTGTGACCTATAGGACTAATGATAACCAGTGAAGAAGCTTATTGAAAATGAAAGAATATTGTACGTTATATGCTGCCCCTCCTTCCTTTGTCTTTCATGTGTAGTTGAATTACAAGTTTTTTGGGGCAGGGACTGTCTCTCATTCTGTGTTTATAGAGTACCTGGCACAATGCAGTCCCCCTCTATTCTTAGTTGGCCCTGAGGCACTATAAAAATAATAATAAAGAAAGTAATTGCTTCACTGAGTTTATATTCAGGTAAATGTTCATTCTCTTTGTCGATTAAAAGTTTCTTTGCAAATGTATTTGATATGTATTTGAGGTCTGATAAGAGCAAGTTTTCTACATTATTGCTTGCTAATTGTCAATCTTCAGAATCTTATAAATGTGTAATCTTACTTTGTTTAAATGTACAATTAACTTTTGTTATTATTCAGTTTGCGATAAATATATTTGTGGTTCATGTTATTTCTCTTTTCTCCCTTTTCCATTAGTTCATTTCATTCAATTACTTTTAATGATACCAGTGTGTATCATCCTAAACAATGTCTCTGCTCCTATGTTTTTTATGTCTCTCTGAAAGAGAGCACATTCTTATCACACTCCTTCTATGCATTTTTAGATGTTTTCTACATATTTGTAGATATTGGATTAGAAAACAAGCTTTCATAATGTGAAACATAATATAAAATTAAGGTCTTAAAATTTCTATTTGCCTCACATGTTATCTTTTAGAATCAGCTATAGGTGTCAAAGAAACAATTTGTATACTCCTCTGCATTCATTGTCTGATTAATCATTACTGAAATACTCATATCTCTTTGCTGCTTGGGAAGAAAGAACTATGATACCACTTTTCCCACCCATAATGACCATCCGTTGCATGGATTCCCTTATAAGGGCTGTAAGTCACTATTAATATCTCATTTTATAGATGAGAAAGCTGAGAAAGAGATATTAAGTGACTGGTTTGAGATAAGAGGAAAAAAATAAAGTCACATGAGTGTGGAACATTCTAGTCCCCTGTTAAAAGGGGATCAAAGTTTGTAACTGGAGCAGGAGAAGGGGGTTTACAGTATGAAAGTGCCTGTTGAAGGGAAGAGAAGATTTAGCTCATTGTATAAAGGCTGTAGGACATTATTTATGAAGCCAAGCTAAAGGAAATAAAAAGTACGCTAGTGGCTGTATCCCCAAACTGAGCACCCCTTTTACTCTTTTTTAGATGCTGCAGCAGATCAAGGAGGCCATAAAAAGGATTGTCCAAACCCAAATGAGCAAGTCAAGTGACAGGTCGAGGAAAAAGAATGGATCAGGTGCAAGTCGATTCCACCCTGACCCAAAGAAGTAGCCTCTCAGCCACAACAGGAATACGACAAGTTGAAGAGTAAGGCGGGAGAAGCCAGTGCTACTTGCAGCAGCCGAGATCACCTCAGTGACTTGAAGCCCTCATTCTGCAAAGGGCACTGAAGGTACAAAAGCAGGACACAAGCCACTGAAGGCCTGAGTAGCTTGTTAGGAGTGAAGGCATTCAGGTCTGACAAAGCCTGCTCTGATCTAATGCTCTAACAGCTTAGTATAAGTAGAATTGATCATATGCAAGTAAATACAGTGTAATCATGGTGTGAGGGAAAACAGAAGATAAAGTAACCACAAAACTAAAAGAATCTGGTTCGAACTAACACAAAACCTGTACTGACAGGGGAGAGAGAGTTAACAGGGAAAGGAGAAACTAATTCATATGTGTGAGGAAAGAAAATAAAGTTATTTATAGCCAGTGTAACAAATAGAGAGGAAGCGGAACTGACTGGAGGCAAGTGTGATGGTTGCCATCCCAATGTGCTTCCTATTGAAAGGAACTGTTCACTACTTCTGGGTGCTCTGCTTTACTAATACAGTATTGTTAATGTGATCTGCTGAGTGGGGAATTTGAATCCAACAGTTATTTTTAGTTTTTATTTTTTGCCAAAGTTGATTTTTTTCTGCAGAACAACCCCACCAGCCCCACCCATTCTACTTATGTATCCTTTCATAGATGTCACTGGATGAAAAAAAATCGACTGCATTGGTGATAGCTTCTGCTGAGCAGAGATAATTACTGGAATAGTATGAGCGGTGAGGACCAGAACTATTGACCAAGGTATGCAGGACACTGGACTGGAATAAGAGTGGGGGCTGCAGATCAGGCCTGGGGTACTTTGTCAGATATGGAGGTAGAGCAGTTGGAGGAGGAATAACGTTTTAGGGAACTAAAGAACAAACAAACATCACTATCATCTTTGGCAATTACAGAGGTATGGATTTTTGAATTCCAGAAAAAATTCCAAAAAATAACCTGGGATTGGAATAGCCAGAGATGCTGCAAGTCAAAAACTGAGGTGCACCAACAAAGCAATATGGGTGTCAAGAACTGGAATGGGGGTAGCGGTGTTGTGGGTTGGGACTGAAGTGCAGTGGTAGATCGGGGGGGGGGGGGGGGAAAGCATTCACATCCCTTGCAAACAGTAATGCTAGCTAGTGTTAGTACGATGGATGTCCCTATTGATGTTTTTTATTCAAACTGGTTTTCCTACTGTGATGTAATCACTAATAAAACAAAAGAACATTGCATAATTGGAATAACACTTCAGAGTGCATGGTCAATATACTACCTTACTGAAATATTCATACGTGCTGCAGGCACTTGGCTGATAGTCCTTTAACTCTCTCTGCACCCACAGGTTGAGCCAGTATCCTCTCAGACACAGTCCATTTAATGTTATTTATTTATTTTATCTGGAGCATTAGCAAGTGCTATAGACCTGCTGTGAGATAGAATTCCAGCTTCCATTATAAACTCCCTCTCTCAGTCATAACTTCCTCAGGCAAATTCTGTTTCAGTTGCAATTTTCCATGCTTGAACTTTGCATGGAAATGAACTGTCTGGCAAAATTTCAGTAAAATCATTTAAGTTGTGAATGAATTCTGCATGCCTCAAAAAGATATACATTTTCCTCTATGTTCCATCTAGAAATGGAGTGCATGAATAACCCAGCAACCCAGAATGGATTTTGGTTTCAATAAAATCTGAAGCAGAAGAACAACTTCAGTTCCGCAGTTCAGTTATAAGCACTCACAATTCTCTCACGCATGAGTTCTAGGGTTAATTGATTATTTTTCTAAGTGTAAACCTTAGAACGTTTGCATTATACCTTTTGACTGATAACTGACTTTCACCTGAAGAGAGCGATTTGGCTGAAATTGTAAGGATTTTACAAACCACACAAAGTAGTAGGAAGCCCATGATCTGATGAACCAAGAATACCCTTCTCCTCCAAAAAGCACCCAAAACAGACCTACAAGATGGCTTGAGTTTTGTCCCCACCCTTTTTAATGACTGGCCTTCCTACTTCACACTTATTTTGTTAGGTTTCACCACACCACCTCAAATGAAGGAGACAGATATAATTAAAGATTTAGCTAAACTGAGACCAAGAGCAGTTACTTACTTCTCCAAGATCACACATGTCTATGACACAGGTGGCATTAGGACTCACAACTGAAAACAAAGTAGAAATTGTTCTGACGATGCTTTTCAATCTACAGGGAAAGCTAGGGACTGTCCTGACTACATCTCTCAGTCCTCCCAGAAAGCTGAAGGTTGTTTTGACTATGGCAATAATTCCAGGGAAAATCCATGATGACATGGCTTTTCTACTTTCTCCTGGGCAGCTTCTGCACTCTCAGAAGAGAACTACTATATCCATATCCCTCTGTTCTGTCAGAGGAGGGAAACCAATTACTTGGGGCTCAGTTACAACTACCTGGAACACCATGCAACTTCATAGTCAAAGTACCTATCAGGAGAGGCAGTGCTGGGTTGTTCCACCGGGGAAAGAAGGAGCTGAATTATGTGGATCAGTCTTCTGTATGCAGAATCACTTCCATTTAAACTAAGAAATTCTACAGAGTAGTTATAAAGATAGCCAGCTTGTGCATGTAGGGTTTTCATTGTACCAAGTATAGAGGAAAGAAATAAGAAATAGATAATCTGTCTTCAACAAGTGGCCCAAATCTGATTTTCCCCAGCAACTGTAGCAGCTTTGTCCTGCTTTGGAAATCTAACTATGCTTGTTGCTGCTGAGAATCTGTTAGTTAAATGGATCCTCACTTTTCAGACCACGAGGCATGGCAAATCATCTGGAAGTAATTTTGGGTTGGGTATGTCAAATTTTGGTTTAAAAGTACCAAGTACATTTGACTATTACATAGCCTTGCATGCTGTTTGAAAAGACTCAGCACATCCATCCATATAAATTAATGTGATACAATGCAGCAATTTCTGAGAGGATAAACATTTTATATCAGATTCCTTTCAATTATATCCTCTCTTAATACTGTTACTGTGGTTAGAGACTCTCAACTTTGCATTTTATGGAACTTGGTCAGCTTTTAATTGTCTAGCCTTTCTGTAAACCATGTTCTCCAGATGCAAAAATTGAAGATAATTTCACTTTATTCAGTATTAATAAACGGTAAACAACATCATTGCTTCTTCTTGGCAACATGCCTGAATTAAATAGCTCTCTTAATGTATCTCATATCTGTACTACAGAGCTATTTTAAAGCAATATGCTGAGTATGCCAATGATAAAAATATTATTTTTCATTCCTTTGTTGTTTTGTTTTTAAGCTCTGTATTAACTGCTGCATACTTTCCCTAGCATAAACAGTGGCCAATATGATTCTTTTTGTCTACAGTACATTAATTACTATCTAGCCTTACAAAGAAACCATTATTTTCCCAAGCAAGGTTGGCAAGTCTCACTCTTTAGATGTTAAAGTTTCATGATAAATATTTATAAACTGTGCCTCTCTATTACTTGTGAAAAATACATGCTGGACCACAGGGGCAGTATAGGTTTTAACCCCTGTTTTTAGCTGCAGATACTTTTGATTAAAGCCATAGAGATTAAAGCCAGAAGGGACCACCAGATCATCTAGTCTGACTTCCTGTCTATCACAGGTTACCAACCCACCCCTGTCCCCAGAGCCTGCACTCTAAACCCATCAACCAAAATTAGACCAATTTGATTTCTTGGGGATCATTTACATTTTCAATCCTGGTCTAGAAGAACATCTTTTTTGAAATAAGAGAGTCTTAAAAAAAAAAAAAAAAAGACAAAAACATTAAATTAAGATTGAGTATTTGTATTAAGTTAACGTTAACTGGGAAAATAGGAGAAAGATGAATCCCATCTGTAATCCCT